>NW_024412391.1:55796923-55862722 GCF_014898765.1 Herpailurus yagouaroundi | reverse complement strand
TTTTTTTTTTTTTTTTTTTTTTTTTTTTTTTTTTGAGACAGAGCATGTGCGTGCATGCGTGGGTAGGGGAACAGCAGAAGGAGAGAAAGAATCTTAGGCAGGCTCCACACCCATTGTTGAGTCAGACACAAGGCTGGATTGTGCAATGGTGAGATCATGACCTGACCCTAAATCAAGAGTCAGAGGTTTAAACAACTGAACCACTCAGGCTCCCCTCTATTGTGATTTCATACTGAGATGCTTCTGATCCTTCACATGTGTCCTCTTGTCCTGCCAGAAACCTGGAAAAATATGAACATTCCTCTTTGTCTTTGTGTACCTAATTCATTCTCATTCTTCAAATCTCAACTTATTCTCACATATTTTTCTAACTTCCTTAATCTCCTCACCAAGATTTGGTGTCCTAGTATGTATTTCTATATCACCAGTACTTCCCCATCATAGCAGTAACTATACATATAATATTTATGGTTTAATTTTTTTTCCACCTTCTTTCTATTTAAATCTACCACATTGCTTGGCACATATTAGAACAATGATATTAGCAGAAAAGTTATATAATTGAGTAATGTGTTTAATTATGTGTTTAGAGTATAATAGGAATCCAATACGTAACAACTATTACCACCATCTCAAACTATACCTCTCTCTGATTTCCAAAACAGGAGACTTTTGGTAGTATAAAAAAATGCTTATAGTCATTTGATATTTCAGACTTCAATTAATTAAAGTCTCCTATAGAAAAAGATGTGGTGTTATAAGCTTTCATACAAGACATTTAATTCTAGTTTTAACCTATTTCTAATGTATGACTAGGAATATTAATTGAACAGTCAAATAACGGTAAAGGTTAAAGACTGGAGTTTGTTCTAAATGAAAGATGAACAGTTAGGTGTTATATTTGCATATAGGAAAAGAAAGCTGGAATTTTCTTAGGATTAAAGAAAGGTGGCCTTATGTGTACAACTAAAATATAAATCTTTACCAGGTACCTTATTTAGTTCCAACTTATAAATGATCTAATCTGAAAACAAAAACACAAAATCAGTAGTTAATATGAAAAACAGTAATGTTGGCATATTTAAATCAAGGAATTTGTTTCACTTATGCTTTGCTAAATATCCACTGTGCTTTTCCCTAAATATTGAATCAATGACTTAGTTTTTTCTTTTTCTTTTAAAATCACAGTATCTAACTCAAAATCTTATATGAGATCTTTAGTTTTTTTTAAGATTTTTTTTTTTAAAAAAGAATTTTTGGGGGCACCTGGGTAGCTCACTTGATTGAGCATCTGACTCTTGACTTCAGCTCAGGTCATGATCACAAGCCTGTGGGACTGAGCCCCACATTGGTTTCCACACTGAACATGGGGCCTAATTGAGATTCTTTCCCTTTCTCTCCCTATGCCCCTCTCCCTGCTATCTCTCTAAAAAAAAAAGTTTTTGAAATAACACATTTTCCTTATTCTAAAAGTAATACAAACTACTTTTAGAAAATCTAGAAAACTGGGGCGCCTGGGTGGCGCAGTCGGTTAAGCGTCCGACTTCAGCCAGGTCACGATCTCACGGTCCGTGAGTTCGAGCTCCGTGTCGGGCTCTGGGCTGATGGCTCAGAGCCTGGAGCCTGTTTCCGATTCTGTGTCTCCCTCTCTCTCTCTGCCCCTCCCCCGTTCATGCTCTGTCTCTCTCTGTCCCAAAAATAAATAAACGTTGAAAAAAAAAAAATTTAAAAAAAAGAAAATCTAGAAAACAAAGATAACATAACAAATAATCTATTATCTCATTTTGAGAAATAATCTCTTTTTATATACCTCGTACATGTGTATATACTAAAAATTAAATAATAATAATACTGTATGGAGTAGTTTTATGCAGCCTTTCTTAATGTAATTCCAGATCATAAATATTTTCAAATGCTATTAAAATTCTTCAATCATATTGCTATATAAAAATGAAACAAATCAACATGTTGTATACTTTAAACTTACAAAATGGTATATGTCAATTTATTTCAATAAGTAAATTTAAAAAGTACAAACATGAAAAAAAAATAAGACCAAAACAAAACAGTGCTTTGAAACCTATAATTTATAATGGCTACATCATGATTAATTTAATAATTCCCTTACGTTTGGACACACATAATTTATCTTGATGCAATAAATATATTTAAATATACATCTTTTTTATACTCATTAACATAATAGATTTCTTTAATAATATTTACTAAATTGTATGACCTAAACTTTCTTACATTAATATTTCTAATATTAAAATATCATTTAATGGTATAAAATATATGCTCAAAATGATAGTCAAATTATGAATATAATTTTTATTTTAATTACAAATATCTTTGCCAAACCTTATAACTACAAGGAAAATAACAATGAGGCATAATAAGCATCTTATTTAATGTGTGGTGTGACCAGGTAAGGATAGAGAATCAATCAGCTGCAAGACCACAAACATTAATTTAAAAGGTATGTAAATCTAGAAACAAGAGTGAAACTGCAAGGATTAAGATACATGGAAGGAAGGGAAATGTATGGGCCACACTAGGGTCATGAGAGAAGGACTGGGGGCTATTAAACATGGTGGTAAGCTTAAGGGAAAAAAGCCCTTGGAAGACTCTGCTAGAGGAGAATGCAGTCTTGTCTGTCAAATACAGTAAAAATTTGGGACACATTTTCCTCAGTTTCACAAGTAAATCTCTAACAGTCTCAGTGTTCTTTATCCTACTATTTGAGATAAATGCTCTGAGTATTTTCATCTTAAAATTGGCAACATACTGCTTCCTTGGCAGTACTGTTGTTAGGTTTAAATGAAATAATCTGCTAGAGTCAGAGCACTGTCTCTCTTGGTCACTGTGTGTTTGTAGGAGCCAGCACATAGTAGATCTTCAATAGAATTTGAGGGTTTGTTTTTTTAATGGCTCTCTATGAAAGCAAATACAAAACTGATGAATCACCAATTCTAGGCAAAAAGTGGAAGCTAGAGGGCTTCTTTTGTAAGATTTAAGGAAATCTAATCTTCTGCAGCCAGAGAACAAGAAGAACAAAAGACAACACCAGGTACTGAATCATAAAAGCAGGAGACTTCAGAGAAGTCTAGTCTCCTATTCTAAGATCAGAACCCTGAGAGCTGCAATACTGATAAGTGGATATCTGGGTAGGTCCAATTTAGAAATAAAATCTCCTAGATTCTCTCTGGGCCTGCAAAAATGACCCAATCCTTCTACTTACAAGATGTTACCCTTCCCATCTACTCCTAAAGATCATGTAGCAACCTACAAGAGGCAGATTTCTCATAGATAATCTTTGCCCTTTGTCAGGATTTACTGCCATCACTTGCCTTGATAGCCAGACAAATATTAAAGGCCACATACCAGTAAACCAGAATAGGGATGCAGTGGGACTGTTAAGAGAGAAGGACCATCATTGAAGTTCCTAAAGGATCTGCAGGAGCTGGGAGATGATGCATAGCATAGATGCTAAAGATCCACAACAACAGGGGACAGAATAGGCAATTTGATGCAGTACTTAATTGATATGGAGCACTCTCCTGTGATATAGGATTTACCTGGCATATACCCTGGGAGATAGTGTTAATAGCTGCTAAGAAGCTTGGAAAATTTATTACCCATACTAAGTGGGGTAGAAATCCCAGAACTGCCAAGGAAGATGAAGGAGAAAAGGATCAAAAGACACAGAGTACTGGGTATGCCTGAGGGAAAAAAAATACATATGTAAGGCTAGAAACCCATGCAGCTAGCTATAATTTATAGGATAGACAATTTAGCACTCCACTTACCAAACAGTAAGGAATATTCTATGAGAAGGGACATCAGTATCACTGAGAAGCTCAGTAGTAGCCAGTTCTGTAATCAGGGCAGGAGATGTTATTATAGAACTGAGATTCCTGATAAAAATGGGAATGATAGAATCTGTAAATAATAGAAACCAAGAGGTGGCACTTAATGGCTAGAAGAAATATTTGCATGATTATTGCAATGAACAGGAAGGTAAAAGCAGCAAACATAGGGTATGAACATTAGAAAAAAGATAAGAGTAAATACATAGAATATGGAGTTCCAATAGGCAACATAGATGGGCAGCCACTGAGGGTGTTGCTTAATTTAAACAATGAAAAAAAATCAAGAATAGATGATTAGGAGTCTAAGGATGGGTTTCTCTCCTCTCTCCTTTCTTACCACCTGAAAGACACCATCTTTTGCCCAGTTTATAGACCTGTACTGATTTGCAGATATTTGATGGAAGACTCTTGATTAAAGGAGAGAGCAGGTATCTAAGAGGAAGGACTCAGTTACCCTATGAGAGGATGAAGCAGCAATTTCCCCAGTCCTTTTTCACAGGGGCCTTAGGTCATACACTCAAGTGACTATGCACAAAATAAAGGAGAACATACAGAACTTTTTATGGATTGCTGAATTTGAGTCAAAACTGAAATTGAGACTCTGAGAACCAAATTGATCCAACAATCCTCCCTAGTAAAATGAAGGCATCTGAGGAGCCAGATAATAAACAGAGTTTTGGCCTGCATCTGGCTCATGGTAGTCCATAGACCCACTGGGTAGACTTTGTCAAGATTGTTCAAGGAATTATATATCCTTAATATGTGGCAAATCCCTCACATTGGTTTCTTGTCCTGTATATTAAAGCTATCAATTCTTGCCACACACAATCATTTAAAGAAGATAGAGGTGGCAGTCTCTTATATATATATCTATATATTCCTAGCATAATGGAGCCCCAGATCAGCTTGGGGCATTAGCAATGAGACTATTATAGGAGAGGGAAACCAATTTCTACCTGGTTGCAAGCACTGTTAATTTGGTATCTGTTAAAGCTGATAAATTAATATTCCATCACTATTTTACCTTGTGTAGCCTCTTTCAAGAATTTACATACCTATATTTTATAACCACAATTATTTAAAAGTTCACCTTTTTTTGTTCAATATATTTCAGCGCTTGTCAATAGTCCTTATATGCCTCAACATCACCATTTTCATAAATACTTCATTCTAATCATTCTCAGTGGCTCTGATGATCTTTTATCATTCCATAAGAGGAATATGGGTGATTCCCAAATTTCTTCACATTGGAATGACAATTTGTTTTTATAATTCTTGAATCAATTCCTTCCCTTCTTAAGTCTCTGTGGATTGCTTATTATTTGTTTTTATTTTACTTTATTTTTGCTGTTGCTATCTACTGGGCTACTGGGAGGTTTGAGATCAGCCTGATTATTTCTTCTTTTAAAGTAAGCAGATTCTTCTACTAGGGCACTTATGGACTGTAAACTTTAGAATAACAACTTCAGAAAAGTTAGAACAGCAATATTCAATATGTAATCATTCAAAAATAACACTGTAGACTGTTCAACATGTAGATTTTTGACCTCGATCGTTTCATTTTATATCATTTAATATTTTTATTCTATTATCATCTTCAGAAATACTATCTATCCTAACGTATTCCTTCATTCAAAAATACTAAATAAATGTTGGCTACCTGTCAATATCACTATGTGCTGCACGTTGTTTTATATGCCAACAGTAATGAATAGCATAGGCAAAATTACAGTCCACAGAGCATACCCTTTAGTGGGAAGAGGCAGAAAATAATTAAGCAAATAGAAGACAAAATAATTTCACCTAGAGCTATTTTCTCAGGAAGAAAAACCAGGAAGATGTAACAGTGTGAATGTCATGAAGCAGTGGACCAAGGACAACTACAGTGTTTGAGCTGAACCCCAAATGACCTGAAGAAGCCATTCATCCAGAGATCTTCAACTCCTCTTTCTTTGTCATACTTCACATAGAACACCTCACAAAACCCTGCTGAGGGTTTGTGAACACAGATTTCAAAACATATCTTGAATCAGAGAACGAGATCACTCCTCACCACTTCCGCTGCTACCACCCTAGACAAAGAGGCCTTTATCCCTTAACTGGTTTTTCTGCTTCTACTCTTGTGCCGACTCTTCTGGGTCTACTTTTCTCAAGCATCCACATTAGCTTCTGAAAAATGAGATTGTGTCACTGCCTTGTACAAATCCCTACAATGGTTCCCCATGACAGAGAATGTTATTGTCTGCCAAAAAAACATTTATTCTTCTTCCTCTGCTGATAGACTTACCCAGGTGTAGCTAGACACAGCTCCCAACTTCTCTTGCAGCCAGATTTGGCCATGTAACCAAATTCTGGCCAAAAGCGTAAGAGTCGAAGTAATATTAACATTTCTAGGAGTATGCTCTTCACAAGAAAAGAGGTGTCCTCTCCTTCTCCTTTCCTCTAATTCTGTTCATGGACATGTGAACCCATGTGGGCCTTCTACCTTCTGCCATGTAATAGATGACAAACTCTGGGGGATAGCAGAATAACAAAAAGAAATGTGGTTCTTGACACTGTTGAGGTCCTTGGGCTGCTTACCCTCACACCATTACTTGAAAGAGAAGTAAATTTCCATATTATTTAAATCATTGCTCTTTTAGGGACATGAGCAAAAATGATGTGTAGCACTTCTAGATTACACCATTAAAAGCAAAGATCAACTTGCCCTTTCCTGACTTTGCTGTCTGGGATTCAAACACAGTGACAGCAGAGGGAGCAGCCATCTTGGACTTGGAAATGAAAGCATCATCTTGAAGATGACAGAGCCATCCACTAATCCTAAACTTCCTACTTATGGACAGTTATGTGAGAGAGAAATAAAGTTCTAACCTGTTGGAAACCCTACATTTTGGGGCCTCCTTGTTATAGCATCTTATATCCTTCCTAATGGATGTATTTCCTTTCACACTTAAATTTAATCTCAAATCTTTAATATGAAGATGGGTATGCCTGTCTCATGGGGAGACTAACACCTAGCACAGTGTTTGGAATTAAGTAAATACTGAAAGTATATCTTCCCTTCTCCTCCCCTTACTTCAGTCAGTGTATCATTTTAATGACTGGAAGGCCTGAGATCTGCATGACTAAATTTTTTTTTTTTTTTTGAGAAAGAAAGCACACACATGTGTGTGCAAGCAGGGGAGGGGCAAAGAGAGAGGAAGAGAGAGAATCTTAAATGGGCTCTGCACAAAGCATGGACCTCAGGGAGGGGCCGGATACCATGACCAGATCATGACCTGAGTCACAATCAAGAGTCGGGCACTTAACAGACTGAGCCCCCTATGTGCCCCTGTGTGACTAAATTTTAATGAGAAATTAAATACCTATAATTAGAAAAGTGTGTTCTTAAGAGTACCACATATTACAGGGGAAAATTAAAAAAAAAGAAAGAGAAGTAAAAAGAAAATACTCAAAAGCCCAACCACCTTGACTCAATTTAGGACAACTGTAAAGGGCTGTCTGGAGTCCAGAAGGATCAGTTTGAGGCCTCAGTTGCAATGCCCTGTGGATCTGTTTCTCCATCTTTCCAAACTTGATTTCCTCACTCCTTGCAGGTGTTACTTCTGAAACTCTTTCCCAATAAACTTTTTGCATAAAACTGCCTCAGAGTTTCCAAGAGATCCCATCTAAGACATAGAACACCTCATTCCAGGAAATATGCTGATAAAAGTATAGGGACATTGATAATAATACTAGTGTTTATGGGATTAAAGCTATATGAATATTAATGTGACAAAACTATCATACAAGTCAGGTGATAGTAAAAATATACTAATATATTTTAGACTTTTATAAATCAAGGACGTCAATGATGCCAAATAATGTATGATTAAGAAAGAAAACAGGCTCTACACTGACAACACAGAGACTGCTTGAGATTCTCTCTCTCCCTCTTTCTCTCTTCCCCTCTCCCACTTGTGCACTTGCTTACTCTCTTTCTCTCTCAAAAAAAAAAAACCATAAACATTAAAAAAGAAAGATAAAAGTGAAAAATGGAATAATTAAAAATACTTTCTTAATCCAAAAAAAGATGAAACAGGAGAGGAAAAGCAATATACAAAAGATAAGACAGAAACAAATACTAAAAGACAGTAGATATATCAGTAATTATATTAAATATGAATGGAATAAATACTTAATAATAGTACTGTCAGTCTTGTTGGGAAAACATACATAACTGTATGAAGCTTATAAGAGACATACCTTAACCCAGCATAAAAATATTAATTAAGAATAAAGGATAGAAAAGGATTTACAATGCAAGGATAATAAAGTTGGTCCAGCTATGCCAATATAAAGTAAAAAAGTCTTATACTGGCATAGTCTTAAATGTCATAGTGATAAAAGGATTATACCATTTGCTTAGACTGCTTTTTGTAATGTGACAGAGTTGACTAGGTACAATACAGAGCATATGACCCACAAAGCTTAAAATACTTGCTAACTAACAATATAGAAAAAGTTTGCCTAATTTAAGTGCAGAATAGAGAATCCAGAAATAAATCAACACATAAATGGACATATGAATCAAGATTATGTTATCACTGATAAGTGGATTAGGACCCTTTTCAGTAAACGGTGCTATGTAAATTGAATGCTATGAAAAAAAAAAAAAAAAAAAAATCCGGGCTTGGATCTTAGACATGACCAAAAAAAAAAAATTTCATCTAAAAGCTAAAGTTAAACAAATGAAGCTTCTCAAAAATAACACAGAAGATGTTAAATGTTTTTAAAAGAAAAAAAAAAAAAAAACTAACCATAGCCTTAAAATCAATAATCAAAAAGGAATAAATTGATAAACTGGACTTCAATAAAATTAAGATGTGACCTTCAAAAGATGCCATGCCATTAATAAAGTAAATGGGCAAGCCAAAGTCGGAGAATATAGTTGCAAACCACAGAGCCAACAAAAGACTCTAAGTTTTTCAAAGATGAATGGTTAGATAGAGATAAAAACAATTTTTACATTTTTTTAATTTTAAAAATAAGCAAAAGACTTTGACAGACATTTCATAAAGGAGGATATCCAAATAACCTCGTTACATAAAATGGTAGTCCACATCATCAGCTATCACTTGAATGCATATTTAAAAGACAATAAACTAGAATGGCTACATTTAAAAGACTCATCATCCAAAGCATTGCTGAGGTTATGGAGGAACTGGAAGCCTCTCCTACCCCTGGCTGGAGTGTACATCGGTACAACCACTTTTAGCAGTATCTAACAAAACTGGACATCCATATGCCCTATGACCAAGAAATTTTCTGTCTTCAGTCGATACCCAGAAGAAATACATACACACGTCCAAAGACCTGTACAATAATGTTCACAATGGTAGAAGTTATAATAGCCCCAGGCTGGTAAAAAAAGAACCTACATTCATACAATGGATAATATCAAGTGATGAAAATATGAAATTAAAGAACCCAGACATAAATGAATATATGCTATATGATTCTATTTTTATAAAATTCAAAACCCAGCAAAACTTATTCATAGTAATAGAACTCAGAATACTGAGTAGGGCATGTGTTGTGGGATGGTGCTTCTGTGGTATTGGTATTCCTTTTCTTGATGGAGAAGACTGGTTAAATAGACGTGTTCATTTTGTCAAAATTCATCTACTGTACATATATGAAGTGTACACTTTTCTGTGCAAATGTTAGAGTTCATTAAAGTGTTCAGCATTTCTGTGCAAACGTTAGAGTTCATTAAAGTGTTCAAGGTTTTAAAAATTGTAACACCTAGTTGAGAGGGATTAGGGGATGGGAGGGAATGCATGACATTTTAGATAAATGATCCGGGAAAGCCTCTCCCAGGAGAACATATTTTTGCAGTGACTTGGAAGAAGCAAAGAAGAAGCTATGTGAAACCATGTGAAGATCTGAGATAAAAACATTCCAAACAGAGGGAATTTCACTGGAAAGGCTCTGAGGTGGTATTATGCTTGGTGTATTTGATGAACAATAAAAAGGCTGACTGGACTTGAGTGGAATGAGGAAGGAAGACACATATCAGATTGGCTGGGCACATATTAAACTCCTGAATGAATGACTTATATTCATGTTGACTTTCTGTCTTAACACACCCAGTCCATTAAATACACACAGCACACGGTAAATTGGTTTAGAATACACTATCTACTATCCTTAGGAAAATAAGACTTAAATTGAGGGTAATCAACTTGCTCAGTTTAAGAGCTGAGTATCATTTGGTTCAATCTTTAAAGTTTTGCCCATCCTACGCAATTCTTAATGAAGACAGAAACCATCAGTTAATCAAGAAAATAGGTTGAAGGAAAAAAAAAGTGTTAATAAAGCATAATCTGTTTATTCACTGTTCATTTATGAAAAAGATTTATAGGCATATTTCATATATAAACATGAAAGGTTTACAGAGAGATGATGCTAGATTTAAGACATGACACTAGCAACAATGGAAATAGAACAATAAAAAAAAAAAAAAATCACGTTTTAAAGGGACACAGTGCTCTCAGAAACAAAAGCTACCTAGGTTGCCCAGGAAAGACAGCCAATGACATGTGAGGTAACTGAAACTTATTCTCAGATAGCAAAAAAATATGAACAATGATTACACTTTCCACATTTTATGAGAACCTAGACAACCCACACTCTAACTCTATGAGAATTTTTCCTTTTTAATTTAAAAGTAGTAGCATTCACTTTCCCAGCAACAATAACACAACACATGCAAGAACAATAAAATAAGAATTCAAAATCTTGAGGCCATGCCAAAAAGCTTCCTTGAGAATTGTGAATGACCTTCAATGGGACTGCATCCTTGATGTCTAGAAAGAGTTGTTCAAAAGCAGTACGCACTGGACTTGAAATCACAGAACTCCTTCCATTTTCCCTTCTTACTGAGTCTATGTTAAAGGGCCATAAATTTTGTTGTCAGTTATTGCCACATCTACTGGGACACAGTCAGTGCCAGCTTGAAAGAGTTTTGCAGCCTAGCTAGGTCCCATTACCTGTCCCCCGTCCTCTCTTACAATTTATTTTCACCCCAGCAGGCAGCACCTTACAAGGTCATTAATTTGCTAGACAGCTTGTGCTTTCCAATACAGCCTACTTCAGAGAGGGCTCTTACAAACATCTTGGTGAACCACAGTAATGTTTTGTACCACCAAGAGGGAAACAAATCTAAGAGCAGCAAGCACAATTTGAACTGGTTGCTCAGGAGACTTGATCTCTGCTACAAAACCAATGGGAGATGGTCATGGGCAATTGGCTGATGAGGCTCCCAAGGAATCAGGACTGTGGCCACCACAATTTTACCAGCTTTGTAAGAAAGTGAGAGATGAAAGATGTATGACCAAAGGGAATGCAGAAAATAAACCACGTATCCCATGATTCACCAGGAGGAAGAAAGTAACAAAGAAGGAGAAGCGAAGAAACTAATCTAACAGGTATTCTGACAGGGATAAACTAAACAATTCAATCATTCCAGAATCCTGGAAAGAGTCAGCTGTATTCTAGTCAACTTCTATTGGTGCAAACATTCTAATAGGAATTGCGCCTTTCTTGGGCAGGAAGGATGAAGAGCTTGTAATTCAAAGGTGGTTCAGAATGCACTCGGCACCTTATTTCTCATCAGATCTCATTTAAATATTTCAAATACTGAAAACTCCACTGCTTAATCATAATGCAGTTTCTCAGAAAAGGAAACATACATTGTAAATCTGAAGTAAGAATGGTATTCATTTTATAATTTTGTAGTGTCAGGTTTCATTCTTAGAAGTGTGCTGGTTGATAGATGGAGAATGACCTCTTAACCTTTGCCTCCTGTCTCACAAACGTGGGCCAAATGTTACAAGGGCTTCACATGAATTCCAGTGATAATCTTGTGCATATTTTAGTGGATGAAATAACAGTAAGGACATCTTACATTTCTATAGTAAGTTACTTAAAATTATTGAAATAAATAATTTCATCCTGTAGGTAAAAACAAAATGAGAAATTGTTGTCTCCATTTATACAGGTGAGGATACAGATTTGGCCAAGATAATGGTTCTGAGTTCATGAATTTCTCTCTTTTTTATCAGAGAATCTGTTACAGCCATTCACTTAAGAAACTGAAAACTAAAAACTAAACCTTGTCTGTAAGAAATTCACTGGCCCTCAATGTCCATGTCAAAGGTCTTTTCCCTCAGAGGTTGCTCACTTGAAAAAATAGGAAGAAGATAGCCTAAATTAAGATGAGAATTCTGTGTAAGACCAACCATTGGTGTGTTTCTTTTCTTTTCATGAAATATAACTTAGTTTTATCATAAGAAGACAGAAAAACAAAACAGAAAGACAAATCACTACAGCACAGTCAACAATACTGCATTATAAACTTCAAAGTTGCTAAAAAACTAGATCTTAATTATTTAATGGGACAGAGAGGTTAGCTAACTATTTGGCGGTAATCATAATGCAACATCTAAATGCATCAAATCAACACACTGTATAACTTAAACTTACACCATATTACATGTCAAGTGTATCTCAATTTTAAGAATGCAAAAAAAGTATCACACACACACAAAGTCATTATAGTAGCTGAACAAAATTTCCCTAGAGACCTTCAGAAGCCACTGCCTTCTAATCAAGGAGTAGGTGTAAATGTGCTACAAGGGACCATTAAAAGAGGAAGTTGTTTAGCTAATGGGGCAGGATCATTCTAGGATGCCTAGGATGAGCCTTCTCATGGGGGGAGGGAGAATGATGAAATCTGAAGACGGCATTCTTCTCCAAGGATGACATCTAGTAGAAGAAAAGAAAAGGAAGACCAAAAAAAAAAACAAAACAAAAAACAAAAAAAGGGAATTCCTTTTCACCTGTTTTAATCCTCCTTTTCCCTGGGAATAATGATCTGTATTTCCCTCAGGAAAATGCTTAGCAAACATTTTGTATTATCAATCTCACTTCTGCTATTAAAACAAAAATAAAACTTATCTTCCTTTCTCCTAAAGCAATACTTTGTTTCGTTCCCTGGTTTTTTGACTAGAACGTCCAAAATAATCTGTGTTCAAGAAATGTTTTTCTGCCATGCATCATTGTGTAATCTGCACTGTCCATTACTCTTTCCCCATAAATAAATCCAATATATATGTATGTACACACACACACACACACACACACACCATAAACACATATGCACTTATACACACAAACTCTGTAACAACATATACCTGATAAAGGCCTTTTCTGTGAGTTTTCTGAGATATTATCAAATCTCAGATAATTTTTAGTTTAATTCAACTTTTTTTTTTTAATTAAATTCAAGTTAGATAATATACAGTGTAGTCTTCGATTCAGGAATAGAACCCAGTGATTCATCTCTGACATATGACAACCAGTGCTCATCCTGGTAAGTTGCCGCCTTCATGCCCATCACCCATTTAACCCATTCCTCTACACACTCCCCTCTGGCAACCCTTTCGTTCTCTATATTTAAGAGTCTCCTATGGTTTGCCTCTCTCTTTTCTTTAATATTACTTTTCCTTCCCTTCCCCTGTGTTCATCTGTTGTGTTCCTCAAATTCTACATACGGGTGAAATTATATGATATGTGTCTTTTTCTAAGTGACCTATTTCGCTTACCCCAGTTCCACCCATATTGTTGTAGATGGAAGGATTTCATTCTTTTTCATCACAGAGTAGTATTCCATTATATATATATATATATATATATATATATATATATATATATATATATACACACACTACATCTTCTTTATCGTTTTATCAATCGATGGGCATCTGGGCTTTTTCTATAATTTGGCTATTGCTGATAGTGCTGCTATAAACATTGGGGTGCATGTACTACTTCAAATTAGCAGTTTTGTGTCCTTTGGATAAATTCCTAGTAGTGCAAGTGCTGGGTCATAGGGTAGTTCTATTTTTAATTTTTTGAGGAGTCTCCATACTGTTTTCCAGAGCAACTGTACCAGTTTGCATTTCCAGGAACAGGGCAGAAAGGTTCCCCTTTCTCTGTACCCTAGACAACATCTGTTGTTTCCTGAGTTGTTCATGTTAGCCATTCTGACAGGTGTGAGGTGGTATCTCATGGTGGTTTTGATTTGTATTTCCCTGATGATGAGTGATGTTGAGCATCTTTTCATGTGTCTCTTAGCCATTTGGATGTCTTCTTTGGAAAAGTGTCTATTCATGTCTTTTGCCTATTTCGTCACTGGATTATTTGTTTTGGGATGTTGAATTTGGTAAGTTCTTTATAGATTTTGATTACTAACCCTTTATCTGATTTGCAAATATCTTCTCCCATTTTGTTAACTGCACAGCTAATTCAACTTTTAAGCCTAAACTCATGCATTTACTTTATTTTTGTTTGCAATATTTTGGATAACTGCATAGTTTCTTGACTTGCAAAAGAAGTTAAATTTCAGGATGTACCATAAGTCTACCTTACCATAGTCACTCCCTTCCTCAAGAATGAAATCAACTGTTATATTTCCTTGTTAATTGCTGACTGCTGTATGAACATTCGGATGAAAAGTTTACAAAGGTAAGATATATAAAATATTCAGAAACCAAAGAGCAAAAATGAAAAAAACAAAAAATGCAACAGAAATCTAAACTAATCTATTTTAACATGACAAATAAGATAAAGACCTTATAGAATTAGAAGAAATGGGTTTCATTAATAAAAAGACAGAACACATACTGATGAAGAAGTTAGAAATAATACCTAACTACAATAATGTACAAAACCTCAGACTCAAAACAGCACTGCTTATATGTTAGCATATATTAGTAACACCGTTTCATATCTCTGGGAGTTACTCAAATCCTACAACACATTTAAAATTGCTATTTCAATATGATACAATTACTATCTTTTAAAAATCACACGACATTTTCTATACTTTTATACTAGGTAAAAGATGAATTGACTGCTTTCCTTGCTACCCACTTGGCACACTAAATATCCTGGTACTTCCATTCTAGGGAGTGGCAGGGCAATGTTAAAAAAAAATACTACAATGTGGGGCACCTGAGTGGCTCAGTCTGATAAGCATCTGACTCTTAGTTTGGCTCAGGTCACAATCTCATGGTTCGTGGGTTTAAACCCTGCAATGGACTCTGCACTGACAGAGTGGAGCCTATCTGGGATTCTATCTCATCCCTCTCTCTGTGCTCTACCCTGCTTGTGCTATCAAGATAAAAAAAACTTTAAAAACTTAAAAAAAAAACAACACAATGTAAGGGCTCTGAGGGAAGAAAGTGCTTATAATCAACTATAGAAAGCTTGGCAAAACTATCAATGACTAATATATGATTTCGTTACTGCTTAATTATTTACCAAAGAGATTTAAGAGTTAGAAGTTTCACAGCACCAACATGTTTAAATATGAAGTGACTTGTGTCATCTATTTTTTTTTTTATTGAAGTCACGTTTTTGTGCACATGACTCTCTTTTTAATTTTGAAAAGACATTTAATCACAGATCCCATGAACCTTTCTTGCAGGAAATTTAATAACTAAATGTTCTTTGGTATTTGTTCATTTTTTTTCTCCCTTACTCTTTGTCTAACAAGATACTCTGAAAATGTGAACGCCACAGACTTAGAAAGGAAATGTCTTATGTAGTTTTTGGAGGGAGAGATATATATTCTCAAGCATCATCAGTAGGGGATAAGTCAGTATGCTAAGGACTTTAACTATCAGAAAAGACATGAATTTAAATCAATATGAAGAAAAAAGATTCTTAATTTTTTTTTGTTATTCAATATGTTGAAAATGCTATGGTTTTCTCAGCCACAGAAATTGAGTTCTACAAATAGCAGCAGATTATTTTATTAAATCAGAACTAAATTACTAATTTCAGTATTAATGGTTAGCTTTGACATGTTTAAAAAGGGTAGAAGGTACTTAATAGACCTGTCTTCCACCCTGAAATGAACAACTGTTCAGGGAAATGTAAGTGTTCAAAGATACATTTTCTTTCAGCCAATCTGTGAAATATAATATAATTATTCTCTTTTAATGAATCTCTCAACAAGGAGCAATCTTTCAGAGCTTGAACAGGTAAAATATAATGATAATGGGAGAAGCTTTGTAAATAAAAGGATGAAATGAGATTGTTATTTTATGCCATATTACGGGATAATTAGAATAACAAACAGTGCAGCATTCATCAGGCATTTGAACTTTCTAAAAAAATTCCCTAGGGCTCATTTAAATTGGTCATATTTATCCACGGAGATTTTTAGTCTTATTTCAAATGACTGTCACCTTATAACATTGAGGCCTCAATCTTTACCTTACTCTGATTAATGGTTGTACTTGTACAGCAGCCAACAGATGCTGCCTGAAAGAGACACCAAGAAACCCCTGAATTTATAAATCTACAGTTTACCAAGAAAAAAACAATAGAACTATTTTTGTTAAGCCTGGAGAATAATTATCCAGAATGGAGGGAATGATGATCTTTATGAATCTCTATCAATTTCCAAACAGTTGGCTGGATATTGTCCAACAAACTACAAGTGATATGTTAACTACTTCTATATAATAAAAACCTTATTCATGAAAACTAAATTCATGGCAATGGAACTCTAGTGGTTGGTTGCCTTGGTTGTCTCAAATTCACATGGCTCAAAGCTAATTAAGTAGGTGGTGGAATCTGACTCTTTTCAAGAAAGAGGTATTGGGGCACCTGGGTGGCTCAGTCAGTTAAGCATCCAACTCTTGACTTTGGTTCAGGTCATGATCTCATGGTTCGTGAGTTCCAGGGCCCATTGGGCTTCGTGTTGATAGTGAGGAGCCTGCTTGGGATTCTCTTTCTCCTCTCTCTGTCTCTGTCTCACTCCCTCTAAAAATAAATAAATAAACTTAAAAAAAAAAAAAAAAGAAGTCTCTTTGCTCCCTAATGGACTCCCAATGGCACCCTTTGGTAGTTAGACAAATGACTGCAAACAGAATCAGGTGATAGATTGTTGTGGTTTCCTCACATCCATTAAGGTAACTAGAAGAAAATACTTATAAATGAAAGAGAGGTGAAATAAAAGTCTAATATCTCTCCTGGTATGACTTGAAATCTTTAAATAAGACGTCATTCCACAAGATGGTGCAATTGAAGTTTCACCCTCAAGGAGATTAGTTTTTCTTTGTTATTATTTCCTATCTTGATGGAAGAGAGAACAGTTTTTAATACCAACAGAATAAAAAGGAACTGGGACTCATGTTTAACAATTTTTGTAGTGGGTTTCATGTCGTTTTGAAAGTTCTTTCATGTTTACTATTTTTTTAATCCTCCCTAACTTCTTGTCATATCTTGATTATAGGAAAAATTATTTTAAGCTTCCCGGGGCACATCTATTACATGAGCTTTAAATTACCATCCTCAAATGGCAAGATTACAGTAGAGTTTTCCATTTAGGAAATTTATAAGAATGATCTCATATTTGGGAGCTTTAGGTGACTATGATTTGAAACCAAGATCTACAAGTGTTATTCAATTAGTTGAGGCTTATATAATCAGTCAATATTTATTTAACTTGGAAATATATTTTATATTTTCACCACTGCATAAGTTAAATTTACTTAGACTTATAATGCATCCTTAGCCTGGGTGGAGGACCTGCCATTGTTTTCTACGGACTCAGGATTGAATACTATGTCACAGAAACACGTCAGGTAGTCGTTTTATCACTGATGTTAGACACCAACATCATAGAGAAAATGATCCATTAAAGCGTTTATATTTTCCATCTTTCTCTGAAGTCACAATTAAAATCAATAGCTGGAAAAGCAGAAGGGGAACAACTGGAAATAAAGAAGACAAGTCGGAGAAGGTAACAGCTGAGTTTTAATTCAAACCCGCAAATAAACAAATCCCTTTCCTTCTGCTTTTGCATTGACTAGATTGATTGCCAGATCATATATTTTTCAAAATGCAACTGCTACAAAAATCTAATTTGTTCCAAGTTTTCCCAGACTCATTGTGTTGAAGCAAATTACTCCTTGTTCTGCCTTTCCTACCTCTGTGTTACTTGGATTTTCTCCATTTTCCTATTTCAGTTTGTTTTTAAGAATAAGCTCTTAATAGTAATGATCTCATTTATGTATTAGAAAGTACCACTTCCCTGTTTAAATTATTACTTATCTGTTGTATCAAAATGATTTCGTGGACTTACCATTTTACTATAAGAAGTTCTAGAATTATCTATCGTGCATGTCAGATTTTATTCCCAGAATTATACTATGTGCCAGACTTTGTTTCTAGAATACTGTGTGTCAGGTTTTGAAAATTTGACTGTTGAACATGGGAGAAAGGGCAATAATGCTAGTTCGAAAGACTGCCAACTGATGTTTCAATTGTTCATAAATAATAATTTACTCATATTTATGGTTTTTGTTTTCCAAATTTCTATGAGGCTAGCACATTCTCTGTACTTTTATAGTGCCATGACAAATAGAAATTTTATAAATGCTTCTTCATAATATATATGCTTTTATAGGACAGCTAGGTCAAAGATATGAATACCCAGTCTTATATTGTGAAAATACATTTCTACTTTTACATGTAAGAAATATGCTTTATAATTCCTTAAGTTTTTATTACTGTTTTATAAACTTTAAAAGCATGCCTTTCATAAAAATATAGAGAGCTATCATATAGGATATCTAGGTGTATGATTCAATATTCAGCTGTAAACAGAAACTTCGAGATTTAGATAGTTTTACTAAATATGTGATATTATTTACATTACCCACTGCTGGAGGCAGTTTAAAAATATACAATTAGGAACTCATTTGAGACATCTCCTTAAAGGTTACTAGATAGCAAATGTTTGGATCTATTTTCAACGAATAAAATTATCATGGAATCAGTATATGTTTTTTTTGTGAAATGTAATATCTCAAATGCCATAATCTTTTTTCCACAATTTTAAGATCCAGGTAAAATAATGCAGCATAAAATCCTTTCTTGTTTCTAAATTTAATTGATTTAATCACTGGATTTAAATGCTTGGAAATTGTTCTGCTTGCCGATGTTTGAATGCCAAATACATCATCTACAGTTCTAAAATGAATGTTGCAGTTTATATTTAGACAACTTAAAACATTGCCTTCTAAATTACCCCAAATAACCCACAGAAATGTCTAGAAAAACTGATAATAATGGATGTCAAATGTCCTTACCATCAGCTTTCAGATAAGTATAACCTGTACAAGGCATAGAAAGTATTAGGGTCTTACGATGTAAATGCCTGTGCAGTTGCCCAGGCGATACAATGCACAGCACACACAGATTAATCTCAACTCTTTCAGAGCCTATGATCCCCATTTTAAAGATGGAGACACAAGAGCCAATAATCTTATTTATCTTCAGAGGCAAAATAAATTCAAGTTTTGCTGCTTTCAGAGATACCAATTTGCTTATTCTCTTTGATCAGTTTGGTTTGGATTGATTTCTTCTTCTTCTTCCTACTTCCTGGGAGTTTTCAAAAACAAAACAATAAAGACATCTGATATAGAGAGATTCCTTGATAGTCAGGTGCACAGTCTCTCTTCTCTGGCTTCTAAGAAGAATCAGGGTTATAGTCTTTCCTAGCACAGAGCACACACATCACACATAGGGTGGGCTGGGAGTGTATGTAGTGTAAAGTCCATAGAAGAGCTTACTCTTGGGGGACTGATACATAGTAAACTTTAAGCAAGATGATGAAAAAGAGGAAGAATGTTTACACTAAGTGTCCAAAATTAGAGCTGTGTGAATGACAGGAAGAGAGGAGACCTGTAACTTCTAAACTTCAGTCTTTCTTGTCCCACCTTCACAATATTTGCCTTACTCAAATACCTCCTATATTATTATTCAGTTTTGGTTTTTACCCTATTTTTGCTCAAACAGATTTACTTCAAGAATAAAACTGAGGTTAAAATTGTAAGTTAAAAAAAAGCAGCATCCCTTACCATAAACAACTATAACAATAGATATAAAAACTACTAAACTTTAAAATATCCATCTGCATACAGCTTGAACCATTTTGATTTTCCATCAGCGGAATGCATGCTGCAATCCTGGGAAATGCCGCCCAAATAAAAGAATCCGCATTGTTGAATGGGAATGAAATCACTGAAAATTTCTTGGATAATATCACATGCCAATTAGTTCATAAAATAAACTTCTGGGGGTGCCTGGGTGGCTCAGTCGGTTAGGCGTCCGACTTTGGCTCAGGTCATGATCTCGCACTTTGTGAGTTCAAGCCCGTGTTAGGCTCTGTGCTGACAGCTCGGAGCCTAGAGCCTACTTCAGGTTCTGTGTCTCCCTCTCCCTCTGCCCCTGCCGTGCTCTTTCTCTGTCTTTCAATAATAAATAAACATTTAATTTTTTTTTTAAATAAACTTCCATATGACTGGTACATGGATACTTGTATCCACATGTGTGGTGAACAGTCACCTGGCTGATGAGGTTTCAAGCAGGAAGTCCCAGCGGCTCCCCACAGTGTTTCCAGTAGCTTCTGGCAAATGTTTAAAACTCTTTGGCTTGAATTACTTTGGCTGAGTGGTTTCAAACCTTTTAAAGCAGTCAACCTTTTTTTTTTTTTAATTTTATTCAGATTAAGCAACATTTTAAAGATCAGGAAATGGAAGAGAAAATTTAGATTTTATTTGTACAAATATATTTTAGAGGTTCACTTTGAATAGTCAATCCATGAGAATAATGGACTCTTTCTGATCAACAGTTGCAGTATCACAGTCATCTTATTTTCACTGATTTCTGCATTTTGTTTCAGTTGTGTGGCATTGAAAATATCCTGAACCAAACAGCATGTGACGGTAAATGCTAGGAATGTTTTGCAACCTACGTGGTGGCCTTATACCATTTCTGGGAAGTGAAATAGTTGGACTTGTACCTTCAAAGCTAAGACCAATAGCATAGCTGAAAACTGGTCACATTACCTGACATGTCCTCACTGTTTGGCTAAAAAATACTTAGAAAGATGTTTTTTAGGATACATGGACCCCTATGATTACAGCAGTGTTATTTACAAAAGCCAAGATATGGAAGCAGCCCAGGTGTCCAATGATTGATGAATGGATAAATAAAATGTGATATATAGAGAAAATGCAATATTATTCAGTCACTAAAAAGGAGGAAATTTTGCTATTGGCAATGGCATGGATGGAGCTAGAGAGGTTATAACACTAAGTGAAATAGGTTAGTCAGAGAAAAACATACCATAAGATAACACACATATGTGGAAACTAAAAACAAATGAGCAAAGGGGGAAAAAAGAGAGAGACAAACTAAGAAACAGACTCTTAACTATGGAGCACAAACTGATGGTTACTAGAAGGGGGGTGCATGGGGGATGGGTTAAATAGGTGACAAGGATTAAGGAGTGCACCTGCTGTGATGAGTACCAGGAGATGCATGGAACTGTTGAATCACTACACTGTGTACCTAAAACTAATATAACACTGTATATTAACTAACTGGAATTAAAATAAAGACTTACAAAGTAAAATACTAGTGAAGATAACTGACTGAAACACAAAAAAGAAAGCATAAATAATTTATAAGATATTCACATTATAGATTACTTTGTAGCCACAAAATATAAATGATTAAAATGAGGGGCGCCTGGGTGGCTCCATCGGTTAAGCGTCCGACTTCAGCTCAGGTCATGATCTCACTGTCTTCATGAGTTTGAGCCCTACGTCAGGCTCTGTGCTGATGGCTCAGAGCCTGGAGCACACTTCAGATTCTGTGTCTCCCTCTCTCTCTGCCCCTCCCCTGCTCATGCTCTGTCTCTGTCTCTGTCTCTGTCTCTGTCTCAAAAAATAAGTAAACACATTAAAATTTTTTTAAATAAATGAATAAAATGATATTCTGCCATGGAATGATTCCTAAGATATATAATCAAAAAAAAGGCAAGTATCAGAACAATGTATATGGTACAATCTCACTTATGTGCACACAAAATAGAGTCTGTGAACATGTGTGGTATACAAGAACATGGCTGGTAGAAAAAGGCAGAGAGTCCATATTCTAAACCTGGAGTCCATATTCTAAACCTTACTTCTGTAAGGGCCAGACAAATATTTTCAACTTTGTGGCCACCCAGTCTTTAAGAAACAACTATTTAACTATACTGCTGTAACACGAAAGCTATTATAGACAATTATAGCAGGAATACAACTGAAAGGACATGGCTGTGTTCCTGTAAAACTTCGTCTGCAAAAATTCTGTATGATTGATTTGGCCCCTAGGCCAGAGTTTGCCAACCCTAGTCGTTTTTTACTCTGTTTGCAGAGTAAGAAGTGAATTATTGCTAAAATCATTTACAAAAAAACATACTAGTGTATTATATATATTTAAAAAATATTAACAGGGGCGCCTGGGTGGCGCAGTCGGTTAAGCGTCCGACTTCAGCCAGGTCACGATCTCGCGGTCCGTGAGTTCGAGCCCCGCGTTGGGCTCTGGGCTGATGGCTCAGAGCCTGGAGCCTGTTTCCGATTCTGTGTCTCCCTCTCTCTCTGCCCCTCGCCCGTTCATGCTCTGTCTCTCTCTGTCCCAAAAATAAATAAATGTTGAAAAAAAAAATTGTAAAAAAAAAAAAATAAAAAATATTAACAAACAGTGCCTAATCCAAAAAAACACAGTTTTTCAACTTTGTCAATCCAAATTACTGTAAGATGCTACTTGTTATTTGGTTTAGATGTTCACTGGAAGTTTGTTAGTCAAATTCATGTTACCCTGCATACTTAGCTGAAATTTTGTTTCAATTTCATTGCAGGCTCTTTGGTTGCAGTTGTGAGCATGTTTATACCACAAATCTCTGATAAAAGCGCACTTGATGTTTAAGCTACTACAAGCCTAGTGTCTTTGTGATGTACTTAATGCAATTTCTTTATGACAAAAATGCTTCCTAAAAATTCATTTCCATTTTCATTTAAAATAGTATCATTATCACTTTGTTTTCACTTCCATTGATTGTTATGTACCATTTATTGCTTATGCCAAGTAAAACTACCGAAGTTTGTGGGCCTTTTAATTGAATGTGATCATATACACTGTGGTGGTAATGTACCCTTATGTGCAATTATCCTATTAAATATACAAAGACATTAAGAGAGAGACAGCATATGAGCCGGGGAGAGGGGCAGAGGGAGGGAAAGAATCTCGAGCAGTATCCAAGCTCAGCACAGAGCCTGACATAGGGCCTGATCCCATGGCCCTGGGATCATGACCTGAGCTGAAACCAAGAATCAGACGCACAGCTGACCAAGCCACCCACATGGCCCATTACATACATTTTTTTAAGTGACCGTTACAAAACTACAGCTTTTCCAATTAATGGCACAGTTTTTACTTTTTTTATCTGTGCATACACACACACGTACACACACACACGTGTGTGTGTACGTGTGTGTGTGTGCGTGTGTGTGTAGATATGTATATCTGTCTTTTTATCTATCTACTGAGAAGGAAGAGGAGGATAAGAAACAGGAGGAGGAGAGGAAGTTATTTTGTGGTAGCAGAATTTAATGATTTTAGAGTCATTAATATGACAAAATGTTTTATAGAACACACCTTACCGTGTTTTCATTATAGTTTTTTTTCTTATATTTCCAAAATATGGCAATAATTGGTTTGAACCAAGGTTTCACAGAACCTCTGAAAAATTACAGTTATAACTCAATGGAACAAAGTTTGAAAAATAATGGTTTAGCTGAAGGCCTTTATTTCTTTTAAAATGCAAATACCTCTACTTTCATCTGCAATCAGTCATTTCTACATTAATGTGAGTGAATTTATTAGACATCCTTCTGAGGCTTGGATTTACTTCAGAAGAGAAGGAAGCAAAGATAAACTCAGTAACTGAAAGTAGTGGGGAAGACTGAGTTAATATTAGGGGTAGGCGCAGTGAAGAACTACTTGGCCTACTTTACAATTTTGCTTAAAGACCGTGGTGTCCATACATAACATGCTTACTTATATTTCCAAAAACAAAACACAAAAGACAAACCCACAAAGAAAATATCTACTGAGCTGGATGAGTGTGAATATGTTTCAGAATTGCATCCAACTGTTCTAAAATGTTCTGCTGGAACAATAATGTAATTAAATGAATTACTTATAATTTTGATCAACTTGAATTAAACCAAGCATAAAATTTCCAACCAGTGAAATTATTAACTGAAGATACTCTGATCCTATGTTGTGAGTGTCCTCAAAGATTGCAAGCAAATTAATTGTGCAGGAGTCCCAGATCACAGGCAGCATAACATAGATGAGGATTTAATGCTCTAAAACCTGGTCCCATACCTTTGGTTTATGGCAGTTTCAAAATGAATAAAAAATAAGTAAACTCTTTCTTAATTTAAACCCTTCTACCAGATAAAATAATCTTTCTTTATTATAAGAATCTAGATACGTATGCTGCCTCTACTCTCCGTCCCCATCAAAAGCATTCTTACACATTATGAAAACAAACATCCTTCCAATATACTGTTAGTTTAAATTATAAACTTTTTGCAGAGGCATATCAGAAAAGTTGTTTGTTAATATTTCAAGAAGGTACTTCCTAAAAAGGAAGTTATAGTACTAAATTTTTTTTTTAGTTCTTTACTTACATATTTTCTAAGAGTAAAAATATTAACTTGGATCTGGGCTAAAGAAATGTATTCAACTAGAATTACATTTTTCATATTTCACGCTAAAGTCAACACTTATAATCATTTTATGTGAAATTGAAAATATATTTAGATTTAAAATATCGATTGACCTAACATTTAACACTATTGTTTTTGTGTCAAGATACTAAAAACAAAATCAAATGATAGAAATATGTACCACTTAGAACAGGGGTCTACTAAGTGATAACTTTCACTTCTTGAGTATTGAGTACAACATTTACTGTTGTACTGTAAATTGCAGAATAAATCTGCAATCAAATCTTAGAGGCATTTTGAAATACTTCTAGCTATTTTGTTGTCAAATATATCAAAATGGAAAAAAAATCTAGGTAAAGTTAATAAAAAGGAAATACAGGTTAGTATAGTATTTAATATTCGGCTGATAAGGTCATTTTTAATAAGGGAATTGTTCTTGTCTGAAGATTAAGCTCAAACAACTTAGCATCATCGGTTTCAAGAGAAGGAACAAAAAAGTTGAGCCAAATCGGTTATGAACATACTTTGGTTACTGCTCGTACAATGACCTTCGAAAACACTGATTTCCGCTGTTTTTCCCTTTGTGGTGAGAAAAAATGTATTTGAAGTCACAAACCCTACAGGTTTGTAGTTTCTTCTTTCCCGAACTTACGAAAACTTGGCCCTAATAGTTCCACAACAGTAAGAAGGCAGTGGGAAGAAAGAAGTTCTTGTACAGTTAATGGGCAATGACAGTCTCTGGCAGTATTTCTGGCTGATTTTTCTGTGCTTTATTTCAGGTGTGTATCCTGATAAAAAGCATACAGAGGGGCGAGAGTGAGGCCAGCAGAGGCCAGGGAGGCCAGCGCAATAGGGGTTGTATAGACACTCGTCCCGGTCGAGCACAGTCACGAGTTTGACAAACTTTAACAGCTCGAGAGGTGAATGTAGCTGGCAGCCGAACACTGAGAATAATTCAGATTTCTATCTGGAATATCAACACGCAAAGGACATGCCAAGTATTGGTATGTAGTAACCACATAAATATTAGAAATTATTATAAGTATTACATATATAACTTTTTAAAATTATATGGATTATATTACCAATATATATGTACTCAGTGCTTCCCTAGAAAAAGAAGCAGAGATTTTTAAGTCTGATCTTAGTACGGTCCTTGAACTAATTTTAATACGTAGGAGATTTTTTACTAATTTTCTTAGAATATTAACCTTATATTTAAATATAAATACAATATTAATGTCAACAACCCGTAGGGAAATAATTATATCTAATTCCCTTCATTTTATGATTCATATGGTACAAACCTAGTCACTTCTTCTATATGTGTCTCCTCCAAAAAAACACTTTTCTCTATGTTTTCATATAGTTATATTAACTCTGAGTATGAAGCATTTATATTAACTTGGTGTATATTTGCTTGTACTAGATTACATGACTCTTCAGAATTTACCTCTTTAGGATTACCTACATGTTTAAGGGGCTTCAAAAGCTTTTGTCATTGACAGGTTGTAATAAGCACTCCTTTCAAGAGAATAGTACCTAATATTTTCTCTGTTAATCTTTGTCACCCTCATGGTCACCATATTCCATATAACATAAGTAACTGCCAGGTACCGAAACTTGAATCAGATACCCGAAGACAGGGAAAGATAACGCTATTTCCTGCCACCATAAAGCCTTCCAACCATCTTCACATGTTACTGTGTTACTTATTTTTAAAATATATTTATTTATTTTACTTGGGTCTATAAGCCTGTAACCTCTCCATATTCTGCCTTTGCTACACTGAGCAAGCCAGTATGCTTTCTGATGGCCATCTGAATGCCATCAATGGTATTAATTAGATTCTGGAAAGTCAAAGAAATGAACAAAATTACTGAAGCACGATTATGAGAATACTACCAATTTAGTATCTTTGTCTATAAAATCTATCAACAAGAATTAGTTGTCTTGTCCCACAAGACATTACCACGAAATTGAAAATTCTGATCCACAGCTATTCTACCCCATTTTTTTAAGTCTTTTACGATCTGTTTCCCAGGTCTCCCAATTGTTGTCACAAAATTTCTGGAAAAATAACAGCAGCTAACCAAAATTTTTTGTGGGATATTTAAACATGTCATTAGAGAGCAACACCTAAATGTAAGATAGCTTGGATGTCATAGCCTGACTGAACAAAACCAAAAATAAAAAATCTTGTAACACAACGTTAGAAAAGCCTTAACAAGGCTCTTGTTATAACAACTCAAACACCTTGACTAAGATGATCACATTTCAGAACTTAATGTGCAATATATCCTATAATCTTATCCACTTAATACCCACATGTATTCAATTTTCTGCGGGGAAGGAGAATAAAAAAAATGAGATCAAAGAAGGAAAAAAAATCCATGAAAAACACAACCAGTGTATATGTGATTTTAGAATACATTATAACTTAATTACACATACATATCTGATAGTATGAAAAATATAACTGCATATTTCTTAAGTGCATATAATCTTATCCACTTAATACCACTTAATTATATGCACTTAAGTACATATAATCTTATCCACTTAATACCCACATGTATTCAATTTTCTGCAGGGAAGGAGAATAAAAAAATGAGATCAAAGAAGGAAAAAAAATCCATGAAAAATACAACCAGTGTATATGCGATTTTAGAATATATTATAACTTAATTACACATACATATCTGATAGTATGAAAAATATAACTGCATATATACGTAGACTATAGTGCAATGGAAAAGTCTTTAATTTTAACGTAGCCTCAAAAGCAGGTTAAGAAGCAAGTTAACACAATTAAAAGAGAGAAAACTAACCTTGACTTGCAAACTTCAACTCCTTAGCATCTGTGAGTGTAGTCCTTTTGTCAGACCCTTTTTTCTCTATTCGGCGGTGGCTTCGTCTTTTCTTAGACTCTCCCCAAAGATTGGATCCACCATGCATGCTCGGTATATTCAAAATAGCAATTCCTTCCAGAGAGATGTTTATTAAATCTATTTGTACTCCATCACACTGATCAGTAAAAAGAACAAAGAAAAAAAAACAGTAAGATATTTGATCATCCTTTCCTTGACTTCTTTTGCACTTCCTTATCTTTCAATAGCAGCTTTTAAGTCCACAATCTTGTCGTATTTAAATAAACCACTCAAGAACACTTAAATGACTACGCTAAATGTCAATATGAAAGGTAAAGGAGACATTAACATTAACCAGCTATCAATTAAACATATCTTTAAACATGATCAAATTAAATCATCAGTCTATCTTTAGAGAAACCCATTGGGAAGGACACACATTAGTGTCTGTGTGTCCAGCTAGAAATTTCCGACGTGTTGCAAAGAAGTTGAGTCTAGGAAACCTGGTCAACACTCAGGCAGAAAATTTTTTTAAATGTTTATTTATTTTTGAGAGAAAGAGAGAGAGAGACAGAACATAAATGGGGTAAGTGCAGAGAGAGAGGGAGACACAGAATCCGAAGCAGGCTCCAGACTCTGAGCTGCAGCACAGAGCCCCATGTGGGACTTGAACTCACGAGTCAGGCAGAACTTTTTGTGACTGCCTCCTACTTAGAACACGCTGCAAGCCACTACTGAAGGAAAATAAGGAAACAATTCACATTTGTGATCTCACTTGGTTGATCAGAGAAAGAAGCAGCTTAATAGACTTTGGGGGGGAAAAAAGTAAAAAAAAAAAAAAAACAGCAGTTCAGAGACCTGAATTATGTCACAGGGGCCAAGGATGATTTCTGGCACTAGATTAAGTTCCAAGCACAGTGTCAAAAGGCAATGAGAGGCACTGTTGTCCGAAGGAATATGGAAGAGCAGGACCAGGCAGGCTGAGTGAGAGCAATGCCAAGAACAGCAGTAAAAGCAATCTCCAACCCACCATTACTTTATAGCTGCTTTAACAACAAATGGAAGAATAAAAATAATTAATCAGCCACAGTTTTTTGTTCACCTGGTGACAAAACAACCCTTTTGATTATGAAAAATATGAAACTTGCTAACAGACCAGGCTCTGTGATATTCAGAGTGGTCACTTTTTAATTCTTTGATTTTTCTGTTCATTTTTACTGAGGGACACGTGTGGAGAGTGGCAAGGCCATGCTGTATTTTTGGAATTATTATTTATTTGTTCGTTCACTTTGAGGTTTCTAAAATGGCACTTACTGTGAATTTATCCCAGATACTGTTTTCCCTTCATCAGCTGATATGAGCTGATATGAGAAGAGATGCAAATATGTAACACTTTGTTTTACAAAGAACTTTGTTAGGGATATGCATTTCATAAACTGAAGTCTATCTGCAGTGGGGCTGTTTTATTTGCCACCTTTTATTTCAGAAACAAACAAACAACACTGATACTGACTTCATCTGTCTCTCATGGAAAGGATGAATTTTTGAACCTAGAAGAGATAATGCTCCACCTAAACGAAAAGACAAAAAACAAACAAGAAATCTCTCTTTTTTCCACATTTGTGTCTTCGTGCCGAATCTAATCCTGCATCTTGTTCGCTAAAATATAAAAACTGTGAAATAAAGCAACACATCTTGAGTCTACTTGGCAGGGCTAGAAACAAATTCTAGCGAAGGTGCCAAGTTTTCATTCAATTTGTTTCAAAGGGGGTGAAACCAAGGTCTGGATGATGCCTTTTTTCCCCCCTAGAAACAAGCGATTTTTTTCCCTCCTTTTCATGTATTAAATTAAGATGATTTCTTTTTACTAAAGAATTCTGCTCATGTGTATACTCACTTACTGCTATATATTCTAGATAAACAGATATTAATTTCATAATTAAAAGTAATCTTGTGTAAATACCCTGCAGGCCTCAATGAATCAAACACATACTGTGTGTCAGCCCTCCCACTGTCTTCAAGTGGAATGTACTGGCTGGATAATTAGATAGTACATATTTTTTAACCTTATTTGCATGCATATTATATCTTTTGCACACTGACAAGCAGCAGTAACAACAAAAGTCAGATTACCACAGGGAATTCCCACAAAGAAGTCTTCATTCCTTATAATTTGCAGCCTAAATTAAAATAATTTGATCTTTGACAAGGATGAAATGTCAAGCAGAAGGGGGTCCTCTACAAGCCACGGCCTGTGGCTTCTGAAATCTGCCTAATTTATGTCAGTCACTTCTTAATACATATTTAAGTATTACACGAAAAAGATGATAAATATGCAATCTGACACCTTTGGTATTTCCCTGCTGTTAATTTATAAAGGTCTGGCTTTCCCCAAACTGACTAAAATCATTTAAATAACAGAAGAATTGTGAAATAAGCTAGAGTTAGGGCCTGGCTTCCATTTTCACTCAATATTGAACACAGCAGGTAGTACACTAAGACAATTATTTGACTAGGCCTTAGAACCCCACTGTGACAAGTTACTTTCAGAATTAGTGAAGGAGTATTCCTTTGTTCATCTGCAGAAAAGGAGAGCGGTTGCAAACAGGCTTTTTCGTTTTAATTGAACTAGGGGAGTTACATGTGACAATTGAAAAATACCAGTGTATACTGTTATTCATGTTTTCACTTTTCCAAGTCTCGTCACGTGTAGTTTCAAGGAAACAGAGCAAGCAGCTTTCGGAAAAATGAAAAAAAAAAAAAAAAATCCTCAAGGAGTCCCATAGAAGGACTAATGAAGAACACGGAGTTTTCTATGAGAGCAGGACAATGTACTTACATAAATTGCTATTTATTAATGATTTGTTTCCACTAGTTCTTGACCCCAGGTTACCTTCCTCTGTTTGCTTTAACATTTTGTTCATTAGTCTGGAAAATTTTGGTGCTAGTTCAGATGGAGACCAGGAATTGTAGCACACCAATTGAGTGCATGGAAATAAAAGCTGACGTGAAGGCTATGAAATATAAACAAGTTATAATACTGTGTCACATAATATTTTCATCCGCTTTGAAGATTTATGATTCTTAAAAAGGTAGCTACAGAGGAAAAGAATATAAAACCTTAAAAGCTAACAGCCTCAGTTAGTCAATAAATCCTGAATATTTTTATTATGTAGAAAAAAGGTCGTTAACATATAGTACTATGGGAGCTATTTGCAGACTGTGATGCCATGAGGCCACTGTCCATTCTTTTCAGTTTTAATTTGGAAGATCTTATTCCAGACACAAATTTACCTAAAAGAAATGAAGATAGTTTAATTTTTTTTCTGCCAGTGTAGTTTAATCCTTGCTTACAAACATACCTTGCACCAAACTATGCAGAGATGTTAAAGACAAACTTTTATAAATAAATGTATTGTTTGAGATTCAGTTAACATGTCATTTGATAGGAAAATTCAGAATGTGAGGAACTTAGGAGAGTTGTAAGTGTGGATAGATTTGATGAGATATAATTAATGATACCCTGTAAATATTTTTCCATAGGGAGTCTAATTCTTTGCCCAGGTCAAATAAAAATTATCCATAATTTGATTTAATCAAGCATACAGACATTGCTTTGTTCATTATATAAAGTAGCCTGGAGTAAAACAGCTTACGTGTACTTTTAGAAGAGTTTCTTCAAATTCATATGGATTCGTAACACCCAATTATGTATGTATTTGCAGAGAACAACAAGAGCAAATCCACTAATTAAAACACACCAGTACAGGGGTGCCTGGGTGGCTCGACTGGTTCAGCATCCAACTTTGGCTCAGGTCATGATCTCACGGTTCGTGAGTTCGAGTCCCATGGAGTCTGCTTCGGATTCTGTGTCTCCCTCTCCCTCTCGTGCCATGTCTCTCTGTGTCTCTCAGACATAAGAAAAAAAAAACACTAAAATTTTTTAAAAATAAAATTTAAAAAAAATTAAAAAAAAATAAAACACTCCTGTACACATAAATGGCCTAACAGCATCTCTCCTGATGTATGAAGGCTGGGGTATTCTATATTTTCCCGTGGGTAAGCTCATTGTTTTTTGAAATGCATTTTATGACTTCTATCTACAAAAGACAGTGTGGTATAGGGGCCCAGGGCATGCCTTTTAAGTAATTTTAGTATTAGCTGGCAGTCCAGTGGTAGTGATAGAAGTCTTGATTGTGGATAATCGCACGATGACTTTCAGAGAAGAATGGGAGCTGGTAGGCAAGCGAGAGAAAGATGGAGGCAAACCCAAAAACAGGAAACTTTGAGGCCTGTACCACGCATGCACACACCCAGTTGCTAAACATGTTGATAATAATATCGCTGGCTCAAGATATCCAGCATTAGCCATAAGTATCAGCAGAAAATCAGTTGAGTTTTACATATTTTTCTTTTTTAATAGATACTGCCAAGGCTAAAAATTATTGCTGGGATATTAGAATTCTTACCAGAAGTTATCTCATTAAAAATAACTTCTGCTAAACAGAAGAGAATATTCATTCATCTCTTGGTCATTCACTCTGTTTTTACTTGTCTCATTTCTTCTTCATTCTCCTAAGAAAAATTATGATGTTTTATCTTAATAAAATAACACTATGCTCCACCCCTACCACATTTCTTACTCTCTTCTGAAATAAGAAGTCGTTTATGTTTTGGATTTAACGAGTCCAACTTTTGTTTTTAGTGACATTTGTTGAGGCCCACACTTTTATAGTCTCCTTTTTTACTGCTTTTTTAATTTTATTAGAAAAAAAAAAAAAAAAAAAAAAAAAAAATCATCACCCAGGAAGCTTTAGAAGAGAGGATAGATCTTGTAAGTGTCCTTCTCTCTCTCTCTCTCTCTCTCTCTCTCTCTCTCTCTCTCTGACACACACACACACATAAACACACACACACACACACACACACACTTCACAAACAGGGAAGGTGATGGATATGCTGATGGCATTGATTGTGGTGATGGATTCATGGGTACACATTTATCCCCAAATTCATCAAGTTGTATATATTAAGTACGTACAGTTTTTTGTATGTCAAACATGCCTCAATAAAGTTGTTAAAAAATGTCCATCCACAAATTTTATTTCCCCGCCCCAAGACTGTGGTCTGGTATCGCTGAGACCCAGCTAAGGTGCTCTAAATATGTGTTGAAGGAGTATCCAAGGTAATTGGGATACAGATGGGACAGAGACTGAGCTATAAATGTTTGCCCCATTGTCTTTAAAAGCTCAGTGTTTTGCAGATTACTGGGTAGAAGAATCTTCACTGTAGAATCCTTCTGAATTTATTTTGTGTCCCTGAGGCTTCTTGCCCTTTGTTAATCCTGGAGATCATTTTGGTTTTTATAGAAGTACTTAATCACTAAAACAAATCTTAGTGCTTTGGAATGGAAATTCTAACCCTCAAAACATACCATCTTTCTTAGTCTCAGAAATTAACCAAAAGACCGAAAAACTTTGGAAAATTGACTATTCTATTTTCTCATGAATGTTGCCTGATACATGGAACAAATTAAAAGTCCACCAACTTTAGAGCTTCATTTCCAGATGTTGACCTATGACTCTTAGGTGCACATCTATGCCCCAAATAGTTTAACACAAACTTTGCTTTTAACATATCTTCTAATTTTAAGACTTTTCATTGTATTATTTATCTTTTGTAGCAAAGAGAATAACTTAAATTTTTAAAATTAAAAATTTTACCTTTGTTCATCTCTCTTTCACGTTATATATATGCCTGCATGCTATATATATTACACATGTTATATATATAATATATATTTTCCTATTATATATATCATTTCCAATTTATTTATTTCCTTAGATTTACACATTTTGTCAGCAACACAATTCTTGTTTCTCTTAAATTATTAAATAACATGCTCATTTGCTCATCTCTGTAGTGGAAATATATGGGAACCTCTCTGATTGACAAAGACTTAAATCAGATAATGTATACACATTGCTTAGCACCAAGAAGACGGTATAGTTAATAAGAGATAAAAATTAGCTATTATTATCAACTATTATACCATGGTATTCATATTTTTCCAAATATTCATCCCTTTTGGAAAAAGTTTCCTCTATGAAAAAGAAAAGTGAAATAAAGTGTCACAGAGCAAATAGTTTGTTTTGAAGAAGCTGCTGATAAAGCATGTATCTACTTGAGGTACTCTTGTATTTTTATCTTTAGTTATGTATTTTCAAATCATGGTTGGAACAATTTTAGGCCAAGTAGGGAGCAACAGCAAACAGAATCCAATTTCCAAATTAACGTTTTTGTTATATTAAATTATAAAGTAACCTTGAGGGTAGAAAGGCATATTTTGCTACTATGATAGACTGGATTCATTAAAAAGTGAGTAGAAAAGCCGGTTTTGCATTACCATCTATACACACACACACACACACACACCCCTCAAGTTTTAGAACTGAGATAAATACGTAACATTATAACAGTATTCAGGATATGCAACAAGAAAGTGGTGAGGGCATGGCGCTGGTTCTGATTTATACATGCTATTGCAATGTGACCCAAAATAAGCCGGTAAATGAAGAGCTAGGAAGCCAGATTTGGAGGGCTTGTAAAAGTAAGACATCAGGAAGAATAACTTATTCTAGGTGCCCATATTTCTTGGGGGGGGGCATTCTAAATCAATTTTCTGTAGAATATAAAGCTGTGTGAAACAAAACTATACAATTTTATCATTAAAACTTTTTTTTTCATAAAATGTGCTTTATTTTCATTTTCATTCAAATCAATGCCCTTTGTTATGTTTTCTAAATCTCGCGCTCTCTCTCTCTCTGTCTCTTTTTTTTTTTTTTTACCTTTTTGACATATAATGTTATATTCTAGATCAACATGTTATTAAATTAAGACTTTATTTTGGGGGGGGGGTGTTGCCTGGAGTTGGTTAAGTGTCTAACTCTTGATCTCGGCTCACGTCATGATCTCACAGTTTTGTGCGTTTGAGTCCCGCATCGGTCTCCTCGCTGACAGTGTGGAGCCTGTTTAGAATTGTCTACCTCTATCTGCCCCTTCCCCACTCACGTTTTCTCTGTTTCTCTCATGCAGCTTAAGGTTCACCACAGAATTCAAGGGGACGTACAGAGATTTCCCATCTATCTAACACACAGGCACAGCATCCCCATTTATCAGCGTCTTGGATTGAGTGGTAAATTTGTTACAACTGATGAACCTACATTGACACATCACAATCATCTAAAGTCCATAGTTTGCATTAGGGTTCACTCCAACTGTTCATTCCTTGGGTTTGAACAAACCAAGGAAGTTTTCTACCATCATTATATTTTACAGAGTATTATAACTGCCCTAACATCCTCTCTTTGCTGTGCCTGTTCATCTATCCTTCTCCCCACAACCCCTGAAAACCATTGATCTTTTTACTGTCTTACAGTTTTACTTTTCCAGAAGGTCATATGTTGGCATCATACAGTATGCAGCTTTTTCAGATTGTCTTCTTTCGCTTAGGAAAACACATTTCAGTTTCCTCCATGTGTTTTGAAGGCTTGATAGCTAATTTCTTTTTAGCACTAAATAATATTCCATTGTTTGGATGTACCATAGTCTTTTTATCCATTCACCTACTGAAGGACCTCTTGTTTTCTTCCAAGTTTTGCAATTATTAAGCTTGTAAACAACCGTGTGCACGTTTTTGTGTTGATATAACTTTCCAGCTCCTTTAGGTAAATACCAAGGAAGACGATTGCTGGATCATATGGTAAGAATATGTTTAGTTTTGTAACAAACCACCAAACTGTCTTTCAAAGTGGCTGTACCATTTTGCATTCCCACAAGAAATAAATGAGAGTTCCTACCGCTGCACATCTTCACAAGCATTTGGTGTTTTGGTGTAGTGCTGTATCTCATTAATGTTTTAATTTAAATTTCTCTGATGATGTGATATGGAGCATCATCTCATATGGTGATTTGCCACCTGTATGTCTTTTTTTGGTGAGGTATCTGTGAAAGTTTTTGTCCCATTGTTTTCAGTGGAGTGGTTTATTTCCTTATTAAGTTTTAAGAGTCTGTATATTTTGGTTAACAGTCTCTTATCAGATATATCTTCTGCAATTATTTTCTGTCTGTGGCTTATTTTCTCATTCTTTTGACAATGTCTTTCACAGAGAAGAAGTTTTTAATTTCAGTGAAGTTCAGCTTATCAATTATTTCTTCCACTGTTTGTGAGCCTTTGGTGTTGTATCTAAAAGGCATCACCATACTCAAGGCCATCTAGATTTCCTCCTATGTTATCTTCTAGAAGTTTTATAGTTGCATGTTTTACATTTAGGTTCTTGATACATTTTGAGTTCACTTTTGTTAAGAGTGAATTCATTTCTTTTAGATTGTTTTTTTGTTTGTTAGTGGACATCCAGTTATTCTAGCACCATTAGTAAAAAAAACACTTCCTTTGCTGCATTGCATTGGCTTTCTTCCTTTGTCAAAGAAGCTTGAGTATATTTATGGGGTGGGTCTATTTCTAGGCCCTCTATTCTATTCCATTGATCTGTTTGCCTGTTCTTTCATCAGTACGACACTGTCTTGATTACTGTGGCTTTATAGTAAGCCGTGAAGTCAGGTAGTGTCAGTCCTCCAGCTTTATTCTTCTCCTGCAATATCGTGTTGGACATCCTGGCTCTTTTGACTCCCCATAGGAACTTTATAATCATTTTGTTAGTACTCACTCACCCACAAATCTGCTGGGATTTTGACTGTGATTGTAGTGAACCAATTGATCGAGGTGGGAAGAACTGACATCCTGACAATACTGAGTTTTCCTATCCATGAATTCTCTCTCCTAGTTCAACATTTTTTTCAGTCAGTGTTCAGTGGTAGGATAAAGAGGCTTCAGAGTATTCACCCTAAGTTCAACCAGAAGTCATACTTTTATTTTTTTCATTTTTGCCTTCTATGGATTTTCTTTGAGCATAAGTTTCTGAGGGTAAAACAATGCTCAAAATCCACTTTATTGAGAATTTCTTAAAATAATGATTTTAAAGGTAAAGAAATATTTATTTTTATTTTTTATAAATATATATATAACTATCTAAATATATCACTCTCTACACATGTATATGAAATATATACATATATAAATCTTGATGAACAGTAATTACAGAAAGTCCATGTCGAACGCAAATCCTTCATCTTTTGGGATTATATTCTTTTTCAGGGTTATGATCTGATTCGGTCACGGAGGGTATTTTCCATTCCATGATCACCAATTCTACTTCTAATACTTGAATTTATCCGCCAAAAAACCCCAAAAAGGTTACATTCTGAAATAGGACCACTTTTGCTGTCACAATCATTAACAGTAAACGAGAAAGCTAGAATAATGAAGAACTTAGGCAGACCATTATGATCCAATGGATGCATAACTAATTTTGTTTATCAAACTCATTACCTGAATATATACCACTAATGATTAGGTCTTAGTAGGTAAGTTATACATTCATTTTTAAAATAAAAAGTGCTAAAGCCAATATTTCACAATTCATATCAGCTAGTCATCAGATGTTCTTGTTTCATAATTATGTTCCTTTGGTTTGTCTTTACCACTCAACAAAATATAACTTTTCCTTTTTCTTAACCCCCTAAAATCTCTCAACAAAACTAAGTCATTTTATATTATAACCCATCTCCAAAAATTTTAGTCCCACAGTAGCTATATTCTTTTGGAGGACCTATTTGCTCCAAATCTTTTCAAAGTTTGTCTGTCTTGCTATCTTTGCTCTCTTTTTTGGTTTTTCTGCTTCCTATAAATGTAATGGGGAAATGGCAACCTCAGGAACCGAGAAAAATCTAGTTAATGAATGGGAATGGAATGGAAAAGTATATATTTTAAGTTTTATTCACAAAATCAAGTACAATTTTAGTTAACTGTGTTTTAAAGATTGTAAGATATTGAGACCTGAAAATAAAGTATTCTTTAATGTATCTTGCAACTTTTTTCCTTTCTTTTCAAGTACTTTCCTTCATTTTACATCTTTCTAACCACACTATGCCTAGCAACTTCTCCATTGATTTCTAAAGTTGGGTCCTACCTCTTATCCTTTTATAGTGTATTAAAACAACTCATACTCAAAACTTAACTTTATACTAATAATTCAGATAGTGTTGGAATCGCAATGAGTGACAGAAATGAAATTTTAGGATTGTGGGTTAAAGTTATATGGATTGCTCAAAGTATAACTCCTCACATGGACTGTCACAAACATTAGTAACCAAACTCAAGCCATTTCATTGTATTATAAAATATAATTCATGTTTCTTACTTCTATTTCTACAGATTCATGTAGCTTCTTGCAGGTGGCTGAGAAAGTTTCAGATGTGCCAAACTCAAAATACCAAAATTTGTTCTTCATTCTGAAAAAGGAAAGGAAGAAGCAGCTTAGGCAATTATCAATAACAGAAGGGATTTTTTTTTTAATTGAGCAGTCCTTTCTTGTATTATAAGTCATAAAAAAGGTTTGAGGACATATACCATCTATAATATAATAGATGGTCACATAATTTTCAAAGCTTAAATGTTGGTGTCAAATTATATGATTGCCTCTGAGGGAATTAGAAGAATATGTTGATCTGATAGATACAAGTATATCTTTGACTTTTATATATATTGGTTGCTCAGGTTTTAAAATATGATTTTAGCGCTTATAATTCTTAGCTTGTTCAGAGACAACTTGATTTAGACCAGCAACTCTATAATCATAAAGGGAAAAAAACAATTGGAGCTTTTTATGAGAAAAATGAGACTAAGCTAACAATGCTAAATATTTCTAGATGGCTAGGTATTCCTCAGAGATTGACATGATTGAATAGCATATTGAAAAGAAAAAAAATAGTGGTTATCCATAAAGATAAAATTTAGTAACTTTGGGATAGCCATTATTTTTTTCAGACAGTAGCCTCTTTTCTGTGAATAGTAGTGAAAAACTATGATACCATATGGAAGAGCAAAAGAAGTAGTAGTATTTTATCAGTATAACAAAAGTTGCAAAAAATATAGTTTAAAATATATTAGTATATAATCTGGAAGTAAGATGCTCAAAATTTATTTTCTCCCATGATCCAGTAACCCTATCTTTCTTTGTGCCAGGTAAATAAATTTATGATCATTTAATGTAACTTAATTACATTAGGTAATAGTGTATTACCCGATATTGAATTTAACAGTTCATTCTCATGAAAAAAAACCGCAATTTTTAATTACACGTATTTTAACAAGGTATTATGCCCTCAATTAGAAGAAAAGCAGGTAAAATAAGATACATTTTTGCACATAAAGGCAAAACAAAAATTTTTGCCATATTCAAATATATCTCTCATAACAAATTACTCTTTTTGGCTTATAAATATTGATATGTGCTTTTCACATTAGAAGGTAAAACATTTCAACAATTAAAAATACATTTGGCAAGGACCTTACTTAATTCAGCCCTATGATCAGTTATGGAAAATTACATGGAGCCTAATACAACGTTTATTATTACGCTGTGTTGAATAGAGTTCTCTAATATGAAATTAGGAATTATAAAACTAATTTCATCTATCTAGACATGTCCAATAATAGCCTCATACAAGGACTTATTTACTTACAAAGTTTTCACTAGCTCTTGTTGTATCAATCACCATATTCAGGCCAGTAATCTGAAAGTGTCCTATGCCTAGGATTCTAGTACCATGAATCCTTACTCTTTTTTGGAGAATATTTTCCTCGAGTTATAGCCTGACTTCATATATGTGAGTAGTTAGAAAGAGATGATAGCTAATTAGATAGAATAGGTTTAACACCAAGATCTGTGGGCCTGAGCCTACAGGCAAATTTATATTAAATTAATGTAAACATCTACTTCATTCAATATATGTAAGTTTACAAATTTACACAATGGCTGAAGTTACACAAATTAAAAATATTTTCCTATTGATTCATCATTCTGATGAAAACATGGCATTCAATAAACTGAGAGGGAAATAATGATTTTATGCAGTAGTTTCAAGACAATCTTAGGATAATAACAAGTAGATGTTTTATGACGTTTTGGAACTGTCTCTCTATGTTCAGCAAGTTTTCTAATAACACTTGTGTTAGCATTTTATCCAGACCTTCTTGGACTCATTTATTCATCCATTCATTCATTCAACAAATATTCAGTAAGGACATTAACTTCCATATGCTACTGTGTTAAGTTGTAAATATATAAATATGAACACAATGCTTTGTTTCCAAGGAGCGCAGAATGTTGTAAGATTATAGACATATGAAATGATTAAAAAGTTAATTCTTTATACAATATATGAACAAAATGTTATGGGGAAACATTTCAGTGAGTCAACCGCTTATTCCTGGGAGAGGCCAGAGAGCTTCAGAAGATAAGGCGACACTTTAATAGGTCACTAGAAGGTGGCAAACAAGGAAGAAAAACAAGTTCTGGGCAGTTTAGGTATGCAGAATGACTTAAGAGAATACAGGGTAGGGGCTAACAAAGGTCTGTTTCAGAACATATATGTCAAGCTAGGAGGTTTGGAGTTGACATTCTAGATTAATAGGATGCTGACAGAACTTTATTACCAGTTGAGTGACATGGCCAGCTCTGGTTTATGAGCAGTAAGTTTAGCCGAAATGAATAAGGGGGCTAAAATGCTGAAATGCTAGTCATGTGAACAGAAATGTGGCTATCGGAATAGTACAAATGAAATATAAATGAAGGGCTAAACTGAGTGGCAAGGGAAAGGGAGAAAAGAGGCTCAATATAAGGGGCGTAAATTAAGTAGTATCAGTAGGAACTCATGATATTAGATTATATAGATTTCTGTCATACCAAGGTTATTATTTCTGGATATACATGTAGAAATACCAGAACATTACTCCAGCAAAAGAAGGATGTGTGTTTATATTATGACAGGTTCTGTGATCTAATGTATATTGCATGGTAGTTTGAAAATTAAATATATATAGCTGTACACACATACACACACATACATACACATACATGAGACTGCTTATATTCTTTATCAATGGTTACTCACTACTTTTTTTCCCATTCTGTCCATCAAAACTCTTCATAGCTTAATTAGGATGATGGAGGGCTTGTATCAGCTAACCAAAATATACCAACTTTAGGAAATACATCCCGCAAAAAAAGAAACTCTGAGAATTTACATTCAGTTTTTATTCCCCATATTAGTTAGCATTACTGCTCATGTGCAAAAGCTGCTTTAAATTCTCCATTATTACAACCATTTTATGTTTCACTTAGATAAATATATGGAGGTAATAAAAAACACATAGAATCAGATTCCACATGACAAATTAAAAGCTGTTAAATTTTATTTTTTCAACCAAACTGGTCTTTAGGTTGTAGAAATGCAAAAAAGCACATTTAAGCATGTATGCTATTTACTTTTACGGCTAACATTAGAAAATGATCCAAATAATTCAAACTCAAATTTGCCAGAGAAAACATGTAGCTTTGGACTTTAAGAATAATAAGGTAACTGGACATTTAACACACTGTGAAACATCACACCAAACTCAAATTTATTGTATTCTTAGACAGGTTTTGTGACTCCAGGTATGATGACGAGTGTCCTACAAAAAGTGACCCATATTATCATAATTCTAATTCATTAATATATTAAATCCTATTTCAATGAATTTAATTGTAAGTCTACAGGTTTTGGTTTAATATTTAACGTGCGTGGCTACCAGATGTTCAGGTAAAAGCTTTTAAAAATGAGCTCACATTTGTCAAGATTTTCTTCCCAATGGCCACTTTGTCTTTTTTACATATCCTCAGGGAAATGTAAACTACCAGATATTTTGTTCAAGCAAAGAATCATACCTGTCATTATAAAATGTAGGTAATATTTTGTTCTCCAAGTTCGGAACTTACAAACAGGTCATTTAATTTCAATATACTTTCCTTGGATTTTTTTTCTTCCTGGTATACATGTTTTTTGATTTGGCTTTTGTCTGCTACGTATTGTAAATGCAGCAAACATAAAACAAACAAACGGAACATGAATTGCTAGTGCATTTCCCACAAAGAATAACAAAGAGCCTAATTAGATATTAAGATCATTTCTAATGAAGTTGAAACATAAAGAGAAGGGTCAAACTGGTTCATTTATCTTATGTAGAAAGCTCAGAAGTCATAAACACAGAGAGTTGTTAATTCAGTGAAATCACTCTTAAAATTAAGGGTCAGCTTTTTTTTCTCACAGATGTCTTTCTTTTTTATTCTATTATAAATATATATAAAATTATTAAGATATTACTACTTACTATGCAAACATCTGAAAAGCCTTCTATTAGACACTTGACTCCCCTTTTCAAGCATCCTTAACTAAGCAATTCTATCTATATTTTATGGATAACATGCTCATGAGATAAGAAAATAAAACTCTTCTGATCATTGCTTTTCAATATGAAAGTAAAAACAATGCCTTAAGTAGCTTAGTTAGAAAGGATTTAAAACCAGTATGTTTTTCTATCCATTAGGGATGTTTCAAAATCTCATTTTTTTTCACTAGCTTTCTTTCACTTTTGTCCTGTTATGAAAGTATTTCAACAGTTATTTCAGTTCTGGCTTGAAAATCATTTTCTCACGAAGAACAATGTTTCTAACAATTCACTAACTTTAATGATAAGATTCAGTCTCACAACTCTACAGAACATGCTAGGAACACAGCAGGAATTTTGAACTTGGCTAACAGTATCAGTGTTAAAAGATGCAGGCAGCACTCTTGGCTCACAGCAATAGGGTAAGTGTTTCAAGAGGTGCATTTATGTCATACAATCAATTCAGTTTTATTTATCTTTCAGTATCAAAAGCCATGACACTAAACACTGGTTATAGGGTTACTCGCTTCTTACCAAACTTAGTGAGGTAAAAATACACAAGCCAAGTGGTAATGCCATGGTGGGACCTGATTCCTGGGCAGACCAGCAGCATCTAAGAGCTGCAGCCCCAGGCAGGAGAAGCTTCTACAGGGGGAGGGGCAGCAAACAGAGCGGGCAGGGCAGCGGGGGCCTTGACAGTGCAGCAACCATAGGTTAACATAAGGGGGCAAGGCTGGGGACACTTGTAGCTTAGGCTGTCACCTCTTGACATCTGCAAACTGTCATCTGTACGGACTACCTACAGTAGCAGGCATTTGTTAAGAATGAAGTCTATACCCAACCAAATGAGACTTGCAATTTAATTTTTTCTTTTGACTGGCAACTGTAAATACAAGAATAAATGGTTATGAAAAAGGCTGCTTAAAGTTTGAGATTTGGGAATGAATGGGAACTCTTACTCCAGTTTATAAAAATCACAGTATTAAACACTGAAGTGCACAAAGGGTTATACGTTTGCTTACAGAAATTTGAAACTATAGTTTTATGGCAATTACTACCCACAGGAACGTACTAGTGGCAGAAGGGACCCTATATTCTGTATTGTCAAATACTACACATTTTACTGATACCCTGAAACCCATGTTGTTGTTTTGTAACTAGTAATTTATAATCCTTTCACAGCAAGTGAATAATGTTGATAATATTATTTCATAAGGAAGAAACACAGCTGTAATGACCATAGTGGGGATATTTTATATTCACACCAAAGAGAGCAAACATTTTTCATATCTCCAAACAATAGGTACGATATAATTCTTTTTAATGACATATAAAAGTGCTTGTATCTAATGCTCATTCATAAGATATGCATGGTAAGTACCCAGGAGACAATGAAACAAGCTACAGAAACTTCAGACAGAATCACACAATGTTCTGTCTTAGTGTGTAAAAAAAGATGGATATTCTAAAAGTACAATTTTTAACCTGAACTGCTCTGACATGAGTAAAGAAATTTCCCCTACAAAAGGATGCATCCAAAGATCAAAAAGTTTCAGTATGATTTTTCAATTATTTTTTTAAATTCTCTTTATAAAAGAAAAAGAATATGTGGTTATATATGAGTGTTTTTGTATATAAGAACTTTCTACTGTAAATGCGAATCAACCATTTCTTTCTTAAATGTTTTCTCTACTTTTTATTAGAAATAATTAGGACAGTGAGAATGGAAAAGTATAAAAGCAGTAGTGATGCCACATTGCCAAGTCCATGGTAAAGAAGTATCTACATGGTAAGGTCCCAAGAGCAGTGATAAATTAATAGTTATATGAAATGTAAAACTAAACCTATAAAATGTATAAATGATGTCCAGGCATGCTTACAATTGAGTATCTTCCCATAATAATTAGATCTTTACTATTAAGTATTTCACAATCATGAAAGCTTCCCTACGAAAACTGTTTGAAAGATGAAACAAAATTGTGATAGCAATAATTGCTGCTGTTATTGAGCAAGACACTGTCACAGGTGAACCCAATGAGGCTGCAAACTCATTCTCCTAACATCACATGGGAAGGAGCATAACCTAACTCAAGAAATTCTAGCTTTTTTCCCATACTGTCTCTCATTAAATGTAATAATGAATGCAGCATCACCTGAAACTTCTCCCTAAGCCAAAAGGGAAATGTTATAGGTCATATAGGTCATCATTAGATGACTCCTTTGTTCATATTTCTATTTTAAAAGAACTTCTATTCCCCTCTCCTGAAATAAGCCAACTAAAGATAACAATGTAATCTAGAGCTGACCGATGGGACCTGATGGGAGTATACTGTGGGTTTCTATGAAAGATTTTCCTCTCTGGTAAAGAGACACATGCAAAATGAAAGCTCTGCCCCTCCTTTCCTGTTTTTGCATGTTGTCATGTAAGATTATAATTGGAGATGGAGCGGCCATCTTGCCACTATGAAGGAAAAGGCATGGGAAACCTAGATGCTAACCCAGATCCCTGCCTTATCAGCCAACTGTGAAACAGTCTGTCTTTGGATTTCTATTCATGGGATATTTATAAATAAAATTTTATTTATTTTGTGTATTCTGTTACCAGCAGCTGACACACTGCTCATTATAGTTTTTAAGAAAATGTTCACATATATTATTATGAATGAGATATTTAGAAAATCTAAATGAGGTGATTTATTTGTCATACAAGTTTTCTAGATGTGAAACTCAGTGGTAACAAAGAAAGGAGTTAAGGTGGAGTATTTCTATTCAACATAATTACTTGTGCTTATATTTTGACTAGACATGCCAATATAACTACACTTACTTTTGTCATGACTTGCTATCCCCCTGAATTTTCTAAGAATTATTTCCATGTATATATATTTGAAACAATCTTGTAAGAAAATTCGTAAAACATCCCTTTTTGAAGTATCTCTAATTTGCATCTGTTGCTTATAGTCAATGAAGTCTGTAATGACTACTAAGCAGCTAGTAAATTCATACTTCTTACCATCACCCATATCCAGAAACTTCCCATATATCAAATTACCTTCCTATATATCCAATAACTTAGGAACAGAGTCACCTAGTGAAACGTGAATTGATGAAATACACCATGATGTCTGAGATCATCTGCAGAAATATTTAAGGTAGAGATAGTATTTCCCACTAAGATAAACAGGAATATGTCGAGACAAGCCAAAATGGATGGTGAAAATGTAATTAAGCTCTGTATGCCTCTTTATAAAAGAAAGTTATAATTTATTTAAATGGATTATTTTATTCATAACTAGAAAGTGACTACTACGTGAACATGCCTTCACTGTATTTAAAAACAAAAAAAGAGGAAGGCACTACAAATGTGAGAATTAGCAGGTCTCCATGCATAACTCTGGACACCAAAGGAAACTAGACTGCTCTTCTCTGGTGGGACAGAAATTATTCAATATTCTGTACACCTCATGGAGACAGGTACTACAACACACATTGGGATTACATTTGTACATAGAATAAAAGAAGTCTCTGCTTGTGCAACACTTAATACCTATTCAGGGAACTACATTAAATTATTTCATATTAATTGTAAGTGTTAAAGGTTTACGGGATGCTGTAGGCATGTGCACAGTAAAAGGGAATTGCAAGACTTACTTAAGGAAGGAAATTGGTCACGTTTTCCCTCTAACACAGCTCCTCAAACCCTCCCTTTTCCCTTGCTCTAATTCCATGATTATCAAGCAGTCTGGGAGTTAATATGGTTTTCGTGGATTGTGATACCATGGATATGGTGTCTTGAATGAAAGAATTGTATTCCAATCCCTAGAAAGGAATTACCACCTCCTTCCCTCTATTTTAAGTGGTATATAAATTTTATTACTTGGTAAACTTAAGCAAATGAGTAAGAGCCTGATCACTTCTGAGGACCATGATACAATTATGTTTTTGCATTTACCAAAATGATGATGAGACTATAATTACACACTTACAATATTGCCCGCTGGAAGTACTCCTAGGAAGACCAAATGGCCGTTAGTGGCAGCAGGGACAACCAGCTGGATAATATGAATTGAGTGTGTTGAGCTAGTTAGGGAAAGAATTGCCTGCCACACCTCTGTTTCTGACATTCACCATTTGACTTCCCTTCCTCCTCTTCTCTTTTTCTGTCTCTCTGTCTCTGTCACCCTTTTTGTCTGCCGTATTTTCTTTTACCGAATATTCTAAACCAGTCAATTATTTAAGCACCAGTTATAAGAACACAGTGTTAATATAGTTCAACAGATACTTAAAAAATACCTACTTAGTTTCAGGGATGTTAATTAAATAAGATAGTTTCACTAAACTTAAAGTAAACACAGCTCCTGTTTTTTTCTGTCCTGCCTTGTGGGCAACTCTTTCTAACCAGAATATAAATTGATTGATAACTTTGTACAGTTAAGAACTACATGAAGGACTTCACATTAAACTGAGTAACTCTGTTTAATGACATTTGCTTTGCATATTAAAATATGAATGACATCTGAAATCAGTACATGAAGCAGTTTCTAATACAACATAAGGAGTTCAACACGAGAAAAAAGATATTATGCAAATATTTTCGTAAAACACATTTACTTTCCATCACTGAAAGGCTAATTAAATCCTCTATGACTACCCTCAGTATTACAGAATAATTTTAAATTAGGAATTCTGTTTATTAGAACATATTATACCTTGCTGCATTTTAATGTTTCTCTTGACCAATTTTTAGATGCTCTCTTTTGTAAAACTTGCAAAAATAATGAAAAAAAAAATTACACCTCTCTAGCACCTTCACACATTATTTCCCTTACCTTTATTTGTGAAGACTGCCACAGTGTCACCACTGTAAAAAAATACTTCTAATAAAACTTGTTTCTATTCTCTGAAAATTAGTTAAGTGTTTTTTACCTTTGGTTTTTCTTCACACACTAGAAGCCCTTTCCAATTCTGCAACAAGAAGCACAACTTTGCATTTTGAAAATGTGGTTTACCTTAAAACTCTGCTCACACTACAACTGAAGAATGGGATAACTCTCTTTTTTCCAATGTTACAGAGGAGTGGTTTTACAAACACATTAATTGTTGTATATAAAAATGATATGGACAGGAATCAGATACTAGAATTATATTGAAAATATTGGTATTTTTAATCAAATTGAAGAATTATACAGTCTAACATGTGAGTCAGTAAATCCATTCTTATTTAGATTACATTTTTTGTCACTGATTCATATCTTAAGGGACCCAGATGACTCCCTGAAATATCATGATCTGTTTTTGTTGATAGTAAATATGCTCTAATTTATATAAAATATTCAGGCTGACTCGTATATAAACTAATTGACAGAAGGAGACATTACAGTTGGGGGATTAATCATTGTGCTGGTATATTCAAGTACATGTTAGATAATTCTAAGACAGATGTGAAAGAAACATTTTTCCTCTTTTTCTCTCTTGTATCATCTACTGTTTTATTTTAAAAATATGCCTAGTCTATATACCGTTTCCTTGTATTTGAAATCATACCCATATAAATGTATAATAAATGAAGATGAAATCCAGTTGGAAATATTTTATAAGATAAAACTATTTTCAACTTACATTACCATAAACAAATAAAAAATCACCATTTTTTGCTATATTAAAGTACTTAGGCACATGTTCCACTATTTCCAGAATTTAAATAAAAAGTCGCCTGCATACTTCAATCGAGGCCGAGCCAAATGATATACTTTGTCCACACAAGTAGTACTACAGTGTGAACCCAGATATAGTGTTGAAATCATTACATACTGAATATTATTGGATATTTATAGTCACTCATTTAGGTTAATGACTAATTTAGAGATGTTTCCTAGTCTGAACAGATTATACAGATTAGAGAGAATATCTCATTGTCATTTTGTATCAATCAATATGAAAAGAAAATTTCTTGGAGGCACTCTTTAGTGAATGGTCAAATATTCATAAAATTATCATAAGATTTTTCATAATTATATAAAATGCTTTAGTGTCACTGAATCTTGCCAGAGTTAATTATTATAAATTCATGAAATCACATATGTGAGTAAGAACTCTATTTCCCATTCAACTATTTCTCTAAAAATTTAGAACCCAATCGTTTGAGATGGATGAAAACAAAAAGCAACTTCTTTAGGAACATGAAAGAAAAGACCAAATAAATGTCCATTAGTTGTGTTTAGTCATTCATTCAACAAAGCTGTATTAAAAATCTCTTATGTGCCAAGTACTGTTGTAGCTGCTAAAAAGTCATCAATGATTAAATAAAGTTTCTACTCTCATATTGCTTACAGCCATTAAGTATCTAAATGTGAGATTAGTTTGCCTATGACCCCTTAGAATTAATAAACCACTCTCTCCATCTCTTTTCATTCTTAGAACAGAATATGTATAAAATAAGATCCCAAACAATATATAACAAAATATACACATTTTAATCAGCCAATTCCTGGACTTCAAAATTTGATTACAATTGAATAACTAATGGTATTATTTAATGTCCACAAATTCTTTCTGGTCCTGCATGTAAGCCCCTATGCAGTGAGACTATGTCACTTTTCCCTTCCAGAGGTCAATCTCTTTCTCCACCACCTTGAATCTGTGGGTCACTAGCCTTAGGGAATTACTTTGACCAACTGAATGTGGCAGAAGGAACACTGTGCAAGTTGTAAATGCCACTTTCCCCCTCTTGGAGCTCTGTGCCATGGACTCCATGTTGAGAAGAAGCCCAGGAAAGAAAATGATGTGAAGATGAAGCTCTAATATACGAGCTGAACCCTGCTTATCCATTGGTTTCCCGAAGCTGAAGAGCTGCCTATCCAACCCACAGAAGTATGAGAAATAATAAATTACTCTTGTTTTAACCCATTGAGTTTAGTGTGCTGCTAACTAGAAATGGGAAAAAAGATACAAAAACGTTACCTATCTCATAATGTGCTAAGCACATTACAAAAGCTAGTAAAGCTTTCCATAGCTCTGCCTCTACCTTGCAGTGTAGTGAGGAAGATAGGAATTCTCAAATACACAACTACTGTGAAATTGCTGTGGTAATATGAGAAAGAAAGAAAAGCAAAGATACTTCATGAGAAGTTACAATTAGTGGGAGGGCAGCACATTTCTGGCACAAAGGCCCGGTGGTAGAAAGCAGGTACCTAAAACTTCTTGAAAAAAGGTCAAAGATCCTAGAAGAGATACAAAGTTAGCTCACTATGAGATTGTACGAGCATAGTAGGGGCACATATTTAGCTGTATAGTTTATGTGTCTTATGAAGAATACTGTTAGTAGCAGTGTGTATACAAAATTTATATTTCTGCGGTCTGTGCATTTCCTTTTGATGCAATTACTGGCTGTATGAACATTTATGAAATGACAACAAAGCACTTAACAAAAAAATCACCAAAGCAATATTCAAATTTTATTCAGAATCCTTGTATATTCAAGCCTTCAGAGTTGAAACTTGGTAACCTAAATAAATGTAATAATGGAAATGGATGTGAAAGAAAAGAGTTCTAGTGACTGTGGCTGTATTTGTCTTTCAACTGAATACTTAGACGTTTACTTTGAAGTAGAGGAATATGATAGGGCAAATAAATATAGTAATAACCAGGCAAATCAACTAGTTTCTTTATATTTTATGGCTTTGTAACATGTGGTAATCAACTTTATTAATTCAGTATAATATAGAGAATATGCAAAATTCTGAAAGAGTGAAAAGATTTCCAAACTCTTTTACTGTTTTCACAAAATAAAAGTGTCCTGTGAAAAAGTAATGATTATTTCCAATCAGATAAAACTAGTGAAATATTTCTGTTGGAAACAAAGTTTTGCTTTTCTCTCGGCTCAAAAAATATAGGCTGCAATTAACTAACAATCCTGGAGTTCGCTTCCTTTGCCTACTAGACTCGCAATATTATTATTGCCCAAAGACTGGCAAGTGACCAGGATGAAGAAGCATTTTGAGGGATTACTGATTTAAGCAACCCCTGAAAGAAAGGCAAACAGAGAAAAGAAAGAAAAAAAAAATTCTAAATTCTTTTTGTTACATTCAATCATCAAAATAGAGTAATTTTCTCTCATCATCCATAAATCTATCATCTCGCTAATACTTCAGTAAAATCATTTCATTGTAGCACATCATATATATTAATAAGCTACTAGACTTTTTCTAATAATCTACTTTCCTTTCCACTTTAGATTTAACAATCATATAATAATCACTGTTCTGCTTGCAAATGAATCATATGCAATAGTAAGGAAATAGCTAAGAGAGAGATGCAGCCCAGGAGAGATTTAATCATAGGAAATGGCTGACTTTTTATTTCCAATAACCATCTGCACTCATGGTAAATCAGGTGCTAATGAAGCTCAGGACCAGACTGCACGGGAGCATAAATCTCAAGAACAAAAAGTCGTGGAGAAACAGACTTCAGAAAAACAGAATTTTCTAAGGAAATGTACCAAGATTATCATACAGAAGGTCACCATCTGCAAATGTGTCACATAAATGAATATATTTGGTAGTCCTAATACCACTTTATGACACTGACTGTAAACATTAAATATATATCCTTCTTTCAAAACTTACCACTTTAAAATATTATGAACATTTTGCTGTCCTCTTAGATAGTCAACATCTTGAGGGTAGGGGCTCTACCTGTCAGTTTCATTTTAATGTCTTTCATAGTGCCTTAGACTTATAAGCACTCAATATTTGAAGAATAAATGATGGGAATAAAACTATTAATTGTGGGCTCCCACTTTTAGAGCAGAAAAGCATCACAGAAGTGTTTTTCTCCAGTGGATGAAAAAGCCAAATCTATATTTGTTGGAAGTTATGTCAGACACGAGATCGGACTCAAGACTTCTGAGCATCAGTCAATATGACTATGTTTTCTAAGACTTAAGTCTCTGTCATTGCAACATGGATTATATCTATCCCCATGATTATTAATGATTGCATTTTAACCATCTGCAAACAATACAAAAGCAAGGACCTGAAATCACAGGTAAAGATGAGGTATGAGATTTCTATTAACACTTGAATCAACCTGAATTCCTCAGTCAGCCCTAACTTATGCAGAAATCCTAGTGAAGGGCTAAAAAGTTTTTTCCTCCATTTTTGTAAAAATAAACCTGTAAAATACTAAAAAATATCTAGACACTAGAGTCAATTAGTCTGTAATTAGCTTCACGAATTATATGAAGCAAATGGAGCAGCCATTCTTATTTGACAGTGAGTCATGATACTTCGAGACTTTGGTAAGAGTCATGAACCTCATTTCCTAAAGTATACACATGACACATATGTAAAAGGACCATGCCTAAAATTTCAGAAGTTTTACAGTCTCCTTGAAGTCTACTGATAGTGCCTAGAACTATATAAATCCAGGTTAAAAGTCTTAACTATGGTGGTATTTGCAAAGTCAAGGATTAACAAAAATCCTCAAGGTGGTATCTATCATAAATGACAGATCCTCAATGTAAATTATTTTTATTTCTTTTCAAAGTTATTTGGTACCAGCATGTATCGTGTGAGATCACAAATGCAATTTTCAACTGTGTTTTCATATATCTCTATGAAATCCGTGTGAAATAAAATAACTGTTTCCACTTAGAATTGAGAAGAAAGGAACATTTTACCATACAATAGATATGATACGATGAAAACAAAATACATAGGGTTATAGCCATATACTAACTTTGCTATTCTAACAAGAATTCATAAAGTTGGAATTGATTACATTTTATGAGTGGGTTTTAACCCTCAGTCCATACTTTTGCCTCTAGCAAATTTACATTGCTGTATCCCAAATACGTTAGCATTATGACTTATGGAAATATAATTTGCTGTTGGGAAGAAGAACGTTTGTATATATTTTCATGTTTACTGTTTTTCCCTCTCATTTCTCTTCATACATGGCAAAGCACTGACTAACCTCTGTTTCATAATACAAAGTATATTACCTGAAACCAAATACTAGTCCATTTTCAGTTCCATTAAAATTTAAACTGAAAGGGGATTATATGTTGCAATTAAACATATTTTCAAATAACAAATTATAACTAAAGACAGATTTAAAAGCTAAATATCAAAGTTAAACTTGAAGTTTTCTTCAAAAGTTTCCTCTAGAAACGAATATACATTCATAATTATATTCCATATTGTGTTAAAAAATAATAGAAATACTTTAAAAACAAAATGTGAAGGAACAATCAGCAATGTAGCCTGTAATGCAAGTGCAAGGCAACTATGCCCACAAGCAGCAGGTGAGTCAGAGCAACACATGTGTAAGCAGTGCCATCCAGAGTGTCTTCATCCTTGAGACTTGGGTGTGACTTGTTTTGTGGGTCACAAACAAGGTCTCATTTGTGGGTATCTTGACCACAATGAGAGGTGTGTATAACAGGAGAGGTTACAGATAATGACGGTTTCTTAGAATTTCCTAGAGCAATTAGCAGGTATCAAATCATGTTTATATGCATTTACCTATCACTTTACATATTGTGTTAGGTACTCATGTGCTTTATTGGAAAACACAGAAATGGTGCCTATTTTTGACCCTGGATATTATTCAGCCATAAAAGAGAATGGCATCTTGCCATTTGCTAAGCGAAGTCAGAGAAAGACATATGTGGCATTTAAGAAACAAATGGGCGAAGAAAAAAAGAGAGGAACCAAGAAACAGACTCAACTACGAAAAACAAACTGATGGTCACCAGAGGGGAGGTGGGGGAGGGGAGGAGGATAGGTGAAATAGGTGATGGGGATTAAGGATTGCATTTGTTGTGATGGAGGAGCACCAGGTGATGTATGGAATTGCTGACTCACTATATTGTACACCTGAAACTAATTACACTGTATGTTAATTATACTGGAGATTAAATTAAAAATATGAGGAAAAAAAAGGATGACTCTAAGAGAATTCATTCAAGTATATCCTTTCAATCTGTCCATTTAGTTTTGTCCATATACATTTTTACTACATTAGTCCAAATCATTATCATCACTTGCCTTTGATTATGGGATCACCACAATTTGACAAATATTTTTACTTTCTTCCTTTAGGAAACCATATGGGATTTACACCTCGTGGCCCCCTTATGGTGGTAGGGGGCCATGTGGCTACTTCTGACCAATAAGATGTTAAGAAATATGGTGTGAGGGGCGCCTGGGTGGCGTAGTCGGTTAAGCGTCCGACTTCAGCCAGGTCACGATCTCGCGGTCCCTGAGTTCGAGCCCCCCGTCAGGCTCTGGGCTGATGGCTCGGAGCCTGGAGCCTGTTTCCGATTCTGTGCCTCCCTCTCTCTCTGCCCCTCCCCCGTTCATGCTCTGTCTCTCTCTGTCCCAAAAAAAAAAAAAATAAAAAATAAACGTTGAAAAAAAAGAAATATGGTGTGAGTCATTTTAGGACTGGAACAGTTAATAGCCAAAGTGAGCTCCTCTGGACTTCTGTTTTTGTGCACTGAATGGCAAGGGTCAAGTATGTGGCTGTGGTATCAACTTGGATTTCTTTTTTATGTTCATTTATTTATTTTGAGAGAGAGAGAGAGAGAGAGAGAGAACAGGGAAAGGGCAGAGACAGAGGGAGATAGAGACCCCAAGCAGGCTCAGTGCTGTCAGCGCAAAGCAAGAACCTGGGCTTGAACTCACAAATCGTGAGATCATGACCTGAGCCGAAATTAAGAGTCAGATGCTTAACTGGTTAAGCCATACAGGTGCCCCTCAACTTAGATTCTTAACTGAACAGAGTAAACAAGGCTTCCTTACCCTTGCAAAGAACTTGAGAGAATGATATTTTGTGGTTTTCAGTCACCCTTACTTTGGGGATATTATATTGGCAGAACACTTCCTATCCTGTTCAAACATGCTCTAACATACCTTTTCAAACACTGCTGCTTCACTCCCAAACTATTCTCCAAAGAGGATCCAGGTTTTGTTCACTGTTTCAATTTGTGAAACAGTTACTGTTCTGTTGATTTAAACTGAATGAAATGATGTTATCAGGTACTAAATCATTTTTGAAATTTGTCTTTATTTTTACTCTAGTTTTTTGATCAAAATAAAGTTTCACTTCATTAATTAAAATGCTAGTGTCATCAAAACTCCTAACCTAAAGTTGAAATGTCTTTCCTATCCTGGCTAATGGCTGATGAAAGGAGAAAGTCGATAGTAAGGGAGAGGGGGAAGTTCTTCACTCATTTTTCACCTAGGACTTCTCTCCCCGATCCATCTTACAAACCATGTTCTCTGACCTTGCCAATTTGGGGCACCAGGTATGATAAGAGGGAAGGAGAGTGAGACAGTGCTTGATTTGTATCACAGTGGAAAACTTCACTCGTGCTTTTTACTTCTGTCTTATTTTTAACATCGACTGTGCTCTTGAGCCGTTGCTTTCATTTTCCTTTTAGAGATTCCTCCCTGTACTGTACTCCCTTTACCTCTACCACTGAAGATATTTGTGCCACAATCCTTGACATGGTCAGGGGCTCTGCCACTCCTCATTTTGACCTCCTCCACATCCTCTGGGCAGCTGCCAATCTAACTTCCATTTCCTTCTGCTGAGGCGACTTTGTTTGTTCTGAAGGATTTAACACAATCCCAAAGCAGCTCATGGCCTCCCCCCCCCCCCCCCAGCTTCCCTGCAGAGCTCACAGATCCAGCCTTCAGGCTCCAAGTTTGCCTGATGAACTCAGAGACCACACCCTGCAGTCTTCTGCTCTACTGTCCATAGCTACTTTAGTCAGTGTCCCACCCTTTATCTCATTCAGACTTAACTCACGCATAATATGCTGCAGGGCAACTGGACACGTATACAGATCTCTAAGTGAATTTTGGAAATGTCCTCTCCTAATTTTGGTTTAGGTGGGGTTCGCAGGGACTGACTTCACTGGGAGGGCTGAAGAGAACCCAAGAGCCTATCTCCTTCCAGAGAAATCCTCTTCAACAATCTTCCAACCTATACTCATTGGCTGTTTTATACTTTTGGTGTGGTGAAGTGTTTTAATGGTCTTAAAACTGGTTCTGTATTAGCACCTCTCTTTGGAATATGCCTCAACTGAAACTCCCATTATAATAATCTGTTCCAAATATGTCAAGTTTTAGCAACCCCACCTGTCCCCCAGGGTCTCACCCACATCCTTACTAATGTCCTTCAGTGACTTTATTTGAATTGAGGATACAATGGAATTAAGCCTATAAAGTCCATATGATCTAGAACTTACCTGTTTTAACAACCCTGTGATAATAAGACCCAGTCTCAGAGGTCTTCTTTGATTCTTATATGAAAGAACGTTCTTGCCTTAGAACAACATTTCTCAATCTCAGGACTACTGATATTTAACTGTCAGATACTTCTCTGTTGTGAAGGGCTGTCCTGTGAATTGCAGGATGCTTAGCAGTATACCACTCCTCTATATACTATCTGCCATTTGTACTTCTGCCTTGTGACAATCAAGAATGCTTCCAGGGGTGCCTGAGTGACTCAGTCGGTTAAGCGTCCGACTCTTGGTTTCAGCTCAGGTCATGATGTCATGATTCGTGAATTTGAGCCCCACGTGGGCTCACTGCTGTCAGCAGGGGGCATGGGATCCTCTCTCTCTACCCCTCTCTGTCTGCCCTTCTGCTCTCTCTGTCTCTCTGAGAAGAAATAAATAAACTAATAAAAAACAAGTTTCTAGACACTGCCAAATATCCTGTGGAGAGGGCAAACCATCCACTTACTGCCTTAAAAACTTCATATGATACTCCCATTCCCTACAAATTTCTCTTTCTCATTCTTAGAAAATTTTTACTTATCTTTAGCTCTGGATGATCAAACTAAATCAGTTTTTTTTTTTTTTTTTTTTTTTTTTTTTTTACTACAAAGCATCCTGTACCTCACTTTTCCATTGTGACTAGACAGGTTTTTAACAATCTCCTCTCCTTCTTCTCCAAAGAGATACTTTTTGAAGGCTGGTAGCTGTGTTAGGACATTGCACACACTAAGGCCAGAACAACAAAATGAAGCCATTGATAATACAAATGAAGGGTGAGGAAAAAGCCACGTCTCTGTTGGCAAAACTTTCCAGGCAGAAAAACAGTTTTAATTTTCTCTTCTATATGCAGTTTGCTGAATCCAAAGCCTTCACTGATGTTTCCGCTGAGAGTGGAATAGATGAAACTAAATGAGTAATAAGAGTTTTTATTTATTGAACATATACTATGTGCCCTACATCAAATGATAGGTTCCCTCCTCACAGTGCATTTGCCACTGGAGTTACCCTTGTTTTACAAGAGACAAAAGTGACATACAGAGAGAATAAATTATTAGTTCAAGGCCAGGTATTGGCTTCACTACTGACTGTACTTTGCTAAGGCCAGGCACAAACCTGTCTTCAGTCTTCATACTTACTGTTGTCTCTGTCTGGAATTTTCTTCCCCAAAATAACCATATGCCTTTCAGGTCTGTATTCAAATGTCTCCTTCTCACAGAGAACTTCTTGACTACTCTATTTAAAATTCAACCCTTGCCCCATTCCTGGCATTCCCTGCCATGTTTTCTTCCATAGAACTTCCTACCTTTCAAAATATTGATGTTTTAATTGTCAGTTATGTTTCCCCCAAAAGATTAAAAATTCCTTCAAGACAAGATCTTGTTTCACGGCTATATCCTCAATGCCTATAGAACATGCTTCAAATTTGGTAAGTTCTCCAAAATATTTTTTGATAAATTGAATACATTTCCAGCCTCAACATGGGGGTCTTAGTATTTGAGTCAACCCAAGACAGCACAGAGACCTGGCTTGAAATGTTGGCTCAAATTTGCTTCAAGCACAATTTCATTTTAGTTTTCTACAAATAAGGATACCAGCAGTGGAAATGTTACACAGATATTCCAGGACACAGGAGAGCGTACAAGTGGCCCTCTCATGCCTCTCTAGTTTCTTCTCAGAAAGCAAAGCCCAGAGGCAGAAAGCAGGTGAACACCCAGCCTATTCCTGCAGGGAGCTGCCAGCATCAGGTGAGCCCAAGCTGGCACAGAACACCCAAGACAGCTGTGGCTGAATTCAGAGGTAGCTTGAAAGGATTCTTCATGAGGCTCAAAGTCACCTGCTGTGACAATCCACCATAGTAACCTTTTGTGTTTCTCAAAACTCTCTTTAATTTCCTAACTAACCTAATTCATCATGCAATATTTTAAATATATGTTCTATCCTTCTTGTCACAGAGACCATGAAAACAGATGCTTACTCTTATCACAAAAATAACCTTATACCAGATGAAGATTTTACCAGCAACCCCCCCCAAATTAACGAAGTTACTAACTATGCAATTTTTCATCTTAAATTAAATCCTAGGAATAATTTTCCTCTCTCCCTAAACCCATTAGAAGTCTGGTATTTTATAGCAGAGATGACATTGAAGGATTCACAAATTAATGAAACCATTGTTACAGTGCTCTAAACTTTAGGGAAGAGAATTATAAAAGCCTTATAAAATCATGACTGTGCCCCTCCCCTGCCCCTTCAGTAGCACGTGCATTGCTTATTTAAATACAAAATCCACGGAAAGCCATTGTATGAATACTTTCGCACTAATTTACTAAGGTGATTAAGGAATACCCAGATATTTCCATACAGGCAGATTTGTGAAGTTGATCAAACATTCAGACTGTAGTCTTATTCCTTGAAGCAGAAGTAGTCTTTCTATAAATGGCCAAACGTGGAAATTTTGAAGACAGTGTTGAGAGTTCGGGGCCCCTTCCTCACCACCAAAGCCATGGGGAAAATTTCTGGGAGACCCCATAGCCCAAGGCTCCATGTGGCCTTTGAAACTTCAGGCAATATTTAGAAAGTGGAAGTACAGGACTGTCTCTGTGTTTTGTAGTCCAGGTTGTGATGTTACAGAACCCAGGTTATAGGATATGGGGTTCAGAACCATGAGAACCTCTAAATTTGAGGCACTTTTGTTTCACAGTATTCTGAGTTCTGTCTCAAGGGATTTTATCCTTTGCCCCACTGTGCAGAAATGTTTCGTGATTAGGCCGTTTCAAAGCTAAAGGGACAAAAATAGGGCTGAGCAGCCAGCCAGCCAGCCAGCCAAATGTACCTTTTATAAATCTATCTCTTAGCTTGTAGAGAACTCTAACAATGGTTTCATTAATTTAGCAATCATTCAATGTCATATCTATTATAATGTACTAAGCTCTTAAGAGAAAGAAAAAAAAGAAAATTGTTTTATTCTCATGATTTAATTTAAAATGAAAAATGAAAAATTGCATTGATGGTAGTCTTGTTAAACTTTCTTGATTTGCTTTATGATTTAAAGGATAGACTTTCTTTTCTTGAGGCCCATGCTTTTGTCTTCTATTTTAAAACTCCTCACTGAACATTCTTATCTTTCTAGGACAGGTATGAAAACACTTAAGTGATTTTAATAAAACTGGTAATATGTACTTAAAACTTGGTAACAAATGCAGTCCCAAAAGATATTCATACTAAAACAGTGTATATCAAATATATATATATATATAGCTAGCCAGGACCCCAAATTATCTGTGTAACAATGAAGATCTGTGTTCTCCACCGACAATAATGCACCTTGTGTTAGCTGGGCCCTCTCCTGATTCCTCGGGCCCTCCCGGGACTCCCTACTAAATCAAGTCTCCAGATCCCAGGTGAGTTTTGCTCTCCTTGGCAGTATGTAAAAGTGTTCACAGCCAGGCCTTGGGATTTTCCCTCTGAAATGTCTTCATAGATAGTACAGTGCTATTCCTTCCCCAGAGTGCTTTTCTGATGATTGTCTAAAATGCCAGTCTTTCTAATTCACAAAAGGTTTTCCCGGAATGGGTAATTCTTGGATCTGCCAGGCTACTAACTGTCCCCTATGATTCTGCACTGACGGTGAAGTACATCAGAGTCACTCAGTCAGACACTCTTGGGATAGTTTAGACTTTACCCAGCTGGCCCGGCAAAAACTGTGTACATTGTGGGGCTGCAAGAGAAAGATTTGTACTGAAAGCAGAAAATAATGAACAACAAATGAATTTAATTCTGGCTGATGAGGCCTCACTAACTTTGAAGCTGACTTCTTAATGAACCCTGATTCTCGTTGGAGATTCAGTCATTTCTAGGGGAAGAGAAGATGGCATTCTAATCCATCTATATAAACAGAGTAAAAATATATTATTGTTAATTTCTTAGTTTTGAGTGTTCACTTCTTAGTTTGGTAAATGCATCATGACTAAGTAATACGTTAAGGGGAAACTAGATAAAAGGTCTATGGAATTTCTCTATACCATATTTGTAACATTTTTGTAAATGTAAAAGTACCCCAAATCTGTTTTAAAAATTTGTGGTAGAGGAAATCACCAGTAATTCAAAAGGCCAAATATACCCTAGGGAATGATATAACTAGTCTTTATAAAGGATGGAAAATTACTTGATATATATTCTATAAACACTGATTATTTTCATCAAAAAACTAACATCAAATACCTCAACCAATGTGCTTCTGTACAAAACACTATCAGATTTAGGGAAATGTATACGGTAAGGTATATACTGAAATCTTAAAAACTTAAAGGGACCATAAAGATCCCTTATTTTAAATAAACTATGTACATGAAAGCATTTACCTACTCATTTTCTTTAGACCTCTTTTTACTAGGTGATTATGCATATAGAATTAAGAAGGGAAAAATGTAAATCCATGTTTTTGCTCTTGTCCATTATAAATATTTACACATCTCTGTGAAGTACAAAAGAAGTTGTTATCAAAACCAATTTGGAAGGATAGGAGGAAATTTTCATTAAAAATACAGAAATAAAGTAAGGCATAATGAGACTAGGGAATGTCATCTGAAGAAAAAATTTAAAAAAATTCTTAGTTTTTACCAAAATCCTTTTTTTAAAAAATACTGTAGACAATTATGTCACGTATACATTTTAAGACTTTTTTCCCCATCACACAAGATTTCTTCATTTTCTAAATTTGTTATTTGTAAATCTAATTCATTTCCTTGGCTATGTTTTCTTATCTCATTATGCTGAATTCAGTGAGTGTTTGTTTTGGAACCCTCTTTAAAATACGAGCTCCCATTTCTTTCATCATCTGTAAGTACTTAACCATGTACAGAATCATTTTTTTGTTGAACCAACTTTCCAGTTCACACACCACTGTTAACAGAAATTGTACAATGAAATCCTTCATTAGGTGCCTCAAAGAAATTATATTTTTCCCCACTTTCTGATTCTAGTTTGTGCTTGAGAAACTTTCAGGGTGGCAGGAATCCCGTGCTTGAGAAACTTTCAGGATGGCAGGAATCCTGACTGATGTCAAATGTTGATGGGTTTAGTTGGCTTTAAGCAATTGTTTCAAATACAATAATTCCTCCTTTAATCTCTGCCCAAATAGACGCGTACATACTTCTAGAGCCTGGAAAGCCCTATTTTCTGATTACAGATTATTCTGGTGTGTATCTGAGGTCCAAGGTTGGCCAAGACGCAGCTATGTGCAAAAGATGGGAGCAGACTGTGCTATAGATAAAAGTGAAGCTCCTCAAATGTATGATGGAGCAGCGGGTGGTAAAAGACGAGAAAAGATCATTGTTGAGAGCTGAGGCCAGGGCCTCATTCCCTTTGTGCTGTCACTTCCAAGTGAGAAACTCCAAAGAGTTGGAAACTGGCCTTCTCCGTTGTTACACCAATGTAATGGAAAGAGCCTATTTTATTTAACAATAAGCAAGCTGATTAGACCGATTTAAAACTTTTAAATATTTAGATACATAATGTGGGGACCACCATTTGTACTTTGCTCCAGGTCCTGAAAACCTCAGGTGCAGGATAATAATCAAGGATAATAATTCTAGTGACTAAGATTTATGGAGTGGTTTCTATATGTCAAGTACTACATAAAAAGCTTTGCATCCACTATTTTTTTAAAAAATTTTTTTTCAACGTTTTTTATTTATTTTTGGGACAGAGAGAGACAGAGCATGAACGGGGGAGGGGCAGAGAGAGAGGGAGACACAGAATCGGAAACAGGCTCCAGGCTCCGAGCCATCAGCCCAGAGCCTGACGCGGGGATTGAACCCACGGACCGCGAGATCGTGACCTGGCTGAAGTTGGACGCTTAACCGACTGCGCCACCCAGGCGCCCCTCCACTATTTTATTTAATTCATTTAACAACCCTTTAATGTAGGAACAATTCATGTTGCACATTCTAGAGATGAGAAAATGGGAATTAGAGGGGTAGAGTGATCCCACTAAGCGATTCTCCTTTCAGTCACACAGAGTTTATAGGAAGGCTTCTCTATTTGACATTCAGGAAGTGGGCATCCATACAATTTCTTCCTGTTTTTAGCCATAACCTAATCACAATTTTTTTCCTAAATTCTATTGGTCTTAGAGGAATGGTGATAACATTTGCCAGTTTCAGTTTCCATCTCTGCTTAAAGTGGAATAGCACTCAAAACTTGGCAACCCATGGCTTTGGTTACTGATTTTGCAAACTCTTTGTAATAATACAATATTTTCATTCTGTCAGTGTGATTTTTTTTTCGATCTTGAGGTGTATGTTTCACACATGTTCAAATTCAGCCATCTTTCTTCTACATCTTATTTTTACAAGACGATTTATTCTTAGGACTCAAATAGTTTTCATCTCAGATTTCACCTCTGATAGGAAGGTAGCAGCTGCCTGGATGGTTCTGCCAATAAGGAGCATGGGGCTCTATGTGGATGCAGCAGGAATGACCAACTTAGAAACAGACAGTGAGAGTATGCCTTCTATAAACTTCTTACCCACAATTAACAGAGTTCTTATGCAAAGATATATAACAGGCAGCATTTTTGTCCAGCGAAGTGTTACTCAATAAAGCACATACAAAATACAGAGGAAAACACCTATTCATTCACATTCATATATGCTTTCCTTTTACATTTCTCATTATCCACTCCCAATCTCTTTAGTTCTTGCATATACATGCACACATGCACACACATGCACATACATCACAAAGTTTGTAAAACATAAACCATAGGTGACCTTATAGAAGCACAAGGCTTGATCCCACTCACAGGAATGATTCCTATACACCCTTCTGATAGGCATGACTAGTTAGGAAACCTACGGAGGGAGAATCAAAGGCCAGAATAGCAACTCTTAGGAAATGAAGCATTTCAGAGCACCCAAAAGATAGCTTTCAAAAGAGTAGTGTTTACAAGATGAAGTGCCATGAAGCTTATGAGTTTTTATTGCCATGGGCTTTTCCCTGTAGCTACGGATCAAAAGGAAATAACAGAAGATGCTTGGGAGCTAAAATGAGGACTTGGTTGAGACAACACTGAGTCTTGGAATGGGTGGCGGTAGTGAGTCTCAGTGAGGCCAAGTGTGCAGCAGTGACAGAGCCCAGTGGACAGTGACAGCAGAATACAGAGTGAGCAAGAGCCAAGAGGGGATCTTTTAGGAAGCTGAAATACTGAAAAATATGACAAAAATTTGATGATGAGGCAAAAAAAACAAATAATGTCATTTCCTCTCCTGATTGTCAACTTGGTAATATTTTGATAGTTCTGAGCAAAAACAAATTCCTTTTCCTTTTGTTCTGGAGTGGAATAAACAGGAAGATCTGTGATAAAAACACAATCCAGCAGAAACTTTTTTTTTTTTCCTAGTGACAGTTCCTATTTATAATGGATCATCTCCAGGCTCCTGGGTGGCTTAGTCCATTAAGCATCTGACTCTTGACTTCAGCTCAGGTCATGATCCAATGGTTGGTGAGTTTGAGCCATGCATCTGGCTCTGTGCTGACAGCATGGAGCCTGCTTGGGATTCTCTTTGTCTCTCTCTCTCTGTCTCTCTCTCTCTCTCTGTGCCCCTCCTCTGGCCATGTTCTCTCTCTCTCAAAATAAAAATAAACTTAAAAAAAAAAGATTTATAATGGCTCATCTCACTCTCAGGAAAGAACATATGAGGAGAACATGAGGTCCCCGAGTACTATTCCATGCCTCTTCACCTCTTTTCTTTCAGAACTGATGCCTTGGTATTTTGTCTGAGGTACTGCAGTTCCTGAGGCAATGCTTAGTACCTCAGGACTTCATGTGATCATCAAATGAGTATTAGAGTTACTTTGAAACATAACTGATCCATCAATTATGATATTTTATAGTACATAACATTAAATCCAAAATCACATTAACTTAAAGAAGATGGGAGTTTACTCATTTTCCATTTAGATGGCATCAGGTGGTACACAGTCCTGTATGTTGGCTTCTTGATGTAATCAGGGACCCAAATTCCTATCTTTTCCTCTGCCATCCTCAGTGTGTGGTTTCTATGCTCACGGTTCAAAATGGCCCATTCCTTCGGTCCTCGTATACAAATGTGCCAGGCAAGCAGAATGAAGGAGGAAGGAGGCTCCTTCTTGAATAAACATTTTTTTAAAGCATTCTTCCTGGATGTCCTATACAACACATTTTCAGGTGTCTCATAGGACACAGGCTATCTTAGTCATACAGCCAAATGAAGTTTCAGAGGAGGCTGGGAAGTACAGTCTTTTAGCTGAATGTACTATCACCTGAGTTAAACCCAAGGTTATAATTCTAAGGATGAAGGGGAGCACAGCTATTGAGTGGTGTCATTTCACATAGCCTGTCTATAGAGGACATGTTAATTGGCATTCATACCGATGTTTTACTAAAGCATGTAGTTTGTATATAAGAATCAAGATCGACTCCAATTTGTGGCTGTCTTCGGCCATCATCAATCATGGACTGAAAGGCTTTTAAAGATGAGGTATGCACATTTCTGTAAAAACCCACTTAGTCATTTCCAAGTTAATTTCAGACACAAGATACCAAAATGTTAAATTTGTAAGGACAGGCCAAGCTGATTCATTAATTTATGTAAACAAACTCTTAGATAAAAAGCAATGTCAATTGTGAAAATTAGCATGGTTTAATGATTAGTTAAATGTATATTGAATACATAAAATCATATTTTCTTAGAAAACACCTTTCCTTATTCTAGACCTAAAATTAACAAATTGTGAGGGGAGAGGGAAGATGGCGGCGTAGGAGGACGCTGGGCTCACCGCGCGTCCTGCTGATCACTTAGATTCCACCTACACCTGCCTAAATAACCCAGAAAACCGCAGAGGATTAGCAGAACGGAGTCGCCAGAGCCAAGCGCAGACGAGAGGCCCACGGAAGAGGGTAGGAAGGGCGGCGAGGCGATGCGCGCTCCACGGACTGGCGGGAGGGAGCCAGGGCGGAGGGGCGGCTCGCCGGCCAAGCAGAGCCCCCGAGTCTCGCTTGCAAAAAGCGGAGGGACCTGACGGACTGTGTTCCGACAGCAAGCGCGACTTAGCGGCTGAGAGGTCATAAGTTAACAGCTCTGCTCAGAAAGCGGGAAGGCTAGAGGACAAAGGGAAGGAGAGCTGCTGAGCCCCCTGACGACAGAGCTCAGTTTGGTGGGGAACAAAGGCACTCGCCAGCGCCATCTCCCCCGCCCATCCCCCAGCCAAAATCCCAAAGAGAACCAGTTCCTGCCAGGGAACTTGCTCGCTCCTCGCAAACACCCAACTCTGCGCTTCTGCGGAGCCAAACCTCCGGCAGCGGATCTGATTCCCTCCTGCTGCCACAGGACCCCTCCTGAAGTGGATCACCTAAGGAGAAGCAAGCTAAGCCTGCCCCTCCTGCCCCTGTGTACCTTGCCTACCCACCCCAGCTAAGACGCCAGATCCCCAGCATCACAAGCCTGGCAGTGTGCAAGTAGCCCAGACAGGCCACCCCACCCCACAGTGAATCCTGCCCCTAGGAGAGGGGAAGAGAAGGCACACACCAGTCTGACTGTGGCCCCAGCGGTGGGCTGGGGGCAGACATCAGGTCTGACTGCAGCTCCGCCCACCAACTCCAGTTATACACCACAGCACAGGGGAAGTGCCCTGCAGGTCCTCACCACGCCAGGGACTATCCAAAATGACCAAGCGGAAGAATTCTCCTCAGAAGAATCTCCAGGAAATAACAACAGCTAATGAGCTGATCAAAAAGGATTTAAATAATATAACAGAAAGTGAATTTAGAATAATAGTCATAAAATTAATCGCTGGGCTTGAAAACAGTATAGCTGACAGCAGAGAATCTCTTGCTACAGAGATCAAGGAACTAAGGAACAGTCACGAGGAGCTGAAAAATGCTTTAAACGAAATGCATAACAAAATGGAAACCACCACGGCTCGGATTGAAGAGGCAGAGGAGAGAATAGGTGAACTAGAAGATAAAGTTATGGAAAAAGAGGAAGCTGAGAAAAAGAGAGATAAGAAAATCCAGGAGTATGAGGGGAAAATTAGAGAACTAAGTGATACACTAAAAAGAAATAATATACGCATAATTGGTATCCCAGAGGAGGAAGAGAGAGGGAAAGGTGCTGAAGGGGTACTGGAAGAAATAATAGCTGAGAACTTCCCTGAAGTGGGGAAGGAAAAAGGCATTGAAATCCAAGAGGCACAGAGAACTCCCTTCAGACGTCACTTGAATCGATCTTCTGCACGACATATCATAGTGAAACTGGCAAAATACAAGGATAAAGAGAAAATTCTGAAAGCAGCAAGGGGTAAACATACCCTCACATATAAAGGGAGACCTATAAGACTCGTGACTGATCTCTCTTTTGAAACTTGGCAGGCCAGAAAGAATTGGCATGAGATTTTCAGTGTGCTAGACAGAAAAAATATGCAGCCGAGAATCCTTTATCCAGCAAGTCTGTCATTTAGAATAGAAGGAGAGATAAAGGTCTTCCCAAACAAACAAAAACTGAAGGAATTTGTCACCACTAAACCAGCCCTACAAGAGATCCTAAGGGGGACCCTGTGAGACAAAGTACCAGAGACATCACTACAAGCATAAAACATACAGACATCACAATGACTCTAAACCCATATCTTTCTA
>NW_024412391.1:55739944-55791923 GCF_014898765.1 Herpailurus yagouaroundi | reverse complement strand
TGAGGGTTGATGGGGGGTGGGAGGGAGGAGAGGGTGGGTGATGGGTATTGAGTAGGGCACCTTTTGGGATGAGCACTGGGTGTTGTATGGAAACCAATTTGACAATAAATTTCATATATAAATAAAAAAATAAAAAATAAATAAATAAATAAATAAATCTAAAGAAATATAAAAATAAAAAAAAATTAACAAATTGTACTTAAGGCAAGCATTGGCAAATACAGGCTGCTGACCAAGTTTGGCTTGCCATGTTTCTGTGTAAATAAAGTTTTATTAAACACAGCCACTCTTAAATGTTTATATATTGTCAGTGGCTGCTTCCACCATATAATTTCAGATTTGAGTAGCTGTGTCAGACAGTCTTACCACAAAGCCTAAAATATTTACTATCTAGATTCATATCGAAAAAGTTTGCTGATATAACAATATAAGGTATAACAATATAAATACAAGACATATTACATTTTCATCGTATTTGAAAGGGTCCACAGAACCTTCTTGGAAAAATATTATAGCTATATTTTTAAATTACATAGCAAATTAATCAGTTTTTATCTTGTCTCTGACTTATTCCTACAGAATGACAAATTCCTTCCTCTTATAAACTAAACATTTATTTTAATGGTTCTCAAATAGGGCAGATTTTTCTTGCCAGGGGACATGTGGCAATATCCAGGGACATATTTACTTGTCATAACCAGGGCAAGAAGAAGGGGAAGCAGCTGCCACTGGCATCCGGTAGGGAGATGCCAGGAGTGCGGCTAACCATCCTGCAAAGCACAACCATCCGCCATAAAGAACTGTCTGGCTCAAACTGTCAAAAGTGCCAATGTTGAGAAACCTCATGGCAAGTGAGAACTCGCCCAGGACTGAACAGGTGGTTGCCAAAAACCAACCACCTTCTTTGAAAGAAACGTGTCTTCTGGTATTCTATCTCAGGGGTAATATCTTTGCCATATTGCCTCATCTTTTTTTCTCTAAATAAAAACACCATTTTTATCTGCACTAAACAATTCAAAGTTTTCCACCAGTCATGTAAAATGTACTGACACAGTCTTTCACACACGGGTGTCATGCTAAAGGCTAGCTACTAAGCTCACTTTTTTTTAAAATTTTTTTTTAATGTTTATTTCTGAGACAAAGAGAGACAGACCATGAGTGGGGGAGGGGCAGAGAGAGAGAGAGACACAGAATCCCAAGCAGGCTCTAGGCTCTGAGCTGTCAGCACAGAGCCTGACTCGGGGCTTGAACTCACAGACGGTGAAATCATGACCTGAGCTGAAGTCAGTCGCTCAACTGACTGAGCCAGCCGGGCGCCCCTAAGATCACTTCTGAAAGAGAAAAGGGCTCCCTGGACAAATGAACTGGGGAGAGGATGCCTATAACATCACCATCCTGGAGATTCACTGTGAACAAGAATATTAAAGGTCTGGTGGTAAATAAATCTGTGAACTGTGGGCTTGATGATCCTGGGGAGGCAGCCAGTTACAAACTTCTAGGGTAAATACATTAGGTCAGTAGAGCAAAGGTCCTGCCAAAACTTTCCAATCAGCATTCCCCTAATGACTCATTCAAACATGGTGATTAAATGGAAAGATACAAGGATTCCTAAATAAATAAGTTGGAAGAGTACTAGACTATGCAGAGTTTAATGAGTTTATTTATGGAGAGGGTTTTTAACCATTCTCCTGTGGGAAGACAGATAGCCATAGATCCCTTCTCAAAATAATGTTATAAAATACATAAAACAAAATGTATAGGGTTTAAAGGAAATAAAGAGTAAGGAAATACAATTATCAAAATATAAAAACAAATATGCAGCATATTAATGCAAGCATTTCTTCACTGAGACATTAAATAATAAGATTTAGTAGTAGGTCCAACAACTACCGTAATTTCAAAATAGTGATGAGTATAAATAATACTTCACAAAAGTTACAGTAAATGTAATGTCATATAAAAACATGTGACTTTTGGGGCGCCTGGGTGGCTCAGTTGGTTAAGCGTCTAACTTCAGCTCAGGTCATAATCTCACATTCTGTGAGTTCGAGCCCCGTGTCGGGCTCTGTGCTGACCGCTCTGAGCCTGGAGCCTGGTTCAGATTCTGTGTCTCCCTCTCTCTGCCCCACCCCTGCTCATACTCTGTCTCTCTCTGTCTCAAAAATAAATAAAAACATTAAAAAAAAACACACAAAAAAACATGTGACTTTTCATGGGGACAAAGTCTGAGGTCACTGCTATTATTACTGGAGCCTGTCTTCATTCAAACTGAAGGAAATAATGCCAGCGAGAGGTTAGTAAAAGCTAAGATATAAAATATCACAGAGCCTTTAAAAATGTTATGTTGATTGTGAATTTCTAAGAGTGAGGGTTGTGGGACTTAGTTGAACTTAGTTGAATTTGGGAACTATTGATTTATTTTGGAAATACCGTTTCACATGGCATGTGGGAAATTCTGCTCTGAACTAGTGCTTTAGGCCTGGAAGCTTCTAATGTCATGATGTAGTATTGCATTTATAATCATTGTTTTAAGCTACATTTTCAAATCCAGTTTAGCTCCATGATAACAGCTGTTGTTTTCTTTACTGATGTATTTCACTTTCAGAAATGATTTTTTTTTCTTTGAACTTCATACTTGTTCCTAGCAAGTATCTCCCCTTAAATTCCAAGGATGAGAGGAAAAAACTGAGTTGTCTCACACCTCTATGCTTAGGGAATCTAGGCTGATTGTGAACTTTTGTCCTAACACGTGACTCAGTCTCAAGTATAATCCCCTTCTCATTTAGTAACCTCATTTATCAAGAAAGATCTGTGCTGATGAGGTATTTTTGACACAGGAATCATGATACAACCATGTGCCAGTTGCTGAAATAGTTGCACAGATTTTAGTGAAAAGCAAGAGATAAGCGAGAAAGAAAGTGTAAATTGTCAGCCCATAAATTACTGCTGCCCTCAGTCTACAGTAATTACAGCAAAGCTGTAGCTAACTGTCCCTCTGGTGAACTGCAGCAAACAGGTCTTTCAAGCTTATCAGCATATACATGTACAGCCTCTCCCAGGAGGGCTGGCCTTTTCTAAGTGATCAAACATTTTGATGGGGGAAATAAAGGACGATGAGGGGTTGGGGGGAGACGGAGAAATATTCACCTAACTTACACACTTATTATACTTAAAAGGTCTATCTCATAGGAACCTTCTATCCGTTTTATGATTTCTCTAAGTGGTGCTTACCATTTTAATGACAATGAACAGGCATGACAGAAAGCAGGGAGCTAAATTTTATACTGTGCAAACAAAACACATGAGAGACACATGTAAACAACTTCTGAACTAATGATTGATCATCATTCCCGTTACTTCTTTTTATATCTTTGTCTTCTCAAAAATCACATGAAATAGGTGCTCTACTATTATTCCCATTTTACAGGTTAGTATTGTCAACTGGAGAAGTGTCCTTTTTAGGCTCTCATTGCTAGGAAATGGTGGTACCATGATTTGAAGGAAGACTCTTATTACTGATTAAGTAAATTCCTCTTGAAACAGCACTAAGTAAAACAATAGGTAGTTGTTCCATTTTTTTTTGTTTGTTTAACATTAAGCAAATATATATAAACACCTAAGCAAAAAAAAAAAAAAAAAAAAAAAGAAAGAGAGAGAGAGAGAGAGAGAGAGAAAGATAGACTGAAGGAAAGAATACTAAAAAAGCAGCTAAAGGGAATATAGGTGCTCTTTTCACTATTTAAAATTTTATGTATTATCTACATTTTCCACAATATTCAACTATAGTTTTATCTTCAGGAAAAAACATTATGAAATACAAATGACTGTATACCTTGGAAAAGTGTAAGAATAGGTATATTAATGAATGCAAAATTCCAAACTGATTTTAACTGATGATATGACTTTAAAACTCTTTTTTCTTTAGACTGAAGAAGATAAAGAACATTGAGAACTTTTCCAAACAGCACCCTTTCACAAAACTTACAAGATGGCGGATGCGGGGATAGCAGCATAAAAGAGAAGAGATGAAATCAGAAGCTTGCCCAACTCCCTTTCCCTCTCCCGCCAACATGGAATACACACCTTTTATATAGAATTTCAAGTGCTGTCCTTTACTCCTTTGTTAACTCATTCTAAACATGAAGGCAAACACTCTTGGAAAGATCATTTAAAACACTAACTGCCCTTTCTTCAAAGCCTCTTCACATGTTGCCAGCATGAACAGTAAATCACAAATCATTTTTTGTTGTTATTGTTAAAGCATATCTTTCCATATTATCACTGATTTAAGAGTTGATGTGTTTTTGAAAGGCAGACTAACATGGTAGAATTTGGGATGAGTCTTCTTTTGTGTGTCTGTTTCATTCCTTTGTTGGAGTTGCACATTTTCTGTGTGTGGGATTGAGGAATCATGGAAAATTGCCACTTGTGTGATAAATTACTGTTTTCACCCATCAAACATCGAAAATGCTCCATACGAGCCTTGCACACCATTATGTTGTCCCATCTAGGACCCTTTGAAAGTCAGCAGGGTGCATCTGGCTGAAATTCAGTCAGGCGATTAAATTTATTCAAGCTTGGTGAACTTGAGAGCTTTCAAAAGGAGAGGAGCTGAAGGGATGAGATTATAGTCCTGACAGTGCTCTGGAAAGGTGTCTGACATCTGACTGCTCATAGTGAGGCATGATACCTGTTCCCATTGATTTGCAACAAAGTCTTTCTCAATAAGTATTTCCACTTAACATTTCCTCTCAGGGAACCCATGCAGTTGAAGATATTTACGAGTTGCTTTCAGCTTAAAAATAAATCACCTCTAATTCCTCTAAGCGAAATCAATCAAAAACCTGTAAAAAATGGACTGGTTGTTTGGTCGATTCTGGCAGAAAAGTAAACAGCACTTCAGCTTTTCTCTGCCATTAAGGCCTAAATGGCCTAGAAAGTAAATCAATATTTCTAGTCAGCCTTCTGGCTATTGTTTAGCCAGTAGATATAGATTTGCTCTGGCTTACTGCACTCCTTTGGGACTAACCTATAATCCTCCGAGAGGAATAATAAGTTCGTTATCTAGTTCAGCTCTCTGTTGTACATTTAAATGGACCACATCCATCAGCGGCCCTTGTTAAACTTAAAAGATGAGGGCATCCCATTGAAGCTCCTTTAGAGTGAAACACTTCCAACATAGTGAGGGGGAATTATAACTCAAAGTTGTACTGATTGGCAAATAACCTAAAAACTCTAAGTAGGGGTGCAGGCAGTAATGTGAGTGGGAAGAGGCATATATCAGTGGTGTTTCAAGACAGTAAACACTACCTACCTATTTCTGAGCAAACTATGGTGCACTCATGAAGCTATAGGCCACAGAATCTTTCACTCTGCCTACTAATCCATCTTTACCATTTCTATTTAACTATTGGTATGATTCCAAACAGCAAAAGCCAGTCAGAACTTCCTTCTCTTCTGATGCGGCCAACCAAAAAGTCTCCTATGTCCATGGCAGCAAATGAAAGTCGCTCATGTTCTTATGAATTTCACATTAATAATTTGTTGTAATAACTTGATGATAAAGTTCTTGGGGATTTTGGAAGAAGAGAATCTTGGGGAAAAAAGATAATTCCTTAAAAGAATTAATTTTTACTTGCTTTTTCAACTTCCTTCTTTCAATGCCATTCACGTTTCCTGGATTTCCGGGCTTAATATGAGAATGTTATCATGAAGGAATAATTTGTCTTTGAACTACTTTATACACTTAATCCTTAGGTCACTCTACCGATGTCTTGATAAGAACCACAAAGAAGAAGATAAATTCTGAACAAGCAAGACTTTCAAATACAGATGTTTATAGCTCACAAGACATTTCTTCAACAAAACAACCACCACCACCACAACAAAAACAGGGGAAATGTGAGGCTATTTTTATCTCTATGAGAGTTTCTCTCACTATGCCTTGATCTGGTTTCATTCAGAGATCTTCTTCACAATTTTATTTAAATAAAATTATTACAGCAGAACAGAGAGGGGGAATTGTAATTATTTAAAGTACAATACCACAACGGAATTTACAAGATGAAATATGCTCCAAAATATGTTCATTTAGGAAAGGAAGTGCATTAGTGAACTGGTATTTAGAGTAGGTAAAATGACTTGTTTTCTGGAGAGATTTTTGTTGTTTCCTTCTTTGTGGATTCACCTCTTCAATGTAGAGGAAGTTTTTTTTAGCTTCAAATACATTAGATCTTAAGTTAGAAAAAAATATTTAATTCTTTGGAATTCATTTTTGGAAAAAATATAATTCAGGAAAAATCAACATAAAACTAGTATATATGCGATTCAACTCACTTATTACCTACTTGCTAGTTAGAGGTATTTTTGTGATGAAGAGAATAGCTTTTTGGGGTGCCTGGGTGGGTCAGTCGGTTGAATGCCTGACTTTGGCTCAGGTCATGATCTCACAGTTTTTGAGTTTGAGGCCCACGTAGGGCTCTGTGTTGACAGTTCAGAGCCTGGAACCTGCTTTGGATTCTGTGTCTGCCTCTGTCTCCCTGCCCCTCCCCCACTTGCACTCTCTCTCTCTCAAAAATACATTAAAAAAAAACTTTTAAGAATAGCTTTAGTAACAGTATTATATTAATTCACTTTTAAGAATTCAGTTACAATTAATTTTGTATGGAATTGTATAGCTTTATCTACTTTGTTTTTCGCTCTATTTTGGATAAGTCTATAGTGAGAGTCTGTGTCGTATCTTGCTACTTGCAAACCAAGCCCCTTTTTTCTCTCCCCAACCTTTCATGTTCTCCAATCCTACCCCAACCTGGGTGAGGTCCTAAGGAGGAGAGAAGGTAGCCTGAAAGATATTGCAAAGGGGCTATTGTGTCTTTTGTATAAAATATATGAAAACATGAAATTCATATACTGTTAATTCTTCAGTAATGTACACATGTCAAAGATAAAATGATTGCAAATGTTAACTATATTCTCATTGCATCACTGGATTGGAACTGTATAATACTAAGAGAATCTACTAATCATATAAATGAGAATTAGGCAAATACTTGAATTTGTTTAGAAAACTGAGGTTTTTTCTTTGATTATATTTGAACACCCACCCCCATTAAAAGAACCTTAACTAAAATTGTTTGAAAAATGTACATAAGAGCAATAACTCCTAGTATATTATAATATAAATTCATGTGCTTCCCAAAAGAATATCACATGAATAGCTTGACAGCAACAGAGTACCTGCCCATTTTTTGTGTGTGAACAAACTTCTATCTGCACTTCTGACATTGACTCATTGGGAAATTTTAATGCAAAGAAATTTGCTATTTTTTATTTGCTTCATTTTTATTCTGAGGTTTGAAAACACCATTATATCAATACATTGAATTTGCCAGTCAAAACTCTATTCTGTGTCTCCCTCTCTCTCCCTGCCCCTCCCCCACTTGCACTCTATCTCTCTCTCTCTCAAAAATACATTAAAAAAAACTTTTAAGAATAGCTTTAAGATCATAAGCTTATAGCCTTTATCCAGAAACTGTCACTACTAAAAACTGCTAATAAATAAATAAATAAATAAATAAGCAAGAATCTAGTTTACTTTGCTTTCCAGTTACTATCACTATGTAATCACCTGTCTGAGAAAAATATTCATAAAATATTTCTGTACCCTCAAAATTTTCAGTGAGTCGAAACAGCCAGTATTGAACATATGATTGTTGGACTGTCGAATAAATATACAACTAAATTAAGTAAATGAATGCATATGAATAAATTAACACTGTTATTGTCTTTCTGCAGCATAAGTTTAGACAATTTATCAGTGGGTCCCTCCGATCTCATTAGGGCATGCAGAGGCACTGGCAAAGAGAGTTCACTGAGTGAAGCACGTTTGGTGTTGCCACCTGCACTCAGAAAGTGAACAGTTGAACATAAATGAGTTTGGTCAAACACCATTGGAAATTCCAGATCCCATTGGCAAATGGGAGTTCTGAATCACAATTACAACTAAGAAACAAGAATTCAAGGATATTTGATTAGTCACACTTAGTTGACTAGACAACCTTTCTTCTATACCGTGCAGTATAGATATCCTTTGGAATACAGATACAGAATTAGATATTCCAGATAACTTGAGCTAAGAATTTCCCTAATATTTTCCTATACATGAGGATAAAACCTCTACAAAAATATCTCCACCCCAGGTCAAAAGTGTTTTAAGAAAGGACTTGGCAAACTATGGCCTAGAGGCCAAAACAGGTCTGTTTCTCTACAGCCTTTACGTTTGCAATTGATTTGACGACAAAGATACCAACTACGAACCCTAATCAAGCAAAATGCTATTGTCCTCAAACAGAAATCTGTTCTTCCCATTAGTTAACATGTATTACCAAAGAAGCATTCAATTAATATTAATATTTTATGTTATCAATAAAAACTAAGGACATTTGTTTTCTTTCCTGTTCTGTAATCATCTTATATATAATACTCTTAATTTTGCATCTTGGCCTGCAAATACGAAGTATTCACTCTTTGACCTTTACAGAAAAAGTGTGTCAACCCCTGTTGCAGGCAGGATGGTGCACTGCTGGCTAAAGATCAGAAAACATTTACATTACTAATTTAGCTGATATAACATCTTTGGGCCTTTCTCTTTCCTTCCCTCACCATTTATTTACCTATCTTGCTGCTCTAACACTTGCTATGGAGCAGCCAAGGGTAACTAATTATGATAATTTTTAGAATTTCTAATGGTGCACTCGTTTCTAAATCAGGACAAGAAACTCTCTGTCTACTATTTTGTTCCAGAAATACTGTAAGCAATCTCTCTGAACTGATTTATTTAACATGAAGATTGCGTCCATCACCTCAGGGACACATGACTAGGAACAATGTGTGTGATGACACAGGCAAAAAGAGAAAGGAGACTACAGACACAGCCTTATGCTGAATAAAAAAAAAAAAATGTAACCACTTACAAGTTCAGTTCATTTCATCTTAAACAGCAAAAAATTAACCTTTTTTTCATTTAATTCACACTAGTATCTAAAATCGGTGATGGAAAAGAAGATCAATTAGGTCATTTAGTTCCTTTCCTAGGTTCCAATTTTCTCATTCAGCATAATAACTTTGGCCTGTCCAAATTTAAGTGACTGAAGAGATGGGTTTTCACAACTTAACTTGGGATATATTTCTAAATCAAATTTGTCTGTACCAAAGCATCATTAAAGACTTTGCTATTAGAATTATACTAAATTGTTCTCTGCTTAATTGCATCTCATTTGTCCTTTATTCCCCTTGGCTACCCAAAGCAAACTTTTTTTCCTCATACTAGATTTATTTTAGACCAGCAAGTCCACATGTATTACTGATAAAGAATCTATCACTAACAGTTTCTGTTTATTGAATGTGTTGTTTTTAAATATCTGTGTTCGTTTGCTTAAACTAGCGTGGAAAGGACATCTCTTTATATTAAAAATTACTACATTTCATAGGAACATTTCTTAAATTCAGCAAGGATTCCAGTGACTTATGCACAGCCCTTTCTGGCTTCATTTTTCAACACATCAAGCCATGAACACTCATATAATCTGCTATTATATGTGCACTTTCTTCCTGCTATCCATTTCCCCATCAATGCTCACATTTTGATTTTCTAAAACCTCAATCACATTAAGCTTTTCTTTTTTCTGCAATAAAGCATAGCTCCCTTACCTCTCATTGATTAAGACTAACTCAAGAAATTCTAAGGATGCTAGGTTCAACAGCATATTGTTCTCTCTTCCTGCCCAATTGATGGATATCCTGTAACGCAGTCTTGAATCCAAAAATGAGCTGATTAAAGAAGTATTAAGAAAATCCATATATATGACTAAGTCAATCCATCAGTGTTTTGCTCAGTAGGGTCAACTTTTTCTGTATGTAGAAAATACCACTGCCAGGAGATAGTAATGAACTACAACCTCTGAGAGTGTTCCAACAGGAACTAACGACAAGGAAACATTTGCTATTAGAGCAAATAGACTCCTAATCAACATATTATCGATTCTTCATTTTTGTCAAGGTCATTTTGTGCTTTAAAAAATGATTCTACAGTATGGCTTTAATAGGAAAAGTGGACTAATTTGATTTAAAGAGTAAATGCTATTAATTATGAAAGACAGTCAATAAAAAGCTTGTTCTTCCAAACATAAAGGCAAATCTTACACTGCCTTTGATTTATGGTAATGAATACAATGATGAAATATTTTCACCCATATCTCACACTCACTCTCATCCCACTTTTTCCCCTTTTTCTTGCTAATACATTAGAAAAATCTAATCTTTGTAATTCAAAATGAATTTTGGTTAATTTTATTACTATGTTTTCTTTATTTTCAGTAGATAATCTGTTTTTCAGTAGTTTCAAATTATCTTCGCAATAAATGTAAGAAAAAAATTCCATTTTATAATTAAAGATCCAGGAAAAAATGTAAAGTATCTTATTATAAATTACTGACATCCAAACTTACCATATATTATGATAAGATTTAAGAAGTCTAGCATTCTAAAATCCAGATAAGTACAAAGCATTTAGAGAACAATATGTTTAAATAATATCTTATCATGTGTACTTTACCATATATATAAATATGTACAAATAACAAATATACAATATTTTAGATTCTTGAACCTATTAAGGTCATTCTAGTTTCAATTAATTTATTATTCACATTATTTTACCCTGAGGAAACCAATATATAAATTATTTAACTGGTAATAAAATAAACTCAGTGAATTTAAGATAAGTAAAACCCTTGAACACCTAGGCCTAACCTATTGAGAATTGCTGATTTCTCCAAGAAGAAGGGTATTTTTGTCCTCTGAAAATGACTTCATTGTAAGCAACACAAGCTACTCTCTATATCACTTCAATGACATAAAATTTCGTTGTTATAAAGTATGCATTTGAAAAACTGCCTTCATTATAAGTTTTCCCATTGTGAAGCATCAATATGTGAATTAAACTTTGCTCTCCTAGACTGTAATTATGTGACCATGTCACCAGAGAATGGTAGAGCAGGTTAACCTTACTTATATATAATGAAACTATTTCTTTTTATGAAAGAGTAAGATTACTGAGTAGGAAATAATATATTTTATTTATTTTTATTTAAAAAAAAAATTTTTTAACGTTTATTTATTTTTGAGACAGAGAGAGACAGAGCGTGAACAGGGGAGGGGCTGAGAGAGAGGGAGACACAGAATCTGAAACAGGCTCCAGGCTCTGAGCTATCAGCACAGAGCCCAACGCGGGGCTCGAACTCACAGACCGTGAGATCATGACCTGAGCCGAAGTCGGACGCTTAACCGACCGAGCCACCCAGGCGCTCTGGAAATAATATATTTTAAATATGACTAACTGTTAGTAAATGCAAAATCCCAGAGTCTAGACTGCTTGCAAAGTGTTACTGGAGAACTCCCAAATACTGAAGACTTATTTGTTTGCAAACAGCAATTAGTGGCAAACTAGAAAAGCAACAGTTTATCTTGTAGGAAAACAAAGGGCACAGAAGTCTACTTTTGCATGGTGATTAAATGATCAAAACTTAACATAGAACAAATATTTTAGGCCATGTATCTAAATCATTAGAAGATTATATTTTCAAGAAAAGGAAAGTATGTTGGTTTACCATTAGTTATGGATACGCAGACCTATTCGTCAAACCTTATATAGTTAAGATTTAATGCAAAGAAAATACTCAAACTCACATCAAAGCATGATGAACCCCAACTTTATGTGGCCCTGGACAAAAAACTGTTGTGATGGTGCACCTGGATGGCTCAGGCAGTTAACCGTCTGCCTATTGATTTGGGCTCAGGTCATGATCTCACCATTATGAGATCGAGTCCTGTGTCGGGCTCATGCTGAATGTGGAGCCTGCTTAAGATTTTCTCTCTCTCTTTCTCTCTCTCTCTCTCTCCTTTTGTCCATCCCCGCTCACTCAGAGTGTCCTCTCTCTCTCTCTTTCTCACTTGCTCTCTCAGGGAGAAAAAACAACAACAACAACAACAACTATTAAGCGTTGTGAGCTTCTGTTTGTTTATGGGGTATCTTTAAATAGCATAATATATAACAGTACTCATGACATGTAGGTCAAAGTTGGTAACATATTTAAACAGAATCAGTGTTTTATTTAAAAAAATGCTACACTGTGTTTTATAATGCTTCTGGGTGTATTTCATACTAGGGTGACAATATGCTTCCATCCACACGCAGGTCTCCCATAGCTGCAGCTGCCATGCTTGTACATATCTACTAAGTTTACAGAGTCACAAAACTCTAAAGACCAGGACCAGAATGAAAACATAGGTTTTCACCAAATAAAAGAAGGAGAATATGTTGCTGGTTCAGAGAAAGGAGAATTCCCAACTCTGAACTGGACTAAGAAACTGTCTAATTCTCATGCATATTATTAAAAATTATGTTATATGTAAACACCAAAGGGACAACATTCTCTGGACAAGGTATTTTTCAAGTTTTCTGAGAAGAGCTTTGTGTTTTGTTTTGTTTTGTTTTTATGGATATAGACTGGGGCATGGAAATCTCAGCAAGAGTTGCAGGTTTCCTTGCAAGTTCACATAGGGTAGACAGGACATGATTTAAACTTTCTTGATGACAGAAGATTAACATTTGTACTTGGGCTATATTATAGGAAAAGCTGAAGTTACAAATGTCAGTGTAATTGGTAAAAAACGGTTCATGCACTGAGATGTGGATATTTGCTACCCCTAGACTATTTAACTCTACTGGGGTTAGCTGAGGGATACAGAAATATCAGTGTGTATTTACATCTTTCCTCTTTTCTATGACCCAGTCACTGGAAATACTCTGAGCGTATCTTTAGGTTTTATTGCAGTTAGTTAACTCTTTGCTTTTTCTCTCCCCTTTAGGTAGTAATGATCACCTCTAATTTATGCTTTCTGCAAGGTTTGTAGCCTAGAACTGCTGTGTCCTTCTACCAACAAAGCTACTGTCTTACTGTTCTTGACTGTTCATTTTCTTCAGCATCACAATCTCATTCTCTCTTTCCATCCCTACAGTTGACCTGTATCATTACCACCATGTTCCAATGGACCTATCCTTGCTCTGTTCTCTCGTTTCATTACAATTTATACTTTTGTTTAGTTGAATTTTGTTTAATGTTGCCTCTCTTATGCTCTTTAACTTTCATGTGAAAAAACCGATTTGTTCTTATCAGCTACTCAGAACATTTATTGTTTGGTTGCTTTCTTACATCAAGTGAAATCTTTGGATCTCCCATTTCTTTTAGATAAATGGGTGCCTAACAATTACACATTGTTTAAAAAAATTGGGAGCCTTCCTTTGTGCTCATATTTGTTCCAGATGAATGAAGGTGGAAGATAATCTGATTTTAGATAGCCAAAATTTTACTGCAATCTCTGAACACTTAACATTGATATACACATTGGATTTACTTCAAAGAATGCTTTACACATTGGAGAAAATGTGACATAGGCACCATAAATGCTCACCTACTGCAACTACCTAACTGTCTGCTTTGATCTCATCTTCCTGAATGATTTTGATCAATGATAATGACCGGTTGAAAAGATTAAAGATGGTAAAAATGAAGAAATGCCAAGTTTTATAGTACCCATTGTGAAACATTATGCTAAACCACATTTACCAATAAATAGTCTCTTATGTTTCCTATGAACTGAGGCCTTGAAAATGTCCTTGTAAACAAAAAATGAGTAATTCGGAAAACAGAAAGAAAAGTTTATAATGAACATCGGTATGATTGGTATATGATTCTAAAAGCATAATTCATTCAAAAGGCTGAGCAACTGGCAATCAATGCTTTAAGCACAAATTCACATTATGGTTTTGACAAATTTACACTATTTTTTTGAAAATGAATAGTTAGGCAAAGCTACAACTACCTTTACAAAAAGGAAAACTAACTGGCATGTGTGAAAGTAAAATCTGAGACTCAGCTTTTATTTTCAGTTTGTTGTTCTCAAATGACCAAATGTACTTTAGCAGCAATTTAGTAGTAGTTTATTTCTGATGAGCTAGAATGAGGGGATAGCCAGAATAATAGGTAAAAGTATCATGGAAATGGAATTAGAGTGAACAGTGGTTGACATTTACTATCTGGAATCATCTATAAAGCAATGTGAGCTGAGATTCTAAACCCATAGTCTATGACTGAAAAAATGAAGGAAGGTGAAAAATCCATGACAGATGAAGCAAGGTATGTGTCTACGGAAGGCCATGATTTTGAAAGCCATTTAAGGTATTCAGCTAGTTGTCTGTTGTGAGACCAGTCCAAGCCTAGGGAAGAAGATCTAAGGCTGTTTGAGTGAACCTTCAGCATGTCACCTGAGATGAAATATGCCTGCAAATCCTGCATATCTGGAAATCTTACTCCCATTAACACCTGGTGGACATAGAGGAAAGGTATGGTGAAATTAGTAAAACATTTGGACTCAAGAGATATGAATCCATGAGTTTGCTCTGTAATGTACAAAACATAAGAATCTGAATGAATATTTTAACTTCTTCAATCAATTTTCTCACTGGCAAAATGGGAGTACAACTATTATTATCGCTACCATTTTTAACATTTATTTATTTTTGAGACAGAGAGAGACAGAGCATGAACGGGGGAGGGTCAGAGAGATGGAGACACAGAATCTGAAACAGGTTCCAGGCTCCGAGCTGTCAGCACAGAGCCCGACGCAGAGCTCGAACTCACGGACTGCGAGATCATGACCTGAGCCGAAGTCGGCCGCTTAACCGACTGAGCCACCCAGGCACCCCTTATCGCTACCATTCTTTAAAAATTCATCTTAAGCTTTTAAGAATATTTAGAGAATAGATCTGAAAACATCTTGGTACACAAAACAATATATTAGTATCTATTATTATAAATAATTAAGAATAATTATACATCCACAATGATTTTGGATATGGAACTAATTAAAAAAAAGAAAACACTCCACCTGAGTATTCTGTTCTCCAAGAATTATCTATAGCTCTGTTTACGGCCAAAACCTAAATATTAATTAGACAGAAGTATTTATCTAACATTAGTTAAAATAAGAATAATTATATTTTGTCAGTAACACAAGATTATTCATAGTACCTTCAATTACGAAAAAAAGATATTTCTATCATAAAAACAAAGATGAACACTTAAAATCCAAACTGAACCACATTATAACCTTTAACTAATTCTAGAGCCAAGCACTAAGGTTTGAAGGAAAAGGTGAGATGATTACCATGTACAGTGATTGTCCTATATGGTTACTTCCATGAAAAAGTGACCTTTGATTTTGGCCTAAGAAAAAAGAAAACTTAAAGTTTACCATGCTTTAACTGAGACAGACTATGGGATGACATCCAAATTATGTGTTTCTAGAATGGCAGAGAAAATCTACTTCAACAGGGTGTTCTTTGAATGAGCCGTTTCTCTTGAAGTTCTCAAAAAAGACAGAACAGGGAACAGACTATTCTGAGGCCTTTGAAAATAATAAAATGAAAAAAAAATTTAACAATCTTCAGACTGCCAGATATTTCCCTTTTGATAGAAGAGATACATCAAGATTATATTAATAAAAGTTTTAGATTATTATAGAAACCACCATGAATTTTGGCAAAAACAATAGAATTTCTTTTCAAAGCATTTTAAGGGAATTTCCATATAAGTATTTAACAGACTCAAAAAACAAACATGCATTTGTATACTGAAGTTTGTACAAAAATATTTGTCTACAAATCCATTTTGAAGTACCATATAAATCTTTTCGATTAAAATGGGAGTCTAGGGTGAAAACACCCTTTACGGTCTGCCTTAGAATCAGAACCATGATTTTACTTCCTTCCTACTCTCAGTAATGCCAAACATAATGCACACTCAGTAAATAGAATAACCCACAGATTTCCTTGCATTTTGTTTAATAATTTGTGACTCTCAGAAAAGTTAAGCAGAGATTCCTTAGAGAAATCATCCATGTAATCCAATCAAAATTTTGAGTATTTCAGGCCTCTTCTGCTGTTTCTGCACTGGCCAAATACAAGCATATACCCTGGCATTTGGACAAATACCGGTGCCTATGGAGAAAGCACCATATTCTCCAGAGATCTGGCAAGTAACAGACTTCATCTTGCCAGTGTAGAAATAGCATTAGAGCAAGACTAATTGCTGGAAAGCCTGTTAAGAAAGATTTGTCATTCAGGATGATAAAAATAATCCCACTTTTCAGAGTACATTCAAACTTTTTTTTTTTTAATTTCCAGTATTTTAATAGAGATCAAAACATTTCCATTTCTACAAGTGAATGCATTTTATGTAATACAGCTATTTCCTTTGATTTGAGTTCAAGCAGGGAAGCTAAAACGAAAAAAAAAAAATCTGTCTAGACGTACCATGTTTGTTCCTTGTATAAGATGAAATTTATTAAGTCTGAAATGTGGCTTAAGGAAGTATTCATGTGTTCCATAAATATCTTATTGAGAAGTAGTAATTCCAAGAGGGAGAGTCCTCTCAGAAAGACGCTTAAGCAGGTCAGACTGCAATGATGAGTCTAGAAATTTATAGTGAAGAGAGAGTTTCAGGGAACCATGTGCCAAGCTATCCTTGACTGCTTCCCAGTTCAATATGCTACCCTGTACTAGAAGTGATGTCTTCTTACTTACAAAATTAGCACCAAATATGCCTGCTGAGAGCAGCAGCAGCCAGCACCTCTCCTGACCTTAGGAACCAGAGTGTACCAGTGACAACATCTCTAAGCAAATCCACTGCCTCTGATTACTTTAACTTTTGGTACCAACTTCTGACTTAAAAGAATGTTCTTCCTTTGAGTTATGACCATAATCAAAATGTCTTCCGCTGTGTGGGGCCAAATTGCCACAGTCTTATCTAAACAAAGTCCAGATTAAGCCAATTTCTTCACTCCCAACCTTTAATGGTAATGTGAACATAGTTGTTGGATTTCCGGCATCTAGTTTCCTTAGCTACCATCCCATGAATCCGAGAAAGCATATCTGTAATACAAGGGAGCCAACATAACCACAGTAAATAAAAGAGAAACATGTTATGATGTTAAGCCATGTGCACTGCTTGGCATTCATTCAGTTCACTGTAGCTGAAAAAATAACTGTGAGGCTCCATATCCCATTAACACAGTGTTAATTATTGTCATTGTCTCATCAGTGGTTTGTTTATGACAGCTCTGGCTGACAGGAATAGTGGGATGTTCTGTCAAGGCCATCACCTGATGAGATTTTTATTGGCAAAAGAGCTTTCTTTCCTTTACTCAACTATGTTAGGGGAATCGGTGCTTCATTAACTCCAAACATAATCGCTTGCATTAGGCCAGTTTTTAAATGTTTCAAATAACTGGTATAATAGCCCCTTTCTAGCACTATTAGTTAACCAACTCAACTCACTCTCTAAAAATGAGAGAGACTCTTCAATCTTTCTCAGCTCAAAAGGATTCCACTCAACGGCAGTGAAAGGGAAATACTGCCTCACTGGGGGAGACTTTTGAAATACTGATAGGATTTTTAATTCCCTTATGTATGACACCTGTGAATAAGAGTGATTCCACAGGGGCAAGAATTTGTGTCAAGAAAAAAACACAATAATTTGTATGCACATGCACACACACACACACACACACACAAGCACGTACACACAAGCAAAGACATCCTATTCAACTAATATGAATCCCTAGTCCTCCCCATTTTTTAAGATGTGAGGGAAAAAAAAAAACAAAACTTTTGAGTCTTTCGCAGTAGGATGTGTCCTTCACATTCTTTGACAGGGACTGATATTTACCACTCTTTCTTTAATTCTCTCTCTCTTTCTCTCTAAATATAAAGATTACATGAGAAAAGCATACTTATTTCATTTCTTATATGATTTCAATGTTTCTTTTATGTAAAAAAGAAGACAGTATCACTCATAGTATTAAAATTGTTTTATCACATTTTACCTCTTACTATTGGGTGAAAATACTCAAATAGCTAATTTAAAGTTGCTTACATTTTGAAATTCACATAATAATTCTAATTTAACGATAAAGACTTCCACCTATACCAAATAATGCCTAATTTTAATCCCAAGAGTGTATTTTCTTACGAACATTTTTTTTTTCCTTCACCGGCTGCTAGGAGGATTCTTTATGATATTGGATATGGAATTCAATCTATAATTAAAGGCCTACACGTTTTTCCAAAAAGAAGACAAAATTAACTTTTAGAAAAACAAAAAGTTGTATATGGTGGAAAACTTATCATGTATAACACATAGCTTATGTGAGTAAGTTCACTTGGTCATGATCATGTATTCACTGAATATTGGCACAGATTTTTTTAGATGTAATTAATGATGAAATCAGTACACTCTGAATAAAGCACATAACTCTCCATAATGTGGGTGGGCCTCATCCAATCAGTGGAAGAAGGTCTTAAGAAAATCAGTCTTAAGAAAATACAGAGGTCCCTGTAGAAGAAAGAATTCTGCTCTGCAGATTGCTACATAGAAATTCAACCTCAGTTTCTAGCTTTTGGATTCATGAGTGCAATACCAACTTTAGCCAAAATTTATAGCCTGCCAGCTTGCCCTGTGGATTTCTGTTGTGCCAGCACCCACAATTCAACTGCATAAAGCCAATTCCTTAAAATAAATCCCCCTACCTCTTTCTTTATGTGTGTGTGTGTAATATAAATATGTATATATGTTAATATATATTACGAAGTATATATTTTTACATATGTGTGTGTATGTGTGTATGTATATATCATATACACACACCTATCCTATTGGCTCTGTTTCTTTGAAGAATCCTGACTAATACATTGTTTGCAGAAGAAATTACATATATTTACATACCCCCTCTCATAAAGTGAATTCAGAATATCTTCCTTAAATAACAAAATGCAATGCATTCTAGACTAAGGTCTCTCGTGTCATAATCATTTTCTGCTCCTAGACAGCAATATTTTTCTGCCAAAAGATACCACCTACTCCCTCCTCTAGCCTTATGCAGGCATGAAAGTAATTAATTCTCATGCTTACTTGACTTTGGTTTGGCTTTGGCACAGCATGCTTTCCCTAGCAAACCATAATTGATTCTGAATAATTGATCAGTGACGAACATTCAATTTTCTTTATCTTCTCTTCCTCTCATTCTCCTATGATATATGTTTTCATTGGGGAACCATTTTCCACTTGAAAAGAAGCCCCAAATGCAAGGCCTTTTAGTGATCAAATCAATTTATGCTGCTTTCTGCCAATTCACATCAACTCCAATGTGGCTCCTCTTGGAGAACTCTTAGGGAACACTAATTAGCATCCCACAGTATGCATTAGTTTTCAATAAGGAAGTAAACTTCTCATGTAAAGACCTTGGGCACTATTTACATATAGCTGCTTTGCCATCTATCTCACCACCACACTGATTTGCTCTTTTCAAGTATCCTTTGATAAGGATTGTCATTGAAACCACTCAACCCTCCATGAATCATGGACTCTGTCAGAATAGATACCTAAAATCAGTGATATTCATCTGAGTTTTGTAAATTTTCCCAGTGATTATGTTCTTTAGTTTGTTTTTTTTTATGTAAAAGTAAGAACACATTACAATAATGTCCCACTTACCTAATTATTCCAATTCCGAAACTAGCAGAACGAAACCTCCTTCTTTGACAGAAGTGAAAGATTCCTTTGAGGAAGATAGTTTTCAGAAAGTTCACATATTTTATCATGTCAGAGAGAAATGGGTGGCTTTTCAACCAAAGGCATGCTTAGTGAATTATGCAAAGTTGATTTAGAAAGAATGAATATCTAGTCTCTTATAGGCAAACACATAGTAGACCAAAAGTAAGTACGTTAGAAGCTGTTGGTGCTGACATCATGAGTGTATCACACATATCCTAGGTTATCTCCATTTAATCTACTGTTTCCTTCAGATGCAATGCCCTTCCTTCCTCCTTAAACTTCTGAAACAGAATGTCATCCATACCTTCTTTTTTTTGAATGCTATACTTGCTTTGCTATGTCATTCACATTTGCCAAACTGATGGAACCAAGTGTTAAAAGGGCAAATCCACAAATGGATGTTTCTTCACTGTTCATTCACCCTAACAGCACATTCGTATGTATACTCAACTGGTCACTCTGCTATAATTCTTCAAATCAAATTTCAATTCAATCTTCAATTCAATCCTGTTGTGTGAAATTAACATTTGCTAGGTAGTCACTATGTGCCAGAAACTGAGCCCAGTGATGAAAATATGGCTGCAGCCTTATTTTGTCACAAAACTTCCCAATGCAGTGGTCTCTAATCACTTTTTCTACTAACTCATCCCAATTCTCACTCAAACCTATCCCTTCAGTCTTTACCATACCATAAGTGTTCTTTTATGCTCTGCTCTTATCTTGCCTCGCCTTCATCAAAATTTATTTTTCTTGAATCATTCTTTCCTGTTCATGTCTATGGATCTATACCTCCATCATTTTCCTTTTACTTTGCTGTTACTTCTCAGTTCCTTTTGTTCATTCCCCTTTCCCACTTCAGACAAATGCTGGTGTGACCCAACTTTCAGTCAAGTGCTCTGAGCCCACATTCTCTCCCTGGATAGTCTCTGGATAATCTCATACAGTTCTGAGGCTTAAAGCATCAGAGAGAAGTTGATATTCCAAGATTCATATCTAAAGCACCAAACCCCAACAGGTTACTTGATATCACCATTCAGATCTCATAACTAATGTGTGTAGGCCAAAATTCTTAATTTTCACATTTCAACTCTACCTACAGCTTTTCAAAACCAGTAATTGAATCCATTATTGCACATCTGCATAGCTAAGACATTATATATGGGGGAAAAAAAAGAAAAATTCTCTTACATGGCCTTGTCAATATTTTTATTTTAGATGATTTTTTTAAAAAAATCGGGGCGCCTGGGTGGCGCAGTCGGTTGAGCGTCCGACTTCAGCCATGTCACGATCTCGCGGTCCGTGAGTTCGAGCCCCGCGTCGGGCTCTGGGCTGATGGCTCAGAGCCTGGAGCCTGTTTCCGATTCTGTGTCTCCCTCTCTCTCTGCCCCTCCCCCGTTCATGCTCTGTCTCTCTCTGTCCCCAAAATAAATAAACGTTGAAAAAAAAATAAAAAAAAATAACTCTGGTGAGGAGTATTAATTAGGGAATCACAAAAACCTGTCTTTTAATACAGATTTCCCCATTTATTAGCTTTTTAATAAATTACTTAATCTTATAACTTCTGAAATAACTCATGACAAGCTACTTCATCTTTATAAATGTCAGGGTCCTCACCTGTTAAACTGGATAATAATAGTAATTATGACTTTGGCTTGCAGTAAGAATTACACAAGATCGACTTCGTAAAGTCCATAATCAGATTTTACTCACTCATTTGTTCAGTGACTCATTCAAGAAATACATATTATAAGTTTACTATGTTCCATTCTAGGTGTTAAAGAGATAATCAAGACAGACAAAGTTTTAGCCATCATGGAACTATAATCCAGTTGGAGAAGAAAGTCAACATGCAAGTCAAACAATAATCACGTAAGCTAAAAAGACTGTGACACATTGAATGAAAGGATTCCATGTGACAGAGAACAACAGAAGCAAGGTACATCTTTGCAAGGAGATGATACTTGGGATGAGACCTAAAGGAGAAGCAGCTCTTCATTCACAAAGTGAGAAAAAGTCATTCTACATCACAGGCACTAGAAAGGGCAAAGGAACTATGGCAAGAAAGAACCCAGTGCCTTTCAGGAATAGATGTGACTCCAAATGGGGCTGGGGAGACAACACAAGATTAGCAAGAGCAGGAAGCCACTACTACCACTAACCGGCTAGGGCCAAAAAGGAAGGTGGTGAGACCGAAGCCCATGAGAAGGGTCAGCCACAAAAAGATGAAATTTTAGGTGGTCTGCCTAAGGGAAGTTGGAACCAATGAGGAGATATAGCCATTATGAGAGATGCTGGCCTAGAGAGAAGAAAGGAGAGATAACTTTAAAATTCCTCTTCATCTTGGGGTGCCTGGGTAGGTCAGTCGGTTAAGTGTCCAACTTTTGATAATCCACTAGGTCATGATCTCATGGTTCTTGGGATTGAGCCCCGTGTCCAACTCCATGCTGAATGTAGAGACTGCTTAAGATTTTCCTCTCTTTCTCCCTCTTTCCCTCTCACCCACTCATGTTCTCTCTTCGCTCAAAATAAATGAACATGTAAAAAAGAAAGAAAATTAAATCCTAATTCATCCTTCCTTATCAGTAAAAGTCTCCATTATCAATAACATTCAGTGGCTGAACCAAGTCAGATGCCAGATGACACAACCTGCCTGGAAAATGCAAACCAAGAATCCGGCCCCCTTTCTGCCAGGAGAGAAAGCAAATGACAAAGAATTGATCTGAGAGGAAGTTGGCTCAGAACTAGAAGATCCTTCAGATTATCAAGGGTTACTTCAACACTTTGGGAAAACTCAGAAATGTGATATTCTTAGGGATATAAAGAAAAACATTGCCTGGCCCTTCTGTAAGGAAATGAAGAATCAGACAAAAGATTTGGGACTATGAGTTGGTATACTCCTACTCAAGACCACACTTACTGGTCCTATCTGGTTGACTTCGAGAAAGATGGCTGTATATATAAAATCAGAAAGAAGTTTTGATGGTGACCATCACTTCTTAAAAACAAAACAAAACAAACAAGCAAACAAAACAAAAATGGCTCTTAGGATGAAGACAACTGGCCCACTTTGCGAATGTCTAAACCTCAGGATCTTAGAAAATGTACAGAGTAAGAGAAACCTCTAGAAGATTCTAAACTTTCTGTTACTATTCTGCTATTATTTCTGTTTAATGGTATCATGAATGATTAATTAGTATGGTATGAAATATACTCATTTTTACATCTCAGTTTGTGGAGTTAAGTTATTTGCAATATTCCCAAGTGCTATAGTGCTAATACTAGTCTGGATCAAGGAGTAAAGAGTATAAATTCTGGGATGGATCCACACTTGGCAGTTTTCAGGGAAGCAAATGAAAGAATAATGGACTGGTTGAGAATATAATCAAGTGAGGAACTGTAGGTTCTGTACTGAGCAGAAAATTTAGTTCAACAAGATGCTGATACTTATGAGAGAAAATGTAGGAAATTTGGAAAATCCTTCCAAATTCATGGAACAAATACTGTTTCTGACTTATTTTATTATTCTATTCCAGTTGACTGATTTTTTTTTAATTTTATGTTTTTAAAAATTTCATATTTTTGTGTTCATTACAGCAATAGTCATTGGATTTCCATAAATAAAACTGGGGTACCACAATTAACAAAAATTCTATTCATACTCAAATCTCTTAGATATTTTCCATCAATTTTTATGACCTTTTAATCACACTAAGCTTCTTTACACCAATAATATATACACTCACTTTTAAAAATAATCTCCAGAAGAAGCCTTTAACATATTTTAAAATTTATAATATAGCTGTATATTTTCATAAAGTCTAGTTCTGGGTAAGTTTTTATCATGTTGCTCCAAATTCATCTAATGTGTACACTCATTCTATTTCTAAAACCTTTTGCTATTCCTATCACTAAGACATTTTTATTCAGAAAGACATGTCTAAAATAGATTTCATCTACATTCACTTATATAACTAACCATACTTATAATTTCTATTTCCAAGAACATTTCTTTCAAGAATTATTTAACCTTTATCCATCAATAAAATATTTTTTAAAAGTCAAATCTTGAAAATCTTGAATATGGTAAAAGATTATGTCTTTGAATTATTTGGCTACACAAAAGAATTAAAATGAATGTGTTGTTGAAAATACACACACAAATGCAATATATATCCCATAAAAAAAATCAAAACTGAATTGACAAAATGGGAAAATATTTGCAATATATGAGGTACACAGTTAATGTTCTTGATATAGAAAGAGCTCTGATGAATCAATTATATTAAAAAAGTTTACCAATAAAAATGATAAAGCTAAAATCAGACAATGTATAGAAAAATACAAACGTATTGATCTTACTTGTATTCACACATAAAATGTATTAAAAATGAATTCCTACATATTCAATGCCAAAATATTTTTCCTTAGTCACAATAATAGTCACAACAATAAAAGTGATAGCACATATAGAGATCTATAGAAATACAGGCTAATAACAAACTCTGGAGGGCAAGTGACAATAAAATCAAGAAATTTAAAGGAGTACACTTCATTAAATTCCACATATGAGTGAAATCATATGGTATCTGTCTTTCTCTTACTGACTTACTTTGCTTAGCATAGTCCTCTCTAGCTCTATCCATGTTGTTGCAAATGGCAAGATTTCATTCTTTTTTATGGCTGAGTAATATTCTATTGTATACATACACCACATCTTCTTTATCCATTCATCACTCAAAGAACACTAACAAGTGAGCAAAGGGAAAATAAAAAGAGAGAGGGAGTCAAACCAAAAAACAGACTCTTAACTGTAGAGAACAAACTGATATTTACCAGAAGGGAGAGTGATAGGTTAAAGAGGCGATGGCGATTAAGGAGTACATTTGTTGTGATGAGCACCAGGTGATGTATGGAATTGTTGAATCACTATATTGTACACCGGAAACTAACATTACTGTACGCTAACTGGAATTTAAATAAAAACTTACAAAAAATAAAATTATCTACAAAATACGATCATGGTTTTCTACAAATATAAAGATTACATTCCAGTACATGAAAAATATTGGAAAGAAATATATATACGAATGTTAACAGATTATATTTGGGTGGTAGAGTTGTTGTAAAAAATGAAATGTACATACAAGTACTTTGTGAAGAATAAATCACTATCCTAAAGTAAAAGAAATAAATAATAAATACAATAAATGAGTACAGTTTATTATTATCAAGTCTAGCATAATCATATAGTCCAGGGCTCAAGTTGGTCTTTCCACTTGCCTGTTATATAATCTCAGTAATTTACTCATTCTCTGAGTCTTAGCCTACCCTACTATATAATGGGGATCATCATATATATATATATATATATATATATATGCATATACATATAATTACATATATTATTATTATATATATTATTAAATTATTACAATTATAGGGCATTATTAAAGAAATTTAAGAAGGTAGTCACATAGGTGAAATAATGAGAAACCTGTTCGAAAACCATCACTCTGGCTACAGACTGAAGATGAGCAATAATCAACGAAGAGTGCTGGAAGTTATGTGTGTAATACAAGTGACAGATTACAGACGCCTGGATTTGAAAAAAAAAAAAAAGTTGGTAGAAATAAAGTGAAGTGATGGACCTAGGAGCTACTTAAGAAATAAAAGTAGGGGTGCCTGGGTGGCTCAGCCGGTTGAGCGTCTGACTTCAGCTCAGGTCATGATCTCGCAATTTGTGAGTTAGAGCCCCACATCAGGCTCTGTGCTGACAGCTCAGAGCCTAGAGCCTGCTTTGGATTCTGTCTCCTCTCTCTCTGCCCCTCCCCCACTTGTGCTCTATCTCTATCAAAAATAAATAAAATATTTTTAAAAATTTCTTTAAATAAATAAAAGTAGGGGTGCCTGGGTGGCTCAGATGGTTAAGCGTCCAACTGTTGGTTTTGGCTCAGATCATGATCTCATGGCTTCGTGGGTTCAAGTCCTGCAGCAGGCTCTGCACTGGCAGTGCAGAGGCTGTTTGAGATTCTCTCTCTCCCTCTCTAGCTGCCCCTCCCCCACTCAGGCTGCCTGTGTCTCTCTTAAAATAAACTTAAAAAATGGGGCGCCTGGGGGGGTGCAGTCGGTTGGGCGTCCGACTTCAGCCAGGTCACGATCTCGCGGTCCGTGGGTTCAAGCCCCGCGTCAGGCTCTGGGCTGATGGCTCAGAGCCTGGAGCCTGTTTCCGATTCTGTGTCTCCCTCTCTCTCTGCCCCTCCCCCGTTCATGCTCTGTCTCTCTCTGTCCCAAAAATAAATAAACGTTGAAAAAAAAAATTAAAAAAAAAAAACTTAAAAAAAAGAAATAAAAGTAAAATGATATAATAATGGATTGGATATAGAGGGTGCAGTGTAGACACAATAATAATATCTTCCTCATATGGTTATGAGAATTTTAATGTCACTTAAGCAGTCAGTATAGGTCCAGGTAACTTCTGATCGATATTAAGTGAGAAAGAGCCAATTAAGGTGGGTACAGGATCCTAACTAGCATAATGAAACGGATAGTGTTGCCACTCACCATATGGAAAATGCTAGAACAGCACCAAGTTTGAGGAGGAAAATCTTAAATTCAGGTTTACATATCCTGACCTGAATCATCTTGAAAATATACAAGAGGAAATGCCAATGAGGTAACTGGAAAAATTAGCCTGGATCTGAAGAGTGTTCTGAATTGTATACCAAATTTAGGAGTTACATAAAGGAGTCATAAAGTTAAAGGTAAAAAGGGCTTGTAAAAGATCTTGGGCTATTCTAGATAAAGAATTATCTTGAAGGAGACAGGGCAGGAGTGGCCAGAGATACGGTACTATAGAAGCCAAGAGGTAAAGTGCTTCAAGAAGAACCCAAATACATGAAACGTGCAGACAGCTCATGTGAAATGTAGTTAACAGATGTTTCATTGAAGAAAGTGAGATAGAAGTCATTGGTGCCAACAGCAAGAGTGATGGATGTGTAAACAAGACTGGATCACACTGAGTAGTGAAAATAAAGGGTATTAACCAGAAAGGCATGAAGCAAATGAAAGCGAAAGCAAATTAAAGTGGAATTTGTTTTTTAGTGGGACAGATTCGAGAACATTTAGAATAGAGATTTGCTCTTAGAACTTAAAGGGTATATATATATATGTACATATATATGTGTATATATATGATTTTCAATATTCAAAAATATCTACTATTTTCAGCATGCTGTTTTCAATAGACTACATATTTTAAGTTTACAGAGTTACAATCTTTCATAGGTAATTCAAGATAAAGAAAGAATAAACATATTCCAGTAAGATATTTAGCAATACAAAGATGAAGGAGATGAATTGGGGACCACTGTATATCCTTTTCAAATGTCTAGAGCTTAGAGAGGGAGCACTCCAAGTGACTGGGATGGGACAGATGAAACATAAGTGAGTGTAAGGTATCTGAAAGGGGGTTAAGAAAGGTTTATTCTCTGAAAGCAGAAGAGAGCAGTCTTTGGGAAGATTTAGAAACTTACTTGAACAATTAAAAAAAGAGAGCGATATGAAAAGAATCCCATGATATTAAGAAGGCCATGTCAGTATTATGTGACACATAAATTGTTCTGCAGAGGTACAGTACAGTAACAAAAGCTCTTCCCTCGAATTCAGGAACAAGGGCGTCCTCTCATCTCTGCCAATAATAAAGAGAGGTACTTTGGATAAGTCATTTAATTAATCCAAGCCTTTGTTTCTTAATATGTGTAATTAATTAGTTTCCCTTTATTATCTATACCTTTTACAACATTAAAATTATTTACTTCTGTTAGTAAAACAAGAGGAAAGATATGCTACAAGAAAAAAAATTACATCTGTAGAGCATGATATTATCAGAACTTTTATTATAGGTCCCCGTGTAAATGAAGATAAAAGCTCTACACATTCCTTGATTTGATTCTAATAGGTTGGCAGGGGTGTGAACTGACATTCTCCAGCCTTAGGGATGTGTGAGGGTACTTCATGTTTCTGATAAGCTGAATCATTTGACATTATTCCCTACGCAACTTATCCATTAAAATCTTATCTCTTGTGCACATAATTTTTAACTACATAAAATTTTAATACTTTGAATAAAGCACCCAGTCATTTTTGAGATTTTATGTGATCTCTATTCAAACGAAAAAAACAAAAAAAACCAACTATTGAAGAGTATCAGAAAATAATAAGTTTAAAAGTGAAAACAGATTTCTAGATGTAAACATTAAACAAGCATATAAAATAATGAATATATCACATACGAAGTGATTACATTTAAATTTATCAGTTCCCTTTCAGAATTCATATTTTCCAGTGAATATTAAAATAGGTTTGGTTTTATGCATCAAATTAATGATTAACATTATTGAGTCAAATGCTATTCATGTATTTCTTAAATAAGATTTTGTTTTGATTCCATTCTAAGAGAATAAAATTCTATGGTGTCTCCTCTCAACAATGGTTTATAGAATCTAGATAAGAAGAACTTACTACCATTCTTAACCAGTGACTCTTGGTAAAAATATATGCTATTTAAAACCATATACTTTAAAATTTACTGACATTATGGATCAGGACCAAAATATTCTTGGCCTCAAATCCTTTCCTGAAGAGTTTAAATTAGTTCATTTCTGTAACTCCAAGTATTTTTTTTTTTAAATTTTTAATTCCACTGTAGTCAACAAACAGTATTAATTTCAGGTGTACATTACAGTGATTCAAAAATTCCTTAGATTATGCAGGGCTCATAAAGATAAGCAAGGATACTCTTAATTCCCTTCACCTATTTCACCCACCCCCCACCCACATCTCCTCTGGTAACTACCAGTTTGTTCTCTACAGTTAAGAATCTGTTTTTAGGTTTGTCTCTTTGGTCTTTGTTCATTTGTATATGACTTAAAGCATAGTGTATCTGTCTTTCTCTGACTGGCTTAATTCGCTTAACATTATATTCTCTAGATCCATCTGTGTAGTTGCAAATGGGAAGATTTCATTCTTTTTTATGGTTGAGTAATATTCCACTGTATATACATATACCCCATCTTCTTTTTTAATGTCTAATTTTTTTTTTCAACGTTTATTTATTTTTGGGACAGAGAGAGACAGAGCATGAACGGGGGAGGGGCAGAGAGAGAGGGAGACACAGAATCGGAAACAGGCTCCAGGCTCTGAGCCATCAGCCCAGAGCCCGACGCGGGGCTCGAACTCACAGACCGCGAGATCGTGACCTGGCTGAAGTCGGACGCCCAACCGACTGCGCCACCCAGGCGCCCCTTTAATGTCTTATTTTTAAGAGAGAGACAGAGTATAAGTGGGGAATGGGCAGAGAGAGAGAGGAAGACACCGAATTTGAAGCAGGCTCCAGGCTCTGAGCTGTCAGCACAAAGCATGACATGGGGATTGAATCCACGAATTGTGAGATCGTAACCTGAGCTGCAGTCAGACACTTAACCGACTGAGTCACCCAGGCATACCCATATACCACATCTTCCTTACCCATTCATCTGCTGATGGACACTTGAGCTACCTCCATAATTTGGTTATTGTAAATAATGCTGCAATAAACAGAGGGGTGTATTATATCCCTTCAAATTAGTGTTTCACATTCTTCGGGTAAATAACCAGTAATGCAATTACTGAATTATATGGTAATTCTATTTCTAATTTTTTGAGGAATCTCCATACAATCTTGCACAGTGGCTGCACCAGTTTGCATTCCCACCAACAATGCACAAAATTTCCTTTTTCTCCACATCCTCACCAACACTTATTTCTTGAGTTTTAATCTTAGCCATTCTGATAGGTTGGAAGTGATATGTCACTATGGTTTTGAATTTCATTTCCCTGGTAATGAGTGATGTTAAGCATCTTTTCATGTGTCTGTTGTCTTTGAGAAATGTCTTCTGCCCATTTTTTTTTTTTTTTTACATTATGTGCTTTTTTTCACATGCGGATTATGTCATTTGTGACTGCATTCTGTAGGCTATCTTTTAGTTTTGTTGGTTATCTCCTTTGCTGTGCAGAAGCTTTTTATTTTGATATAGTCTCACTAATTCATTTCTGTTTTTTCCCCTTGCCTCAGGAGACATATCTAGAAAAATATTATTACAGCTGATATCAGAGAAATTACTGCCTATGTTCCCTTCTAGGATTTTTATAGTTTCGGGTCTCACATTTACATCCTAATTTGTTTTGAGTTTATTTTTGTGTATAGCCTATGACAGTGGTTCTGTTTCACTCTTTTGCATGTAGAGGCCAGTTTTCCCAACATCATTTGTGGAAGAGACTTTTTCCCATTGCATATTTATCCCTCCTTTGTTGAAGCTTCATTGACCATAACACTTAGGTTTATTTCCAGGCTTTCTATTCTGTTCCATTGATCTATATGTCTATTTTTTGCCAGTACCATACTGTTTTGACTACTACAGGTGTGTAACACGACTTGAAATCTAGAATTGTGATACCTGCAGCTTTGTTCTTCTTCTTCAAGATTGCTTTGGCTCTTCAGGAGTCTTTGGTGGTTCCATAGAAATTTTAGGACTGTTTGTTCTAGCTCTGTGAAAAATGCTATTGGTATTTTCCCAGGGATTGCATTAAATGTGTACATTGCTTTGGGTCATAAGGACATTTTGATAGTATTTGTTTCTCCAATCCATGAGGATGGAATAGCTTTCCATTTCTTTGTGTCGTCTTCACTTTCTTTCACTGTTTAATACTTTGCAGAGTAGAGGTCTTTCACCTCTTTAAATTTATTCCTAGGTATTTCATTATTTTTGGTGCTGTTGTAAATGGGATTGTTTTCTTAATTTCTCTTTCTGCTGCTGCATAATTAGTGTATACAAGTGCCACCAATTTCTGTATATTGATTTTGTATGCTGCAACATTAATGAATTTATTTATCTGTTCTAGTAGTTTCTTTGGTAGAGCCTTTGGGATTTTCTATACATATTATGTCACCTGCAAATAATGAAAATTTTACTTCTTCCTTACCAATGTAGATGGCTTTTATTTCTGGGGCACCTGGGTGGCTCAGTTGTTTGGACGTCTGACTTTGGCTCAGGTCATGATCTCATGGCTTGTGACGTGGAGCCCTGTGTCAAGTCCTGTGTGGACAGCTCAGACCCTGGAGCCTGCTTTGGACTCTGGGTCTATGTCTCTTTCTGCCCTTTCCCTGATTGGTTTCTCTTTCTCTCCCCCTCAAAAATAAAAATTAAAAAAAAAAAAATTAGAGGCCTTATTTCTTTTTGTTGTCTGATTGCTGTGGCTAAGACTTCCAGTACTATGTTGAATAACATTGGTGAGATGGGCATCCTTATCATGTTCCTGACCTTAGGGGAAAAGCTCTCAGTTTGTTACCATTGAGCATGATGTTAGCTGAGGGTTTTTCATATAGGTCTTTATTATGCTAAAGTATGTTCCCTCTAAACCTACTTTGTGGAGGGGTTTTATCATGAATGGATGTTGTACTCTGCCAAATGCTTTTTCTGAATGTACTGAAACAATCATATGATTTTTATCCTTTCTCTTATTGATGTGATATATCACATTGATTTGAGAATATTGAATCACCTTGCATCTCAGGAATAAATTCCACTTGATCATGGGGAATGATTTTCTTAATGGATTGTTAAATTCAGTTTACTAATATTTTGTTGAGGATTTTTGCATCTACGTTCATCAGAGATACTGGCCTGCAGTTCTCTTTTTTGTGGTGCCTTTATCTGGCTGTGGTATCAGGGTAATACTGACTCACAGCAGGGATTGGGAAGTTTCCTTCCTCTTCTATTTTCTGGAATAGTTTGAGAAGAATAGCTATTAACTCTTCTTTAAATGTTTGGTGGAATTCACCTGTGAAGCTGTCTGGTCTTGGCCTTTGTCATTGGATTTTATTATTTGAGTCCTCTCTCTCTCTCTCTGTTTTGTTTTTATTTTTGTTTTTTGAGGCATCTGGATAGGGGTTTATCAATTTTGTTGATCTTTTCAAAGAACCAGCCTGTGGTTTTATTGATTTGTTTGTCTGTTTGTTTGTTTGTTTGTTTATTTTTAGTTCCTACCTATAACTCCAGGTAAATTTACTCAACATTTCCTTTGCTTGTTGACCCACTCAAAACTTTTCCAAGTTGTAAACCATGCCTTCGGGGGACAAGACTGCATGCTGCTTACCAGGCATCACTCATTAGATAATTTTCTTCCTTTGTGTAAACACTCCTGTATCACATTCTAAGTTACCATGAATAGCATTGATTTTAATTTCTTTAAATTTATTTAATTTAATTCATATTTCTAATGAGGAGAACTCAGACCATAGGAAGATATATTATATTTTAGTTTTCCCATTAACTCACTCTTTGACCTTTGGAAGACCATTAAGTTCTCTGCTCCCCTACTGGTTTTAGCATAGATTAAACATTTTCTAAAATCCCTTTCCCTCTCAAGTTCTAGAGTTCTACATTTTGTAGTATATTGTAATTATGATGATTAATTCCATGATAGGAATTTTATCCTATATGAGGCATCCACTAATTCAGAATATAAAATACACGATATAGTTTCTTAATGGTTTCTTTTACTTCATCTGGGAAAATTATTATTTAACTTCAATAGAGATTTGATAAATAATATTTAAAATGATTAAAAATCATACACCCCATTTAAGAAACTCTATAGATAATGATCTACAATTCACTTGTGCTTAATTTTTTATACTGACCTGTGAAAACTGGAAAAGTATAATAAATTATTTCTTGTAATTATTTTACTCTTTTATTTGCAGGCTACACATTTATCCTACTAAGAATACTGGAAAGCAATCAGAAACAATTTCATTAAAGCCATCTTCTCTGGAATTTTGGATGAGTAGGATGTTTGAATAGCTATGTCTTCTAGATATTTGAATGTATGTAACATTCAGCAACAAAGGAGAGAAAACAAAAATTTTTCACTTAGTTTGAATGGAAGCCTTCTTGAATATATCAGGTACTCATTTGGTACTTTTAGAAAAATCAGGGAGTCACAAACATAACTAAACTTGGGCTTACTTATGCCAAGTCATTATTTCTTTATCAATGACTACAGGCTTTCTGCATCATGAAGGTGTTCTAAGGACTCTATAGATGCTTACGTCTCTGCATTAAGTACCCTTAGATTATAATGCTTCTAGATTTTTCCCTAAAATAGATCTGTATTATATATGTCATATATATAACATATATATGTATATACATATGTCATATATATAACACTCTACTATCTATAGATCTATATACATCTATGCAGATATATACCTTCGCTTTACAATAGAGTATAAAATATCAATTCCCTCTAATTAAAATCAACAAGCATACAAGGCAAAATGAAAGCAGCACACCACAACTACTCTATAGATGTTAGTTATCATTACTACTATCTAAAAAAAAATAATGTTTATTTATTTTTGAGAGAGAGTGAGAGAGACCGCATGCGTGGGGGAGGGGCAGAGAGAGAGGGAGACAGAATCTGAAGCAGGTTCCAAGCTCTGACCTGTCAGCACAGACCACGACATGGGGCTCTAACCCAAGAATTGTCAGATCATGAAGCTGAGCTGAAGTCTGGCGCTTAACTAAGTCACCCAGGCGCCTCTAGTACTATTTAATAACTATAGAAAGCCTGACAGCTTATACTGATCCACTTATTTCTTTTTAACATGCTATTGTTCTGTTGTAAAAAAAAAAAAAAATAGCAAACAATTTGAACTATGTTGAAATGATTAGGTTTGAAGTAAAAAAAAAAAAATCGTGGGTTTAGTCCTGGATATGTTACTTAATTGTTGTGTTAATTTCATTAGCTTCGTTATCCCTCTGAGCTTGCCTTACATATCAAGTACAAAAAATACTATGTACCTCAAAGATTTATTAGAAGTAAATTAAAAATCAATTTGAGAACAATTAAAATAAAAGAACAAAATGATGATTACCAGAGGGGAGGTGTGTGGGGGAAAAAGGGGAAATGGGGATAAGATTAAAGAGAATGCTTACCATGATGAGAAAAATAAAGATAACATGAAAGAAAGTCAACTTGATAAAAGTATGTGAATTGGACTGTCGCATAGAAGGCACTCAATAACAGCTAGCTGAACCTGAAATAATAATAATAATAATAATAATAATAATAATAAAAGGTTGCATCTTGAAACACAAACATCTGTAAATATTTGTGATATTCCAGGCCATATGTTCTACATCGCTCATCACAGAAATAGGACCAAATCCCACTAAGAAACTCATCAATGAATGTGTTTACTGTAACTGAGAAAGCAGAAGAGAGAGTGTACTAGAATATTTACTTGGGGTCAGGAGAGTGTCCTGCACTACTGAAAAAACTCTTTGCATAATTATAATAAATGTCCATATTAAAAAAAATTCATTGTAGTTAATAAAGCAGAGACAAAATAAACGTCTGCAAAGTTTCCTCTCCTATGGGAAAAGGAAAAGAAAATACAGTGAGAAAGTAGTTCAAATTCTACAGTTAATATGATATATAACACATTTATCAGTCAAGAACCTATTACAAACATAAGTGAAGTTATACCATGGCCAAAACCTTACTAGGGTTACATATGTAAAGACATCTCAAAATATTCTTATTCAATTCTCATCATTTATGAGACTACTTAAGTTTCATAGATAGAAACTTTGTTTTGGCAAAAGCTCAAGTCACCATTCCTTTTGTAACCTTGAAGGAAACTGTGGTCATCTGTTTGTTGCTACTGGCTACCTAGCTCAAGGCTATGTTAAAAAAAAAAAAAAAGTCATTTTGACAGGTCTTGGTGATAATCACCAAACTCAATGCTCTCTTTTTTAAATTGTATTGAGATTATGCAAAATAGAGTCACTTAATTGAAAAAAATAAGTGATATTGATGGTATTCCAACAAATTTGAATGAAACTATGAGCTTGAATATTGTTCAGTAACAAGTTATTGAATTAGATTTAGAGACTCCTAATTACCTGTAAAAAATGCCCCTCTCCCTTATCAAGACACAAATTATGTGAAAAAATTAATGTTAAATACCAAATAATAGTCCCAAAGGCCCTTCATTCCATACTTTGGGCTATAGGTTGCCAAAATGTAATATTTCGGTCAGACCAAAGAGCCAAACAGGTATTTTGGACATGGAAGAGGTGCGGAAGAAGGAAGGAGGCTATCCAAATTCATAAGTAATGTCAACTTGTATAGCAGAACTTTCACTTGGCAGATATATTTGCCACTTTAAATATATCCAACCTGAAACTTCAAGGGACAAGCATCAATATTTTTGCTTATTTTATATATTTTTAAAATTCAAACTAAAATGCAGTCATTGGCATGGAAAACTGATGTTTAAAAAATGTTTGTATTTTAGAATTGCTAAATGAGAATAAAGCCCCTAAAAATGACTTTATGAGCAAAACAGCAGGGGGATCAAATATTATCCAGTCTATATTAAAGATGAATTTAGGGGGAATATTTTCATTGTGATAAGACTGAACAATATTTTGAATCTTGTGAGGAAATCCTTTTCTCACTGATCTTCAATCTTTTAAAAATAATCTGCAGGAGGGTTTTCAGATTTCAGTTTCCATTCATTTGCCAATATAACTTCTAGAAAATCACTTTAGAGAAAATCCGGGTAAAATGTCTCTCTGCTTACTATAAATTTAGTAAGCAGACATTTTGGGTCTCTGCCCATTTGTATCAATATAGCTTTCAGAATGTTTTTTTTTTTTTTCCTCTGTACTTCTGAAATGAAAAATGAATCATCATGGTAGATTTGCATGTGAAAGGGACTGCACTGTCCCTAATCTTCTACCTGATCCATGATATAAACTCAGAAGACTCAGTTCACTTGGAAATTCTTAAAGGTATCAACTACTGTATGTAGCTGGATTTACTTTAAAATGAAAATTTAAGTTTCAATGATATATGACTGAGATGCTGATTTATTTCAATTCATACAACTAGGTAATTAAATCATTCTCCAGCTGATGAGAAAGAAACACATGAACATGGGGGAGAAAAGAGAGGCAAACCAAGAAATGAACTCTTAACTATAGAGAACAAACTGAGGGTTGTTGGAAGGGAGGTGGCCAGGGAGATGGGTTAAATAGGTGATGGGTATCAAGGAGGGCACTTGTTGATGAGCACATGTAAGTCACGAATCACTCAATTCTACACCTGAAACTAATATCATACTGTGTGTTAACTAACTGAAATTTAAACAAAAATTTGGAGATAAAAAAAGAAACAAATCGCTCACACTTCACACACATATATTCTCATTTTAATTTAAAATTTTTAATTTTTAAAATAATTTTTTGGAATTCACTTGCTCAGTTATAAGTCCCACAGTATTTTGGAAATATTAATACAACTCTGAAGAACAGGGACTTTGATGCCCAAAGGGTTTCAGTCAAGCATTGTATCTGCCATTAACTAGCTGTCTGACCACCAACAAATAACTTCCATCAATCCATTGATAGATATAGATAGATAGATAGATAGATAGATAGATAGATAGATAGATATAATAAGGATATCTCACAAGGTGTTGCTCAGGCATAAATAAAATAATTTATTTTATTTTATTTTTTTTAACGTTTATTCATTTTTGGGACAGAGAGAGACAGAGCATGAACGGGCGAGGGGCAGAGAGAGGGAGACACAGAATCGGAAACAGGCTCCAGGCTCTGAGCCATCAGCCCAGAGCCCGATGCGGGGCTCGAACTCACGGACCGTGAGATCGTGACCTGGTTGAAGTCGGACGCTTAACCGACTACGCCACCCAGGCGCCCCTAAAATAATTTATTTTAAAAGTGTTTAGGAAACTGTAAACTATAATGGAAGATATCAGTTGTTACTATTTTTTTTTCTAGTCAGATAAAGTAGAAAGTAGGTATTTCTTTTAAAATAAATTATTCAAATGTCTTGGGTCAACTGCCTCTTGAATTTATAATTAAAAAAGAAGGAAACATTTTGCTTTTCAACAGTTATCAATGGAAAACATTTCACTCAATCTCAAAATATAATTTCCACAGATATTTTATTGGGTAGGATACTTTTTAAAAGCTCTAAAATAAGAATATGGTGGTAATGGAAAACAATGTTGAGTATCAACACTGAATAGGCACAAACAGCACTTCCGTAATTAGACATACTTAGACATGTAGCTAAAGAAAATATACCTCTGGGACAAACTTGAACTGCTGTTACTATTTTCAAACAAATATGGGACTCAAAAATACCTATTTCCGTGCTGATATTAAATGTCTCACCATGTTTCCATTATAAACCCTTCTTTTAGGAGTTTATAACGGCCATAAAAAGTCACTTCAGGCACTCCTTAGCATCCAAAAAAGCTATTACAGCCTCCTGAGAAAATAATAAGCACATTTATAGAATATAGAATAATAAGCATATTTATAGAATAAATATTGATATATTGTGTTTACCTATTTTTAAAAACGCACTTGTGACAACTAATCTCCTTTATCAATTTGCTGAATCATATTACCTTCTTTAGTTCCATTAACCTAAAAGGAGAAATACAATTAAATTCAGTGTCCTTTCAATTGTTTCTAAATACGATTAATCTCGTGTCAACAAAGTATCACCGTAATTCAAAATTTGCTTCCTAGCCTCTAAAAAAATAAATAAATAAAATCAAGAAAAGAGCCAATCCCCTTCAGTGGTAAAAAAAACTCATATTTATTTTTCTGAAGTTTATTTTTATGTTATTATTGATGAGAATTGCTATTATAAAAATTGTGTGCAATCAAAAATCCTATTGTATTAAAGAAATATAGAGAGTTAATAAGAAGTATATATGTTGTCTTTAGATGATTTTTTTAAAATCAAGAAGGCTTGAAACCCATGAATGGTTTATTCATGTAAAAGACCATCCAATTTTTTTTTTCTGCTGTTAATCACATACAGCACACACCTCTTAGGCTGTATTTCAAATATCAAAGGACTCTCTTGCAAAGAAAATGCCTTTATTATATTTTATTTGATAATGTAGTCTTAAGATTCTAATTCTCTCACAGGATATTTTTAATCTTAACTGCTGAGAATTTCTCCCCATTAAGGCATTTAAAGTGCTTACTCCTGTGATGTTTCTGTATGAGTCTGTCATTAAAAGTGCTATAAATAGAATTCTCCTCAAAATATAAGAAGAAGAAGAAGAAGAAGAGATGATGAAGGAGAAAGAGGAGGAGGAGTTGTTGTTGGAGAAGTAGTAGTAATAGCAGCAGCAGTAATATTGTAATAAATATTAACAGCAAGCACCCTTTACTGATTACTTTCTCTATCTCTGGTAGGGTATAATGTTCTTTGTATGCATTATGTCATTAAATCCCCCAAATTACTCGAAAAGATCAGTGCATATTTTGATGGGAAAACTACTCTCTAAAGAACAAAATGACTGATACAATATTACGTAGCCAATCACTGGCAGTGCTGGGACTCAAATTTTATTCTGAAGATAAAACCTATGTTTGATGATCATGCTCTACATATCTCTCTATTCTAGAAGAAGACCATTACGCTTTTGTAAACTAAGGGTTCTGACAACAGAACCAGTACAGCAGACCCAAGTAATAGATGAATAACTAGATGGCAAGATAGCCACATGGCTCGAGTGTAAACAAAACTATAGAATATATCTATTTTTTTTTTCAAACTCAGAATACATTTTTTGTCACCCTAGAAATTAGTCTTTAAACGTACTACAAACCTTGGTATTCTAGTCTGAAATGTAAGATGAAAAGTAAGGCCTATCGTTAAAATAAGTCATAAAGAATAGTGCTGTTTATCTTTTGAAATCAGCAATAGAATATTAATTACATGAAAACTGATAAAATTATCTGGCATTTAAGAAGTTGTAAATGGCTTCATAACTCTCACACTTCTAAATATTATAAAAATAGGTGCTCAAATATCATGTGGTCCATAATTAGTATATGAAAGCCAATGACTCTAGTTATGGATAATTTTTTTATGTAACTGTGTAATTACTCCTAGCAGTTCATAAAATTGGTTTGGAAATATTTTGAAAGACTTAGAAAGAGCTCTACATCTTTTAACTCCTGAGACTGTGATTCCATTTCAAGGTGGACTAAAATTCATCAAGGAGAATTTCTGAAAAAAAGTGAACTGAAATCAGTGGTATTTCCTACAATGATGATTATATTAAAACCACTGACATGCATTTATAACGCCTCCAATTTCTGAATTCGCTACATGGAAATACACTAAAAATAAAACTCTTGAGTTCCTTTTATCACTGTCTCTCCTACAATATTCTCTTCTTAATAAATGGTAACTTTACTCTGCTACTTGCTCAGGCTCAAATATTTAAATTTCTTACTTCTCTTTCACATCCCATTTAAATCAATCAGCAGGCCTCATTAATATCACTTTCAAAATGTTCCAAAATTTACCCACTTCATTCACAACCATCACATTTGTGCAACCAATGTCACTCCCTGCCTGTAGTTGACCAAGAGTCACCCTACAGCTCTTGCCACTTAAATCCTCACCCCATTCAGTCAGTCTCCCATGCAGAAATCAAAGCTGCCCTGTTTAAAACTTGCCAAACTCCACCATTCAGTAAAACTTAACCCTCATCCCTATCTCTAAGTCCACATGTGACCTGGAGCCCTGCTCTTCTGTCCTCATTCTCCCTGTCCCCATTTTTCCATTCGATCACTCTGTTCCTCCACTCTGTCTCCTCACTATGAATACACTAAGCCTGGGCCTTCATGCCAGGTCTCCTCTGTGCTCAAAATGCTCTTCCTACAGATTTCTTCATGTCACACTTTTTCTAAGTCTCTGTTCAAATGTCACTTAGCAAAAAGCATTCTCTGACCTCCCTTATACAAGTTAGCGACATCACATTCCAACTGAAAGCTTTATTATATTACTACTCTAGGCATTCTGTTACACATATTATATTTGTGATTTCATAATCCTCAAAATATTTGTAAGAATTAGGTTTTATTTTTTCTCATTTATACTGGAGGCTAGAGAACTTAAGTAACTTACTAAGCTTTACACAACACACCTAGACCCATGGCTAAGATTCGAACTGGATCTCTAGATTCTTCAGCTCTTGTTTTTACCATCCACCTAGTCCCATTTATTCTTTAGGACTCTCCCAATTTTACAAACAGGGGTGTGAGGGTCAAGAGTTTAAGATAATTTTCCAAGAACACATAGAAAGTAAATGGTAGAACAGAGATTTAAACACAGGTCAATCAAATCTGGTGATTACTCCCCTGCATCACTCTGTGTTCTTAAGGAAGACATGTTGCCAATCAAGTGCCAAAGAGAAGGCATTTGTTCACTCTGCATGAATTCTGGGTTTTGTCTTTCCTTACCCAAGGTCATGTGAGTAAATGTTCATTCTACTCCATAATTTGGCTGGTGTATAAATGTAAGTATATGTATGAAATAGAATATTACCAACATTAATTTTATCCTGAAATTACTTACATTGAGATTTATTATTTCTATTGATTTTTCCTTCATTTATTTCCTAATATTACATCCTCTTAACAGCATAACTGCTCTAATTAGTGTTCATACTATACTATACTATACAAATCAGTGTTCATACTATACTATTAAATTAAAATCCCTATTAAATAATAACTCAGATATCCTTTACATATACTTTTAACTGTGATACAGAGCATATTGTTTTAGAATCTTTGTAATGAACCATTGCACTAAAGGCGTAACATAACTTCTCTTTTACTGTTTGTGTATTTAGTGAAAGATGAAGATCAACTGCCAAATTATACATTTGCTTTATCAATCAGCCTTTCCATGTTTAACTGTATTTAATAATTGTCATGGGTGAAAATGCCCTTTATATGATGGAATCAAATATAAACTAACACAAAAGGCATAAATTTACTGAGCTACTGCTGGTAAATCTATATCCAACACAAAGAACCAATCAACCACAAGCAATAATTTGATAGTATTAGACAGTCATTTAAATAGAACTTGGTTACAAGATTAATATCTCCTGCTCTGAGTATAAATGTTTCAGTTTGTCTTAGCATTTATCCAGTAGTAGGAAAAAGGAAAAGTTCTATTTTAACAAAATTCTGTATTATTGATATTATTTTATAATCAGACGTGCATTAAAGATAATTAGGAGTGTCTTTGGTGTCTAATTAGTATAGTCCCATGTCAGCATACACTAAAAGGAATATTGTACATAATTTTAAGTCAGTATTACTAATAAAAGTTTTATTCCATTCCCCTCAAAGTCATCTCAAATTAAATAACATTTTGCAAATAGTTTGAAATACCACTAGTATTTAGTATTACTGAGATTTGACTTTTATCTAATAAACCTCAAACTCCTGTACTTTTTTAAGAATTCAGATTTAAGATATTATTGTCACCACAGCTACTATTTACATGAGTTAAGAGAAAAGGGATAGGTACTTGAACTGAAATATACCACAGACTAGTTTTATGCATAGTCAACACAGTTTCATGAATTTCCTAGTCCAAACTATCTGTAGGGAAGAGAAAAGTGGTTGAGTCTACTACTGACAGTACAAACAGTAAAAATTTGCTACCTCCACATTAAAGGGTAAAACTAGAATTACAAATTTGTAAAGTAACTAGGCTAAGCGATTTATAGTCATACAAAGTGCATCTGAGAGATATGAAATCAAAACCTGATGCTTTGTTGTAATGTGAAATTGCTGTGGAAGTAACATTCATGTGTGCGTAGCATACGGTGGGAGATCAGTAACTGTTTGTTGAATGAATGTACGAATGGATGGAGTGGCTTCACTGTACAAGAAAGCCATACATCACAAAAGTTAAGGGGCATTGAAAGAAATAGGCTTTTACAAAGCCACTGGATTAAACCATCATTAACCTCACCCCACTATCCATCTACTGTGCTTGAGATTTAACTGATTTCTTGATAATGAAGTATTCCAGTCATCTCTGCTAAAATTGTGAGTAGAGGAAAAACAAACTCTTAAGCAGGCTAGAAAGCTGTATCTGAGCCTTGAGTATGAAGTTTGTTGAATCTAGTATAATCAGTTTCACTAACTCTGTATTAAGAAATACTACTATGGTAACTAGTAGTACTTTTTTTTACTTAAAAAGACAGTCATATATCTAATTCCATTTGTTTTGTTATTGTTCAATAAGTGAAAAGTTAACAATTTTTTTTTTAATTTTTTTTTTCAACATTTATTTATTTTTGGGACAGAGAGAGACAGAGCATGAACAGGGGAGGGGCAGAGAGAGGGAGACATAGAATCGGAAACAGGCTCCAGGCTCTGAGCCATCAGCCCAGAGCCTGACGCGGGGCTCGAACTCACGGACCGCGAGATCGTGACCTGGCTGAAGCCGGACGCTTAACCGACTGCGCCACCCAGGCGCCCCAACAATTTTTTTAATAAGTGATTTGAAACAAGTATATCTGCGGGATAATGTAAGAATTCAAAGCCTAAAATAATTAAATATTCTTATATGACTAAAAAGTATTACCTAAGAGTCTTCTCAACTTGCAGCACCTGGGTGGCTCAGTCAGTTAAGCGTCCAGCTCTTGGTATTAACTCAAGTTGTGATCTCACAGTCATGGGATTGAGCCCCATTGTGGTACTCCGTGCTGAGAGGAGCCTGCTTGGGATTCTCTATCTCCTTTTGTCTCTGCCCCTCTCCCACCTCTTTCTCAATCTCAAAATAAATGAACAAACAAACAAAGTCTTCTCAACTTGAGGTATTTAAGCCATTTCCTTATTCTATTTATTTTACTTTAAATTAAAAAAAAACTTATATATATATATATACAAGTTTCAATTAACTTGCTTTTATTTTCTTTAATTCAGTTTATTTTATTTTATCTTATTTTACATTTATTTATTTTGAGAGAGAGAAAGAGCATGAGTGTTGGAGGGGCAGAGAGAGAAGCGGAGAGAGAATCCCAAGTAGGCTCCATGCTGTTAGCACAGAGCCTGTCTCTGCGCTCAAACCCATGAACCAAGTGATCATGACCTGAGCTGAAACCAAGGGTTGGATGCTTAACCAACTGAGCCACCAAGATGCTCCATTAATTCAGTTATAATATTTTATTTCTATTTGCCTGTTGGGTTTAAATAACTCACATTTCTCCAGTGTGAAAATTAAAACTGACCATAATGTTCATATAAACGCTAAAAAAATGGTAATATAAATAGATGACCACTTTACTGTTTATGAGGATAAAGCTGACTTTCTAAATTATTTTATTATGTATATTTATTTGAATCTTTATGTCTTACATCCAGTTCTTCTCTATTAAAGATGGAGTAAATATAGCTGGATGAGACAGACAAGGGGACTTAGTGTTCCAGTTTCCAACAAGCACTTACTTGAACAACATTCTTGAAATCTCTGTATACCTTTCTGACTTGCTTATGATTTCAACCAAACTTTTAACTAAGGTAACCTAAAATAGTTAAGTTTAAAATAAATGCATTATAATAAACAAATTTTATAAGTTAAAATATACTGTGACCTTTATTTCTTCATTATTTTGAAACAAATCTATTAACTCTTCAGTTTCTATTTGCTTTCTTTTGTTGTTTTTTTTTTTTTGTAAACAATGGGTACAGAATTTCTTAAGAATTTTTTATTCTTTGCCTATTTGTATCCAACTTGCAATTCTTTCATTATAGCATCCCCAGTAAGGTTTTAAAAAAAATTCTGGGGGGGAGAGGCAGAGGGACATACAGAAGGACAGACAGAAAATCCAAAACAGGCCCCACGCTATCTGCACAGAGCCTAAGGCGGGGCTCGAACTGACAAACCATGAGATCATGACCTTAGCTGAAGTCGGACGCTTAACTAACTGAGCCACCCAGGCACCCCACCCCCAGTAATTTTTTTTTTTTTGCGTGTTCAAAAATATTTGTTTAATATTGATAGAATTGTGTCCAAATAATATTTTGGCTGATTGTTAATTTGGGGGGTTACCCTTTATATATTTAATAATTTTACTGGTAAATTTTTCCTACTACCATCTAGAATTGTTTGTGAGAAGAACTGTTTGTGGACCAACCAGACCAACCAGAACTATATTTTTTTAGGAGCACCTGAGTGGCTGAGTCAGTTAAGCAACCAACTCTTGATTTCGGCCTGCGTCAGATCTCATGGTTCTTGAGATCGAGCTCAGTGCCAAGCTCTTTGTTGACAGGCTGACACTTGAAACAAATGATCTGTTGGTATAAGTGAAAAAGTGGTTGAATAACAGCAACTTAATTGGTTCAAACTAATCCTACGGGTAGGCATAAATTTTGCTGCGGAAAATGTTTGGAAATTCTAATTCTCTCCTTCAGAGCTTTGATACCACTTCATGAACTGAAAGGAACAACATTAAATGCTGACTTTCTTTAAGGCAATGCTCCAGGATCTTTAGTCATTAAACTTTATGTGTAATTAAGTACTAAACACAAATCTTCTGACAATATTTAAATAGTTTTGCATTTAATACAATAATTAAGTTGTATCTATATTACTAAAGAATTGATTAATTCTTAAGAAAAAGATGTACATATTGATTTATATGACATTTCTCATAAAAACTATACTAAACCAAAATAAAATATTTGTATGTTACCATAGGAAAGCCACGTGAACACATAGTGTAGCTATGGCACTACTTATAAGAGAGCACGTACTTATTATCTTCACTTGCACATTTATACAGTTATCTATAACTATACCCTTTGCAATGTCTTGACATTTATTAACTGTGAAAGGTTATGCTAGATATTCTTCAGTGGAAAATGAATGTGCTTGCTGAGAAACATCAGAATGATGATGTCTCTTCTAAAATTTACCCATTTGCATTTCTGTTGATACAAACAGAGCTCAGTATGCTTTCATCTGGAGGAATTTGGGGAAGATGGCGGCATAGGAGGACTCTGGGCTCACCGCATGTCCTGCTGATCACTTAGATTCCACCTACACCTGCCTAAATAACCCAGAAAACCGCCAGAAGACTAGCAGAACAGAGTTTCCAGAGCCAAGCGCAGATGAGAGGCCCACGGAAGAGGGTAGGAAGAGGCAGTGCGAGAGAGGCGGTGCGAGCTCCAGAGACTGGCGGGAGGGAGCCGGGGCCGAGGGGCGGCCAAGCAGAGTCCCTGAGTCTGGCTGGCAAAAGTGGAGGGGCTGGACGGAGTGTGCTCCGACAGTGAGTGGGACTTGACATCTGGAAGGTTATAAGCTAACAGCTCTGCCAGGAGAACGGAAGGGCTGGAGGACAATGGGAGGGAGAGTTGTTGAGCCCTGGATGACAGAGCTCAGCTTGGCAGGGAACAAAGGTGCTCGCCAGCACCATCTCCCTCGCCCATCCCCCAGCCAAAATCCCAAAGGGAACCGGTTCCTGCCAGGGAACTTGCTTGCCCCATGCAAACACCTAACACTGCTTCTGCGATCCATCACTCTGCCGGTTCTGACTCCCTCCTTATGCCACAGGGCCCCTCCCGAAGCGGATCTCCGAAGGAAAAGGGAGCTGAGCCTGCCCCTCCCACCCCTGTGCACCTTGCTGATCCACCCCAGCTAATATGCCAGATCCCCAGCACCACAAGCCTGGCAGTGTGCAAGTAGCCCAGACGGGCCACACCACCCCACAGTGAATCCCGCCCCTAGGAGAGGGGGCTAGAGAAGGCACACACCAGTCTGACTGTGGCCCCAGTGGTGGGATGGGGGCAGACATCAGGTCTGACTGCAGCCCCACCCACCAACGCAAATTGTTCAAGACAGCACAGGGGAAGTGCCCCACAGTCCCGCACCAGTCCAGGGACTATCCAAAATGATGAAATGGAAGAATTCCCCTCAGAAAAATGTACATGAAATAACAACAGCTAACAAACTGATCAAAAATGATTTAAACAATATAACAGAAAGTGAATTTAGAATAATAGTAATAAAATTAATCGCTGGGCTTGAAAGCAGTATAAAGGACAGCAGAGAATCTCTTGCTATAGAGATCAAGGGACTAAAGAACAGCCAGGAGGAGCTAAAAAAGGCTATCAATGAGCTGCAAAATAAAATGGAGACAACTACGGCTCAGATTGAAGAGGCAGAGGAGAGAATAGGTGAACTAGAAGATTAACTTATGGAAAAAGAAGAAGCTGAGAAAAAGAGAGATAAAAAAATCCAGGAGTATGAGGGGAAAATTAGAGAACTAAGTGATGCACTAAAGAGAAATAATATACGCAAAATTGGTATTCCAGAGGAGGAAGAGAGAGGGAAAGGTGCTGAAGGTGTACTTGAAGAAATCATAGCTGAGAACTTCCAGATCTGGGGAAGGAAAAAGGCATTGAAATCCAGGAGGCACAGGGAACTCCCTTCAGACGTAACTTGAATCGATCTTCTGCATGACATATCATAGTGAAACTGGCAAAATACAAGGATAAAGAGAACATTCTGAAAGCAGCAAGGGGTAAACGTGCTCTAACATATAAAGGGAGACCTATAAGACTCGTGACTGATCTCTCTACCGAAACTTGACAGGCCAGAAAGGAATGGCAGGAGATCTTCCATGTGATGAACAGAAAAAATATGCAGCCAAGAATCCTTTATCCAGCAAGTCTGTCATTTAGAATAGAAGGAGAGATAAAGGTCTTCCCAAACAAACAAAACCTGAAGGAATTCATCACCACTAAACCAGCCCTACAAGAGATCCTAAGGGGGATCCTGTGAGACAAAGTACCAGAGACATGGCTACAAGCATGAAACCTACGGACATCACAATGACTCTAAACCCATATCTTTCTGTAACACTGAATGTAAATGGACTAAAGGCGCCAACCAAAAGACACAGGGTATCAGAATGGATAAAAAAAACAAGACCCATCTATTTGCTGTCTACAAGAGACTCATTTTAGACCTGAGGACACCTTTAGATTGAGAGTGAGGGGATGGAGAACTAGTTATCATGCTACTGGAAGCCAAAAGAAAGCTGGAGTAGCCATACTTATATCAGACAAACTAGACTTTAAATTAAAGGCTACAACAAGAGATGAAGAAGGGCATTATATAATAATCACAGGGTCTATCCATCAGGAAGAGCTAACAATTATAAATGTCTATGTGCCGAATACAGGAGCCCCAAATATATAAAACAATTACTCACAAACATAAGCAACCTTATTGATAAGAATGTGGTAATTGCAGGGGACTTTAACACCCCACTTACAGAAATGGATAGATCATCTAGACATATGGTCAATAAAGAAACAAGGGCCCTGAATGAAACATTGGATCAGATGGACTTGACAGATATATTTAGAACTCTGCATCCCAAAGCAACAGAATATACTTTCTTCTCGAGTTCACATGGAACATTCTCCAAGATAGATCACATACTGGGTCACAAGACAGCCCTTCATAAGTATACAAGAATTGACATCATACCATGCATACTTTCAGACCATAATGCTATGAAACTTGAAATCAACCACAGGAAAAAGCCTGGAAAACCTCCAAAAGCATGGAGGTTAAAGAACACCCTACTAATGAATGAGTGGGTCAACCAGGCAATTAGAGAAGAAATTTAAAAATATATGGAAACAAACAAAAATGAAAATACAACAATCCAAATGCTTTGGGATACAGCGAAGGCAGTCCTGAGAGGAAAATACACTGCAATCCAGGCCTATCTCAAGAAACAAGAAAAATCCCAAATACAAATCTAACAGCACACCCAAAGGAAATAGAAGCAGAACAGCAAAGACAGCCTAAATCCAGCAGAAGAAAAGAAACAATAAATATCAGAGAAGAAATAAACAATATAGAATCTAAAAAAAACTGTAGACCAGATCAACAAAACCAAGAGTTGGTTTTTTGAAAACATAACAAAATTGGCAAACCTCTAGCCAGGATTCTCAAAAAGAAAAGGGAGATAACCCAAATAGATAAAATCATGAATGAAAATGGGATTATTACAACCAATCCCTCAGAGATTACAAACACTTATCAGCGAATACTATGAAAAATTATATGCCAACAAACTGGACAACCTGGAAGAAATGGACAAATTCCTAAACACCCACACGCTTCCAAAACTCAATCAGGAGGAAATAGAAAGCTTGAACAGACCCATAACCAGCGAAGAAATTGAATCAGTCATCAAAAATCTCCCAACAAATAAGAGTCCAGGACAAGATGGCTTCCCAAGGGAGTTCTACCAGACGTTTAAAGCAGAGATAATACCTATCCTTCTCAAGCTCTTCCAAAAAATAGAAAGGGAAGGAAAACTTCCAGACTCATTCTATGAAGCCAGTATTACTTTGATACCAAAACCAGACAGAGACCCAGTAAAAAAAGAGAACTACAGGCCAATATCCCTGATGAATATGGAAGCAAACATTCTCAATAAGATACTAGCAAATCGAATTCAACAGCATATAAAAAGAATTATTCACCATGATCAAGTGGGATTCATTCCTGGGATGCAGGCCTGTTCAACATTCGCAAATCAATCCATGTGATATATCACAATAATAAAAGAAAAGATAAGAAGCATATGATCCTGTCAATCGATGCAGAAAAGGCCTTTGACAAAATTCAGCACCCTTTCTTAATAAAAACCCTAGAGAAAGTCGGGATAGAAGGAACATACTTAAAGATCATAAAAGCCATGTATGAAAAGCCCACAGCTAACATCATCCTCAACGGGGAAAAACTGAGAACTTTTTCCCTGAGATCAGGAACATGACAGGGATGTCAACTCTCACCGCTGTTGTTTAACATAGTGTTGGAAGTTCTAGCATCAGCAATCAGACAACAAAAGGAAGTCAAAGGCATCAAAATTGGCAAAGATGAAGTCAAGCTTTCGCTTTTTGCAGATGACATGATATTATACATGGAAAATCCGATAGACTCCACCAAAAGTCTGCTAGAACTGATACATGAATTCAGCAAAGTTGCAGGATACAAAATCAATGTACAGAAATCAGTTGCATTCTTATACACTAACAATGAAGCAACAGAAAGACAAATAAAGAAACTGATCCCATTCACAACTGCACCAAGAAGCATAAAATACCTAGGAATAAATCTCACCAAAGCTGTAAAAGATCTGTATGCTGAAAACTATAGAAAGCTTATGAAGGAAATTGAAGAAGATATAAAGAAATGGAAAAACATTCCATGCTCATGGATTGGAAGAATAAATATTGTCAAAATGTCAATTCTACCCAAAGCTGTCTACACATTCAATGCAATCTCAATCAAAATTGCACCAGCATTCTCTCGAAACTACAACAAACAATCCTAAAATTCATATGGAACCACAAAGGCCCCGAATAGCCAACATAATTTTGAAGAAGACCAAAGCAGGAGGCATCACAATCCCAGACTTTAGCCTCTACTACAAAGCTGTCATCATCAAGACAGCATGGTATTGGCACAAAAACAGACACACAGACCAATGGAATAGAATAGAAACCCCAGAATTAGACCCACAAACATATGGCCAACTCATCTTTGACAAAGCAGGAAAGAATATCCAATGGGAAAAAGACAGTCTCTTTAACAAATGGTGCTGGGAGAACTGGACAGCAACATGCAGAAGATTGAAACTAGACCACTTTCTCATGCCATTCACAAAAATAAATTCAAAATGGATAAAGGACCTGAATGTGAGACAGGAAACCATCAAAACCTTAGAGGAGAAAGCAGGAAAAGACCTCTCTGACCTCAGCCGCAGCAATTTCTTACTTGACACATCCCCAAAGGCAAGGGAATTAAAAGCAAAAATGAACTACTGGGACCTTATGAAGATAAAAAGCTTCTGCACAGCAAAGGAAACAACCAACAAAACTAAAAGGCAACCAACGGAATGGGAAAAGATATTTGCAAATGACATATCGGACAAAGGGCTAGTATCCAAAATCTATGAAGAGCTCACCAAACTCCACACCCAGAAAACAAATAACCCAGTGAAGAAATGGGCAGAAAACATGAATAGACACTTCTCTAAAGAAGACATCCGGATGGCCAACAGGCACATGAAAAGATGCTCAACGTTGTTCCTCATCAGGGAAATACAAATCAAAACCACACTCAGATATCACCTCACGCCAGTCAGAGTGGCCAAAATGAACAAATCAGGAGACTATAGATGCTGGAGAGGATGTGGAGAAACGGGAACCCTCTTGCACTGTTGGTGCGAATGTAAATTGGTGCAGCCGCTCTGGAAAACAGTGTGGAGGTTCCTCAGAAAATTAAAAATAGACCTACCTTATGACCCAGCAGTAGCACTGCTAGGAATTTACCCAAGGGATACAGGAGTACTGAGGCATAGGGGCACTTGTACCCCAATGTTCATAGCAGCACTCTCAACAATAGCCAAATTATGGAAAGAGCCTAAATGTCCATCCACTGATGAATGGATAAAGAAATTGTGGTTTATATACACAATGGAATACTACGTGGCAATGAGGAAGAATGAAATATGGCCTTTTGTAGCAACGTGGATGGAACTGGAGAGTGTGATGCTAAGTGAAATAAGCCATACAGAGAAAGACAGATACCATATGGTTTCACTCTTATGTGGATCCTGAGAAACTTAACAGAAACCCATGGGGGAGGGGAAGGAAGAAAAAAAAGAGGTTAGAGTGGAAGAGAGCCAAAGCATAAGAGACTCTCAAAAACTGGGAACAAACTGAGGGTTGATGGGGGGTGGGAGGGAGGGGACGGTGGGTGATGGGTACTGAGGAGGGCACCTTTTGGGATGAGCACTGGGTGTTGTATGGAAACCAATTTGATAGTAAACTTCATATATTGAAAAAAAAAATATGCTTTCATCTGTACATGCAAAATTTCTGGCTTACAAAATACCTTACAATTATTGGGCTCTCATTGGTAAGATAGAAACTGCTACCATCAAATCAAAAATATATCCCTTTGTGACTTGCTGTTGCCCTATCCTCCCTATAAAGTGTCCTCTTTGTCACTCTAAGAATTGATCCAAATGTGCAGAACATAAAGTAATGAGAAGAAGACATCATAATCTTCCTAGAGCTCAGGTACCACCACCACTTCTTTTGGTGAAAAAAAAAAAGAAAAGAAAGAAAGAAAGAAAAAAAAAAAGGTCTGCCAACACTACCAATGTCTATAGCTTCCTTTTCCAAATATCTTTGCTCTTTCAAGATATACTCCTAAATTGACTCAGCTTCAATCTATTTCCAACTCTTCTTTTTTAATGTTGTTGTTGTTGTTGTTGTTGTTGTTGTTGTTGTTTTGAGAGGGAGAGAGAGAGCAGGGGAGGAGAAGAGAGACAGTGAGACAGAATATGAGGCAGGTTCTGCACTATCAACGCATATCCCAATGTGGGACTTGAACCCATGAACCATGAGATCAAGACCTGAGCTTAAGTCGGATACAACCAGCTGAGACACCCAATGCCCCTATTTCCAATTCTCCGGTTCCTTATTTATGATTCTACTTCTACTTCCCCAGTGTCTGGCTCTTATTTCTTTGTATAGTGACTTTCAATTTCCCTTCATGGCCTCTGGCTTCAATGCTATCCCTTAGATTCCCTGGTTTGCCACTACATTTTATAATTTATACACAGAAATGGACCTCTAACAGCCAATCCATTAGTCATAATCCCAAGAAGTACATTTGAGGAGTGGTTCTTATGCATGTCTCTGCCTCTGCCTGATTTTCTTAGCCTTGTCCCAGTCCTGATTTCATTTCCTCCATTCCCTTCACTTCATGCATCCTTCTCTACTCCTCCTCCCTTCAAGCTAATATAGAGTCACTGTTCTTTCTCAAATGACACTTTCCACACATGGAAAGAGCACACATGGCAAGAGCACAGGTATAGTAGACACTCTGGTGATCTCCCCAGACCCCTCCTTGGAAACCGCTCTACTCATTCTTCTAGCTGCTGGAAATACTGACAGTTGACAACAGTTGTGCAGGGGAGAGTCTCTTTGTGTGAGGTCACAACTCCCAAGGAGCAGCTCATATGCATTAACTGGTCAAGCAAGGATAAAAGACTTGGTCCTTTGGTGTAAGGATTACTCTCAAGGGCCATTACAGTTCCAGAGCTCACCATGGAATCAGTGAAGACCTTTTTGAGATTTTATTTAAATTCAAATCTTCTCAATCCAATATCCTTGGGCCCCTCACTGATGCTGATTCCAGCAAACTTCTTGCATGCA
>NW_024412391.1:55703655-55739844 GCF_014898765.1 Herpailurus yagouaroundi | reverse complement strand
GATTCCAGCAAACTTCTTGCATGCAAACCTCCATATCACAATTCCCGCCGCCCCCCCCCCCCCCAGGGAACTTAATGTGAAACAATAGGCTTTGGGGTCAGACAGATCTGAGTTTGAATTTGATCACTTTAACATGCTGTGTAACCCTGAGTTCTTTAGTCTCTTCAGCATCTGTAAGCAAAAAAATGGTAATATGAGGGCAATGATACTGTGTTTTATAAGAATGACATCACTGAAGCTGTGTAACATGATTCCCTAAAAAAATTACTTCAGTGAAAAATTAAATAATATATTTGTTTACTTGTGTGTGTGGTGGGAGGTGCTTAGAAAACAACAGAACTGAGATTAAAAGTCTGGTTAAGTTATTGCATATATATATATATATATATATATATATATATATAGTCTTGTAGTTTTAATAGACATTCCTTCTTATACAGTGATTATCCAGCACCGCAACTAGAGCCTTTCCTTAGGGATATTTATGATCTAATAAAACCAGCAGTGGAGTTTTATATTATCAATAATCCAACTACAAAAATTAGCTAGATACTTAAAGAAAAAAGTAATATCACTTTCTTTTGTGATAATATATTTAAACCACATTTTGCAGAGTAGATGCTAAATAAATTTTATTTTTCATTTTTTAACTTTGGGGAGTTTGAGAAAAATGAGTAGGCAATCAAGCATAAATAACTAAAAATATCTAATTACCATGTTTAAAGTATTATATAACCTAGTCATCTCAGAATCAAAAAGATTCTCACTTTAATTGGACCAAAAAAAATAATTAAAACTAAATAAGCAAACTATTTGACACTGCTGAATTATCATTATTTTGGCCTGCAAATCTCAAATGCTTTGTAATAGGCAGAGTAATCTACTTTCTTCAAAGATGTTTTTTTTTGTCCTAACCTTCAAGAACCTATGAATATATTATTCTACACAGTAAAGAAGACTTTGCAGATTTGATTAGGTCTAGGACTTCGAGATCAGGAGGCTATCTTGGATACCTGGAAAAGGCTAAAGTGATCCCAGAAGTCCTTAAAAGTTGGAGGCAGAAGAGAATCAGATGGACATAGGACTACACAAGAGGCTAGAGTAATAGAATGTGAGAACTATGCCTGTCATCGCTGTCTTTGAATATAGAGAAAAGGAGGCTATGCTGGAAAACACCTAGAAACGGATTCTCCTTAGAGCCCATATGCCCAGCGCCTATAGAGAGGAATGCAACCTGGTCAATACCTTACTTGTAATCCAGTGTGTCAAATTTCTAACCTACAGAAATGTAAGATAATACATTTAAGAATGTTTTGTGTTGTTTTAGGCTACTAAGCTTCAGGGGATTTGTTACTGCAGCAAAACAAAGCCAGTACCTCTTCATGACTCATGGGAAGGTTCACAACCATGAGACCCGGTGTAGGGTTTACATGCAGAGACCAAAAGGCTCAACCATGTGGAAAAGAAGGGACCAAGGTTGGGAAACCAATGAAAACATGACATAAATCATTTGATTAAAAATATATTTGATAACAGATCTTCCTTGACTTATGATGAGATCATGTCCAGATAAAGCTATTTTACTTGAAAATATTTTAAGCCGAAAATGCATTTAACCTAACAGAGATCAGTGCTTAGCCTAACTTTCCTTAAATGTGTTCAGAATACTTACATTAGTTTAAAGGTGGGCAAAATCATCTAATATAAGGCCTATTTTCTAATTAAGCATTTATATCTTACATTGTTTGCTGAATACAATAATGAAATTGAAAATAAGAATTTCTATATGGGTACAGAATGGTTGTAAATATGTCAGTTGGTTGTTTACCCTCAAGATCACGTGGCTGACTGGGACCTGTGCAGGACACTGCCACTACACAGCATCGTAAGAGTAACGTAACACATATTGCTAGCCTCGGAAAATGCCAAAAGTCAAAATCGAAAGCAAAGTTTCTACTGAATACATATCACTTTCTCATACAGTCAAAAAATCCTAAATCAAACCATCATGAGTGGGGGACTGTTTGCCATTGGTTGAGTGTATATAACATCTATGTCATACTTTTTTCACTCTTGCCAGTTGCATTTTCCTGCGCTCGCAATGTGCTCTCTCTTTCCCTCCTCCCCTGAAATTCAGAAAATCATGGTGTTTCCAATCTGTAAACTATTATATTAGGAAAGTTTATTTCTCTACTTTTATATTAGTATTCCTTGTGTGCCTAATATTAATAGCTAGTCAATTCAAACTAGCTCTTGATTTAGATTTTTAACTCTTTTCAACCTCTACCTAACTTAACCTATTTTCCTACTTCTTGACAAATAAGCACTTCTCTCGCTTGCTTTTTTGCTGTTGATGTGTATAAAGAAAAACTATAATCATGACTAACCATACAATGATTCATCAGAATAAAAGAAGGCAAATCTCTGAGCTTTATGAGATTTGGACACACAAAAAAATTCAAGATAAAAGGGCAATATGTAGAGGACTAAAGGAAGTTACAGAAAGCCGAGTTCAGTCTCTGCTTCCCATTTGGTCAGTATTAGATGTCAAAAACATCTAAATCTCTAAATCACAGTTCTCTCCTTTGAAAAACTGAGTTGTGCTGACCCAAGAGGGTGGTTTTGAGTATACACATAAAGCAATGTGGCAAGTAAATAGAAAAATAAACTTTCAGTAAATATTATTGTTATAGCAAGAATCAATGACATTAATAAAAAATGCACTGGCAAAGCTTTCAACATCCTATGCAATGTCATATTATCTTCAATGGTCTATTTGCTCATGTCTATACACTGTTCTAATTTATGTTCTTTCTCTCATGCAAGAGAAAAGTGAAATTAATCGATTTTTACCAATTTGAAAATTTATCTTTACAAATAATATTTGTCTACTGTGTATAATGATATAAAACAAGTTTTGTTAGTTTACTTATGAAAGCTCTCTATGGAAATGTTTTCTGAGCTTCCAACAGTCCTGTGTAGTTACTGAATTTTGGTATATATTGTACTACTATTTCTTTTCTGGAAATATAGGACAAATGGGTACTCTAACAGATTATGATTTAGAACAATATCCAAGTAAAGATGAACAAGAATCATCACTGTTCTCCAGGAGCCAAACACTTCAAGTGGAATTTAATGCCTAATTTACCAATTATAGGTATTAGCATATTAATTTAGAATTATGTAAATTAAAAAATTAATTCCCAATATCAGTGATCATTTTCTATTTATCTTTTGAATGTTTACTGTTTTAAATATTGTTATTTATTTATCTTGAGAGAGTATGCATACATGAGTGCAAGCAGTGGAGGGGCAGACAGAGAGGGAAAGAGAGAATCTCAAGCAGGCTCTTGACATGGGGCTCAATCCCATGAGTGGTGAGGTCATGACCTGAGCAAAAATCAAGAGTCAGATGCTCAACTGAGGGGCGCCTGGGTGGCTCAGTCAGTTAAGCATCTGACTTTGGCTCAGGTCATGATCTCGCAGTTCGTGGGTTCAAGCCCCGCATCACGCTCTGCGCTGAAAGCTCAGAGCCTGGAGCCTGCTTCAGATTCTGTGTCTCCCTCTTTCTGCCCCTCTCCTGTTCACACTTGTCTCTCTCTATCTCTCAGAAATAAATAAACATTAAAACAAATTAAAAAAAAAGTCAGATGCTCAACTGACTGAGCCACCCAGGCACCCCTCTATTTATTTTTAATAGCTCTTTGAACAAATACCACTAAATAAATAAAAGCTAGACATTAAATTAAATAAACTAACATTGATTACAAGAGTTGGATTCATTTGCTGACACTACGGACATTGCTCCTCCTGTGGGCCACAGCTAAGGACTGGAACTTCTTGCTCCTTCTATTCAAAAGCATTTCTGACTCCCTGGACAACGGTCTTGGCATGCCACCCACCTGGGGACAGGTTGGGAGAGCCCAGCCTACTCTCTGGCCTCCTGCCAAAGAACCCACTCTTCTAAAATGCAGTATTTTGTTTTTAACCTAAATTCAATAATTAGATACTTAAATGCTATTAGATGTTCTTTTGCTTTTTCATTTCATTTCATTTTCATTTCACTCTGTGTGACTTCCCAGTGATTCATTTACAAGTTTTACACCTATTTCTATCATAAATTCATTCAAGAGAGTCTAGCTTTAGCTCAAATTATTGGAGCCCAGACTTTGTCTTCTAGTTTACAGTATCATATTACAAGAAATATTGTAACTAAAAAAAGCAGGTATGGGCCTTGAAAATATTCTAAAGAACCTCAGAGTTAAATTACTTAGATGAACTACTAGAAGTATAGCATTGTTAAAATGCTTTCATGGTATTTAATAATTAAGACAATTAATTTCACCTTCCTTAATGAGCTAAACTCATTTGTTATTTGGGCTTTTCATTCTCTGTTTAGATTTCTTTTTTTTTTTTTTTTTTTTTTACTTATTTGTGTGTTCCTGCAGTAAGGGATTGCAACTTCAGCAAACCATAAACTTTATTTTTTATATATAAAATATTTTTCTGGGACCCAAGACTTAATGATTTATGGAAATGCATTTCATTTTAATTTTTTTTTAATGTTTATTCATTTTTGAGAGACAGAGACAGAGCATGAGTCGGGGAGGGGCAGAGAGAGACAGGGAGACACAGAATCCAAAGCAGGCTCCAGGCTCCGAGCTGTCAGCACAGAGCCTGATGCAGGGCTCAAACTCAGGAACCGCAAGATCATGACCTGAGCCAAAGTCGGACACTTAACCGACGGAGCCACCCAGCCACCCCAGAACTGCACTTCAAGAACTAAAAACAGTGATTATAATTAAAAATTAAGCTGGAGTTGATTAATTTAGTAACCAATCCATGAGAGTCCAGAGGCTGCTTATATCTCAGTTAGTAATGCAGAATTAACATAAAATTACTTTGATAATTCTAAATCTATTCATGCTTTTGTATTTATTTGAGCTTCCTATACATTTACCTGTTACTTTATTAGTTCCTGGGTTAGAAATGTAAAATTTAGCATAAGCTGAGGAGCAGTAATGACTCTGCAGAAAATGTGCTCCACTCTTACAAGTATGCTAAACATATTCCTTAAAGTTTCTCATTAGAAATTATTTACTTATCAAATGTGATTGCACATGTCAGCTTTATTTAACTGATTTATTATTTTGATTACATACCTCCTAAATATGTTTTCAACTAAGATAATTGTGTTAATTTGCATCTTGAAAGTAAGCCTTTCAAGACAGAGAGTTGTCTTTAATAATCTCTGGAGAGCTAAAAAAAATATTTTCAATAATTTATGAGTTTTTTAAGTTAATTCCCCCCTTACTCTTTAACCCCCAAATTATCCCCCCGAGTTCTCTTTTAAACCTTCTTAGGAAATAATAGTAAGATTTTGCCTTAGAGAATTCAGGGAAAGTATTTTAAAGGCAGAATTTACTGGCCTTTAAGTAAGTGAATTATAAGACAAAAAAGAAGCTGAGAGTTTAATACTTCCGCCTTGGCATAAAAAGGATGAAATTTTTAAAAACTCGGTTTTTTTGCAAGATTACAAAATGACAAAACTATTAATATGTCATAATATCTAGATGACAAAGTCTTTGTAATCAATCCTAAAGTATGGTATGTTTCAAAGTTTCCAAACGGAATTTTTATTCCCTCTGGCAAGTATCTATCTAAATCAAAAACAAACAAAAAACAAAAACAAAAACAAAAACAAAAAAACAAACAAAAACAAAAAAAAAAACAAAAACACAACTCAGGGATACTAGAACAAATTAATTCAGACTTGATACACTGCTCATGCAACTTCTCAGTGTAAAGCCAGAATAGCCAGGATTAAGACAACAAGGCTCAAGCTCTGCCTCGTTAGTGGTTTCTAAGTAAAGCTGATGGAGCTGCACTAGTAGGTGCAGAGAGAAAAGCTAGTCATTTAAAAAAAATAAAAATAAATAAAAAATAAAACAGTCCAACCAAACATATGACATTTGGAAGAGGACTCAGTTAAGAAACTATCAGAAACATTTCGTTAGTTTTATAGCCATGTTCTAAAAAGGGTAAGAAAAAGGTAAGTAAATCCAAACTCTCGCTTTAAAGGGATATCATCAAGTTAGAACTTTTATTGTTTATTGAGAACAATTTAGTGCTCAAACCCTCTAAATGGTTGACAAAATAATTTAGATAAGAAAAGAAATAAAAATGCAACGAATCTTGCTTGCTGCAGTGACAGAGGTTGGAGCAGTGGTGAGACTTCAATGAACTGCACTTATGAGTGGCCATGAATTACAGATGACAGCATAGTTAGATGCATTATTTAATCTCAAATTAGAGCCAACACTGTGAAGCAAGATGTCCTTCTAGCAATCTTAGTAAGTGTTGGCAGTAAGAATAGGTTTCAGTCAAGCAATGCAGTCCTTAAAGAAAGAGACAATTAAGTATCTCATAATTATCTTCTCCATAACTATTGAAAGGAGAGGTTAACCTTTCCAAAATTTAAGATCTAAGTAATAAGAAATGACTTAATATATTCTCTATAGAATGACCTAAGTATATTCTCTAACCTTTAAAAATTTCCAGAATGTTTTTAACATTTCAAATCCTATAATAATGGATAAATTATATAATAATGAGAAAAGCTTACTTTTTGTTTTAATTCCAGTCTCTTTCTAAGAGTGTCTTGTATTTTATGGAAACATAGCCAGGTAAAATATGTTCAAGGGAAACAAACAAATATTAAAGGGGAGTATGGTTTTCTTAAGGAGGACTTGCTTTTATTACAGGTGCTTATACCCAAACTTCCTCTTTACATTTTTTCTTCATCATACTCACCCCTGAATACAACCTGATATATTGACAATATTACTTCTATTTCAGTAGGATAGAAAACAAGGCTTCTTATGATATTTGTAAATGTGTGTTTGAGCAGAATTTCCATACATAGGCAATAAATATTTTTTATTTCTAGTGAATACTATTAAAAAAGATTTTAGATATTAAATGAATAAAAATACGAAAACACCTGTGCTTCCTTCATATATTGAAAAAATAAAATACAACAAATATAAGTGAAGCTCTCCATGATCTCATCTTCAATCATTCACCCCACCTCTCTCTACACAGATAACCACTTTCTACAGTTTGGCATTTCCATTTCCATTTTTTGCTTTCTCTATGTATGCCTGAATCTCTAAAACATATAACAATTTTTGCAGGTTTTAAAACTTTTTGAATATGCTATCAAAGATACATATTTTCCTTACTTGGCTCTTTTAAAACCCATCATTTGAATTTGTGAGATATATTCAAGTTGACAGATACACATTAAATTCTTATCACTGCTGATTGATATTCTGTTGTTTGAATTTGCTAACACAGCTTATTATTGATCCATTGTTGATAGCACCATAGGTTGACTCCAATTTGCAAGTATAATCAATGAAAAGAGGATTTAACATTCTCAAGCAAGTTTCATGGTACACATGTGAGGATTTCTCTACAATATATAGAAATAGAAGTTGTGGGTCTTAGTATATGCACATCTTGAAATTTAAATCTGCTGATAAGGTGCTCTTCAAAGTGTTTCTATCAATAGGACAGTGTTCATCATCTGCCTTTGTTCCTCATGCATGCAAACACTTGGTATTGTCAGGGTTTTAATTTTAATTATTTTGATAGCTATGAAAGAAAGGGAAGCTTTTCATTTGCTTTTTCTTAACAGAATGTACTTGAATAGCTTTTCTTGTGTTTACTGGGTATTCATTTTTTCCTCTTTTAGAATTGCTTTTTTTTCATATCTTTTGCCCATTTTAAAATAAAGTGCCTCATTTTCTCTTTATAATCAAAGAAGTCCTTTTCATATTCTAAATAATAATCCTTTGTCAGTTACAGACATTACACTCAACCTTCTCCCTAGCTGTAGTAGATCTTTTGTTTTGCTGTTGATAAACAGAAGATTCTCACTTTTATAAAGTCAACTTTTTTTAACTTCAATCCTCAATGCAATAAGAATTGCTATGTGTGTCTGTGTGTGTGATATTAAATAGAGATCCAATTTATTTATTGTTTTCCAAATGGATAACTCATTTCCCAATACAATTTAAATAATCTCTGGGGCACCTGAGTGGCGGAGTTGGTTGTGTCTGCTTGAACACATGATTTGTGAGATTGAGCCAGGTGTCGGGCTCTGCACTGACAGCACAGAGTCTGCTTGGAATTCTCTCTCTCCCTCTCTCTTTCACAATAAACATACATTAAAAAATAATAATAATCTCCTCTGGTTTGCAATGTCACCTCTCTCACGTATCATTCTTTCCTATGTGTGTAGATATATTTCCAGGCATTCTTTTGAAATGGTACTTTTTGCTACTTGCACCAATAACAAATTCCATATTGTCCTAATTATCATTGCTTCATAATAAATATTGATATTTGGTAAGGCAAACTCTATTTTGATGATTAAACATTTGCCTCCTATACAACACATTTTAAGATAAGCTTGTCCAGTTCCTTTAAATGCTTATTTATTTGAGATCGTGCCCACACATGCACACACGTGCAGACGGGAGGGGCAGAAAGAGAGGGAGAGAAGCCCAAGTAGGCTCTCTGCTGTCAGCACAAAGCCACATGACGGGCTTGATCCCCTGAACCATGAGATCATGACCTGAGCCAAAATCAAGAGTCGGACGCTTAAACAGAACCACCCAGGTACCTCATTGTTCACTCCTTTAAAAAATACTCTTCTAAAACTGTGAATGGAATTAGAAATTGAGAAGAACTGACATTTTTATGATAGTCTTCTGACTAATGAATAGGGTTTTGAACTCATTTAATTAATTTAACTCATTCTACTTTAATGCCTTCCCACAAATACATCATTTTTTTCTTTTTGTCCTTAAAGTTCTTGTGCAACTTTGTTTAATTTATTCCAGTATAATTTGTAATTTCTGACATATTAGTAACTAGGATCTAGCTTCTTTTTCTTTTCAATTATATTTCATAACTACCTGTTAAGTATCCAATTGGGACAAGGGGAAGGGAGACGAGGGAGACAAGTTGACCAAAGTAAAGCTATTTTTGGTTTCTGGCTGACCCTTAACCTAAAAGTCAGCAATTCCTAAAATAGTCACAAGATCCTACTTATGGAAAATCACAAGACCCCACTCCCTCTGGCAATAAAAGCCACAAAGGCTGGGCTTTCTTAAAATTGCTCCCTGTGGGTAATTCCACAATTCTACAACAATGGAAAAACTAACTGCCCAATGTGAATGATAAACTGAAAGTTAAAGAATAAGCTGCTTGCTACACAGTTAGTTAAAACTAACAAACAAATAAAAAACTTAACAAAACACTGCCTTAAAGGCAAAAATGGGTCCTATTCTTCACTTGGGAGGGGAGACTGCTACTTTGTGAAGCAGCTCCTTTCTTACTTCTACACTGCATCTTTGTTCCTTTCTCTAAATGGCCTGCTCCTGAATTCTTTCTATCACAAAGCTAAGAACCCTCTTGGCAACAGGCCTGTGGCCCTCTCTCTCTTGGGGCTTCAACCTGACATCACGATGACTTATGCCATCTGCAGTAATTTGAAAGTAGACTACTGAGTGTTTTCCATATAGGATAAAACAAATAAGGATAATCGAGCTTCCTTCTCAGTCATTATGGATTTTATTGTTTCATTTCACGTTTTTTACTTACTGTTCGGGTGATATTTCTACAGAAATAATGATTGTGAACATCTTCATCTTTTATTGCCAGTATGGTAAGAACTTTAATTAGGAGTGGGTATTTAATTTCATTTACGGCCTTTCCTTTTTTTATTTCAATGAGAACTTTAATAAACTATTTCTAAACATATTCTCTTTTGATATATATCTTCTATAATAAATATCCTAATGTTGAGCCACACTTGTATTTGTGAGATAATCCAACTAGGTCATGATGCAATGGATATTTTTAAACATATATGTCTCAGGATGTGATTTTCTAGTATTTGCTTAAATTTTTGCATCTATATTATTATTTGAAATTAGATTTTAATTTTCCTTCCTCATTCTGTCTTGGATTATTTTTGTTTGTTCATATATTTATTTGAGAGAAAGAGAGAGAAAAAGAGAGACAGACACACAGGCAAAGAGAGAGGGAGAGAATCCCAAGCAGGTTCCATACTCAGTGCAGAGCCAATATGGGGCTCAATCTCGTGACTGTGAGATCAGAACCTGAGCGAAAATCAAGAGTCAGATGCTTAACCCACTGAGACACCTAGGCACCCCTGTCCTGGATTATTTTTATTGATATAGTCAAACTTCATGAAATGAGTGGCAAAGGTTTCCATCTTTTTACCCCCTAGTTGGTAAGGATGATGTTTAAATTAATTCTTCCTTCACTGTTTGTTCAAAGTTGTCTTTTAAAAAATCAGTGAATGAAGGAATGAATTAATTTTTAACTACTGCCTCAATCTCTTTAATATCTTTCACCTAATAACTTTTTATTTTCTTTTGCCGGTTTTATAAATTGTATTTTCTTGAACACTGTTCTAGTTTCCAAATGTACTGAAATAAAATTCTTTTATTTTTATTATTCTGATTTCTGAATTTTAATTTGCAAATCATATTCCTAAAATTCTTTATCATTTTTGCTGTTGTGATCTATCTTGCTACAATTTTGTCATTTCAACAAGCAAATGTTAATTTTCTTTCTCCTCTCAAATTTAGGTTTTTATTCTATTCCTTTAATATTGTTAAATTTTTAAATCTCTTCATATTTCTTTTCGTTTAATTCTTTAGTTAATTGGCTAATTAATCTTTTCGCTTTTTCTTTCCTAAAAATGCATGTTTACAGCTATAACTTTCCTGTAATTATTTATCAACTCTATTATAAAAATTTTAATATACAGTATTTTCATTACACTTTATTTCTAAATATTTTATTTCTTTTTTTTTTTAATTTTTTTTCAACGTTTTTTTATTTATTTTTGGGACAGAGAGAGACAGAGCATGAACGGGGGAGGGGCAGAGAGAGAGGGAGACACAGAATCGGAAATAGGCTCCAGGCTCTGAGCTATCAGCCCAGAGCCTGATGCGGGGCTCGAACTCACAGACCGCGAGATCGTGACCTGGCTGAAGTCAGACGCTTAACCGACTGCGCCACCCAGGCGCCCCTAAATATTTTATTTCTAATATACATGTGATTGTTTTCTTTGATCTATAATTTGTGTGTGATTTTGAATTTCTAAATAAAGGTTTTAGATATTTCCTTTCAGTTATTGATAATGATAATTGATATTGATATTAATTGGCCTTTGGTATGAAAATATCACTTACATGATAATAATTCTTGAAAACATAGCATCATTTAAATATTGGTCAACTTCATAACTCTGAACTAATAAACTCTGTTTTAATACCTGTCAAAGTTAATCCAAAATGATATGCTGGAAATGCCTTTATTGTGTGTTTTTTTTTACTTTATTGCATTTTCTATAGACCTTTTAGAAATCCTGTCCTACCTTCCTTTGCCTTACCTGATATTTATTTCCTTATTGTTTTCTTTAGTGGTTTGGAAGTAGGGTCCTATTCCTGAAGCATAAAATGAACTTACAACCTTTAAACTTCATTTCTCACACAACTCACATGTTCAAATTTAACTCTCAGTTAAACATTATTTATTCAGCCAATGTTTATTTATCTACTTTTATCCAAACTTCTTATATACTAAATCTTTTATTCTGATAAGAAATAAATTTTAGGAAGCCCTGAAGTAAAGGTTTCAGGAAGGTAAGCTTTCTTACTTTTTGTAGGAACATACTGTTTTTTGACTTTTGGTCCCCAAATGATGTTAGCTAACTTTCAAATCATGTGCTGATAAATACTTTCTCAGAACTTTGAGGACAGCACTTGGGCTGCTTCGGCTGATGTTGAATAATAAATTGTCTCTTTTGTTGTGGTTTTTGTTTTTGTTTTTTTTAATTTTAAAGTTTATTTTTGAGAGAGCGTGAGCGGGGGAAGGACAGAGACGGGGAGACACAGAATATGAAGCAGGCTGCAGGCTCTGAGCTGTCAGCACAGAGCCCAAAGAGGGGGACTCAAATATCAGGAATTGCAAAATCATGAGCCACCCAGAAGCCCTTGTTGTGTTCTTTTGATGGTAATCTGTCCTTTCTCTCTGACACTCTGAAGATTCCCCTACCCTTTCTCGCTCTCTCTCTTGCTTTCTCTGGTACTCTCTATTACTGATTCTGCAGGTTTTGCCTGTTTTTTTGTCTGTTTGTTTGTTTCTGTGTTGTTGTTATCCTGCATAGGATATATTATAATTCGTGGATTCAGAATTTATAATCTTTGTTAATGCTACAAAATTTTTATGCACTACTATCTGCAGTATAAGCGCTCTCACCATTTGTTTATTATCTACTTCTGGAATCCAATCACATACTTCTCTACTTAACCCGGCTTTTATTCTCATTTACAATTTTTTTTTTAATTTTTTCATTTATTTTGAGAGGAAGTGAGAGTAAGTGGGGGAGGGGCAAATGGAGAGGGAGACAGAGAGAATTCCAGGCAGGCTCTGAGTTGTCAGGGCAGAGCCCAATTCAGGCCTCAGTCCCACCAACCACAATATAATGACTTGAGCCAAAACCAAGAGTCAGACGTTTAGCCAACTCAGCCACCCAGGTGCCCCTCAGAATTTTTTTTTACTTTTAACTTTTTTTTTGAGAAAGAGAGATTGTATAAGTGGGAGAGGGGCAAAGGAGGGGGAGAGAGAGAGAGAGAGAGAGAGAGAGAGAGAGAGAGAGAGAATCACAAGTGGGCTCCATGCTGAGCATGGAGCCTGAAGTGGGGCTTGATCCCACAACCCTGGGAACACAACCTGAACCAAAATCAAGAATCGGATGCTTAATCTCATTTTTTTAAATCTCTTTTCCTCATGTGTTACTCTACCATCCATTTCACTAACACTCTCTTCTGCTGTGTTCTAATATTTTTGTTAATCCTATATTGAGGATTTATTATTTTTTTTTCAATTTTCAGTAGTCTTATTTTGCACTTATAGACATTAGAGTTGGGTTGTTTTCATAACTGATTGGTATTTTTAAAAATAATCATGTTCCTTTCTCAAATTTTTTTTTACTGTTAACCTTTTTAATATTTTTCAATGTTTATTTATTTTTTAGAGAGAGAGAGAGACATACAGAGAGAGTGTGCACAAGAAGGGGAGGGGCAAAGAGAGAGGGGGACAGAGGATCTGAAGTGAGCTCTTGTGCTGAAAGCAGAGAGCCCAATGCAGGGCTTGAACTCACAAACTGTGAGATCATGAACTGATCCTAAGTTGGGTATTTAATCGACTGAGCTACCCAGTAAACACAGCCCCTTTTTACTATTAACCTTTTGAAAATGCTAATTTTATATATTTGCTTCCAGTTAAACTTACGTCTTTAGTTTTCTCTCTCTCTTAGTTTATGGATAGTTGGAAATTCCCTCTTATTTGCAATATAGCCATACAGTCCTATTTTATATTTTACCATTTCATCATATCCATGCACTTAAATTGTATCTGACTTTTTTAATGTTTGGCTTGAGGTTTTTCATAATACCTACCCACCAAAATGTCAAGAAATAAAAGACCACATTTAATTATTTGCATTTTTGACTTTGGAAAATAAATTTACAAGTAAACAGTGGGTTTTATATGAAAATAATCACACTTTATACATCTTAAATATAGTTAATTTCATTGCAAATATACTCTTTTCCATATACATACATGTTGGATGATGTTGCCAACAATATTACCTGAATTTTATAAAACAATTTTATATCTACAACTGTAGTAATTTGATAATAATGGTTGTCAACAATATTAATCAGATTGGTAATCTGTAAAATAAGTCACACAAGGATTATTTTTTCTTGAAAAATTTTAATTTTTTTTGTGTCAGATTTTGATATTGTATGTTAGTTACTAGTTTTAGTACTATTCAGTTAGTATGTATGAGCACTACTTTATTCTAATAATAATTGCATATCATTTTTCTTAGTACAATATAATTTAGTGTTATAGCAATGTTTCATGTGATAAAAAGATAAGCTATGTATTCATTAACCTTATAGCATGGCTGCCAAATGCATGGACTTTGAAGGTGTATGGATAAGAATTCAAACGTGGTATTCAGCAATTACAAGTTTAAGGAATGATTTGACCTCTCGTCTTTAGTTTCTTAATTTGGAAAATTTGGGTAGTAAATACTATAGCATTAAGTGCTAAAGTAACAATAATGACGATGACGACAATGATGATAACAAAAACAAAATAGATAACATCGGACATTCATTAAACAACGGTCTAAGCATTTAGTACTGATCAGACATTTTCATCTCCACAGAAGAGTATAAGGTACATCCTATTATTATCCCTACTTTACAAATATATGTGATATATATAAAGGTCTTAGCATAGCACCTATTATATTTTAAATGCCCTAAATATAAGTTGCTAGTATTATTATGTTTAACACCCTATGATTTCATAAACTCATGAATATTGTGTTCTTAAGAAGGGTATGAAAAAGGCATAAAGTAAATTAATAACATACTATCACATCTGAAATGCCTTGAACCACTAATGAATAGATTTATTTATTCCCTGTAGCCTGTTAAGGATTATTACAATTCTTTGGTTACTAATTAAAAATCATTATTTTCCAATTAATGACTGAAAGAAGAACGACATTAATTCTTAATATATTTCTGGCTATCTACCAGTACCACTACTGTTCCCCACCTCTGTCATTTGTATACATTTAATTCTTTTTTTTAGTAGCTATCATGATGCTTCCTTTATTTGTCTATAGCATCCAAGGCTGAATTTTTTTCTGGTCATTATAGTTACCTGACACAAAATCCTAGCTTTCATTATTCTATTAAAAAGTGCACAGTGGTGTATTTTTTTAAGGTCAAAATAATAAAAAACAAGAGAAGTTAATTTTATTTTTCTAAATTATAGGTTCTATAAATTATGATGATTTTTATGACAGATCATTTCCCATATTTTCTGTTAGAAATGAAAAACGATTACGTTTATCTTTCTTTCTCCACTGAATGAACTATTATAAAGTATATTAAAATACATATATACATACTGGTTTTAAAATGGTGGCATGGAAACTATAAAACACAGAGACAAAATAAAATAAAATTTGTAATTTGGAAGACTTACTGGATCATATGTGTGAAAAATTTAAATATAAAGACATAATATCACAGAAAAGTAACTACCAACAGTCATTCATAATATCAGTTCCTAAATGATACCTCACTTTAATTTCTTACAATTGAAATTGGATCTTCATTAAGATTATTTGCAAGTAATTGTTCCAAGATCAATGAGGATTTAAAGGTTGCTTTGGCCAAGTTAATAACAAAAATCAATTAAACATTCACATGAAAAATTTGTGAGGATAAATTTTAGCAACATCTTTTAGCTGATGACCATTCTGTAGAGATATTTAGTGGAAAATAAAGTTCGGGTTACGTACTAATGCCTCAGGTGTATGCAAAACTCTGTTTAAATTCAAATCAACTCATTAAATACTTTAAATATATTTTCTGTTTCTCTTCTTTGTGTCTCCCTGGCATGACATATACTTTAAAACCTTCATGACAAACACTAAAGGAAGTGACAAAGCAAAGCTTCTAATATTTGATTTCTTCTATTTCCACTATATATTTTAGATATATCAGCTCAAAGACTGCCCACGTTCAACTGCATTATTGTGTGTAAGGTCCAACAGTAATTATTATCAAGCAAAAGTCAATCACTACTAAGAAAAAAATTGCAAATAGAAATATTACCCAAAATTTGCAATAGTCTTTATAATTAGTTTGTTAATTATATTTATTTTTATTTTCCCAAATTATTTAAAAATATTTACTAGGGGACACCCTGGGTGGCTCAGTCAGTTGAGCATCCTACTTCAGCTCAGGTCATGATCTCTCAGTTCTTGGGTTTGAGGCTATGGGCTGACAGCTCAGAGCCTGTAGCCTGCTTAGGATTCTTGTGTCTCCCTCTCTCTCTCTGCCCCTCCCCTGCTCACACACTGTCTCTCTCTCTCTCTCTCTCAAATATAAATAATTTAAAATTTGTTTTAAAAAGCTGAGAAGCAAAAGAAATGTTTACTAGAACAAATAAATTTGAAAATGTACTTGAATAAGGAGGGCCTGGATGGGTCAGTTGGTTAAGCATTGGATTCGGGTGTTTGGCTCAGGTCATGATCTCACCCGTTTGTGGGCTCCATCCCCATGATGGGCTTCATGCTGCAGGTGCAGAGCTTGCTTGGTATTCTTTCTCTATCCCTCTGCCCCTCCTCTGTTCTATCTCTGTCTCGCTCACTCTCTAAATAAATAAATAAATAAATAAATAAATAAATAAATACACACACACACACACACACACACACACACACACACACACACACTTGAGTAAGAAGAATTAGCCAAAAAGAGATAATGGAAAGATAGCCATAAAAATGGATCCCAAAATAAAGCTAAAATGCATAAGGTGAACTTTGGCTGTAATTAACCATGACTATAAGATTAATGAAACCCTTTGCAATCTTAACAGTAGAAACTGTTTCCAAGGATCATAAAGAAAACCTTGCATCTTAAAAAGAAAAGTGTCCCTAATGACATGCATACATTAAACATAGCCACAAGTTTCATGTTTCTTATAAACCATGGCATCTATAGAAATGTTATTTTTTTCGAGAATCATGTTTTGCCAAGAGCAAGTGCTAACGTACTGCCTTCCATGAAACTCAAATAGTTTCTGCTGCAGTAATTCCCTAGAACTCCAAATCCTACCAGAAGAAAATGTCTACATGGAATTGTTCAGAGGCATTGTTTTGCTCATAAATTAAATTTAAACTACTACAATTTGCAACATGAGGAAAAGCCATGTTTCACTGACTTTCTTGGCCAGTTGGTCTGTCTTTCATTTTCATTCACATTACAATCAAAGTTTCTCCAAACACTTCTTGCAATCTCCTGGTTAGTCCATGTATATATTTACCCCATTATTTCAGGAAAGCAATTCCCTTTGAAGTCAATTTGTGTTCTGAGAGGCATGGTGTCAATCCTATCACTAATGGACCCAAGAGCCATACACATTTTTGTGTGTGTGTTTTGAAAAGCAGCTACTTAACTAAAGTTCATTCAAACAGAATGTACCCTTTTTTTTAGAATGGTTATTTGCAAATCCTTATAAACTCTTCTAAGAACCTTGTTAAACCTTCCTGAGAAATTACACAATTTGGTTTATTTAGTTTTTTATCCAATTGTTCTATTAACTCCTTAAAGTCATAGTTTTTTTCCGTTGAAACTTGCCTCCTTAGCTTTTACAGACTCCACATATTACTTTAACACAGGGCATGTACCCAGAAATTGAGTGTTATAAACAGTAAGTGAAAATAATTCAATTAAATATTGACAAATGATTAAGCTTCTGAATAACAATAAATTCAACAAGGGGTTATGGGTGGCTCAGTTGGTTAAGCATCCAACTCTTTGATTTTGGTTCAGGTCATGATCTCACAGTCGTGAGATCGAGCTCTGTGTTGGGCTCTGCACGGAGCAGGGAGCCTGCTTGGAAGTGTCTCTCTCCCTCTCTCTGCCCCTCCCTCACTCACACACATGCTCTCTATTTTTCTCTCAAAATAAATAAACATTTAAAAAATACTAAGTCCAACAAAATATGATAAAACACCAACTTGTGTGCCATGTATTCTAAGAGCTCTCTGATTTTCTCTCCTACCCAGATCAGCATTTGCTCTATTTGTATCTAGGGACATATTTAAAGAAGTTGATCTAGGGTAAGAGTTTTGTCTATGGATGCATAGAGGCTCACATAACTACAATCTCATAAATTTGGCTTCATTATTGCCAAGTTTGCTTCCAATAGCTCCCAAAATGTGGATCATGGGTAGGATACACAGATATATTACAAGCAGTCTACAAATTCACATATGCAGAAAGACAAGAGTAGAAATACTATTTTGCATTTATATACACTGATAATTTTTAAAAATACTTTTTTAATTAGATTATAAAATTTGCTTATTTTGAAGCATTGGTATATTTATGTTACTTTGTGTCACTTTATATTTTCTCAATGAGCGCTAAAAGTACAACTATCAACATGTCTAAATCTCAGACCTAAAACACTGAAAACTCTTCTTCCAGATACCAACAGACCTACAGTAATAATCTCACAATGGCTACCACCGCTGCCTTTGTCATAGCACACCCACTGGCAATCAGAAAGTTATAACTCGTCAGCTGTTTCTAAGCTTCTTTATATAACAGAACATTTCCCTAACTTAAGCAATCTCGTGAGACAAAAATTCTGTGCTCTTATTGGGAATCTTAGAGTGTTTATCTAATTTTTAGAGATATTACCTACAACTTGACAGAGTAATGCTGACATTCCAAGAACCTTAGACCTTTCAATCTCTCTAAACCACAACAAATCCCTTTGATGGATAGTCCAGTTTATGCATGCATTTACTTTTTTTTTAATGTATCCCTTTACTTCTGTGCTCAGTCATTTTCTCATTCATCATATACATGTTGAGCACTTTCTGTGTGCAAGGCCATACACTGAGTGTGGGTGCTATGTTCTCTAAGAATTTAGCGCCTTAGTTGGAGAGATATCATGAATTACAGAAACAATAACAACATAATGTTATACACATGGCTTAGGCTAGTAGTGCCGAGGAACTTGGAAGGAGAAGATAGGAAAAATGTGAAAAAGGAAAATGTAATGATTACAAGGGAGGAAAGAGTAAAGGAGGACTCTGAAAGTAGTACCTGATGTAATATATAGGTTAAGGGTTCAGAGATGGGTGTGGTATTGGAATGTCAATCAGCATCCTAGTGTGTGGAAAGCTAGGAGTTAAAAGATGCAAGCAAGAAAGCACAAAACAAATGGAATACTGATTAAGTAGAACACTTGCCTCTAGAAATAAAGTTGGGAAAGAATGGAAAATGGAGGCAGATGGCTGAAAAGACTGAATGACTAACTAAGAATTGTGAACTTTCTGTTGTTCAACAGGCAGTCCTAAAGTTTCCCGAGCATGATCATGACCATTAATTAAACACTTACAGTTCACTTGCAATGTGTCCAGTACTGTTTAAAATATTTTTCAAATAATAACTAATTTATCTTCATAACAACATTCTAAGGCAGATAATTTTATTATTCAAGCATTTTAGACTTGGAATCTGAGAAATGGCGAAGTTAAGCCCAAGGTCACAACCAGGAAGTGGCAAAGCTGGGATTCAAATGTAAGCAGTCAGTTTCCAGATTCTGTGTTCTCACTTATGACACTATGAAGTCAATGAGCAAAATCAAATTTTAAAATAAATAAATCTGAAAACACCATATATGTGTGTTTAAAGAACTGACAAAACTGAGAAACGAAGTCAATTAGAAGAACCTTCACTAGTATGAACATGAGGTAATGTTATTTAAACCAGAATGGTGGCTGTAAGAAATAGATTGGATAGGATAGATTCAGGAGTCCATTTTCAACTTAAATACAATGACTTATAATGAATATAAGTTAAACTATGTCATTTTTCAAAGAATCTATGCCTCCCAAATATACATATAAAGTATTATAGTTTGAGACTCATATCTTTAAAAAAAAATTAATACTTATTTTTGAGAGAGAGAGAGAGAGAGAGACAGTGAGAGAGGGGGAGGGGCAGAGAGAGAAGGAGACACCGAATCTGAAGCAGGCTCCACGTTCTGAGCAGTCAGCACAGAGCCCAATGTGGGGCTTGAACTCATGAACTGTCAGATCATGACCTGAGCAGAAGTCAGACACTTAACTTACTGAGCCACCCAAGAGCTTCAAAACTCATATCTTTTAAACGCTTAATAAAATCTGGTGTGTGTGTGTGTGTGTGTGTGTGTGTGTGTGTGTGTGTGTGTGTGTTTTTAATCAGAAGTAGCTTTGGTATAGTTTTTCTTAATTAGGAAATTATTATTTTTTGTTCATGAGCAAGGGACAATTGTTAAATGTGAAAATACTCGCTGTGGTTGGCTTAGTTCTATTTTATGTGGCGTTAGCTCTCTGTTTGTATAATTTTGCATTTTACTGATTCCTTACAGACAAAACTGTGTCTTTGTGAAATTGTCTGTAAGCTTTCAGAGACAAAAATTCCAGGTTATTTTGAAGTTACGCCTGTTTGTATCATTCGCCCACTCAAGACATCACACATTCTTCCAACCACCCCCTACACTTGGAACAGGCACTAAGTTAATATACGCCAGGCAGGCCACCTTGCTCTTCTCCTTCAAAAACTCCTATAAAACCATCTGTTCTGGGAGTCATTCCAACTACAATAACCACCTACTACTTTCAATTGCCTATAATATCTACATCCACTTTCTTGAGCACTGCTGACATATTTTATCATTAAAAAATCCATAAGACAAGTCATTTTCTAAATATCTTATAGTGATACTTAACCTCCCCTCAAACATCTACATTCCCTTTAATGTAAAAGCATATTCTTGTGAGCTTTTCTTTCATGACAGATTAAGAAAATATCAGTCTCAAAAGAGTAGAGAATTAACATTTAATTTCTTTGTGACTCTTGGATCAAAATGTTTAGCCAAGCCAGTTAGTTATTCTGATTTGAATTTTGTGCCAAACTCTCACGGAGAATGTTCAGTGAAACTATCTAATTGGATACTTTATGAAGATACTCTAGTGTAGAAAGTAAACAATATAGTGAATTGTTTTTAAATTGTTAGACTCTGATTTTCAGAGTTCATTATAGATTACTTTCTAGGTGACAACTAATTTTGATCTTATGATACTTTGAAGAGACTGTTCCAGGGAATAAAAAAATATATAACAAAACACCTTATATTGTTATGCAAAATAACAATATTGTTATGAGTTTTGAGATATTAAATCCATGTACTCTCATGCTGCTTAACACCAGAATCCTGAATGCTCATGAAACCCCTACTAATTGTACCAGTAACATGCATATCTTCACCGGGATGGCATTAGCCAGGTAATAATCTGAAAACATGCATTTTTTAATTTTGCAAAAGTCCCTCCTCACTGAAAAATAAAGGACATTTCTTTATAGTTTCATAGCAAGGATCTACTGATCAACAGACAGGTACCAGATGATGGAGAACAGAAGAATTAATTCACTGAAGCTATAGAATAAGGAAGCAGGGTGGGAGATTTCTGCCATACTAGAAGCCCTGCTGTTGCTTGGTGAAGGTGGTGGGTGGGAAGATAAAAGCCAAAACACTGGAAGCAAAGACACAAGATTAGATATAATGGCCTCCTCATTCCTCTGGTGGAAAAGGAAAATATCCACATAAGGCAAGGCAATCAAAGAATCCTAGAAGTAACCTCTGGCAGACCCTATGTGTGAGTGAGAAGAACACTGCTGTTTTCATAATTCTGTGTCCAAATGGCATTGGAGCAGTGAAGCAGCAGTGGCTGAAGGAGGTGTCCAGTTAAGTGAATTTGAAGAAAGCCCTTGCAGGGTCACGTAGACCTTATTATGGTGAAAAAGAGCACCTCAGAACTACAAGGCCATCTCACAATGTGGACTCAAAACAGGAATGAAATATGTTCAGGACAAGTAGGTGGTAGGTGTGGAACACTGACAATGAAGGCTATTACATGGTCCGCAGTCACCGGAATAAGGTATAAGCCAGATGTCAAAAATATGAGGGGGGTCTCTACAGAGGATACCAGTGGAAGATGCACAATGACCATGTGACTTTCTGTGACATTTCAGTAGAGATAGAGAACAGAGATAGTATCTTCCCCCCATGTTGAGGGAAAATGTAATACGCCCTTTGTACCCAAGTATTTTCTGTGAAGAATGAGAGAAAAAGCAAAGCTAATGAGTAGAGATAAACACCTAGAAACACTGGTAATTAAATGAAAGAAAATAAATTTTAAATTGGAAAAGACTGAAGTATTTTATTTTTTTTAATAAATTTATTTTTGAGAGAGAGAGAGAGGGAGTGTGTGTGTGTATGGGGGGGGGTGCAGAAAGAGAGGAGAGATAGAATCCCAGGCAAGCTCCATTTTCTCAACACAGAGCGTGATACAGATCTCAAACTCACAGACCGTGAGGTCATGACCTGAGCCCAAATCAAGAGTTGGATGCTTAATTGTCACAAAGTGACCTATAAGCATTTTAAATGACAAAACCAGTTATTTATTCCATCAGTGAGATTGGTGACTCAAGAATCAGATAAGAACAACCAAAGGAATAAAACAAAGCAAACTTTTCAGTGTGACTTTTGATTGCTTTATATTTGATTGCTTATATTAATGTGTTTATTGCCAAGGGTAGTAAGTTTTATGTAATAATGTGAAATTAACTTAGCTACTCTTATCATTAATTCTAATCCATAAATACTTAGATAAAAAATGAAAAAGCTCATTAAAACCTCCTTGAAAAGACAACTAGACCAGTTTAAAATGCGTAGCATGTAATGCACATTGAATGCCTACTTGTGCTAGGTACTTGAGCAATGAAAATACAAGGATGAATAAAGCATGATTCTTATTAAAAATTTAATGTAATAATTATTTCTAACAATATTCCTAATCTGGAGGCTTTGAAGACAATTTCTACTTTATTTTGTATGAATTCTTTTTGAAGACATTCAACAAGTTTGTTTTGAAATTTATGTGGACTTATTTGGAAAGGTACACCTGTTTTTGACTGTTTAGAAAATATTAATTATCATCATCAATATGCTTGCAATATTTCCTGCCAAATAGAAAAGAGCATGCATGGCATACATTTCAGTGCCTACACATCTCAATATCACATAAAATAATGCATATAAAAGCAAAATTTAAAACTGTACATTAGTATATGCACATATTTTCTTATTTAACCATAATGGCAAAAAAAAAATCTTCTTAGAATCTAAAAACAACCAGGTAGTTATCTAGAATCTGTTAACAACTTTTTTCTCATATGAATTAAAAAGTATTCAACTATATATTTTAAAATAATACTTACTTTGAATGTAAGGAAAAACTTGTGACCCTAGAATTATAAATTTTGTCCTTTTAGTACCAAAGTTTTTATGCTTCACTTTATCTGTTAAGGCCCCAAAGAAATATTTATATAGCAGCTAACATTTGGATAACTATTATTTACCAATCATTTTGTAATACAATTACTTGACTTAAACTTAAAGATAAGAGGGGCACCTGGGTGGCTCAGTCGGCTGACTGTCTGACTTGATTTCGGCTCAGATCCTGATCTCACAAATGTGAAACTGAGCCCCTCCTCAGGGTCTGCACTGAGTGTGGAGCCTGCTTGGGACTGTCTCCCTCTCTCTCTGCCCTTTTCTCTCTCTCTCTCTCTCTCTCTCTCTCTCTCTCTCTCTCTCTCCTCTTTCAAAATAAATAAACATTAAAAAACTTGAATATAAGATTCCATTTGTCCAAACAGATAAATCTATCTGAAGTTAACTTTATTTTTTTTAATGTTTTTATTTTGTGTGTGTGTGTGTGTGTGAGAGAGAGAGAGAGAGAGAGAGAGAAGAGAATGAATGAGCAGGGAAGGGCAGAGAGGATCCAAGCGGACTCTGCAATGACAGCAGCAAGCCTGATTTGGGGCTCAAACTCAAAAACTGTAAGATCATGACCTGAGCCAAAGTTGGACACTCAACAGACTGAGCCACCTAGGCACTCCTATATGAAGTTAAGTTTAAATCAGAACCCTATAAAGACAAAAAGTGAATCAGATGAGACTACTGACTGAATTCACACTATGCACTTAAGATCAGATAATATATAAATGGACAGCTAATATAATATATGCATTTGCATGGAAATGGAAATAGCAAAGATTTATACATATGATTGCTACATGCCAGGAAACGTTCTTTGAGTTTTATATGTATTAACTCATATATCCCTTACACACTTTAGGGTAGAAACTATTGCTATGTCTTTTTACATAGAAGAAAACTGAGGCACAGAGAATGCTTAAGCCACTTGTCCAGGGTCACCCAGTTGTTAAGCAAGGTGTTTGGATTTGGATTTAGGCTATTAGGTTTCAGAGTGTGTGCTCATCACCACTACAGCCATTTCAAAGATCAAATTGCATGGTTCTGGTATGTATTGCCTTCCCTAGAAAACAAGTAAGAAAAGGCTGACACAGATACAGGACTGTCTACTCAAGAGTTTCTATTTAATATATTGTCCTGGTTCACTACCTTGTGTAGCACATACGAATCTGAACTAAAATGCATTACATTTTACAGAGAATCTCAGTTTCTCTACATTACTCAAAATTCACACCCTACTTAAGATTAGATTTCTACTAAAATTCTTCATTCACTGCATTTCTCAATTGTCTCTATGGTATCGGCCCCCAAATTACAGAACTTGAGGTTTCCACTCATTTCATATGCTCTGAAATCTATCCACACTCTTCTGAACACTTTCTCTCATAGTTGCAATTTTTCATCTACAGCAGGGGGTAAACTTTTTATGTAAAAACCCAGATAGTAAATATTTTAGGCTATGTGGATCATATGGTATCTGTCACAACTCAACTCTGCCCTTGTGGTTAAAAGGCAGCCATAGACAGCAGGAAAACCAATGAGCTTGGCTGTGCCCCAACGAAACCATATGTATGTATGTGTGTATATATGTATGTATGTACGTATATATGTATTTGTACAAAGCAAGCATAGGACTACAGTTGGTACGTGTGCCATAGTTTTTAATCCCTGATCTCTCTTATTACATCACACTGGGAAATGTTTATACTTTGCTCTGCCTTTTGTAAGGGAAGTATGATTTTAAAATGTTCTCCCATTTAGAAAAGTCACTTAATTCTACAGCCATCTCTGTGTGTCTCTATCGAACCTATATTTTCTTCTTGACCACAGTTTTCACTGGAAAACCATCTTGAGCCAATTCTTTCACAGTCTGTGTTTTTAGAAACGTTATCACACTCAACAACCATAATAATCCTGTGAGTTATTTAACCAAAATCATTCCAATTTGCGAAGAGGTAACTTCCACAGTGATTATAAAATGGCTTCTTATTCCCAATCCTGTGCCTTTGTTACTAATAACAAAATTTTTGTGTTACATAGAAAAATCACATGTGATTGCTATCAGATGCATGTTACCTCTTAAATAGTAAATTTTTCAAAAACTTCCAACTCCATTTCTCACTTCACACAAATTATTTAGTATTTCTGACATGCCTTCCTAAATTCCAGACAATTACTGACCCCCTGCATCATGATATCAATGTTCCTCATGAACAGAAGTCATATGAGAGCTTTGATAGTAAATTCTGACAGGGATAAAAATGAAAGGAAATGGTATTACATTAGCTACATTATATGAATTATTAAATTTAACTTAATCTTATAACAACCCTGAGAACTAGTAATCAGTAATTGCTATTCTGATGCTATAGGTAATGAAATGGAGCATCATAAATTCTAAATAATTTACCCAAGGTTATAGAGCTGGTAAGAAGCCGAAGCACAAGCAGAATCTAGACATAAATAGAACTAAAGATTCGTGTACTTTGTATGACATCATATCGTGTTTCATGGTTGAGTTATTTATGGAACCCAATATCAGGTCCAAACTCCTAATCACCAGTGTACTTTTTCTTGTGTAAACTCTGCTTAGAATTCTCTGTATGTCTTAATGAGGACCAGAAAACTTGCTTCTATCATTTGAACAGTGAAGGTAAAAATCACAGAAATAGTTTCAATATGAGTTTTATTACTGTTTATGTCCTAGAGAGCTTGGAACATTCTGAATGAAATTAAAATGCATTTCACTGGTGTAGAACCATGAACATTTGTCAAAATTGTTTTGTACAAAACTCCCTAGGTTTTCACAGCTGTATAAAAGCTTCTTCAAAGAAATAAGTACAGAATGAATAAAAACAGATGTGGCTTTTTTGCATATTATCAACAAAAATCTCTTTTTTATCTTGCCAATGTCTTATCATAACTTCATTTATGTCATAATTCTGTACACAACATGTGCAAAGAAAGTACATGACATTCTCCATACATGTAATAGTCTTAAATAAGGTTTTCTGGTTACTTCTATTTCTCTAGAGATTACCTTTGCACAGGAACTAATTTTGTATGTTTTCTAACTAAAACCCAACCTTTCATGCTGTGCACTCAAAGCTTCACCAAACATTCTCCACTCTATTAAAGGTAATTGAGTCAGAATGCTTAAAGATATTTTAAATGAATGTGCACTCAACATTCTCCAACTTGGTTCAGGAAATAGATTTAGGGAAGTTTTTAAAACTCTGCAAACTTTAAGAAAGGAAATTACCTTTGGTTATTTAAAGCTAGAGAAGATTGGGCTTTATAACTTTAAGACAATGTGCTATCATCAACCCCAAGGCAATGAAAGAGTCTTTCTTTATAGAAAGTCACTTAGTGGTTTGTTTTTAAAAGTGTTTTCACTGCTGGAAATTCAAACACCATATAGTACTTTTCTAGGCACTCAGATGTGGGAACTAGTAGTTAATGTTGCATAATATAAGGCTAAAACTGAAATGCAATCATTTGCAGTGTCTAACAATAATTTAAGCTCTCGACGACATTAGAAAATGAGGGTGTTAATACACATGCACAAAATGATTCTACGTGACTTTTCAAAGATTAAATTGCACACTCTGTATGGACAAAAGAAGAAATTAAATCAGGATATGAATGAGTGCTATTTTATTAGGTCGATGTTCTAGCACAGCTTAATACCACTGCTTTACCTGAAAAGTTAATCACTTCTTATATTATTTTTCAAATTGTTAACTTTTCAAAGCATCATGCTAACTTAAAATTAACTTAGTGTATTGGCTGCATTCATTTAAACGTTCACATAGAAAAATATTTTACAGCTTTTAATTGTTTCAGGTTTATATGGAAGATTAAATATATTTTAACAGGCATCTACATAAGTGACATGATTATTTTATTATAACCTGAAAACCTAATTATCACCTTTTTATGGAGGACAAGGAACAGCTTTAGAGGCAAATTAATGTATCCTATCAGTGGGACAGTTTGTCACTTTATTAAATAATCATCATCTTGGCAAATAAAATTATTCTAAGCTTCATCGAATGAAGACAAGAGATAGGACCCCATCACACTATTACACGTTAAAATTAACTTCCCACAGGTTTTTAAACAGTTTACTACACTTTCACGGTGTTGGATATTACAGTAGAAATGACAGCACTAACTTCTCTTTAAAACATAAAAGCAAATATGTTTCATATTAGCTTTCAAAGGTAAACATATTTCTGACATTACACAGATATATCATATATTTGATTGTACACAAGTTTATAAGCATGCTGTGTCATAATAACAAGAAATGATGTACTTGTAAACAGATAAGTAGAAGGGCATGCATCATTAAAAATGAGTCGATATTAAGTAATCATCTAAAATACGCAGCTGCCAAGAATTTCTGTACACTAAAAATTTACTATATGCTTGAAAAAATAAATGTATTCTTTATCTGCTTCTATCTTAATGAGAAGTGCAAGAAAACTTATAATCATAAATGTATGTAAAATATGGGATTTGTTAAAATTCCTTTAAAATAAATATAGGATTACTTGCATTTTTGAAGTATTTATAAAATATAGTTGAAAGATCATTAAATACTTCTAAGCCAGATATGTATGTGGAAAAAATCCTTTAAATGATCTACACACTATACCATAGTAATGCTAATATTCCCAAATTAAGTTATCTAAGAATTCTTTTAAATAAGAATCTTTTCTTAGAATGCCCTAGGTTCAAATTAGAAAATTGTTTCAGACATTTTGGCATTTATTTAATTAGTAATGCTACAATTATAAAGGAGTTCAACACTCTGACTTTTAGTTTCACTGAAGTAAAGCCCCTTCCACATGAGATTAACACTGGCCTTCTTCATCAAATGTGATCGAAAGCTCCTTAATTAGTCAGCAGGACTAAGGTAACAAATGGCCTTTGATCTCTCACCACAGGTGCTCAGATTTTGGCATTTTATTTCATACTCTCATGTGTGCTGAGTGGCATTCAAATGTAACTCAAAGTACGTTTTGCTAAGAGAGATGCGTAATTCCACAAGAGAAGGACTACTGGGATAAATATCTAAGTTCTGACATCAACACAACACTCAAGAAAAACAATTGCTTTTCCAGTGTGCTTATTAAGAAAAGAGTCTTCCAGTGTTCTCTGGATCATAAGGAGCGTAGCAAAACCTGTGCTCATGTCAGCCACTGCCCTCTGCTGGCTGGATTCTTCAAATTCATTAATTTAGAAAATATTTTCAAGCCTGGCTTATACAAAGGATGACTTACAGCTTCTTTCTTTCTGGAATTAAGAATGTATGAAAACTGTATGTAAGAATTTGGATTTTGAAATGAATAATAGGCATTCTAACAACATGGATTTTCTGTGAGGGTCATGAAGTTAGATTCTTGAATTGTACTAAAAATTAAAGGAATAATTTAATAACTTCTTATGCCTAAATAATTCTAATAGTCTAAAAAAATAAACAAAATGATTTAAATAAATCCTAAATAAATACTTCTGACAAAACTAACAATTAATAATATCTACATAATTATATATAATACTTTATAATTATATATAATTACATTTGATAATACATGGCAATATTATTCACTATTGATTTTAAATCAGTGTCTTCAAAAATCAAAATGAGTATTTATTACAACAAGTATATAAAGTTCAAATCCAGTCAAATAACCCAGTAATCACTACTGTGGATTTCACCAATGCTCCAGTTTACAGATGATGGAACAAGAATGGCTCCTTTATTGTACTAGCTCTTGAGTTCCATCCCAGACATCTCACCTAATCCTAGGCCAGTAAAATAATCTACTGTCTGTGTAACTGACCTGGCTATCCCACACACATCTCCCAACAGACACAGAACCAAACTCATAACCTTCCTCCCACACGTCTCTTCTTCCTACATTCGCCTCTTAAATTTGTATTGCTGCTATTCATCTTTCCTTTGCATCTGCATTCATACCTATATCAATTACTAAGCTTGGGGACAGTAACCATGTTTCTCTTCTAAAAGTATTATGTTCTTGTTTAAAACCCTGTAATTGTTTCATATTACCTCAAAGATAAAGGAGACGTTTCCAATAGGACTACCCAAATACCCTGTAATACCAGTATGATCAACAAATCCCCTTCAATCTTCCATTTCTCATATTTGAAACTAACTTCCACCCTTCCCTCCTTCCTTCTTGGTCCCTACCACACATTATTATGTTTTATTCCACTTTATCTTACACATGATATTCCTTCACTTATGCTAGTCTTTTATAAAGTACCTATTCACCTTTTAGAGCAATATCCAGGCATTAGGTTTTCTTTTATAATTAAATTTTTTTAATGTTTATTTTCTTTTTGGGAGAGATAGAGAGACAGAGTGTGAGCGGGGAGAGGCAGAGAGAGAGCGAGGCAAAGAATCTGAAGCAGGCTGCAGACTCCCAGCTGTCAGCACAGAGCCCGATGCGGGGCTTGGTCTCACAAGTCGTGTGATCATGACCTGAACAGAAGTCAGGCATTTAACCGACTGAGCCACCCAGCTGCCCCAGGCATTATGTCTTCTATAAAGACTTCCTAGCACCACTGCACCACGACTACATGAAAATCATTTTCTCCCTTGTATCTTTATGTGTGGTACTTCAATTAATGCATCCATCTCACAACACTGTATGTGTTTGCTTTCATGAATGTTTCCCCATATCAAGCCATAAACTCAGAGGTTGCAAAGGTATCAAACTCACCTTTTATTCTAAGCAATGAAAATCTTTTCTGGTCAGCAAATATCTTTTAACTATCTAGACAAAATGGTTAATACTTGCTAAATAGATAAACTAGGGCAAGTAACTTATACTTCTGTTTTCTAATATGTAAAGTAGGGATAATAGTAACCATATCCTAGGGTTGTATGTTGTTTAATAAAATAACCCAGAAGAACCATTTGTAAGACAATCTGAAATATACCCCAGGCTTCAAGAGGTATTAATGGTGAGTTCTAATATAGGAGACTGGTATAACAAAAGAGAACTACTAGATCGGTAACTCTGTATAAAAGGCTATAAGAATTCACAATAAAAATAAGATGGGGGCGCCTGGGTGGCGCAGTTGGTTAAGCGTCCGACTTCAGCCAGGTCACGATCTCGCGGTCCTTGAGTTCGAGCCCCGCGTCAGGCTCTGGGCTGATGGCTCAGAGCCTGGAGCCTGTTTCCGATTCTGTGTCTTCCTCTCTCTCTGCCCCTCCCCCGTTCATGCTCTGTCTCTCTCTGTCCCAAAAATAAATAAACGTTGAAAAAAAAAAAAAAAAAAAGATGGGTACTAGGTCTTGTGGCATTATTTTAAGTTTTCATGGTAAACAAAGCCCTTTTTTCTTTCTGAAATATTTTCATAAAAAAAAGACAAAGTTAATAGATATAAAGAAAGTAAAAGAAAAATTTTTATAAGAACTTGCATTCTTTCCTTTATGTCACATAATAGTTTCAGTTAATTTAAATATATTTGAATATGGCTTAGATCATTGGGCGAATACAAAACAGACTAAAGCACCTATTTTGAAATGTAAAAAAGCCAACAAAATTAAAACAATTGAGTGTGAACACAGATTTCATATTCATAAATTCACAGATCACATGAATCACAGTGTATGAATGTTTCTGTGCCTTAGACATTATTATCGAAGTTCCAAATGACCTTCTTAATTTGAACATGTCTTAAAAAAAACAGAATGAATTAAAAAGAGTTAATGACAGTAAAGTGAAAATAGGTAAAACAAAACAAAACAAAACAAAAAACCCAACCTGTATATATAAATATTTCTATGTGTAAAAAACAAAACAAAATGAATTATGCCATCTCAGTGAGTAATAAGCTTCTCAGTAAGTTACAAGGATGGCCTAAGTGGCATGTGCTCTGCTTAGAGATAAATGGACATGTAAAGATTTAAACTTATAAAGCAGAACAGCATAAATATGTGGGGCTGACTGTCTACACTACAAAAAGGTTTTATTACATAAGGTTTTCTCATAGTACCTGTAAGTAATTTGATTACATCATTAAACAGACCCAACAGAAAACGAGAACCTCAGAGATTTAGATGTGACTTGCTTAAAGCTGAGAAAATGAACTAAGAAACCTAAAGTCTATGAAAAGCCCAATATACGAAATATATTACAACATACGAAAATTTGGGCAGACACTACTGACTGACCCTCATTATCCACTTTCCTTTCTTTCTGTGTATACTAATACCTCCTACGCTTTAGGGGGCTACAGGACCCTGCAGGAGAAGATGACATTTTCCCGAACAACTCCTCCCTTTTAGTGTAGGTGCCTTGCAATATGAGGCATAATGTGAGAAGCGACAAGCGTGACTTTTGGTGGAGGAACTTGGTGACAGTGTTATCAGCAGTGGGCATGGATGTAAGAGTACCTTTTGGAGGGATGTCTTCTTTCCTTCTTACCTCTGACAGAAATAGACATTTCCTCCTGGCAGCACGCCACACTTAATTTTGCACTTAACCTCAGTGACAGGCTTTACCACATTTTATTGTGAGTACATGTTTGGTTTGTCTTCCCCAAGGGCAGGGAGAATATTTAATTATGAACCTTAACTTATTTTCTAAGCACTTTCCTATTGTAATAAATGCTTCTCAAGTTACACATTAAAAATAATGGAAAAAATACAAAATCACATTATGGGTGCTTGTGTTAAAGTTGTGGGCTTTGTGTTTTCAAAATTTAGTATTCATCATTTTGTTTTCATAATGATAAGAGTATAAATGTGTAAATCTTTAATTCTTTACTGAATAAATAATATGTAAATGAGTATTCTTAGACCATTAGCACATGAGGCCATAAAATGAGAAGTAATTAAATTCTTATGAGTCAGTATTTAGCTAAGAAAATTATATATATTTTATGTATGTACATAAAACATTCAAATTTTGGTTATGGCATACATCTCCTATTTGGTGATTACTTATTTTCTTGAATACTTATACTCAGCTTTCTCTCAGCACTTATAAAACTTTTCAGAGAAGAGCAGTGACCTAGTTTTAAAAAGACACATTATACAGCAAGCCAAAGAAATACTAAAATAAAGTAAGAGGCCCATAAATAGGCTATAAAGAAAAATCATTGTTAAACAAATACTCCTCTTCCTGTTACACCCCAAAGATTGGGGGGAAGGGGAGAGAGAGAGGGAAGAAAGGAAGAAGGAAGGAAGGAAGGAAGGAAGGAAGGAAGGAAGGAAGGAAGGAAGGAAGGAAGATAGACTCTTTCCTCAGTTTACCCTCTCTTCTCTAATCTCCCGAAGCTTCATCAAGAGTGATCCTTTTAAAATGCTGAACTACCCTCCTTTATTAAACTCATTAATTTCTCAAATCTTTAATAGGCCCTCCATGATTTGGTTCCTGGCCTGACTTTTGACTTTTCCTCTGTCTTTTGATGTGTCAGGATGGAAGGAAGAAAGCAAGGAAGGGAGAAAGCAAGGAAGGGAAGAAGGAAAGGAGGGAAAGAGGGAAGGAATGAATCCCAGAAAATACACAACTATTTGTGGTAAGACCCAAAGGCCCTAGGCTCTATCTAATGTCCTTTCTAGAATAAAAGTGTTCCAATGTAGATTACAACTCTTTTTAAAGTTGATTTCAAGGAGTTTAAAATGCCTTTATAAATTAGCTTAGGACTTGGACAGATATTTGTAAACCACTATTCACAGCAGTCTTATTCACAATAGCCAAAACATGCAAACAATTCAAATGCCCATCAGCAGATGGATAAACAAAATGAAGTATATACATACAGTGGAACCTTATCCAGCCTTAGGAAGGCAGGAGGAAATTGTGATACATACCACAAAATGGACTAAACTTCAAGACAATATGTTAAATGAAAGAAGCCAAAAAAGGACAAACATTGCAATGTTCCATTTATAGGAGGTATCTAAAATAGCCACATTTGTAGAGCTTTAGTTTGGGAAGATAAAAATGTTTGGCAGATGGATGGTGGTAACGGTTGCACAACAAAGTGAATGTACCTAATGCCACTGAAATGTACACATAAAAATAATGAAAGTGAAACATTTTGTGTTATATATATTTTCTCACAATAAAAAAGAAAAAAATAGTATTAAAAATACGAAACACCATAATGCAAAAAAATTTCTAATAACAAAATAAACATCTGACTTCATTCCTATAACTTTAATAAAAGCAGCATACATATATCTGCATAAACAAAAATAAACTTTGTTCTGCATAAACAATTCTATAAATTTGTTAGGTTTACTATGGTAATGAGGCCTATATTTAAAACTGAATTTTGAAAATTTAAAAATGTTGTAAAACTATAATCGACTTTTAAAAAATAAAAATGAGAAATTCTAACAATTAGAACATCAGAAATAGCAATCAGTAAAATCTTCCTCTATTTTTAATGGCCTCGTTGAATTGTCATTCCTCCCAATGTACCACCAGTCCCAGCATTAATTTCCAAAGTATTTAACTCTTTTTTGCCAAACTCCTTTGAAGTGCCATAAAAAAATGCATGTAATTTTCAAGGACTCTGTAACATCAGAATCATGATTCTAACATAAATCCCCTACTCTGAGTCCTTCAGGCCTCTACTTATGATATTCACAAGTCAGAATTAAGAAATTTCCAAAACTATTCTCAAAATTTTATCCCTGATGTGAATTTCAAGTCTCTTGAAATTTAACAACTCAGAACTGTGATCTCTTTATTCCTGACCCAATCATGAAATAATAAATGCATTAAAGCACAGTTTGGGAAAAGAAAGGGCCAGAGAGTTAAATCAAAACACATCAAGGAATTAAAAGCATAAATCCTCTACAAATTCTACAAAAGAAAACACAGGGTGGTTTGGGAGCCCAACCTAGTCAGGTGGGACAAGAAAGGATTATCCTTTCAGAAGTAGCATCTAAGCAGTAATCATCAGTCTAATGAAAAGCAACAACCAATCTAAAATTCTGGCAAGGGTAGATGCATCAAAAGACAGAGGAAAAGTCAAAAGTCAGGCCAGGAACCAGATCATGGAGGACCTGGTAAAGACTTGAGAAGTTAAAGAGTTTAATAAAGGACGGTGGTTCAGCACTTTAAAAGGATCACTGTTGATGAAGCTTCAAGAGATTAGAGAAGAGAAGGTAAACTGAGGGAAGAGTCTATCTCAGAATTCTGAGGGCCACTAACAATTACAAACTGATTAAACAAGTCACAAATAAAACTCAAAACCGAGCAGGAATAGTTACGATGGTATATTTTATGGACCCAGGTAAGAGAAGTTTTAGGAAGACAGAGTAAATGACAAATGCAAATTCAATGTCTGTAGGGATCAAAAAAGCCCTGAAAATATTGGATTTAGTGACTTAGAGATCTTTTGTGACCTTAATGAGAAAAGCTTCATTTACATGTAAAAGAATCCAATTAGAATGGTTTTGCAGAAGAAAATGAGTGAGCAATGGGTGAGTACAAAATTTATCCAGGATTTATTTGTGAAGACAATAAGGTACATGAGGCATAACTGAAGAAAAGCAAGATCAGGAAACTTATTTTTTAATGATGACGAATGAAGCAAGGTAGAGCTTGCTTGTAAGATGTTAGAAAGGACCTTACAGTTGTAGGACAGGAAAGATCTCAGCGAGAAGGATGAAGTATGCTTCAAGATTTAGGGAAACAGAGGATGGGGGTGGTATGTAACAGATATGGACACAAGGTAAAGTGGCCCTAGATTAATGGATGGCTAACTTACCTGCTAGGTTAGAAGGATGAGGGAAAGAGGGATGTGGATGCAGAAAAATTGTTCCTTTGTTATTAGAAGTTATGTTAATCACTATTTGGTGTTACTTTTTTCTTATTGAAGTATAAATCAGGGTCATCTCTAAGTGTAAAGGAGGTTTAAAAACAAATGGGGGATGTTAGAAATGGGTGTCGTAAAGATGGAGAGAAGGAATGGGATAAGGAAATACATGCAGGATTAATATTCAGGGCTGAATAGTTTGATAAATTTGGCAATCATGATAATCTGTCAACAAAAGTACAGAGAACGTGAAACTGTAAGACTTCTAAAGCTAAGTGAAGGAATGGCATATAGCTTCTTCCTGTTCTGTTGGGACGCTCACTTGTGAAGGCCTGAGCTGTCATTGACAAGTATGGCTATCCTAAGCCATCACACTGCAAGAAAATTCAGGCGACAAAAAGGTGCTGTAGGTGCTGTGATAGTTAATTTTATGTGACAACTTGACTGACCTAGGGTGCCCAGATTAAACATTATTTCTGTGTATATGTGTTTGTGAAAGTTTCTAGATGAGATTAACATTAAATTGGTGGACTCAGTAAAGTAGACGGCCCTCCCCAAGGTGGGTAGCCATCATCTAAACTGATCAGGACCTGAATGGAACAAAAGACTGAGGAAGGAGAGGACCCTGACTAACACAGTTGCTCCAGGCAAGGTCTCAACCAACAACCAGCCCTGGCTACCAGACATGAGAGTAACCATGCCTCCAGTCAATTCCATTTCCCAGCAAATCCAATCATTTCCAATCTTCCCAGGTAAAGATCCCATGACTAGAGACAAGCCATCCCTGCTTTGCCGTGTTTGAATGGCTGAGCTACAGAAGCTATACAGGTAATAAAATGGTTGTTTTATACTGCCTAGCTTTCAAGTGGTTTGTTATGTAGCCACAATAAACAGAAGAGATTTTGACATGAGGAAGTGGAGTGTTGCCACAACAAAAACAGAAAACATGTGACATTTGCTTTGGAACTGAAAGATGAACAGAACCTAGAAGGTAAAGGGAGACAATGAATGGCCTTCGGAAACCATTAGTGAGGGCAGTGACAATACAGAATAATGTTAATGGGAAAAGGAAACTAAACGCTAGTTATATGGTGGCAGTTTGTTACGAAACAACAGTAACAGGCAAATCTCAGCCTATTTTTGCCCCTTATAAGTATTTACCAAATAAATGTAATAAAGTTATATAGCATTTCTGTTTTGTGTGTGTGTGTGTGTGTGTGTGTGTGTGTGTGTGTGTGTGTGTGT
>NW_024412391.1:55619853-55703645 GCF_014898765.1 Herpailurus yagouaroundi | reverse complement strand
TGTGTGTGTGTGTGTGTGTGTGTGTGTGTGTGTGTGTGTGTGTGTGTGAAGTAGAAATGGGAAGGAAGAAACTTCAGAGAAATTAGAATTAAAAGTCATAATAAATCAAGATTTTTTACCTCTACTTTCTATCTAATTTTTTTCAGAAATTTTACCCATTAGGGAAATAATCTCTTCATATTTTAGGACTAGGGTTTACCAATATATAGAAGGGTTGCTTAAGATTCTCTACTTTGTGAAAACACCAGTCATGTAGAAATGTAAAACAGAAAATAGGAACTTAACAGTGTTGCTTAAGTGAGAATATTATTTTTTTCTTCAAAGAAAAATGTGAATCAGGGAACTCTTTAAAAAAAATTCTATCAGTCATTTGAAACTAATATATTAGGATTATTATGTTGGCCAGAATATAGTGCTGAACCTATCTGTTGAAGAACATGTATTCCAAAAGGAAAGGAATTAGTAACTAATGCTCAGGTAGAGCAAGAGACAATAGAGATCACCAAATTAGTTCCAATTAGCCATGCCATAGGATTATTCTAGGGAAAATTACCTTATAATGAGGTGATTAACCTCTTTTGAAAGAGTTTAAGATAGACTTACTTTCTACTTAATATGGCCTATAAAAAGGTGACATAGTAAGGGTTCTCAAAATTGTTCCCAGGGATGATTTCTACTCCAAATCAACAGATGTTATTCTATAAGAACCACAAAACACTTTTAGATATTAAAAGTTCATATCAGATTAACTAATTTACATGGCATGTACTATATACTAAAGAATATAATAATTGAATGATATTCAATTCCAAATGTTAGTCTATAGAATATCTAAGAATATCAAACAAACAAAAAAATCTGTCATTGACATTGATCAATGTCAAAGGCTCCTTCCCCAAAGTCAGCTGTCCACTGTCTAATTAGTTTAGCGCATCCCTCAGTCCCGAGAGCACAACTGGTTCTTGTTACAGTTAGACTAATCTGAACAAAGGAGTAGGGATCTATATAAAGGATTCAGTAAGACTAATCTGAATACAAAGGAAATGGGATCTTCAGTGTTTTTAACACAAAAGCAGTTCATAAACTAGGGACAGGGTTCCCAGAAACAGTAGCTTTAACTACTGGCTAAGCCTATCTTTGGTTTTTGCCTAAAAATTGATCATTCATTTACTGTGAACTAATTGAAATGTATACATATGTGTGTGTGTATTATTAACTCTACATATTTTCTATATACATACATATCCTACATCTATATTTATTCTATATAGAAATATAAAAATAAAACATGCAATTATATATATATATATATATTGTGTGTGTGTGTATGTATATGCTGTCAGCTTGTAACAAACAAGAAATAATTTTAAGTGTTTTAATTTCATAAATATTTCCCAAAAGTTTCCATGTAGGCACAGAATCTGTAATAATGAATAGAAATGTTGTTCCTAATCTCCTTTGTTACTGTTTAGTACTCTTTCCTATTAAAAAATACTCTGTATCTTAGATTTTTCAGTTGTGATCTTGTAGACATCTCTGAATTAACTACTGTAACTTCACAAATCTTGTTTCTTAATTTGGAACTCTAGGAAATGATTGTGTGTGTGTGTGTGTGTGTGTGTGTGTGTGTGTGTGTGTGTAAAACTTCTGCATAAAACACATGCAAATTCATGTAAAGCACAAACACAAATCCTAGGAAAAGAAAGGCAAAATCAATGAAGAAAATTTTGAAAATATTTGCATGGAAGTTATACTAATAAAATGTAAGTACCCTGCAAACAGAAACTAGAAATAAATGTTTTTTCTTCAATTAAATCTGAGAACATACAAGCAGCCCCTACTTCAATATACATCCTTTAAAGTTCAATGGTCACCTTAACTTGGGAGCGCCAGAAAATATCCTTCCTTCTGTATTACTACCATGAAAACTTTTCTTCCTGTTTACATTTTTCTGCAGAACCTATCATTATCTAAGGTTTCTATGTAACTTCAAATTCATTTTCTTCACTTGCCTTAGAGATTTGAAAGATTCAGTTGTCTAGATGGATGTCCATCATATAACAGGGGCTCCTTTAGTAAGTGTCTGCAGAATAAATAATCAACCAAATCAATAACAGGAGCTACGTTATCCAAACTTCAAGACCTTCATTGATCCTTTTGTTACTCCATGGCAGTGCAAAAGTAAAGAATAGAAAAAAAGCAGAAATAAGAACTTCGGAGAGAACAAAGAAATCAGTGAGAGGCAAAAGAAAGGAAGAAGCTACTGTATCTCTTCCTTGTTTATCCTCCAGTTCTCCTTCCATTCCAAAGAACTATCTTATACACATGATTTTGAACAGCTTGGACACAAAAGTGAGTTTTCTGGTTTAATGATATCTAGAAATGATGCAGGAAGATTCAGGTGAATCGAATCCTTTGCATCAGTGTGAACACAACTGTGACTAATTTACCCATTCACGTTTTTACCTCCTCAGATGAAGTATTTAAATGTATTTCAACACACAAATGAAAATATATGAATATAATACCACAGCTACTGGTAAATTATTTTAAAAGCCTTATATTATAAATACATGTACAGTAAGAATACACATAATTATGAAAAATTTGCATAAATATAAGAAAAAGTGAAACTCAGAAAATATATGTATGTACACACATATATATAAATCATACACCATGTATGTATACATGCATATACATCTATATATTATCAATCCACATATTCATCTAAGCACTATATGGCTTATACACAGATCATAAGTTTATATATTTATTTTGAAAGGGAGAGAGCACAAGCAAGGGTGGGGCAGAGAAAGAGGGAGAGAGAGAGGATCCCAAGGGGGCTCTGAACTGTCTGCACAGAGCCTGCCACAGGGCTCAAACCCACAAACCATGAGATCATGACATGAGCCGAAACCAAGAGTAGGACACTCAACTGACTGAGCCACCTAGGCACCTCGGAAAACTGACTTAACAATAGTTCTGACACAAAAAATGTCAAGAAATGTTATTTAAAAGATATAATTGAAGAGTCATTCTAAGTGAAAATGAAAAAGGAGTATGTTTCTATTTTTAAAAAATAACAAAATTGATTATGTACACAGAAAGTGAAGACATAACAAATGCTATAAGATATGAAATTCTCATTAACATATAATTTTATCCAAAAAAATCCCTATAAAGTGCTAACATTCCTTTGTTTTATTATTTTTAAATGTATTTATTTAAATTCAAGTTAGTTAACATATACTGTAGTATTGTTTTCAGAAGTAGAACTCAGTAATTCATCACTTACATATGATACCCAGTGCTTGTCCCAACAAGTGCCATTTCTTTTTTTTTTAATTTTTTTTTAACATTTATTTATTTTTGAGACAGAGAGAGACAGAGCATGAACGGGGGAGGGGCAGAGAGAGAGGGAGACACAGAACCAGAAGCAGGCTCCAGGCTCTGAGCCATCAGCCCAGAGCCCGACGCGGGGCTCGAACTCACAGACCACGAGATCATGACCTGAGCTGAAGTTGGATGCTCAACCAACTGAGCCACCCAGGCGCCCCAACAAGTGCCATTTCTAATGAATATGGATTTTATTCAAAATACTAAAAATCAAAATGTTTAACTTTTAATATCAGTAGCACAATTTCCCTAGTTTATAAAAGATGGTACCACTTACATAATATGGAAGTTTACATTAAAAGGTACGTATGTACGTTCTTAAATAGATAAAAAGGTTTCACTATACAATAATGGTGGTTGCAAAATTGAGGTCAAATGCCTTAAAGACAATGCCATGCAGACTCCATTCTGTCTTCACTTTCATTGTTTTCAATGGTTTGTGAATGTGTCAATAGTATAAAAATAAATTATTCTACATATTTTAAGAATACATAATAGAATTTATATAAAATATAAATAAATTAGATACAAATACTTATGTAAATAAATTTATATAAATAAGTCATATAAAAATTTTAATTTCATAATTTCAAAGTGCAAGAAAAGCTGAATTCCTACAAATATATACACTAAAAAGCTTCAGAGAAAACAAAAGGAATGTCTTCTTTATTTTACTTGCTGTGTTGTAACTGACTCATAAATACATGTAAGTTGCAGAAAAATGAACCTGGACCACTTTCTTACACCATACACAAAAATAAATTCAAAATGGATGAAAGACTTAAATGGAAGACAGGAAGCCATCAAAATCCTCAAGGAGAAAGTAGGCAAAAATCTCTTTGACCTTGGCCGCAGCAACTTCTTACTCAACATGTCCCCAGAAGCAAGGGAAACAAAAGCAAAAATGAACTATTGAGACCTCATCAAAATAAAAAGCTTCTGCACAGAGAAGGAAATAATCGGCAAAACTAAAAGGAAACTGACAGAATGGGAGAAGATATTTGCAAACGAAATACCAGATAAAGGGTTAGTATCAAACTCAACACCCAAAAAACAAATAACCCAGTGAAGAAATGGGCAAAAGACATGAATAGACACTTCTCCAAAGAAGACATACAGACATCCAAACCACCATGAGATACCACCTCACACCTGTCAAAATGGCTAACATTAACAACTCAGGCAACAATAGATGTTGGCGAGGATGTGGAGAAGAAGGATCTCTTTTGCACTGCTGGTGGGAATGCAAACTGGTACAGCCACTCTGGAAAACAGTATGGAGGTTCCTCAAAAATTAAAAATAGAACTACCCTACAACCCAGCAATTGCACCACTAGGTATTTATCCAAGGGATACAGGTAAGCTGTTTCAAAGGGGCACATGCATTCCAATGTTTATAGCAGCATTATCAACAATAGCCAAAGCATGGAAAGAGCCCAAATGTCCATCGATGGATGAATGGATAAATAAGATGTGGTATATATGTATAATGGAATATTACTTGGCAATGAGAAAGAATGAAATCTTTCCATTTCCAACTACATGGATGGAACTAGAGGGTACTATGCTAAACGAAATTAGTCAGAGAAAGACAAATATCATATGACTTCACTCATATGAGGACTTTAAGATACAAAACACATGAAATAAGGGAAGGGAAGCAAAAATAATATAAAAACAGGGAGGGGGACAAAACATAAGAGATTCTTAAATATGGAGAACAGAGGGTTACTGGAGGGGTTGTGAGAGGGGGGATGGTCAAATGGGTAAGGGTCATTAAGGAAGCTACTCCTGAAATCATTGTTGCACTACATGCTAACTTCAATGTAATTAAAAAAATAAATTAAAAAAAAAAACAAAAAGCAAAACAAAAAAACCCAAAATCTTAGTTTATCCACAATGATTTTAACTTATTACAGTCACTAAAATGTGTAATCTTTGAATACATTAGATTTTATAAAAATAAAAATAGGTTAAGTGCCTTAAAAAATATATGTAAGATATATATGTAAGAGACTATATCATGAAGTTTATTGAAAAATAGTGTTAATTGGCTTTTATTAAACATACATTAAAAATATTTACAGTATATGAATAAAACTCAATATATTAATATATAATAATGTTATTAAACACAATTTAAGCACTGATTTTGAAGCTTTAAAAATTTATTTTACTGAATTTAGAGAAAAACCTTCTCAATGTTATTTAAATGATTAATAGAAAAATCTAGTTATGATACAGCATTTTGTCATCATTATTGAAATATTACTTTATTCTTAACTCTACATTTTATTCTAGAACTTCAGCTGGATCTTTTCGGTCTAGATAACAATTGATAATTTTATATAATTATTCTTGTCTATCTGCTACAACACCAAGGTGGAAAGATAAAAAAAAAAAAAAGATTCATAGGTTTAATTTCTTTAACTTGGAAATTGTACTATCTCCCATACAGTAGAGTATGGAATATATGGAAAATATAATTTCCAAATTCAGAATAGATATACACATGCACAGTTTAAAATAAAAAAAAAAACAGGTATAGGGGCGCCTGGGTGGCGCAGTCGGTTAAGGGTCCGACTTCAGCCAGGTCACGATCTCGCGGTCCGGGAGTTCGAGCCCCGCGTCAGGCTCTGGGCTGATGGCTCAGAGCCTGGAGCCTGTTTCCGATTCTGTGTCTCCCTCTCTCTCTGCCCCTCCCCTGTTCATGCTCTGTCTCTCTCTGTCCCAAAAATAAATAAACGTTGAAAAAAAAAATTAAAAAAAAAAAAAACCAGGTATAAAATTGGTACTTCAAGATCAATAAAAATATTTCATGAACAGTTTTGACCAATAAAAATATTTGCTTCAGGAAATTAACGTCTCCTGTTATACTTTATACAAAATTGATTTTATTGTCTTTAGCTTTATATCAAATGATTTGCAACTTACAAAATTAGAGACACAGAAAAAGAGATATAAAAACAAAATTTTTAATACTTAAGTCTTCAGTTCACCATCACCAGGTAAATATTAATAACTGGTTAATAATTACATATTGCTGACCTATAAAGTTGATAATAAGTGCTAAACAAATGTATAAGTAAGCTTGTACTATTCGTTAGCAAGACATCCACAATGGTCAGAGATTATAACTGAAGAATTTTTGTGTGTTTTTTAACATTGTTGGGTACTTTGGAGATTAAGTACATGAATACTATACAAAAAAAATAAAGGCATTATTAAAATCTGAAAGAATAGTTGTTTAGAACGAAGACTCATTCTAGGCATATTTCAGTTCTGTTTTATCTACTACATTTTTGACACTATAAAAAGGGGAAACTATAAAAGTTAGTTAGGTATTTAAAAGACAAATACAGCGTTCATTAATAAATAATTTAGTAAAGAGATTTAGCAAGTATCTACTAAGTGAGCATTATGTTCCATGCTCTGTATAGATACTAAAGTCCCAGAAAGAGTCTTATTCCAGGATCTCACCAAGCCTACTTTAGAGGAGAAAACAAACAAACAAACAAAAAATCAAGCATCATTCCACAGAACCAGTGTAATTTTAAAGTCATACGCAAATTTTCTATGTTCCTGTATGCTATTAATTTCTTGGGTAATTTGGAGTACAGAGCTTCTTTTTTATATTAGGGTTTATTAATATAGTGATAAAGTATAAGTGTGGTGTTCCAACTTGTTACTTTTGTTTCTTCCTTTCTTCCTTTCACACATTTGGCCAGTAAGACCCTCTGACGTATCCGCTATCGCTACACAGATGAGTTAAATGGCTTTATTTAAGTTCATACACCAATTTCAGTTTTCTAGTTGTAGATTTCTTCATAAAAAGCGGAATGCAGAACAAGAATGAAGTGTATTCCTCTGAACAGGAGGCTAAGAAAACAATCTGTATCTCATTCAGTGCATTAGAGACCAGATTCTTTGAAATAAGGACTTACTTGTAGACTTACTGAATTAGTATCTTTGTGGAGTATCGCTGGCTATCAGGGTTTGCTAGCAAATGGTATCAAGTGATGTTAAAAAAAATTAGTTTTTTGAAACAAGCTGTAACAAGCTATAACTACAGTATTAATAAATCTTTTTTTTTTTTTTAATTTTTTTTTTCAACGTTTATTTATTTTTGGGACAGAGAGAGACAGAGCATGAACGGGGGAGGGGCAGAGAGAGAGGGAAACACAGAATCGGAAACAGGCTCCAGGCTCTGAGCCATCAGCCCAGAGCCTGACGCGGAGCTCGAACTTACGGACCGCGAGATCGTGACCTGGCTGAAGTCGGACGCTTAACCGACTGCGCCACCCAGGCGCCCCTTAATAAATCTTTGTAAGATGACCAATTTTTTTTTATAGTTGGTTCCATTTCACATATTACTTGTAAGTCTTTGTCAATGTTGCAAGATTTTATTCATGGAATTAAAGAGTTTCGTTTTTTTTCAAAATTATTACAGCCCTTCATAATTATCACTTTAATGGATGCATATTTTAAATACTATAAGTGTACAATTATTAGTATCATTTTTTAAAGTAAGAACTTATATTGCTCTGTTCTACACTTAATCTAAGTCAAAAGGCCAAGAAGTAATATCATGCTCTATTCTCAATAAAATCAGGAGAATTAGTAATGTATGTGAATTCTAAGAACACGAATGTGATTATTAATAATAATAGTCAAGTCAATATTTTAAATAATAATATTGTACAATAATGGTTTTAAATAATAGTTTCCTCAATACTTTAAGGATTATTTGAGTCTAAAATAATAAAAAATAAATATATTAAGTATGAAGAATGTCTTGAGTTTAGAAACTTAAACAACAATTCCTTTTAATAGTTAACTTAGATTTATACAAAAATTTGGAAAAGAATATGATATAAACCTCTCAACCAGCACTCTCTTAAGCACCGGAAAAATCATTATCTTTCCCAGTTCTTTCAATTTCTGTCAGAAGAAGCATAGAGAGAACTATATATTTTGGTAATTAATTTCCTTAAGATAATGTTAGAAACATCAAGTTCTTTAAAATATAAATGAATTTCAAGGTGAGCACGCTAGAGGATAATATTAATGGCATATGATTGATTGTGACAAGAGATCTGATCTGAAACACCATTATTATGAGTATTTAAAAAAATCCATTTGCAAATTCCTGAAAATACCAAAGAGTGCTATGGCTGAATGTGTCTCAAAGTTGAAATCTGAAAATCTGTCCTTATAAGTATGAAATTGTTTATGCACAATATGTGGCATGTCTTCCTCATAAAAATTTATTAGAAAATTTTCATATTCTGAATAAGTTATAGTTTAGCAAATTATCTAAAAGCTTGTAATTCTGAGTGAAGACAGTCTGTAAAAAATATAGATTGAAATGTATGTGCCTGACTTAGTAACATATGCAATGTTAGAGGTCTTAACTTAAAAAAAAAAAAATAGTAGGTAATTATACACTGAGTATCTACTATATACCAGACATTCTTTGAACTCACAGTAGAAACATGTGACCTGTGTCAATCTAGAAGGTGTTTTCTTTGTTATTAGCCTTCCAAATGTATTTTTACATTTTACAAATACATTGGGCTATACAAACGCATTGCTGTAAATAGTATCTAACCACATATTGGGCAGTGAGGAATGTCATAAATTAACACTGCAACTGATGATAAAAAATTAAGTAGATATATGTGAATAATAGAAGTCTTATTAAGAAGAATTAAAATTATTCCAGAGAACAGAATTCATTAACCTCTGGCACTTGAGAGAGGATCACATATTTGGCATTCTTATATGTAGTATGTCAATTTGAGTATTACATAAATATATTGATACACTTTCTCTATACTTTTAATTCTCCTTTCTTCCCCCTCTCCCCTATCATTCTCTTTCTCTCTGCTGAATAACTTCGGGACAAAAATGCCTTAAACATCATCAAACTTTTTTTTTCCATGGATTTCTTACAGTCTTTACTGGGTTTTTAAATTGTGAAACTCCCGAATGGGGTCACTGCATGCCTCATTCTCAAATAGCATTTATTTTTTTGCTTGAAATCTATTTCAATATATGAATATCAACACATGACTGCTACACAGAATGGTATTTGAGTAAGCACAAGCTAGATTTTATAATATGGTTTTATGTACATTAACAAGTATATTCATGTCCAGGACATTCAAGGTAAATTACCATGTGTTAAAAGTTGCTATAAAGTGAATATAATTTCATTGTTACATCAATTTATTTGCATATATTTTCTAAAATAAAATTAAATTTTATAAAATGAAAATGGCTATTCTACATACAAAGAAAGTTTATAGGTGCAACATTTAATTAGATTTCTACTAAATTTTATAATATACATGTCACAAGATTCACACAAAAAAGTATATAATAAAAATTTAGTTTTCATCCCAACCGTTTAGTTCCCTTTTCCAGAAAGAACCAGAATTAAGAGATTTTGTGAATCCCTCCAAAGACACTATGGGCACATGTACATATTCATACATACATTTCTTCCACTTTCCTTAAACAAAAATTGTACCTAGCTGAATTATAAGAGAAAAGGCAAACCATAATATCATGATTTTATGATTTCCAGGGTTGTTAACTATCCAAATATGGAGACCACAGATCCTTGGGCTTTGAATATTAATATTAATATTGAATATATACTTAAATATATGCACAGAAATGCTGGTTATGATTTTGTAACTTTGTGAAATGATCAAAGTAGAAATGTATGTAATTGAAGCAAAGATGATTCACTTCCGTCCCATTTTTCCTGGGGAAAGGGTTGGAGACAGCCCTATTTCCATCTACAAGTGGGGAAGATACAAAACCAAAGCTTTCTCTATTTCCCTGAATATCAGAAAAAGTCAATATCTACATTTGAAAAAGAAATATGTATAACTATATTAGCAAAATAAATTCTCATTGTCAAGGATCTTCTCCTTGAAGAATGTATCTTTTAAAGTAGTTTATGTTAGCATTGATTATTTCTCTGGTTTATTTTCCATTTACTTGAGGCCAATACTGGATGAACAGTAGAAAGATGAGAGGTCTTCCGTGATACCTTTGTAATACAGAGTTACGCAGCATTATCAAATCACAGTCCAATGTTTTCTCTTTGGGACTTGGTGTAATCACCCTCATATCTTTAGCCATATAAAGACTTCCAGTATATCTTAATAAAATATTTGTTTTACCCTATACTTGAAATTCTTTTTAACACATGAGAATGGACTACAGATGACTACTGCATTCCTCATTATAGTCTCATTAAAACCAAAGAAGAAAAATTAAATTCATTTACACTTGTGTCTCAATACTCACACATACATACCCAATCTTATTCAGCGATTATACGTAAAATGTTTTAAAGCACAGACTGATTCTTTTCATGACATAATTCATCAACAGTAACCGTAATTATAATTTTATCATATGTTATCTTACCTACTGTTGAATTTTTCTGGGTGTTTTTCTCTCATGATGTGGAATCTGTGTGCAATGGAAGCATCCTAGGTAGAGAAACAGAAAAGAAAAATGAGACAGTTTATGATCCTACTATTTTGTGCAAAGATCAAAAGAGAAAAGTTAATGAGTAAAATTTTTAAATTACTCTTTCTTAACAATATTGCCAAGAATACACTCTGAAATTAGGCAAAAATGAGTAACCTACAAAAATTCAGTACAAGTGTGATTTATGCCATCATTTCACCGTCGGTTACTTGTTATATTGACTTCTGGAAACTGATTTCTATTTAATTTATGTATCTCCTTTAATAACTGGTTTTGGCCTCATGATCGAAGTATGTTTAAAATAGTGTAAATGAACATAAATGTTAAAAAGTAGTTGAAAATATTGTAATGCATAGCTGGAAGGATGGCCTAAGTGGAGCGATAGTAATTTCTAGTCCTTTGAGATTAATTATGAGTAAAAAGATAGTGTGAAAGTGCATATTTAATAAAGGTAAATGAGTATAATACATGACTTCAAAGTTTGCTAAGAGTGTCTTGCATGTGTAACTATTAACTGTTCAGTCACAAGCAACCTTCTCACATATCTTGCTTAATGGAGAAAAGAAAGCACCGAAGAGAGAAAATTATTTTTGGAGAATTGGTGTAATTATAACTAAGCTCTGAGACCCCAAACATATCAGTTCTGAACCCTAATGGATGTTTCTTTCTTTTAGGAAATCCATTCAGAGTTTCTATGAGACAGAATCACACTGAGCATGTGAGAATGGTAGAATAATGTGATTCAAGCTTTTCAAACAGACTGTTCTTGCTGACTTTAAACAGTTGCCCCTGTTATTCCAAGCAAGAAGATATTTCCCCATTCTTCATCTACACATGATTAATCACTCCAATGAGAAACTAATATATTTACCAGTCATCTCAAAAGAAATGGGTCTACTGTTGTGATTAACTTAATTTTGTTTCATAGTGCAGATAAAAAAAAAAAAACATACACAAAGGAAATAAAGAAGTTGTGTATTTGAGAGAATCTTGAAAACACTAATCAAGGATTAAAAGTCTAATGAATGAAATGAAAAGGCTAATGTGCTTACTCATGCATAACAAAGCATGAGGCACAACAAGAGAGGGACCAAAGCCCGCTGCAGATGGCAGGCCCAGTAGCTTTTCCCTACAAGATAAAGCTGTAATAGCACTGTTAGATTTTCTGTACATTTTATCCTCTAAAAATCATTAACTAATTAAACTAATCTGCAAGAGAAAAGGACACAAAGATATATAGAAACACTTATTAAAAAGTTACCCCAAAACCCTCCGTGGTTTGGTATTCTAGGATGTCTTTGTTATACATACATGGTCAACTTCCTGGTTTGCTAAGAAGTAGTAATGTCAAGATGGTTCACTTTTATTGGTTTAATAGCTCTCAAATACAGTCAGAGAGTTTCTTCTTTTTTTTTAAATTCTTACTAATAAGTCATAAATACATCTTAGAATGTTGTGTTACGTGGTATGAAATTACAGATAAAAATGTAGCTAGGCTATTAAGGGTATATTATATGACATGATCATTAATTTTTTTAAATCATTTATTTTGACTTTATCCCTAATCTGGTTCAAAATCAATTTGTAATACTTTATAATTAAATGCATACATCCAGCAGACCAGCTGAACAAAAAGAAAAGAAATATGATTCAAGTACTAAGAATGGATGATCAATATTGGTTATCCATAGGGAGACTATCATTGAATTTGCTTCTGCGTGAATTATTTGTTCCTGCTAACGTAGAGAACTGAGACTTTTAAAAATAGATTGTATAGTATAATTTGCTTTACAAGCATATTATTTTTGCAATAACAAATCTCTTCCTTTCCAAAGCAACATAAATAGGTCAGAGAGAGGGCAAGAGGAAAGTAGAGAAAAGGGGAAAGGAGAAGAAAGGAGAAAGAGTATCAAAAGAAGACCATTTAATTAGACTGGACTATAACTGGGTAAACTCCTAGGCATATAGATCACCAAATAGCCAAGGACAAACTTAATGTTAGCTCTATCTCCAAGATACTGGGACAATGGATCATGTAGTAAAAGCAGGGATAAATTAAAACTAGTGAGGAACACTGGGATGCCTTTTCCATGTGTTGAATGGCTTTCATGGGAGTTGGCATTTGCTAACTACAGGACTGATAAGAAACAATGATGGCAGGTGTTCATTTGGATGAGAATTCAGACTGAATTCCCATGGGACACTCTCCCTTTGGCGTAACCCCAAGAGACTTAAAAGAGAACTGCCAAACACTGTAAACTTATCCAGCAGCCATATTTCAGAGACACCGAAGACTCTGTAAAAGGAGACCAAGTAAGAAAAAGCTGTAACAGTGTCGTTTTTTTTTTTTATATAAATTGTGCTGTTTCTGTCTCTATGTACTCTACTCTTGAGAAACATAAATTAATCAACATTACTCCCACATTCTAGAATGAACAAACTGTAAATTCAGACAGACTTTTACTTCCAAGACTTGTAACTTTGAGCAAATGACTTATTTATTGGTAAGTCACAGCTTTCTTATCTTTAAAAGAGGATACTCATACTCCATTATAATATTTTGGTGAAGATTTTTTAGATTATTTTGTATAGTTGGGATGTTCATATATTTTATATCCACATCAGAATTACACTAAAAGTAAAAGGGGATGCTAAACCATAGTTAAACTGTATAATTTTGGAACATGTGTTTACTGACTCTGAAATTGGTGTTATTTCCTGAAATTATAAAATACTTTAAATTAATTAAAACTTAAAGTTAGATCTAAGAAGTAAAAATAAAATACACCCATCCTTATTAAGGCAAGACAAATTTAAATATGTAAATTTTATAAGCAGCAGAAAGTAGTAATACACACACACAGTACATAGAAATATTCATATATCAGAGAATCAGCTTCTGAGTCATAGCTGTCTTTAATACTCTGTCACTGATATTTTTCTGAGAAGTGATTTCTCTTTTCCTGTAAGGGGTTATTACATTTTTATTTTTAAAAATACAGTTAACCTAAATCTCCAAAGTTGCATTTTAAGTTATTAATTCAAAATTCATCAATTTTAAGTGTACCATTCAAAGAGTTTTGACAAAGGTATATAATAACTACTTTCACAAACATGATAGAGAAATTTTCCATTACCCCAAAAAAGTTCCCTTTTGCATTTATATACTTTTACACTGGCATATATCCCCACTACCCCCCTTAAAAGACATTGGTCTGTTTTCTGTCACTGTAATTGCATTTTCTAAAATTTCCTATAAATGGAATTTAAAAGTACTCTTTTACATCAGGCTTCCTTCACTTATTGTAATACTTAACGAGATTCTACCATTTGTTCCCATATCAGTGGTTTGTCACCTTTTATTACTAAATAGTATCCAAATGAAAAGATAGACCACAGTTCATTTACTCACTGATTGCTGGCATTTGACTTTTTATGAATAAAGCTGCTCTGAACTTTTGAGCACAACTCTTTTCATAGACATATGTGATTGTATCTTTTGAATAAATACCTAGGATTGAGACTGCCCAATTGTATTGATAAAGATTGTATCATTGTACCATTTTGCACTTCTACCAGTAACATTTGAGAGTTCCAGTTACTCCCCATCTTTACTAACATTCCACAGCAACACCAACCCTTGGCAGTCTTGATTTCACCATTCTAATAAATTTGCAATGGTGTTGTTGCTTGGAACCTTAACCATGTGAGCCAACACGAGCTGCTTCACTAGAGGGGTCGGTCAATTCTGACGAAAATAGAAGATTTGAATGTTCTGGGGCAGACTTACTAGATGCTTCCAGCTCTACCACAATGCATTCATTCTGGCAGTTCTTGTACTATCTCAGAGCAAAGAGCACTCCACAATTCCACTTGTGGTTTCTGCCTCAAAATCACACCACAAAGAGCCTCACGTGTTTTAAAGGATTCGTCCTTTTTTATTAAATTTCTCCAAAAGATATTTCAGAGGATATATGGTTAAAGTCTCCTTTGAAGAACTTTAAGCTCTCAAACTGATTACGATCTTTTTCTTTGGTTAAACTATACTTAAAATAAAAGCAGTAAGTTGAAAAATGCAATGTATCACAATTGTTAAAATAAATTTTCCTTATTGTTGATTGAAGTTGATTATCTTTTCATATGCTTTTGCCTCAACTTTTTCTTGTGTGGAGTACCTAGTCAAGTCCTTTATCCATTCTATGCACATTAAAAATATTTACATTAATAACCATAATGATGATAATTAGCAGTAATTAAATATTCACTACTCTTTCTTAAAGCACTACTTTAAGAGCTTTGCATGTAATATTTCATTTAATCTTCATAAACATTTTATGAGCTAGCTACTGCTACCTACATGTTATGATTGAGGAAACTGAGGACTATGTAGTTTAGAATTGTTCCAGACCATACAGGAAGAAGCTGTGAAATTAACAGCTAAATACAGGTAATCGCCTTCAAGCCTTTTATATTTTTTGCTAGTAATGAGAAAGTCATGCATTGCAAATATTTTCCAAATTTCTTTTTTTCCCACTTTTCTTTTTTACCTTGTAGTGTTAAATTTTTATATTTCAGATATATTAACCTTTTCTTTCAGTCTTTTGAGTCATGCTTAGAAAGATCCTTCCTTTCTCCATAATTCAGCAGAATACTTTTTGTTTTTTCCCTGATGACTTCATATTTTACACTGTAGTGTTTCAATCATTTCAGATTTATACATATTAACATATATATTAATAGAATGTGCTTAATAATCTAATTTTTCTTCCTTGTTTGAAAGACACAGGTAATTCTATAATAAATTTCCACCTCTATATTTCTGTTACCTCTGAACTGCACCCAACTATTTTAATTATTCTAGTTCTGTACTAAATGTTCATATTTGGTTGGGCTAGAATAAATTCTCCTCTTACTCTTTTTAAAAAATTTGTTGTTTACCTACAAGATTCATATTTTTGGATACAATTTGAAATAATTTTTGAGTTACCTTTGCTTTTAAGAACCTGGCCAAAATCTTTTGGTATTGTAATCGGATCTTACACGATAGACAAATTTTGGGAGAACTGGAATATTTTATAATATCAGGCCTATCTTTCAAAAATATGTTTTCCTACTTACTAGGTTTTCTCATATAATTCTTAGTAGGGCCCAAAGTTTCCTTCACATTAAGTGTAATATATTTTATTTATTACATAAATACTTATTCATTTCTTTTTTATTATAATAGAACCCCTTCTTACATTATCTGTTTGAGCTGGTTATATTTTTTAAAAAATAATTTGATCATTTATTATTAATCTTTTCCACAGAAACCTTATAGTTCTGTTGCCATATATCATTCCTTTCAGGTGATTCATTTTTGGGGGACATACAGTCCTATTATCTACAAATAATGATATATGCTCTGCCTTCTTTCAAACACCTCCTTCCCCAATTCTTTTTCTCTTATCTAATTGCTTACTGAGTACATTCAAAACAGTACCAAATGGAAATGCTAGTACACTTGTTGCAAACTCGATTTAGTGAAAATATGTATACTATACTACATTATCATTACATATGATGCTGCCTTTTCTTTTGAGATCCTAAGTTTTTACCATGCTTGCAAAGATTCATCCAGTTATATTTCATTAAGAGTTTGACTCCCTTTCTTGATATATTTTTTTCCATAGCTATGACCATCTTACATGTAGCATGTTAACCTAACAGGTAAACTCTATGTAAGCTTATGTAGGTTCTATGAGAATAGGGAGAGGTTTCTGTTTTTTGTTGTGTTTTGTTTTGTTTTCTTCCACTTGATTTATGCCCTTCTGTATCTGAGAACTAGAGTATAGCCTGAGAAAGATTAACCATCAAGTTGTGGTTGACTGAATGAATGGGTGAATGACCAAATGTTTTTAATAACCACCAGATACCTATTGACATTCACTAGAGGAGAGGGATTAAAAACATGAACTGTGGATTTAAACAACCTGGGTTCAAGACCTGGCTTTAAAATTAACTGGATCGATGGACCCAGTGAAAGACACAGGAGCAACTTGTCTACTAAATACCAGAGAGAGGGAAGATGGCGGCGTAGGAGGACGCTGGGCTCACCGCACATCCTGCTGAACACTTAGATTCTACCTACACCTGCCTAAATAGCCCAGAAAACCGCCAGAGGATTAGCAGAACGGAGTCACCGGACCCAAGCGCAGACGAGAGGCCCACGGAAGAGGGTAGGAAGGGCGGCGAGGCGGTGCGCGCTCCACGGACTGGTGGGAGGGAGCCGGGGGGAGGGGCGGCTCGCCGGCCAAGCAGAGCCCCCGAGTCTCGCTTGCAAAAAGCGGAGGGGCCTGACAGACTGAGTTCCCACAGCAAGCGCGACATAGCGTCTGGGAGGTCATAAGTTAACAGCTCTGCTCAGAAAGCGGGAAGGCTGGAGGACAAAGGGAAGGAGAGCTGCTGAGCCCCCGGACGACAGAGCTCAGTTTGGTGGGGAACAAAGGCGCTCGCCAGCGCCATCTCCCCCGCCCATCCCCCAGCCAAAATCCCAAAGAGAACCAGTTCCTGCCAGGGAACTTGCTCCCTCCTCGCAAACACCCAACTCTGCGCTTCTGCGGAGCCAAACCTCCGGCAGCGGATCTGACTCCCTCCTGCTGCCACAAGGCCCCTCCTGAAGTGGATCACCTAAGGAGAAGCAAGCTAAGCCTGCCCCTCCTGCCCCTGTGCACCTTGCCTACCCACCCCACCTAAGACGCCAGATCCCCAGCATTACAAGCCTGGCAGTGTGCAAGTAGCCCAGACGGGCCACCCCACCCCACAGAGAATCCCGCCCCTAGGAGAGGGGAAGAGAAGGCACGCACCAGTCTGACTGTGGCCCCAGCGGTGGGCTGGGGGCAGACATCAGGTCTGACTGCGGCTCCGCCCACCAACTCCAGTTATACATCACAGCACAGGGGAAGTGCCCTGCAGGTCCTCACCACGCCAGGGACTATCCAAAATGACCAAGCAGAAGAATTCCCCTCAGAAGAATCTCCAGGAAATAACAACAGCTAATGAGCTGATCAAAAAGGATATGAATAATATAACAGAAAGTGAATTTAGAATAATAGTCATAAAATTAATCACTGGGCTTGAAAACAGTGTAGAGGACAGCAGAGAATCTCTTGCTACAGAGATCAAGGGACTAAGGAACAGTCACGAGGAGCTGAAAAACGCTTTAAATGAAATGCATAACAAAATGGAAACCACCACGGCTCGGATTGAAGAGGCAGAGGAGAGAATAGGTGAACTAGAAGATAAAGTTATGGAAAAAGAGGAAGCTGAGAAAAAGAGAGATAAAAAAATCCAGGAGTATGAGGGGAAAATTAGAGAACTAAGTGATACACTAAAAAGAAATAATCTACGCATCATTGGTATCCCAGAGGAGGAAGAGAGAGGGAAAGGTGCTGAAGGGGTACTTGAAGAAATAATAGCTGAGAACTTCCCTGAACTGGGGAAGGAAAAAGGCACTGAATTCCAAGAGGCACAGAGAACTCCCTTTAGACGTCACTTGAATCGATCTTCTGCACGACATATCATAATGAAACTGACAAAATACAAGGATAAAGAGAAAATTCTGAAAGCAGCAAGGGGTAAACGTGCCCTCACATATAAAGGGAGACCTATAAGAGTCGTGACTGATCTCTCTTTTGAAACTTGGCAGGCCAGAAAGAATTGGCACGAGATTTTCAGTGTACTAGACAGAAAAAACATGCAGCCGAGAATCCTTTATCCAGCAAATCTGTCATTTAGAATAGAAGGAGAGATGAAGGTCTTCCCAAACAAACAAAAACTGAAGGAATTTGTCACCACTAAACCAGCCCTACAAGAGATGCTAAGGGGGACCCTGTGAGACAAAGTACCAGAGACATCACTACAAGCATAAAACATACAGACATCACAATGACTCTAAACCCATATCTTTCTAGAATAACACTGAATGTAAATGGATTAAATGCGCCAACCAAAAGACATAGGATATCAGAATGGATAAAAAAACAAGACCCATCTATTTGCTGTCTACAAGAGACTCATTTTAGACCTGAGGACACCTTTAGATTGAGAGTGAGGGGATGGAGAACTATTTATCATGCTACTGGAAGCCAAAAGAAAGCTGGAGTAGCCATACTTCTATCAGACAAACTAGACTTTCAATTAAAGGCTGTAACAAGAGATGAAGAAGGACATTATATAATAGTGACAGGGTCTATCCATCAGGAAGAGCTAACAATTATAAATGTCTATGCGCCGAATACTGGAGCGCCCAAATATATAAAACAATTACTCATAAACACAAGCAACCTTATTGATAAGAATGTGGTAATTGCAGGGGACTTTAACACCCCACTTACAGAAATGGATAGATCATCTAGACACACGGTCAATAAAGAAACAAGGGCCCTGAATGAGACATTGGATCAGATGGACTTGACAGATCTATTTAGAACTCTGCATCCCAAAGCAACAGAATATACTTTCTTCTCAAGTGCACATGGAACATTCTCCAAGATAGATCATATACTGGGTCACAAAACAGCCCTTCCTAAGTTGACAAGAATTGAAATCATACCATGCATACTTTCAGACCACAATGCTATGAAGCTTGAAATCAACCACAGAAAAAAGTCTGGAAAACCTCCAAAAGCATGGAGGTTAAAGAACACCCTACTAACGAATGAGTGGGTCAACCAGGCAATTCGAGAAGAAATTAAAAAATATATGGAAACAAACGAAAATGAAAATACAACAATCCAAACGCTTTGGGACGCAGCGAAGGCAGTCCTGAGAGGAAAATACATTGCAATCCAGGCCTATCTCAAGAAACAAGAAAAATCCCAAATACAAAATCTAACAGCACACCTAAAGGAAATAGAAGCAGAACAGCAAAGGCAGCCTAAACCCAGCAGAAGAAGAGAAATAATAAAGATCAGAGCAGAAATAAACAATATAGAATCTGAAAAAACTGTAGAGCAGATCAACGAAACCAAGAGTTGGTTTTTTGAAAAAATAAACAAAATTGACAAACCTCTAGCCAGGCTTCTCAAAAAGAAAAGGGAGAGGACCCAAATAGATAAAATCATGAATGAAAATGGAATTATGACAACCAATCCCTCAGAGATACAAACAATTATCAGGGATAATATGAAAAATTATATGCCAACAAAATGGACAACCTGGAAGAAATGGACAAATTCCTGAACACCCACACTCTTCCAAAACTCAATCAGGAGGAAATAGAAAACTTGAACAGACCCATAACCAGCGAAGAAATTGAATCAGTCATCAAAAATCTCCCAACAAATAAGAGTCCAGGACCAGATGGCTTCCCAGGGGAGTTCTACCAGACGTTTAAAGCAGAGATAATACCTATCCTTCTCAAGCTATTCCAAGAAATAGAAAGGGAAGGAAAACTTCCAGACTCATTCTATGAAGCCAGTATGACTTTGATTCCTAAACCAGACAGAGACCCAGTAAAAAAAGAGAACTACAGGCCAATATCCCTGATGAATATGGATGCCAAAATTCTCAATAAGATACTAGCAAATCGAATTCAATGACATATAAAAAGAATCATTCACCATGATCAAGTGGGATTCATTCCTGGGATGCAGGCCTGTTCAACATTCGCAAATCAATCAACGTGATACATCACATTAACAAAAAAAAAGAGAAAAACCATATGATCCTGTCAATCGATGCAGAAAGGGCCTTTGACAAAATCCAGCACCCTTTCTTAATAAAAACCCTTGAGAAAGTCGGGATAGAAGGAACATACTTAAAGATCATAAAAGCCATTTATGAAAAGCCCACAGCTAACATCATCCTCAACGGGAAAAAACTGAGAGCTTTTTCCCTGAGATCAGGAACACGACAGGGATGCCCACTCTCACCGCTGTTGTTTAACATAGTGCTGGAAGTGCTAGCATCAGCAATCAGACAACAAAAGGAAATCAAAGGCATCAAAATTGGCAAAGATGAAGTCAAGCTTTCGCTTTTTGCAGATGACATGATATTATACATGGAAAATCCGATAGACTCCACCAAAAGTCTGCTAGAACTGATCCATGAATTCAGCAAAGTTGCAGGATACAAAATCAATGTACAGAAATCAGTTGCATTCTTATACACTAACAGTGAAGCAACAGAAAGACAAATAAAGAAACTGATCCCATTCACAATTGCACCAAGACGCATAAAATACCTAGGAATAAATCTAACCAAAGATGTAAAGGATCTGTATGCTGAAAACTATAGAAAGCTTATGAAGGTAATTGAAGAAGATTTAAAGAAATGGAAAGACATTCCCTGCTCATGGATTGGAAGAATAAATATTGTCAAAATGTCAATACTACCCAAAGCTATCTACACATTCAATGCAATCCCAATCAAAATGGCACCAGCATTCTTCTCGAAACTAGAACAAGCCATCCTAAAATTCACATGGAACCACAAAAGGCCCCGAATAGCCAAAGTAATTTTGAAGAAGAAGACCAAAGCAGGAGGCATCACAATCCCAGACTTTAGCCTCTACTACAAAGCTGTCATCATCAAGACAGCATGGTATTGGCACAAAAACAGACACATAGACCAATGGAATAGAATAGAAACCCCAGAACTAGACCCACAAACGTATGGCCAACTCATCTTTGACAAAGCAGGAAAGAACATCCAATGGAAAAAAGACAGTCTCTTTAACAAATGGTGCTGGGAGAACTGGACAGCAATATGCAGAAGGTTGAAACTAGACCACTTTCTCACACCATTCACAAAAATAAACTCAAAATGGATCAAGGACCTGAATGTGAGACAGGAAACCATCAAAACCTTAGAGGAGAAAGCAGGAAAAGACCTCTCTGACCTCAGCCGTAGCAATCTCTTACTCGACACATCCCCAAAGGCAAGGGAATTAAAAGCAAAAGTGAATTACTGGGACCTTATGAAGATAAAAAGCTTCTGCACAGCAAAGGAAACAACCAACAAAATGAAAAGGCAACCAACGGAATGGGAAAAGATATTTGCAAATGACATATCGGACAAAGGGCTAGTCTCCAAAATCTATAAAGAGCTCTCCAAACTCCACACCCGAAAAGCAAATAACCCAGTGAAGAAATGGGCAGAAAACATGAATAGACACTTCTCTAAAGAAGACATCCAGATGGCCAACAGGCACATGAAAAGATGTTCAGCGTCGCTCCTTATCAGGGAAATACAAATCAAAACCACACTCAGGTATCACCTCACGCCAGTTAGAGTGGCCAAAATGAACAAATCAGGAGACTCTAGATGCTGGAGAGGATGTGGAGAAACGGGAACCCTCTTGCACTGTTGGTGGGAATGCAAATTGGTGCAGCCGCTCTGGAAAGCAGTGTGGAGGTTCCTCAGAACATTAAAAATAGACCTACCCTATGACCCAGCAATAGCACTGCTAGGAATTTATCCAAGGGACACAGGAGTACTGATGCATAGGGGCACTTGTACCCCAATGTTCATAGCAGCACTCTCAACAATAGCCAAATTATGGAAAGAGCCTAAATGTCCATCAACTGATGAATGGATAAAGAAATTGTGGTTTATATACACTATGGAATACTACGTGGCAATGAGAAAAAATGAAATATGGCCTTTTGTAGCAACGTGGATGGAACTGGAGAGTGTGATGCTAAGTGAAATAAGCCATACAGAGAAAGACAGATACCATATGGTTTCACTCTTATGTGGATCCTGAGAAACTTAACAGGAACCCATGGGGGAGGGGAAGAAAAAAAAAAAAAAAAAGAGGTTAGAGTGGGAGAGAGCCAAAGCGTAAGAGACTGTTGAGAACTGAGAGCAAACTGAGGGTTGATGGGGGGTGGGAGGGAGGAGAGGGTGGGTGATGGGTATTGAGGAGGGCACCTTTTGGGATGAGCACTGGGTGTTGTATGGAAACCAATTTGACAATAAATTTCATATATAAATAAAAAAAAATTAACTGGATCTTTGACCTTGAAAAGTATGCTTAGGTTTCAGTCCTGCCATGTCCCTATCTTTAAAATAGAAATGATATTAACAGTACCTGCTTTCCTACAAAGATGTGATATTCTAGTATCTGCAGGTAGTTAAAACAGGGCTTGGTACATACAAAGCAATCAAATACGTTAGCTCTTATTATTATTATTGAAATATATTTAGTGTTTTGTGATTCATATCATTTTTCCTTTGGTTCATTGATACCTTAAATAAAATCTATAATGCATTAGATGAAGTATCTGGGGACAATCATGCTTTGGTATGCAAAGTTTTGTGGGTCTTAAAAAGATTATTCAGTGCATATATGGTAAATTAATCAACAAACCCAAAGTGTCAGGAATAGCACACCATAATTTAAATTCATATAAATACTTCTGCACTAGCACATATAAATAATGACTCAAAGAAGGATAAATTAACATTACAATGACCATGTCCATTCATATTCTATATTTCACCAAATAAACAATGAAGAAATTTTGATTTTCAGAGCTTTGTGGACTCTGAAATTTTAGATAAAAGATTATAGTTCAGAATTTATTTCCTATCTACAATTAGCAGTCTTTGCTCTCCTGACAACCTTTACCTAATGTACTAATTATACAATACACTATCTTTTAAAATATTTTATTTAAGAAAATCGCACCAACAACTATAAGTGAGACTGTTTCATAGGCAGATTTTATGAGATATTGATAACTGCTGGCTAATAAGGAGCATCGGAATATTTCCATCTTTATGTTCTGAAACAGCTGACAATACATGAGAATTATTTGCTCTTCGAAGGCTTTAAAAATCATTTGTGAGTTGCCAGCCTTGTAGTTTGGGGAGTTTTTATAACATTTCTTAAGTTCTGTGATCTATTTAGGTTTTTTTTCTCTCTACATAATTAAAATAATATTTTTCATGAAGTCATCTGTAGTGAGTGGACTGAAAAGTGGTCCCCAAAGATATTAGAACCTAATTCCTAGAACTTGGTAAAGTTTTTGCAGATGTGATCAAGCTACAGATTAACATTGCTTGGGACCAGTGACTCCTTTCTGCCTCGCACTGTCTCTCTTTTGGAATAGGAATGTCTAACTATTCTGCTATGCTTGTTCCATCACTGTATTTTGGAAGCAGATAACTTGCTTTCTAGTTCCACAGGTTCACCATAGAGACGTCTGCCCCAGGGTGAGTCATCTGAGTCTCACCTATAACCAATTTTGATAATTTATATGATAAGATGTGGACTTTGAGCTGATGATATTTAGATGAGCATTTTTAAACATTTATTTCTGAGACAGAAAGAGAGCATGTGTGAGCACACACACGCAGTGGGGGTGGGGCAGAGATAGAGGGGGAGACACAAAATCCAAAGCAGCCTCTAGACTCTAGGCTGACAGAAGCAAGCCTGATGCTGGGCTCGAACTTACCAAGTGTGAACTTATCAACTGAGCCGAGTTAGGGCACTCAACTGACTGAGCCGAATTCAGGCACCCCTAGATGAGCCTTTTGACTTGACTTGATTAACAGACTGAGACATTTGGAGACACTGAAATGAGGTGTAAGTATTTTGTATGTGGGACGGAATAAATCTTTGAGGGCCAGCAGGTAGACAGTAGTGGGATGAATGGCAGCCCCTGAATATATCTGTCCCAAATCCCTGGAACCTGAAAATGTCATCTTATATGGTGAGCTTTTTACAAATGTGATTGAATTAAGGATCTTGAAATGAGAAGATTATCTGAATTATCCAAGTAGGACCTAAATGCCTTTACAAGGGTCCTTATAATAAAGAGAGACAGAGGGAAATTTGACAGACAGAAGAGGAGGAGGCAAGGTGACAGGAGAGGCAGAGAATGGAGTGATGCGGCCAGAAATCAAGGAACTCTGGCAGCCGCCAGAAGCCAGAAGCGGCAAAGAAGGGATTCTCCCCTACAGCCTCGTGAAGGATCATGAACCTAGTGACACCATGATTTCTGCCCCGGAATACACAATTTGGACTTTCAGACTCTTGAACCATGAAGGAATACATCTCTACTGTTTTAAGCCACCAAGTTTGTGGTAACTTGTTACAGCAGGCAAAGAAAATTTATACATCATCTATCCCTACAGTTTGTTTGAAGAAAGCATTATCTTAACTTTCTGAATCCTTATTTCATTCTATCAATTCAAATTGCATTATTTTTTGTATTTAGCATGATGTTTTGAATGTGTAATTTAGCATATTCCTACTTGGGGCTCCTGGGTAGCTCAGCGGGTTAAACATCTGACTCTTGATTTCACCTCAGGTCATGATGTCACAGCCCCTGAGTTCAAGCCCCACATTGAGCTCTGCACTGAGAGTGCAGAGCCTGCTTGGAATTCTCTGCCTCTGTCTCTGCCTCTCCCCCACGCATTCTCTCTCCCTCTCTTTCTCTCAAAATAAATAAATAAATTCCAAATAAAAAGAAAGGCAGAACTTCTTGTCTTTATGAGAAAGACTTAAGTCAACCCCAGATCCTCCTGCTGAGTATCTACTTAACATTGATTGCGTTAGGGGTCTTTAGAAATAGAACAGATAAAAAAGAAGTATATGCATTATAAAGGAAGAGAAAAACTATCATTATTTATGGATGACATAAATATTCTGTATAGAAAATCCAAAGGAATCAAATGAAATCCACATAAATTAAGAGTTTAATGAGTTGTCCCGATATATAATTAGCATACAAAATTAGCAAAATTAACCACATTAAGACAAAGTGACAGAAAATTATCCCGTTCACAATAACAACAATTATAAAAACTACCAATGTGAGTCCTACAGAAGAAAATGATAATTACTGAAAGACACAGAAGAGCAAATCAATGGAGATACAAACCATCCTGAGGCACAATGATTTAAGGAGTTGGAGGATGCAAGGGGTGGTACGGTTTCTTCTGGACTTGAGCATCAGTGGAAGTACAAGGACTTTTCTCTACTGTATTGTATTTACTGTCTCTTTGAACTGGTTGAAGTGTGTGTGTGAGAGTGTATGTGATTACACAGGATTTCAGAGGCTTCAGGTTGCACACCTGCAATTTATCCTGCTACGAATACTTCAGATGCAACCCAGTGCAGACTTGTGTTAGTTAGCTTCTGATTACATTCCTGGGACAATCAGAGAATTTTTCTAAAATTGCAAATTCAGACTTAGAGAAATACATTCCTGAGAGGAAGATGACAGGGGTTAGTCATTTAGAGCCAGTCCCCAGGGAAGGATATGAGCTTTGCTGAATGGTAGATGCAGACTCAGAAGCAGAGTTTTCAATGAGGAGATTTGCTCCAAGAGGTGGCTTAGTGAAGACACGCATTTCTTAAATTAAGAAATTTCTTTAAAACACTTTCTCTAGGAAGATGGCAAAAGTTATAATTTTCAGTTTAAATTATTACTCTCAGATTTTATAATTCCCTTTAGTTTTAGTTGCGCCGCCCCCCCCACTGACTCGGTAAAGTAAGTGGGTACATGTCACTCGCTCTGTGTGTCCACGTTACAGAGAGAAGTATGACTTGCGGTTGTCTGTGAGATGAAGCCTGTCCCCACCTCAGCATCTTCCCGCTCTCCTTTTCTCATTTTTCAAGAAACCCTCAGGGAGCTGGTAGCTTTACACTGAGCGAAGCGGCATCATCAGTGTTCCATAAAAAACAGACGATATACTCCAATCTGAGGAAGTGCATTATCCTAAATGCAAAGAAGCTGAGAAACCAATAGGGTCATACAGAATACTGGGAAAGTAGAAAGAAAGGGTTTCCACACCTAAATCCTTTTGGGTAACGTGAAAAGGCAGTTGCCACTCAGAAGGAATAGAGTGACATGCAGAACATGGCCTTGAGAGAAAAAGACCTCCACTCACAACTGACTTTTCATTGAGATAGACAGGGATATAATCACCCTACCCACTTTCCTCCTTCTCATCTCTCGCTGGGGCCCTCAACTAGAAAACTCGATCAGAAACAAAAGGACAAGAGGAATCTGATAGTTACATAAGACACTGCCTGGTCAGACAGCATGATGGAGAAGGACAGAGAGGGGATCTAGGCAGGCAAACGGAAGCAATCCAGAATAGAGGAATTACAGTCCTTAAGATTCAATGCTCATAGCAGAACAGAAAGCTATGTGCAAGAACACAGAAGTCTAAGAAGCATAAGCACCAAATATATGGAAAAGTACTGACAGTTAAGGGGGCTACCGTTGTATCAACAAAAGTATCAAATAACTATAATATATAAGTATATATGTACATGTGTGTATATAAAATATGCATTTAAAATTTTTAATGAATACTTATTACATGGTACCTGGAAATAAATACTAAATTTTCTCATTTTGAAAAAGCAAAACACCTGAAATAATTTGAGTTATTTCAGAAAATGAAACAAAAGTTGCCATTATTACCTAAGAGCACCCTGTAAGTTTACATATGTGCATTAAGAATAAAGTGTACACACAGAAATTTTTCCAGCTTTAGCAAAGAGTTATAAATCCCATGTAAATATATTTCCACTATGTGCTACACACTAAATTTTTAAATATAAATTTTGCTAATTTGGGAAAAATATATTATTATATCTATAGAGTTACCTTAATTAAATTTAGTTAATAAATTCATCCCTTGTCTCAATAAAATTGATATACAGCATAACCTTTAAGCTACTCTTAATGGCTAGGGCTATCTTTTTATGTATTATAAACCTTGTATAGTGACACAGTGTGGGCCTCAGTGTATGCAGGGTTGTTGGCTCTACACTGAATCACTTCAGACTATTATGCTGTTTTCTAGTTTTAAGGTTTTTTAAATCCTTTCCTATTCCATCATATCAAACCCCTATCTTTCACTTCTTGCTGTAAAGAAAATGTCTTTCCTTAGCAGTTTCCTCCTGCTTCACTGATGTAAATTTTCATACGTTGAAAAAAAAAGGGAACCACAGAATTTGAAACCTAGAATTGAACATAACTACTGCTCATAGCCTGCTCTAACAAAGTGGACTAAACAAAGCTTACACAAGTCTGGAACACAGCCAATAAGCAGAAAAGAGGCTAAAATAGTCTATAGGTTCTCCTATAAGTGAATTTCAGAAATATTGTGCATCAACTTTGAGATAATCATTCTAACCTAAGCATTTTATTTTACATAATTCCTAGGTGGCCATTTTACTCCAAAAAACCAAAGTTAGTAGTACCATTATCTTTTATAAATAAACATTATTGGGATTTAAATATTGTATTTTTCACCTCTTATAAATATTTGTTAAAAATTTAATAGACTACGTGAAGAGTGACAGAAGTACAAATGATTAGTTTGAGTTTCAGTTCTCAAACAAAAAACCCATACATAAAATTATACAGTAAAAATCATTTAATTTTATATAATTAAAATTATATGTATATATATATATATATAGAGAGAGAGAGAGAGTCTTCATTTTCATAATCTCCCTAAAAATTCCCATCGTTGGGGCGCCTGGGTGGCGCAGTCGGTTGAGCGTCCGACTTCAGCCAGGTCACGATCTCGCGGTTCGTGAGTTCGAGCCCCGCGTCAGGCTCTGGGCTGATGGCTCAGAGCCTGGAGCCTGTTTCCGATTCTGTGTCTCCCTCTCTCTCTGCCCCTCGCCCGTTCATGCTGTGTCTCTCTCTGTCCCAAAAATAAATAAATGTTGAAAAAAAAATTAAAAAAAAAATTCCCATTGTTTACATAAATTTTATGCAGACGAGATCATGAAACCAAGCAGATTAGTTTAGGTTGTGAGGAAAAAATATTCCAATTAGCCCTAAATCATAAATCCCACGTTTGCTCTATCACATACAACACATAGCACTGCCAGAAAACTTCCAGAACGGTTTCTTCACGTTAACTTTAAGCTCTGTGAACAAACTTGCCAAAACAATAATAAACTTAGTATACACATACTATTATCACAACTATATAATTTCTATGATCAAAATGCTCCTTTAAATACAAATTTTGTTGTACTAAGCAGATTTGATTTTTTTATTCAATTAAAAAGACTAAATTCCTATCAAAGTGCTTCTTTTGATTAAGAAATCATGAATTTGGAGGCCTAGAAATCTCAAATGAAGCAAACAGTATACAGTACATAATTAGTGACTGAATTGTAATCTAAATAATTGCTTCATAATTTGTTTCATTCCTAATGTGGAACGACCCAGGAACATCTTAATTAAACAAAAATACATGAAAGCCAAATTTATAAGAGTTTTAGTAGCAGTTAATCATTAGATCAGGAGCTCCCTTTCTATAGAGGCTGAGGTCAAAACTAAAGAAAGTAGATAGTAATATATACAGAACTTGGTGCATAAGTAACAAAGGCAATATTTAAATCAAAATTGTTACTAAAAACACTGTAGAATAAAATTTAGGTTTTTCTTTTTAATTTCATAGTTTGGGTGCTGTGGCGATTAAATTAGTCTATAGTAAAAACCTATATATAGTAAAACTCAACTCAAACCATGATGCAAATTTGAAGTTCTCACGAGAAATTAGAGTCACAGAATAATCCTGGAAAGGGAAACCCCAGGCCTTCCCCTTCAGAGGGAAACAAACCCATATGAAAATGTCCTGCTTTGGGTCTGGAGAGGAGGACATCACGCAGTATGGGAAGATATTCTGTCCGTGCCTAACAAGAGAGAAGTCTACATACCCTTCTCATATTTAAGGTCTGGGACAGGCCCAAAGTAAACGAAAGCAGGTCAGGGCTCCAGGGAACAAGGAATCGGAAGGCTGCACTTGATGTTAAGGCTTAAGGACAAAAAACAGGGTCCAAATTACTGAAACAAAGAAAGGCAGTGGCTTGCTCACAGCCAGGCAGTGCAGCAATTAAGAACACCTTACCACCTGACCAATAGCTCCTATACTTAGGCCATTGCTACAATGATGTTTCCTCATCTAAAAAATGAAAATAGCCCTTATCTACCTCATCAGGTCAATACTAAGATCATTTTTGAACATATCTTTTTTTTTTTTTTAATTTTTTTTCAACGTTTATTTATTTTTGGGACAGAGAGAGAGACAGAGCATGAACGGGGGAGGGGCAGAGAGAGAGGGAGACACAGAATCGGAAACAGGCTCCAGGCTCTGAGCCATCAGCCCAGAGCCCGACGCGGGGCTCGAACTCCCGGACCGCGAGATCGTGACCTGGCTGAAGTCGGACGCTTAACCGACTGCACCACCCAGGCGCCCCTTGAACATATCTTTATCCGTTGGCATAAAGCCTGACGATAAACAGAACAAGAAAGCTATTATTACACTGCTCAGGTACTGGGCAAATAAAAAGTATTAGTCTGAGAAAAGAAGAAACAAGCTGGTGGTGTCTTAACAAAGAACCAATCCCCTTCCTTATGTATCACCTGACTGGCAAACGTTTACAGAAACACTCTGCAAAGATGATCACAGGCTTAGAATATATCACCAGCTCTGCTAGCGTCCACTGAATATTGGATAACGTGTTGGTTTTCAAAAGTTTTGTATCTCTCCATAGCAGAATTCTTAGAGTTTGCATTATTATTTCCAAAATTGGAAAAAAAAACAAGTATATAAATTTAAATACTAAAATATTTATTTATCATAAACTAGTCTGAGATGCTGAATTGAAAAAAACCAAGTCAATGTCATATATTTCTTTCTTTTCATAGTAAACTATATCCTTAGCTGTTTTAATTTCTACAAACCTAAAGTATTTTGTGGATATCTATTACCTTTAATAATAAAGTTATCTTTTTCAATTAAAACAGAAGGGTTGGAGCCATCAACTCCATTTATTTCTGAGGTTGACCTGGTCATTATAGTATCCATTCAATCTGATAAAGCTACAAATGTATTCACTGATTTGATGTAATTTCAGCAAATCCGCAAAAAACTCTTGTTGTCTTTAAATACCCGGGGGGGGGGGGTTAAATGTGAACAGCATTTTTCATAATATCTCAAACTAGGCATAATTTTTGCATTTGCAAAATAAAATAGACACCTGCTGTGTGATTGCCAGTCATTAAACTGGGGTGGTAATGACCATGGTGGTATGAGTGGCACCAGCAAATTGAAATGAGATAGTGTGGAGGAAGATGAGTGAAACAAGTAGCAATGGAGGCTGAGGTAGAGCAGAGGAGGAAGAGAATGGAGATTGAAGAAAATAATTTCTTTTTACTCTCTGTAAGCAGAAATGGGAGTAGGTCTCAAAGGTGACGGGTGTAAACAAGCCTGACTATGTGAGACTGGGTCAGGGGGGAGGACAGAGACTGGAACACCACATTGGGGCAGGAGTGTGAACAGTTTATTAGAACCCAAACTAGGATAATTTGTATAGAAAAAGTATAAAAGTAAGGCTTTCTATAGAATATCGATAAAATCAATGAATGCCAGTAGACTGATGATTGGCATTAAGTACAAGGTATAATTATATCACCTTTATCCCAGTTAAGTGTGTACGATAAGTACTACTGTAAAGAAAAAAAACTGAGGGTACATCAGTTTATATAAGTTGGCATAAGTCATCAAGTTGGAGTAGCCAAAACATAAACCAGAATGTATGTGTCTACATGTAAATAGTTTATAGTCATGTTGTCCGGTGCTCTAAAGGCTGTATCTTGAAAATTCCTTCCAAAATGACTCTAGCTTCATTACAAGAATGGTTTCCAAATACGACTGTATTCTTTGTATCTGAAAAATAATTGGTACTAATAGTTTGGTTGATTTCAATAAGATTGCTCAAAGTGATAGCATATATTCTATTTATTTGCTTCTTCATCTTAAGGAAGAAATTCACTGAGGAATACTGCACTATACTTCATTCTCCTGTCCTTTCCTCTCTTTCCATCACTCCACCTTCTTCCTTGCTATCTGTCTTCACTCTCTGTCCTCCTAAATATACACATAGGAAAGTCCCTCAGGAAGAGTTCATCATCTTTTTTTTTCTAGAAAATATTCCTTTCCCAGAACTGTATACCCACCAAAGACATTTACAGGGTAAAACTGGGCCATGGCAGATGCTGCTTGTTAAGCTCCAATACCTATTTCCCACCTCTTTCTAACCAACAAAGCTCTTATTTCATCTGGGAAGCCACGTACTAAGCATATAAAAGCAAGCAATGGAGAAACCAAACCCCAAATTCTGCGGATTCTTTTGTAGCTAGGAGTGGTGATTTAGACACAATTCCTTTCCACATTCCACCACCAAGGTCACTGCCATACTTATAAGCATATGGGTGTGATTACTAAAAGGAATAGCAGATAACTTGAAAACATAAGGATAAAAGCTGTTGTTGACAACTGCTGGGGGCAAAAAAAGAAGCATGGTCCTTTCAAACATCTTTTTTGTTTGTTTGTTTAATGTTTATTTATTTATTTATTTTTGAGGCGGGGGCAGAAGGAGAGAGAGAGAATCTGAGCAGGCAGCACAGAGCCCCATGTGGGGCTCAAACCCATGAACCATGAGATCATGATCTGAGCTGAAATCAAGAGTCGGACGCTTAACTGAATGAGCCACCGAGAAGACCCTAAAGTACCTTGATGATCAAGATGACTTCCTCCAGATGAGAAAAGCAGAGAAAAGAAGTCCCTGACCTGTTAACTCTGTACTGTCCCACTAAGCCAAACACAATCTTAACTGAAACACGGGTGATCCCTTCCCTAGCATCTCATTCCTCTGGAAACATTAAGATCTGAAGTCTGCAAATCCTGTAATGGTGATTTGTGAGAAAGAGTTCACTCAATTATTTTTTTATGGTTAAAATTACAAAACTTTGTATTTTTGTACAGAGCTCTGTGATTTCTAAAGAGTTTTCTTCCAAATTATATATTTTGACCTCATTACTTTTGCTAAATTATTTACCTTTTTGAAAGAAACAGAGCAGATATTAAGATTATTAACATATTATGATTAAGATTAAGATATCTTTATTTTAGGAAAAAAAAGTCTATCTGCATGTAAGGGATTTTCCTGAGGTTATGAGCTTATCCAAAGGACAGATGAGTTTGTCTTTTGTCCCTTAATCTGTAACTCAAGGTGTGCCTTCCTTATTTATCCCTGAAATATAGACAGTTCACTTATATCCACTCCAATGATGGTCTTGTCTTTAAGGTATTCCAACATTAATTGCTGTTTGTACCATTAACATTCCAGATTTCCTAAAACAACTAATAATATTCAGAAAATCAGGAGAAGCTGCTTGTGCCCATAATTCTGTTCATAATTTAATGGTAGGTTTCATTTAATTAATGATGTATTTCCTAGGTAATACTAGAAAACAAAATAATGTTGATTGGTCCTCATTAAATAATAAACAGCAGTGTGCCTATTCTTTGTTCTCCAGAATAAATACAACTTTGACAATTCTTTCCTGTAATCACAGTCCTTAAAGAAAATGAAATCAGTAAGTCAGTAGCTTGAGACCATAATCAGACTAATTTATTTATTTAAGTCAGAAGACCTTGAGTTCAAAATTCTTCAGCAAAAATAATCCCATGCCTTAACGCTACAAAGAACATCATACAAAGTGACCGCAGAGAACTCCCACATCAGTAAACTAGGGCTTTAAAGAGGATAAGGAGCTATGATATCATACTCATGAATGAATAATACTGGTAAGTGAATTTGCAGCAGATTCCAGATAGAAAATTACATTGCTTCTAAGGTAAAAGAAAATTCAAATCTGCTCCCTATCTAGAAAAAATTAAACTTATAAGGAGAAGTTGTCCCTGTTAGTCTACTTTTACTCTCCCCAAACAAGGCTGTATCTAGTGTATTAAGAATCTTCCTATGGGCAACAGAGAAATGAACAATCGTGTACCAGACAAGGAAACAGTCCTGTTGGGGAGTGATGGGTATGCAACAGTCTGGGGCAGAGGTGCTGGCTCTAGCTCTTTCAAAGCTCTGGGGGAAAATCCATAAATAACGATGAAAGAGCATATATCAGGCACTGCTTCAGTAACATTTACTCATGTTTTCCAACTTAAAAGTAAAGGCCTAATCCTTATGAAGGAAAAGTATCTTGCATTGTGGCTCATTTGAAGGTAAGTAAATACAGTGGTCACATTTGTTAACACAGATCACACAGAGGTACAGAAGTAATGGATATGAGAAACATTACTTTCTGCCTCACACAAATCATGGGCTCCTGTGAAGCATTCCTGCAAAGTCCACAATACTAATAGTAATAAAATCTGAAACTCTTAAATATCACTGAATTACAAATATCAAAATATCAAATTACACATGATTCAGTATTGTGTGTTCTGCAAAAGATTTATCATAGAAGCAAGATGTTAAGATATACAACCCTTAAATGTTATAACACATACAACCATATTTGTGACAGAAAACCAACTGCTAACACACAGGACTCACAACTTCTTCCTTCTCTCTTTGCCCATTTAATCCTTACAGAAAAGTTCAGATGTCTTTTGGTCTGATTTTTCTGAAGAAAAGCACTATAAGAAAAGGACTTACCTTCTCATATAAGGTATCTTAAAAAAAAAAAAAAAAGGCAAATTCACAGAATCCAAGAGTGGAATGGTGATTGCCAAGGGCTGGGAAAGGGGTGTCATGGGAAGTTACTAATCAAAGGCCATAAAGTTTCAGTCCAACAAGATGAATTAACTCTAGAGTTCTACTATACAACATTGTACCGACAGTCAATAATATAATGTGCACTTGAAATTTTGTTAAGAGGGTAGGTCTCATGTTAGTGTTCTTTGCCTGTTCACACACACACACACACACACACACACACACCCCAAATAAAACTAAAACAAACTAAACTAAACTAAAAAAGGATTATAATCCCCAGAAGGCTATTTACAGAAAGGGAATGTAATTTATCCAGGGAACTCTTTGTGGGGCTGTGTCAGAGAAAGAGTGAAAAGATAAAGATGTTAACATAATGCTAACATAAAGGGAAACTAGTGAGTTTTGTTTAAAGCGAAGAGTTTAGAGGTACTAAGGGTTAAGGGAGGACCAACAAGTTTATATGACTTGCCGTGTGCAAGGCAAATATGAGTACAGATGAAAGATTCTGTTTTAGTCATCCTCTATATTCAGCTCTGTTCCAAAACAGGACTTCAGAGGTGATTTCTTTATAAACAACTCAAGCATTTTAGTTTTTTAAATGTTTATTTTTGAGAGATGGGGAGAGAGAGAGAGAGACAGAGAGAGAGAGAGAGAGTGAGCACGTGATCACATGGGCAGGCGAGTAGCAGAGAGAGAGAGAGAGAGAGAGACAGGCTCCCAAAGCAGCCTCCAGGCACTGAGCTGTCAGCACAGAGCACAGTGCAGGACTTGATTTCACGAACCACTAAATCATGACCTGAGCCAAAGCTGGCTGCTGAACCAACTGAACCACCCAGGTGCTCCTATTTTATTTAAGTAGTTTGGAAATAGTTAAAACTGTTGTTCTGTGAAACCTTTCTTTCATGAACACTTATTTTTCGTGATGAAATTTCCTCAGTGGAAAAGAATATAAAAGGATTCTCCTCCGAAGAGAACTGAGTATTTATAACTTTATTGTTTGGGAATGCTAATCAAACCTGTCCTTGACACATATGTGGGCCAATTGCCTGAGGTTTTAAACCTGATGTCTTTCCATGTCTGATCTTTGATTGATGGCATCTTACTGGGTTCTGATTTGGGTTTGGAATCTGCTCAAGCCCTCTCCACACTAGTTGGCATACTGGACATTCTCACTCTTCTCACACCAGTTTAGGTGACCCTATTTCCTATATATACACACATACACCAAGGAACCTGCCAAACTCCTGTCACCAAACTTAACACATAACTGTTTTCAAACACACCCTGTTCTTTCTTCCGTTAGTTACAGCAGAGGTTCCCTTCCTCCATTTTAAGACCAGTCTCCTGACCTGTGCTCAGATCCTATTCTTCCTCAATCTCTGACAAACCATAATACATTGGGAGTTGATGTCTTTTCCCTCCTGTATTCCACCCCCTCCCTCTCAGTAGGCTCTTTTTCCTTAACACTAAAACTGCATAGTTTTATTATTACACCAATAATGTAAACGAAAACCTCCTAACCTCTGTGCCTGCAAAATACTGGCACTCTGCTTTCCATTTTTTACCCAAACTTCTTAAGAACACTGACTAGAATCTCTAACTTCACTTCCACCTCTGACTCTCTAATCCACTACAGTCTGACTGTCCACTTCACTACTTAAAATTATCAACTATGTCTCTGCTTCGTCTACTAACTTTCACTCCCTATTCTACTGTAGTCTGGCATGTCATTTATCAATCCATTATAAATCACATCTCTGACCTCTTGGCAATTTTGACTCTATTTCTTGTCCTTCTTTCCTATGCTCTTTTGCCTGGACTTGAATAAGACAAAGTCCTGGTTTTTCTCTTATTTTCCAGGCCATCGACCTCAGTTTATTTGGCAGGCTACTCCTTTGTCTCCATCTTTAATAGTGATATTTCTTGGGACTCTGTCCTCATACTCTTTTTTCTAACTCCACACAAGTGGGTCTGAAAAGGAAAAGCATGTAATCATATTAAGGAGATTAAACATGATTGCAAAAATAAGAAACCACAGAAATGTTTTAAACAGGGCATCACATTTGCATTTTAGAGTAATCATTTGGAAGCTGTATGGATGATTTATTTGGTGGGGACAAAATTGGGGAACAATAGAATAAGTGCTGAATTAGAACACTAGAAGGATGGATGTGAAGGAAGGTTCTTGTTCATTAAATATTTAAGTGGTAAATACTGATCTTGATGATTGATTAGACACTGAATGATTGAGATGTAAGAGGGAGGAAAGGATCAGAAACGACTTTCTGGCTTTTGGCTTGGGTAACTGCATTGATATGGTGCCTCCAACTGAAATAGAAAAAGAATAGGAAGTTCAGCAGAGCTGATGGCATTCTTTAGTCACACTGAAACATTTTGCTTGTTTAACTTTCTATCGAAATCAATATCTAGTTTTTAAAAGTGTACACAATGAATACATGGAAAAACTGTGTTAACCACACCCAGAATAATAATTTTAAAAAAGTAAGTAAGTAAGTAAGTAAGTAAATAAATAAATAAATAAATAAATAAACAGCACATTTGTATGGTCTCCAAAAGTCCAGTTCCCATTAAGAGAAGTTGAATGTTAGTCTCAGAGTCAAGTGTAGACCATATATAAAAACTACACACACACACACACACACACACACACACACAATAATTGCCTTCACCCAATTATTATGGTAAATATGACATTTGACTCCAGTCACTGCCTATATCTTTAAAAAGGTGAATGACTAAAAACCTATTTAAAGTTATTTCTGGAATGCATAAACTTATGTGTATTTGTAATTATGTGATGGTGGGTGTTAGCAGCTTTCAACTAATTAAAGAAATAGAATAGATTGATGGTTACAAGAATACTTAAAAAGACTATTAACAAGAAAATACATATAAAGAATATTAGAATCTCAAATAAGAACTTATGTGACATATTGCTATAACAGTCATTTCCAGAATTTATCTTTCCTTTGAAAATTGCCAATTATTATCAATATTTAGATAAAAACTTAAATTGTAAAAAAAAATTTGGGATATTTATATACGATGATGAAAAATTCAATTGTGCTACATCATTTTTCAATAATGATTTCTTTTGTTTAATTTTTTTTAACATTTATTCATTTTTGAGAGACAGAGGGAGACAGAGTGTGATTGAGGGAGGGGCAGAGAAAGAGGGAGACACAGAATCCAAAGCAGGCTCCAGGCTCCGAGCCATCAGCACATATCCCAACTCAGGGCTCTAACTCACATGCTGCAAGATCATGACCTGAGCCTAAGTCGGACCCCCAACCAATTGAGCCACCTAGGCACCCCAATAATGTTGATTTCTTATTTTATTTGATATAGTTTAAAACAAGCATTCATATGGAAACCAATTTGACAATAAATTTCATATATAAATAAAAAAAATAAAAAAAAATAAAACAAGCATTCAATCTTTCAGTATGAAACAACCACACAAATTAGAGATTTGGAATCATAGAGTTCCTATTTTGAATCCTTTCTCTGTCATTTGCAAACAGTGGGATTCTGGGAAAATTGCTTTCAATCTTTGAGGTTATGGTAAAGAATAAGCAAGAAAATAGTTTGGTAAAAAAGTCAAACTAATATCTACCAGATAGAAAATATTTAACAACGATAATTATTCTTTTTTTCATTGTATTTGCATTCCTAACATAAAAGTCATCACTGGAAATTTATAAGAAAAGTATCAGATTTCTGACTTCATAAGTTGTGACATTTTAAAATACCTACAAATATTATCTTTTAAATATATCAATTGAAAGAAAATAATCTTTGCTTGAAAGACACATACAATAAATTGACCCAATTAAAAAAATAAGAAATAGAACATTGTCTTTAGTAAAGCAACTTCACACATGAAAATTTGTTCCTGGATTTTCCTCATCTTTCCAACAATTTTTTAAATTTCGGCATTTAAAAATATGTCATACATTTGTTTCAAGACCTTTGCTGAGTAATACAGGGACATATTTATTTCATTGACAGTTTTCATGAGATAGATTAAAGTTACTAGAAAGTTCACAGCATGAGAAAATAACCCAAATCACTGAACTCCAAAGACTTTTTTTTAGGATTGTTCTCTGGATCCCTGCAATATTCAGCACTGCCCTCCATTTCTTCCAAACCCATAATCTTAAAATCTCCACATTTTTGGTTACACTCTCTTCTATAAGCTTTCAACTGTTGAAGTAAAGTCTAGTTCAGTATTTGCAGTCCTGACTGCTCTCTTGATATACAGTTCCAATGTTCCAAATCTATGTTTTATACTGTCATGCAGGTACCATGCTGATTATTCAAACTCAGCATTATCTTTTCCCCAAAAGTGGCTCTTATTCTCAAAACTGTTACTTCCATCAGTCCTGCCATTATCCTGCTTCTGGCTCCCTGGATTCAGGGTTAGAGTTTCTGATTCCTCCCTTTACTCCTACAACTTCTCTATAACCTGTCCCGTCAATTCTACTTGTTTCTTTTCATCTTCATGCCCTTGCCTTAGTCCAGGTTCAATCACATCCCACCCAAACTGCTTAAAAAGTGCTCCAAATGCTTTTTTCTTCTAATAATCTAGCACACTACGTGACAATTACTCTGGGCCATCTAAGTTTCAAATCTGAGGCTTGGCTTTCAAGGCCTGCCACCCTCTGACTACTATTCACAACTTACCTGCTTCTAGAATTCTATTCTAATATTTACATATATTTAAAATATGGCCTGTGTACATCTATTTCATAATTTACCTGTTTCTAATTAGCAAGCATTTAAATACAATCTGCCATTAAAGTAATTTCACAAATACAAAAACTCTTTGACCACCCCTTGTGATTACTGAACTTGAAAAATTAAGATATATAGGTCACCCTAAAAAGTAATAGCTATGAAGAATTTCAATCATCTTCATATTTCACATTCAACAGCTACAAAAATCAAAACAAAAATGATGTGTTTATAGTATACAGAAATAAAACAGCTAAACTATTATAGTTGTTAAGTAGTAATAATCATAGTCAAATTTTGCAAAAGGTAAAACTATCCACATACACTTACACAGACATAACCATTTTTCAATACATCTACTTTGAATGCCTAACCTATGCAAATTATTTCAGAGGCATATATGTGTAATGTTCCTATTTCTGATAAAATAATCTTATATTAATGTTTTTAGGAAAAATGGTTCTATGATTGGGCACAGAATAAGTTTGAGTATGTTTAGTTGAATAAATTCTGGGTTACAAATGGAGTTTCATGTCCCTATTGCTATCTGAAGGCTAAAAAAAGGAAAGACACTAATGCTGGATAAATCAATTCACAGCCTTCTATGATTCTGGACTTACTCACCATGAAGACCTCTCACATAACAAACTATTACTTTTAAATCTAGGAAGAAAAGAAAAACTATCACAGAATTACTTATCATGGATATGTACATATCAGAGCTATTAAGCAAATAAAAACTTAAAAGCTACAATTTAATATAAAATCAATAAATATATGAATTCTATTTATTCTGGTACCAACATATCAGCTTCAATCTTTTAAGGGCTCTGAAGATTTAAAATGTATGAAAATGCTGTTCACCTGAGATTATCAAGTCCCCCTGCTTAGAGCAGATATATGTATATAACTGATATGTATTGTCTTATGGAAGTTTTCCTTAAAAAAAGTATATTTTCTATTACATTAGTTTAGTATTTTATCTCATTTACCATTTGCCTTTTCATTCTATATGTTAATGTCATATTTTAGTTTAATGTTTTATAATATGACCAGATTTTAGATATCTAACATAAAATGTATGAACAGCTTGACACAAGTTATATTTAGTACTTCAAATGGGATCATTTGTTTCTGCTTTATGCTGAACCTAATTCCAAACCCCAACTATCCAAAAGGGTCACAGAATCATTCAGTTATTGCAAATATAAGAGTATACATTTAATAAAAACTTTGGCTCATCTCTTCAAGTAAGCAACACTTATAAAAATGATTTTCACTTGTGAAGAATTAGAACCAACCTTAGTCTCACAAACAAAGTAGTATGGGGCACCTTGGACTGAAATGTTTTGGTAGGCAAAACATCACTGACTCTCTCGCATCAAATATGCAAAGTGAATACAAGGATGAGAGCTCCTGTGGGTTTGTAAAGATATTCAAAATTATACATTTGTAAAACACTACTTTGTTTCTAGGATTTAGTTAAATAATTTTATGTATGTCAAATTATATGCTATTCTTTTGCAGTAATGTGAAGTGAAAAAATATATATAGACACTAAACCAGTGGACATATGTGATATGGCTTCATGATAAACAGTTATCTTCCCAAGATTAACAATACTGGTTAAAAAAAAAAAAAGGAAAGGAAAAAAGGTCTTGAGAAAAGCAAAGGTATTGAGGTAGTATAAGTTAAATTTGAAAGTATTATTTATATCTATCACAATCAAATCATTTATTTTGTTTTTTAAATGAAAAGTGCAAATACACTCCTATTATATTTCAGGTTGACCCGTGAGTCTGTAAATGCAGTCACCACTAATTGGTGGCACCATGGAATTCAGAGACAAATCCTTCCTGATACACACAATGGAAAAGACTTTAATAAGTGAACACCTAAGAACCTAGAATACCATTACACAAAGAGAACTACAGTGATGGTCAAGAAATGGCTCTTTAAAAATGCACTATTTGTCACTAAATACACTGCCATTATAACAAGAAACCTTTTGTGCTTTAAAAGGGTATGTTTCTCTCAGTAAAATATTTATGTTTTTAGAAATTACCAGACTATAGAGCTCATCCACAACAATTTCACTGTTATTGCATAAAATTGTAAATTATTTCTTTTAAATTATTAATGCAATAGAAAAAATCTTCAGGCTTATAGTCTTTGGAAAGGACAGCAAAATAGATGAAACAAAACCAAGATGACAATTTCAGCATTTAAAATCTACACATGATAATTCAAACAAATGTTATGACATTTAAGATAATGAAACCCTTCATTTATTCTACTATCTGGTATGAGTTTTATTTCACATATAAGGAGTCAGAACAGATGTCCAAATATTGTAATGCCAAAAGAAAGTTAGGGCATATCTTGATTAATACCCTCAAAGCAGCCTGTAGTGTCTCTTTAAAACTGGCATGCATTACCTCCAAACAACTATTCAAAATCCATTCTAGGAAATAAAGCTAGACAAAGCATTCCCAAGACAAAAGGAAAACAATAAAGCTCAGTATAACCCTTTTAGCAATGTGAGTTGCATATTATTGACAGACCATTCATTGCAATCAGCAAATGATTAATTGCAAATTTGTTGCTAAATTGACCACAAAAGGAGAAAAAAAAAAAAAAAAAGACAAGCTTCAGGCTACTGTTAAAGAGGAAAAACTTATGTTAAAAATGATTGGAGACTTTTTGTAGTGAATTAATTCTAATCAATATGCTTGTTGACTACACAGTGGAATAATGACTTCCTTAAATAGCAGAAGTACCCATTATTGTAGACATTGAAATTAATATTTAACCTACTAACTTGCATTTTTAAAATTTATTGAAGTAACATTTTCTTGCCTTACCTTTAATAAATAAATAGTCCATGTTTTATCAAACATGCACATAAGATTTGTTTTTTCCATTTCAAATGTAGATTGCAGAAGCAATGCCCATATGGTCAAACTTATAATAACTGCCTGAAGCAATTTGTTCTTGGATTTTTTTTTAAATTTTTTTTTCAACGTTTATTTATTTTTGGGACAGAGAGAGACAGAGCATGAACGGGGGAGGGGCAGAGAGAGAGGGAGACACAGAATCGGAAACAGGCTCCAGGCTCTGAGCCATCAGCCCAGAGCCCGACGCGGGGCTCGAACTCACGGACCGCGAGATTGTGACCTGGCTGAAGTCGGACGCTTAACCGACTGCGCCACCCAGGCGCCCCTGTTCTTGGATTTTTAAAGATAAACCTCAGCGGCATATTAAAAACATAAAAGGTGATAAGATAGTAAGATTGATGAGTATTAATTTCTTAGTTACAAATGGCTGTTATTTCTTTACAAACCTGGCACCTTTGGGGTTCTTTTATTCAGACAGGGGTTCAAAAAACCAAACCAAGGTGTAGTGGAATAATAGTATACTTTGTTCAAATAACCACTTTCATCCCACTAACTTACAAAGTCATTACCTGAATAAATATCTTTTGAGCACCAATATGTGCCAAACATTGTGCTGGGTCCCAAGTTAACAAAATTAAATAAAACAAAGACCTGCATGTCGGAAAAATCCTATGTGTAAATCTTTTCTCATTGAACCTTACTGGGTATGCATCAGTGATAAAGAGGCAGAAACAATATACTGAAGTTCTTGCCAACAGAAGAAGCAGTATTTTTCTTTCAATAAAGCTAAAAATAGAAGGAGAGGATAAAGTTGTTTAGGTACTTACAGTAATATAATTACTATTAAAATTATATTGGTGAGTGTGCAGTCTCATTTTCAGGTAAGATGCCAAATATCAATATAAGTAATAGGAATGTATTTCTAAAAATATGTGAGGATGCTTCAAGGTGTAGATTGTACAAGGAGGGAGAGTGGTAAGAAAAGTGAGTACCTTTAGTTTCCAACACTAGCCCTCCATAATAACACTGCATTAGACTTTTGGGAAAACTACATCAAGCTCTCATCTCCATTCCCCACATCACAGAAAGTATCTTTCTAGGTTCTTGAAACAGGGCAGTGAACAGAAGGCATCACTATATTCCTCACTACACATCCAGTCAGGTGCAAGTGGGCGTACAGAGCATCTGCTAATCACCTTTACGTGATTACCAAATGACCCGGAGCTAGTAGGCAACAATCAGATCTTGGCTGGATCATCTGGAGTATTAATAACTTACTGAAGTTATCAAAGTTTGGGGGTTATTATATATATAATTGAGCAAAGTGAGATTCACTAATATTAGGTAAGTTGTGCAATATTACAAAAGCGTATCTGGTTTCAACTGATATTTAATTAAACCCAGTTCAAATTCCTCCCTCTCTCCCAGGAGATGGCTGGTTATCTTATTTCTCCAATATCACTGAATGCTGAAAGATTTGCTGTGTATCACCGAGTGCCACTCAAAAAAGGACTACTGATATTTTGGCACTAATAAAACTCATATGTTGTTGCACATTTAACTTCAGTAACAAAACATATACTTAATATGTCTTGACTTGTTGTAGATTTTTAGGTTGTATTTGTATTGAGTTAAATTCTTATCATTTTTAAAATGCATACAGTAAATAATCCTGATTTATTCTTTCTGAAGGGTTTAAGTCCAAAATAGGCATATTTTCCACTTTAATATGTCAGAAAAGTAAGTAATTGAAATTTATTACTTTTAATTTGTGAAAAAGATCTTTTCAAAGCAAACAAACATTGTCTTAGTGAAGCAAATTGCCACCTTACACATTCTCCTTAGTAGCATTTGTTAAAGATGCTTACCTTGCTTAAATGTCTTTAAATCTCATTAAAATATATTCACAAACTTAAGTGCTCCATGTTTTAAAACTGCTCTGCTAAGGATACATTAATACAGCCAACTTGCCAACTTAATTAACACACAGTATCACAAAATCATAGCAAAACAAATTTAAAAGAAAAACAGCACAGGTAATAAGCCATGGACTTTTAAAAACGTGGAATGGTTTTTAGAGATTCAAGCTCAGAGATTCGAAGAGTAAAATAACCTGTCTAAATACCAGCATTGAAACAGGAGGCAAACAAAAGTCTTGAAAATTAAAATGCAGGTGTCCTTTTCATTTTATGATAAATTATCCAAATTAAGGTCTATTGAAAGTAATTTCAGAGAATTGCCCATTTTGTTAGATTTTTTTGTGTTTTTTCTCCCTCAAAATGTGTGCTATTATATCAATGAGCACTAGGATTTATCCATAAGCACTTCTCAGATCTTTGCTAGCAAGGACAAATAGGACCAAACTAATCTAGATTCTACCACTGGAAATACTCATCTCAACAGACTGAAAATGTCAAAACTAATTACTTCATGCAGGGATATAGTATACTTATTTGCCTTAAGTTTACTAATGGTTTGAATGTGGAAAGTAGATTATAATTGGTAGGGAAGTAGAGTCATCACTTAGAGATGCAGCCGGTTAAAGTGGGTTTTGAAGAGGATGAAAGACATTGTGTGTAAACATGAAGGCCCCAGAATGTAAAAGTAAAGAGTTTTAATTTGATGTGTTTGACAACTGAATCCTACGCATAAATTCTTGACCTGGGCGGGGGGAAAGTATTTCTTAGAGATGGGCCTCCTTCTAAGAAGATAATTATAATTCTGTTTCAGGGAGCTTACACAATCACTGCATAAGAGAAAGGTTTTCACACAGGTTTTTAAAGTGGTAAAATGTAGCAAATGATGCCACAAACATACTTATGTTCAAACTTATTTTCTGTACTTTTTACTGGTTTTTACCCAGGAATGTAAGTCTGGTCTGGGTTGGCATCTTGGAGTCGTTTGGGGCAGAGAATTACCAGCTTTGGTGGGAAGCAAGGCTTCCCCCAAAAATTTATGGTTCGATTTTTCAGTATGTTTTGCTCATTTGGAACTCTTCAAAAGAAACGTAGGCAAGTCCTTTGCTACTCTAATCTATAATATAATTTTTATTGGCTATCAATATCACTCCCCAAAGATTCATTTTGGCTTGTCCACTCTCTCTTCTGGTCCAAGTGTTCCTCAATACCAAAAATGAAAATCAAGACCTCCCAAATCAGGGATAGACTAACATAATCATAAAACTACAAATTTAGAATATCCCAAGTCATCTTTGAAAAATTCTCTGACAAGCAAGAAAAGTGAAGTAAGCATTTTAAGTACAACGATTTGTAAATAGTTAATGTGTTGGTGGTGGGTCTTTTGATTCCTATTATATACCCTTTATACTACATAAATCTAACTTTAATGCCAAGTAATAAAGGAATGACATACCTTCTGGAAAGTGAATGGCAGAAGCTGCTCAAAGCATGGCCCAGTATAGTAAGATAAAGGATAGAACAATTAAGTATTTTCCCACCAACTGAAAAGAGAAAACCCAAGAACTGTCATAATGAATCACACTCAGTATTTTTCTCTGGTGGTGGCAATGAGAAGAAGGCACCCTCAAAATTAGAAAATAAAGTAAGTTGAATCAAAACTGTAACTCAATAGCTTGTTTACCTTTACAGAATTATTATTAATTAATTTTGCGACTTTTACATTTTTTATATATTTTTCTGTTCCCCAACTTGATGCTCCATAAAAGATATTTTTGACTGAGTTTTCATTTGCTATAAACTAAATTTAACTTTTAAAAATCAAACAATGACCCCTTTTCTTATATTTTTAATTTGATTAACACCTTGGCCTGTATAACTCTATTGAAAAAGACTTGAAGTTGTCTTAAGCTTCATCTTTTTTAATGTAAATATCCATTAGGTATTCATATTGTTTTTATTGATCAGCCTTTCAAATAATTTTTTTTAACCTTTGACTGCATTTAAAATTGCTCAGCTGTTACTATTAAGTAATTAATTTATCACTGAGGCCTTAATATATGTTTGGTACTGGAGTAATGGAGTAAGGGCTTAAGAAAACACATGACTGTTACCCTGTTGCTGTTGTAACTTTCCTAAAGATCCTTGTTTTCCTGTTGCTGTTGTAACTTTCCTAAAGTGAAATAAGCAGAAGTACAAGGGTATCTCTAGTATCATTTCCATATGCTTTATAAACAATCATTTTTAACAATAATAAATATAAAGCCTAAGTGACATAAACCACTCCTAAACTTAAGCAATCTAGTGGTAGTGTAATTATGGTACCTGGAAGTAGGGTATAGTGTTGGTTTGGGGACAGCTGATGAGCAGAAGCTCAAAGAGCTTCAGGGAGTCTACTGGTGAAGATGTGAACTACAGTGAGGACAATGTTACTGGAAGCTGGAGAAATGGCTGGAAGAATGTTACTGGGACCTGGAGACAACACTAATGGGAGCTGGAGAGAAGGGACCCTTGTTATACGGTGGTGAAATGCTTAGTGACATTCTTCCATCTTATTACAAGGAAGACAGGGATGGGATATAATGATCTTATGAATATGGCTGCAAAAATTCCTAGGCAAAATGTAGAAGAGTGCCTACTCATATTTTCTAGATGCTTATCATAAAATACAAAAGAGAAATATTAAATAACAAAGGCACTTAACCAAGTTTTAAGGCTAAATTTAAGAAAAGAATTAATCAGCCAGGATTTAATGGTTTGAAAATAAAATGGTTTCTCATCCTCAGTCCTTCCCATCAAAAAATTCATTAAAATTGGCTTCAGGGAAAAGATCAAATCCAGGCACTACAAATAACACATGGAATCAGAGTTAACATCACAAAGTTGTGACTAGGATTCTTTGTTAAGACCTCAAAAAGACTGACTCAGTCAGTAGAGCAAGCAACTTTTGATCAAGGGGCCATGAGTACAAGCCCCAAATTAGGTACAGAGTTTACTTAAAAAAAAAAAAAAAAGACCTCAAAAATACTTAAGTTCCTGTCTAGTAGAACTTCTAAGACTCTGCAGAATATGTTTTATAGACTCTTTTCAGTTAACAGAATGTGTAAGAATCTTAAGGGCATTACCTACCCTAGCCTCTTAGGGAACCCAAGCTAGAGAAAAGTCTATCAGGAAGAGATACATGGGCATCACTGTTGCCTAATGGAATGGATTTATACTTTGACACTTAAGAAGCACACAAAGTTTTTAAAGGAGCTCTTCCAGATGGGCTGAAAGGGACAGAAACCAGACAAACTGAAAAGAGGTTGCTGAAGCCCCAACCTACTGTGGCAAGGTAGCAGGCAGAGTAAACTGCTTAAAAGAATACACAGGGGCACTTGGGTGGCTCAGTCGGTTAAGCATCTGACTTTGGCTCAGGTCATGATCTCACGTTTCATGAGTTCAAGCCCTGCATCGGGCTCTGTGCTGACAGCTCAGAGCCTGAAGCCTGCTTCAGATTTTGCATCTCCGACTCTTTCTGCCTCTCCCCAACTTGTGTTCTGTCTCTCTCTCTCTCTCTCAAAATAAACAAACATTAAAAAAAAAGAAATACAATTATATTTTTAAAAAGAATACATGGATTAGGTTTTTCTGGAAAAGACAGAGTGATTCAGATGGCAGAAAGAAGAGTTTAGAGAATCATCTCCAAGAAACCGAACTAGGTACTAACCAAGAAACTGGCAAGGTATGCTCTGCCTGATTTCAGACCTGTGATGAATCACATAAGTTCTAGGTAGTTTTCATTTCCTCCCTTTTTGAATAGGAGTATATAATGCTGTTATCCTAGGCCATATTATGTCAGGTGTGCATATGGAGTGTAGATAACTTGTCTCTTTAGTGAATAGGCTTTTATTTCAAGATGAATCATACTCGAGGAGCTGTACCTGAGGAAGTACACTCAGGAACCTCTTCTGGATCTAATTTAAATAATGAGGTTCTGCACTTTGAATTGATGCCATAATAGAATAAGGCTTTTGCAGTGTTGGGAGTCAGTGATTTTATTTTACATATGGGATGGTCATAAATGTGGGTGGATTCCGTAGTTGATCTCAATAACTATCATTAATTCTACTCCTATCTAATCACACAACTCATATTCCAAGGAAAAGTGCAGGCTAAGTCTCTTCTGCAGTCTGGACCTAACTAACAGGAATACAGTTAAAATGACATGTTATGTCGTAAGTCTTCCACCTCTGTCTCTCAGAAAGTGTGCTTTTAAAATGTTTGCTTTAGGGGCATCTGGGTGGCTCAGTCAGTTAAGCACCCATCTCTATTCTGACTCAGGTCATGAGATCAAGCCCCTGATTCAAGCCCCATGCCGGGCTCCATGCTGAGCATAGAGCCTGTTTGGGATTCTCTCTCTCCCTCTCCACCACTTGCCTATGAGTGCACACACATACTCTCTAAAAATAAATAAATAAACATTTAAAAACAAATTAATTAATTAAAACATCTGCTTTGGAGGGAGCCAGGCTCCATGTATGAAGCCCAACCAACCTAAGACCTCCATGCTGTGATAAGAAAAAGAGGTTTCCCATTCTTCAGAGAGAGAAAGGACCAAACAGAACCAAGGTATCACACATGTGGCTTAAGTGGATCCTGCAGCTATGAAAGCCGAAGTACATGAATCAGACATAACTCACTCACTCATCAATTTCCAAATTCCTGTCCTACAAAACTTTGAGCAAAACAAATGGTTGTTTTAAACCATTATATTTTGAAGGAATTTGTTACAGAGTGCAATAGATAACTCTTAAGCAAGCCAAGCATACCTATACTGCCATTTCAGTATTCACTTAGGATTGGAAATACTTTTGGTAATAGCTATTTTTCTGGTAAATATAGTTGACAGAAATATAAAGATCACAAATTTTGACACTGGGTTGACAGCTTCATTTGAGGTTTGATTTTGACCATCTTGCGTCTTGTAATTCCAGTTAAAATGTCAATAAACACTTTTTGAAAATATGACCTATTCTATACCACCACTCTCAGCACAGTATGTCCCAACTGCAAAACCCCTCCTGCCGGTAGCACTGATCAAAGAGCAGCAAGATTTCTATGGTCTTAGACTTGCTTTCTCTTCTCCTTCACCTAAGAGCTTTACACTACCTGCAGCTTTAACTCTTTCTAATCTGCCCTTCAAGGATTAGTTTACACAGAGAAAACTGGACTCAATGAGAGCACAAGTGGACAGCTTAACATTACAAAGGCCAAGCTCTGTCATTCGTTGACTGTTTTACTGACACTCCAGTAATGAAGTTCTTATCTCGGGTGATTACACGCCTCTCCAGGATCTAATGTTAAGTAACTGTATGTTGCCCTGAGTCCTTGCTTCAGAAACCTCATCACGCCTATACTTCTGCCATTTTTAGCGGCTCAACTTCTCAAAAAAACAACAAGAACAAAAAGCTTCTTATGTACTTCGACGTCTGTGTAAGATCCACTGCTGAACCTACCTAATATTAACGATTCTTATGCAGACTTATTTGGTAAAATATGCTTCTTAAAATTCCTTGCAAAAACAAACTCCATATTTATGTGACAATCTTTTCTAGACTCTTATCAATCCTTAACTATTGTCTTGTCCTGAAGAGGAGACAGTGGTTTTAACAAACTGTTTTTACTCTCTTACAACACTGCATGTGTTACTTATAGAATCTAATTTTCACATATTTTGAACTTATATCATGATCTATATTTTGGCTCATTTTATGTAAAAGTGTTAATCATTTTGTTAAATTGGGGGTGACTTCAAGGCAAGAATTAAATTATTATCTGTGGCATCTTTATCACAGAAGTAATTTTCAGAGATCAGTATAAATGAAATTAACTCATAGACTTATTCAGTGGGTCTGGAATGGAGCTAAAAATCTGCCTCCAATTACTTCTGGATTCCAGCTGATTCTTGCACAGATGGGTTGAGACCAAAATATAAAACACAGGTGTATGCAATGGGGATGTAATTCAAGAACATTTTCTAATAGGAATGTAGGGCAGTGAGACACTAGAGGAACAAGTCTAGTTAGAAAAACTTTACAAAAGTGCAAAGGAGAGCTAACAGAGGCCTGATCTAGACAGTAGCACTGGGGATAGAAAGGAGGGGACAGATGGAAACTAAACTAGCTATTAACAAGTTCCTGAAACTGCTTTCTATTAAAGCTGCCTTAGAAAATGAAAATGCACTGTTGTAAGCACTAAAACAAACACAACCAAAAAGATGTTTTCTTAACTGGGAAATTATGATGTGCAGTTATGTTTGGTATCTAAATGCAAATTGTGCATGTAGGCTGCATTTATGGAAGAACTGAAAGCAACCACAATATACTATATCATAGTAGAAACAAAACAAACTAGCTGTACTTGGCATAGTAATGATAAGCCCTTTAAATTAAATCTTTATGCAGATTCTATTTTATACTCCAAACTTTTCATGGAGACTCGTGCAATTCTGATGTGTAAACCAACAAATAGATATGCTCTGTGTATTGAGTAGCCGGTTTGGGTACCAGCTGGCTTGGCTGTATGCCTTTCTAATGGTAATGAAGTCACACAGCTGCTAGGACAATCAGCTGGAGTTCAGATTATCACTAGCTAAATGGATATCCATTGACTAGCTTCTTATCCGGACTCATTAAAGTTCAGTATTGACAAATGAAGAGTGGCTAGAGGTTTACAGCTAAGAGGCATCTAGAAATGAACTTCTTGACTTTTTTTTTTTTCTACAGCTTTATCTTTATGATTCACACAGTATCATTCATCTATTTGAGATGTGCGATTACTAATGTACTGTAAAATTTTTAAGCACTCTTCCATTTATGGTTTTAAAGTAAACAATTGCTCTGAAGCAAGCAGTCACATGCATCACTAAGAAGCTATCGATATATGAAAACAAGACAATTACCAAAAGTGCTGCTTTTTCTTTAAATCAAATAGAAAAAGACATGATTTCCACAAAAAGCTTACAGTTGACTTGAAATTTACTTTTTATTTTAGAAACTCACCTGTAAGCATTTGAGTGGATAATTTCCAAGATCTGAATTCACCTGCAGTGGTCAAAAGACCACGAAAAACTAAATTTTCTCTCAACCAACCAATTAGGTAAAGTGCAGTCAGTGGTGACTTAGTTAATCCTATAACCATCCAGTGAACATGGTCAAACTTTTCCAAATCTTCAAACTAACAAGGACTAGAATTCAATGCCTGTTACTCTCTAAAGGTTAGAAGCAGAGAGCAAGCCTTCACTTTATGGTGAAGCTCTCCAATGCTCTCCTTGTACCCCATGCTGCAAAGTGGAGAGCTTGAATATAATGTCATTTTCTTGTACTTATACCCTATTAATTTCATGTACTTAAACATTATTTTTTCTTCTATTTAGTTTCAAGATTTCCTAACCGTATTTCCCATACTCATCCTCATCCTCCCTTATCTTATACATGAGCTTCTACTTGTCACAAGGTTACTGCTTTGGAAAGGTTTTGAAAATGCTTATTACTCTACATTGTCCACTTTTGCTTTCAAAAATCAATGGAAAATTGTCTCCTAACTGAATACGTATATAATTATTTGCCTTAGACTATGATTAAATATCCTTTTGATTTCTTACTCTTCTTGAAACAGAAAACAAATTTTAGCAGATCTTCTTCAAGAAAATATGTAAGTAAAAGGTGCTCGCACAGTACAAATGTTGCTCAGATACCCACGGTATTCACTTCTGTACACTGTCCTCATGAAAATGCTCTATCTCCTCTCTCAATCTACAAGAGACTTGATTTCCAGGTCTCTTTACTGCTGATAATAAAGACAGAGCAACATTCTTCCCTTGCTAGTAATGAGATTTAAAATGCTTTCACTTTTAGCTATGACCAGATATTTCTGGAGATCTGCCTAATATTTTCAAGGGTCCCTTCCTTTCAACAGGAAGGAACATTAGCAACAAAAGGCTAGGAGTGATAAAACAACTGTTTACAGGCAATAAATGTGGCAAATGTTCATTTAGCAACTACGTGGTGATAGTTTGGCCCCTGTGGATCAATATCACCTGTGGCTTAGGTATTTTCCTTGGGGGATTCTACCATATGTTCTGCCCCTTAATTTCATCAGAATCTTGTTATCCACCCATCCCCACCGCCCCACTTTATGCTTTCCATGGAACTAGCAGCTGTACAGGTTCCATTTTGCATGACCCATGACTGTAAGTTTCACTACTCAAATATGCAACCTGAATTTGCCTGTTGTTATAGTCATATCCAGAGCCTATAAAATGCAGGATTTATGGTAGTATTAAACATATATCTCTAGCTCACACTGTGCGCTACATTATGACTAACCACACTTACTGGTAACTCAGAATAAAGATTTTGGCAGAATCTTCTTATTAGAGAAGAACAAAATTCCAGGCCTCCTACAAACCCATAAATGTAAACTCACCCACATGAAGGATGTTGTCCTGACTCCACCAAGCAAGTCCAGAGCTTTGTGTGAAGTACATTTTTGGGGAGGCAAAAATGGCAAATTCCTGTAGTCAGAAACTACCTTCTAAACAGTTTTTCAAATTATTTTTTTAATTTTTAAAATCTTTATTTATTTTTGATAGAGAATGAGAGACAGAGCACAAGTGGGGGAGGGGCAGAAACAGAATCCTAAGCAGGTTTCAGGCTCTAAGCTGTCAGCACAGAGCCTGATGTGGGGCTCAAACTCACAAACTGTGAGATCATGACCTGAGCCGAAGTCGGACAATTAACTGACTGAGCCACCCAGGCACCCCAGCTTTTCAAATTTCTTAAAGGGAACAATTAGGGTGCCTAGCTTTAAAATATTTATGTGAAAAAGATGGACAGCATGTAAATAAAGTTTTCCAAGATTGGCAAAGAGATGCACCAGGAGACAGATGATCCAGAGAACTCTGGGAAATTATGAGTCATTTAATCTCTGTTGACCTCATATATAAAATGGGAATTTAGATTATATCCAGTCATTCACAAAACAAAGTTGTGCCAGAGACTTAGCAAGCCACTGGGAACGCAGAAGTACAAAGCCGTACACAGAGGAGATCCTATCTAACATCCCTAGAATCCCTAGCAATGCAAGATTCTGTAAGTAGGTGAATGGGTGGAGGTATCGTTTACCTCCTGGGATTTTCCATACACAAAAAAAGATTCACTGCTGACAGCCTCTGAGCTCGTTGACATCCCCTGATAATCTGTGCTCTGCAGTATTTCCCAGCAGGTTGGCCACTGACCAGCTCTAGCCAGTAGACTGTAAGTGTCCAGGATTCCTTCTTTTTGTCCTCTTTCCCATTCCATCTGTAGGCTGGATGATGCCAAGGTGACACTGTACTTACAGTGCGACAGAAGTACTAGTTGCAAGTGCCTGGTGCTTGGATAAGTTAGAGGTTAATTTAAGCTGCTTGACCCCTGGACAAGATATATTTAGTGTGTTAAGCCCTCGAGATTTGGATGCCTGTTTGTTGTTGCAGCACAACCTAGCATAGGATGCTTAATTCAAACAACTACAAATTATTAAGCCTCAGTCACAGACATAAAAATTTAAGATCAATTATAGTTTTCAGTACTTTTCATGACAATGCCAAAATCTAGCATCTTATTCTCTGGCCGTCAAAACTCAACAGTAGCACTGAAGCTCTGATATTTTCTCTAAGGAATAGTGTCAATTTTAATGAAATACTTAACTCCCCAGAGCACACTGTCAGGGATGTTCCTGAAATATTAAATATGCATGTAAAAATCTTAATAACATCTTACTAATCATTTTCATGGAGAATCCACATATGATTTAATGTTAAATATGTCAAGCCATAAGTGTGTGAGGATGTTCTCATTTTGTACTTTGCACAGAGATTTTCACGGTGCTCTTATCTTTGTTGCCATTTGGAAGTATCTGTGGATTCCATGTCTTTGTTCACCCTTTCTCCTCAGGTATCCACAGAAGGCCATATGTTGAACCAATGTGGTGCCCCCTGCAGCAGGTTCTCCTTTTTAAAATGCTATATTTTGCAGCATTCTATGTACCATCCATCGACATTCCATTATGTTGGCACAGGTCTGCCCAACTTGCTAGCAGGCACAATGCCAAACACGCAGATGGCATGAGGGGAAAGAGCCAAAAAAAACATGTGAATCAACTGTGGGTTCTGATGGCATAATTCCCAGACATGGAGGTCCAAACACTTGTCCATCCTAAGCTTATAGTACTTACTTACAGATACACAGATTTGTCAACAATATTCTAGTACTGACAGATAAATCTTTCAAAATATTTTTTTTAAAAAGCTACCTTTGGCTGCAGAGGATAGTTACTGGGCGATTATTTCACAAAGGTTGATGTTTAGGCTTTTGTCTTTACCCAGGTGACTCTTCAAAAAACAATCAGGCAGCGTATTTAAAAAATTTATATTTCTTTTTTTTTTTTCAACGTTTATTTATTTTTGGGACAGAGAGAGACAGAGCATGAACGGGGGAGGGGCAGAGAGAGAGGGAGACACAGAATCGGAAACAGGCTCCAGGCTCCGAGCCATCAGCCCAGAGCCCGACGCGGGGCTCAAACTCACGGACCGCGAGATCGTGACCTGGCTGAAGTCGGACGCTTAACCGCTGCGCCACCCAGGCGCCCCCAAAAATTTATATTTCTAACCAAATCAGTAATAAATAAAGCGAAATGGGGGATTTTGGCTTTATTCATCTAACCTGTATAATAAAACCTGAAGACAAATGTCAAAAAAAAAAAAATATATTCGAGGAGGAACAGTTTGCACTGCAGGCTTCAAATCGTGGCTCTATTAAATATTCATCTTTGACCCTTCTGCCTGTATGTTCAAAAAATATATTGTTTTATAAACTAGTAAACTTTATTCTCAGGAATGAACATCTGAGCACATAAGATGGACAGTATATGATTTGAGGATCTTTAAATGGATCATCCACTTAAAGAATCCCCTCCCAGCTTCTGGCAGTTTGCCTGAAATTTCTTAAATTATTGAGCCACTTTAGTTAGGTTAAGCTATTCTATCCTCTGAATGTGCCTGTTAGAAAGAAAAATATTTTACTAGAGAAAGAAAAACAAGTAGATTTTGAATTCTGGGGAAGGATGAGGTAGAATTAGTCAGCAAAGGTTTTTGGAGCTGCTGTGAAAGACCCTGAGAATATCTTCACCGTACATACAAGCTTTAGTAAGGACAATAGCTATTAAATTGGTTTTAGGGACAGTATCTATTAGAGAAGTTGACATTGACCTTCTTAAAGCTGAAAATACTTAGAAAATTAATTTGAGACCTAAGTAACCAAGTTAATATGTCCAAATTAATAGATCCGAAGTAACTCAGTGAGTCATATTTATTGAACCCAAGCTCTTGACCCCGAAATCCAGCACTATTGTTATTATCCTATCATCCTGCCACTTTACACAGTTGAACTAGTTCATCTATATAACTTTTATAGTTTAAAATGTGAGCAAAAAATATTACATTCAGTTCTCAAGTGAGCATCTCTTATATGACCACTGCCATGTAAGTTCAGGATGTCAATCTAGCATCGAGAAAAGAAGTTGCCCTTTCTAAGTGGGTGGTTAAATCATGTTATATTCTGTAATTCCCTCAAATTCTACAGCACTTAGTACACACAGACATCTAGTCTCTTCTATGATCAGAGAGCACACAACCACTTTAGTCTTGATTCATGGTCAATTTACGTCCATTTCCTATGGATGTATCTATCTTGCTCATCAAATGCTGCATACATACTTCCAAAATACATTCATGTTTGCAGAACATCAAACACGATCACAGAAACTGATATTTGAGAAGTTCACATTATCTTCATCTTCTTATATGGAATGATTTGCCTTGCTTTGATTACAAAGAAGGATTTTAATAGCTGATGCATATATTCAAAGACTACTCAGAGAGTAAAGTTTCTCTATTGTAACAGTTTCTCTTGAAAGACACTAAAATGTTAAGAAACAGGCCTACCCTTGAAATTTAACTTGGAAATGAGACATGATTAGAATACCCTTAGCTTACTGGAACCTTCTTTCTAAAATCTCATCCTGATAACTCACTCTCTTTTATTTTTAATTTATCTTAAAACATTCACACAGACAGCTCAGGCTTTAGAAAGTGGTCATAGCCATTCCTGAAACAAAGAAGCTACCATAGTACTATGTGGTTTTCTCAAATTATAATTAAGATATACAACTTGTAAAAACTTATTGTTTTATCAATTTTTCCCTACTAAATGAACTGATTCCCTATCTATTAATATATTACAAAACTCAATTATAACACAAGCCATCATTACATAAGTTGTAAAACACCACAACTCATAAAATCTCCCTGACAGCAAAAGTTTAAACCGCAAAAATGAAACAGCCTATTTGAACTAAACAAATAGGTTTTGCTCTGTGACAATTCATTTATTCTTTTTTATTCTTGCCTTCATTCAATAATGTGGTCACTTATTCATTCATGAAGTAATTGTTGAACATTTATTACACATCAAGAACTAGGGCAGATACAAAGAAGATATGGCATGTAGTAAAAAAAAAAAATCCTTTGGTAGAAGATTCGGAATTGAAAAGATTATATAACTTCTGCAATGAATACATGAAAGGAGATTAGGTTTTCATTCAAGGTAGAAAATGACATCCATTATAAAAGTGCTATTAATAACAGCCCTTTAATATTTAATAGAGCAGAGTGATTAAGACGGAATCCATACTTTATTATTCTATCTTCTACATGTATTAAGTAGGTTTAACCACATTTGGGGGTATTACATATAATTAAGAATAAAACTAAAAAGTTTTTAGTTTTTTTTTAAATACATATGAGAGATAGTAGATGGTTGTGTCCATTTAAAATAATCATGTTACATAAACAGCTTTTTGTGCTTTTAATGAATGTAAATTTGTTGTGTATTTTCTACTTTCTTACCAAAAAAATTAATTAAAATGAGTTAGCTATGTTAGCATGATGATGGGAAGATCTTTGAGAGTTTATTCATCTGAGTTTAAGGCAGTGTCACACTTGAACTAATTATGGGAGTGATTAAGACACATAATTATTACCTATATCTTCATATATACTAACAGCATTTTTTATCAAAATAAGATTTTTTCCATCTATCTACAGGGTTTTATACTTTATTTTATATTTTTAGGATTTTAAATACTATAGTGGAAGGACTCTCTTATTATAAATATTTAAATTGACATACAAATTAAGGACAATTCTTTACTAGGTTATAAGTGTTTTTACAGGTAGAACTATATGTTGTTCATCTTTGTATACTACCCCCCAGGAACCAGCCTAACGTTTCATTTAATGAAAGCGTTAGAACAAATTTAAAATGGTGAACATATGGGTGGTTTTCTAAATATAAAAGTACTCTACGTAGTTACTATGTTCTACTGCTTACTAGAGGCTAAAATCTTCTACCTGCTATTTTGTACCTAAATTTGCTGGCATTGCTTTTGGTCTACAGACATTTCTAAGCAGCTAATTACTGAAAAAGTATTCTGATTCTCTTTTTAAAGTTTCATTTATTCCCCATGTAAATTAAATTCTTTAAATCCATGATAAATGTTAAACATGTATAAAATGCCAATGAAAACTACACTAATTAACTGAGAACTGATTATATTTTGGGTACCACTTAAATCACAAGGCTTCAATAGTTCTCGCCAAAGAAACTCTTTGTATAATATGAGTTAAATTATGTAATTGTGATGTAAATTCTTCAGAGGATATATGAGAAAATATTATTTTAATGGTACTGAGGGAGAGTGGATGGAGTTTGATTTTATCACCATATTTTTAATTAGTTCAATAATTTGTTCAAATGGTGCACTTCTTGGTTTACTTTTTGTTCACTTTTCTGGTTTATTTTTCTATTTCATCTGCTGGGAATTCCAACAATAATTTATTCATGCCTAGAGTAATAGATATAAATTATGATATAAATAGTAAACTAGACTTTGATCTTATTGAATCATGCAGGTACTCCCCTGCCCCATGTTAAAAAAAGAAGGGGGGGCTATTTTCCAAAATTTTAGTTTAGAATTAATAAACGAAAAAATATATATGAGGATCACATTCCCACCTCAAAACAACTTTTAAAAATAGGCTATTAACTTGACTTTCTTAAAAAGCTACACACAAGCAGAACTCTAGAAATACTGATTACATTATTTGGACAATATGTACACATTTCCAACTATTTACTTGCACGTTGTAGAATTTTATTGTAACTGCAAATAATCCCTATCTAAGCACTTGAATATAAAATTTATCATGTATTAGTGATCTAATTATAAAACAAGCAGTGATTAAACATTTCTATTAGCAAAACAGATGTGTATCAGAATCACAAAGATATTATTTAACAACATTCAGATCTTATTTTAGATCAAATGAACATTATTTTTAAACTTACCCTGTATCAACTATAGTGATAAAATGAGTGTTCTTGATTTTTTACCACAACATTAGAGAAAGGTACTATTAATTTCCCACTTAAAAGATAAGTAGACTAAAAATTAGTGACCTCAAGATCCCCCATATACAGCTGGGACATTCAGTAATAAAACTTTCTTATGTAACAATTCTCATGTTTATAGCATTAGAAAGTCAGTTAACAAATATCAAAATCAAATTACAAAAATAAAAAATGGAAGCATTCATCAGTATGTAAATATATTGTTTCATTATTTATATTCCATTAGCAATTGCAAGGAAACTACTCAACATCTTTGAGAAAACTGATTATAGAGGGTTTTGTGATTATTTGCCAGGAAAATAATGAAATCAGTGATGGCAGTGTTCAAGGTCCCATAATAAGAAAATAAGTTGTTTGCTTTGAGATGGATTGTCTCTTAGGTGTTCCTGACAGCCAGACCAAACACTTTTCCCCCTCTGTTATGATGAATAAATCAAAAAATGATTCAAACAATCTAACGTGTTTAATAATTAAATTTTATTAAACTATCTTTTCATTTATCTATTAACTTGCATATCAACTGGTTTAAAAAGGAATTTAGGTATCTCATCCAAAAATGTATGAATCAGGGGGAGAAAAAAAATCAATAAATTTCAAATTTCAAGTGTCTAATACCAAAGTATTCACACAACATTGCTACAATCTAGCCAACATACTCAACCTTATGCCTTTTCAACTAGAAATAACAACTTTATCATTAAATTATATGAATAATCACCTCGGTCATTTTTTTGTTAAAACTACTTGAATTGTAAAGAAAGTGTCATGGTTATTACAGAAATGCAAGAAGACTTCTCATTCCAAATTGCTAGCACTGAAGTTAGATTTTTCTTAGAAGAAAACCATTGTTTCACAATAGAAGCAAACAAAGCAATCTATTACTCTAGGCATGAGTAAACTATGGTTGGAACTCCCAGCAGATGAAACAGAAAAGTAAACCAGAAAAGTGAATACAAAATAAACTAAGAAGTGCACCATTTGAACAAATCATTGAACTAATTAAAAATATGGCAATAAAATCAAACTCTATACACTCTCCCTCAGGACCATTATAGCAATACTCTTTAAAATATTTTCTCCTATATCCTTTGAAGAATTCAATGTTCTTTACAAATTCTTTAATTTGCAATCAAATAGTCTGGAATTGCATTAAAGATCGGAGTAAACAAATCAGAACTAGAAGGTCCATAACAAACAGTGGAGATGAGTGAAGAAAGCTGTGTGGAACAGAGGCACATTGAAGAGCCCATGCTGTCTCAAGGGATGCCTAGAGTCTGCTCTTGCTCAATACTGCCATGTAAGGAAGATGAGAGAACTATTGCCTTGTCTTATAATTTTTCAAGAGAAAAGTGATGTTTAGAATTTTATAGGTAATACTACCACTTAAAAATATTTGCCTAGTGGAGGACACAGGCAGCAACCTCTCTGACCTCGGCCACAGCAACTTCTTACTAGACACATAACCAAAGGCAAGGGAAACAAAAGCAAACATCAACTATTGGGACTTCATCAAGATAAAAGGCTTCTGCACAGTGAAGGAAACAACCAACAAAACTAAGGGGCAACCTCCAGAACGGGAGAAGATATTTGCAAATGATGTATCTCATTAAGGGTTAGTATCCAAAATCTATAAAGAACTTACCAAACGCAATAACCAAAAACTAAATAATCCAGTTAAGAACTGGGTAGAAGACACAAATAAACATTTTTCCAAAGAAGATACCCATATGGCTAACACACACATGGAAAGATGTTCAACATCACTCATCATCAGGGAAATACAAATCCAAACTACAATAAGATATCACCTCACACCTGTCAATATGGCTAAAATTAACAACACAGGAAATAAAAGGTGTTGGCAAGGATGCAGAGAAAGGGGAGGCCTTTTGCACTATTGGTGGGAATGTAAACTGAAATGATCACTCTGGAAAACTGTATGGAGGTTCCTCAGAAAGTTAAAAATAGAATGACCCTATGACCCACCAACTGCAACACTAGGTATTTACCCATGTGATACAAAAATACTTATTTGAAGAGACATACGCAACCCCCTGTGCTTACAGCAGCATTATCAACAACAGCCAAATTACAGAAAGAGTCCAAGTGTCCATCAACTGATGAATGGATAAATAACATGCAGTATATAAAAATATAATGAAATATTACTCAGCCATCAAAAAGAATGAAATCTTGCCATTTGCAGTGATATGGATGGAGCTACAGTGTGAGTGTATTATGCTGCATGAAGTCAGTTAGCCAGAGAAAGACAAATATACCATAGGATATCACTCATATGTGCAATTTTAAGATGAACCCGGCAGGGGAGAGAGAGAAAGGCAAACCATAAAACAGACTCTTAAATAGAACAAACTATTGGTTACTGTAGGGGAAGTGGGTGGGGAGATGGGGTAAATGGGAAGTGGGCATTAAGGAAGGCACCTGTGATGAGCACTGAGTGTTAACATGTAAGTGATGAATCCATAAATTCTACCCCTGAAACTAATATTACACTACATGTTAACTGAAATTTAAATAAGAACTTAAAAATAAAATAAAAATATTTGTCTATTCAACACTTTTAAAAACATTTTTTAAAGCATTTGATTTATAGGGATTTAGGATATCTAAGCTTTCTCTCAAGAAGAGAGAGAACCACATTACTACAGGAGTTTAAAGATACGTAGTACTCAAATTTTAGCATTTACCAGAATCACTTAGTTTTGAAAGACAGATTGCTGGGCCCTGTGCCAAGAGTTTGTGATTCAGTGGGTCTGAGTTAGGGTTTCAGAATTTGTACTTCTAAGTTCCTAGGTGCTGCTGCTGCTCTGACTGACTTTCATGCTGGGTCTTCTCTTTTAATGACAAGAAACAATCATAAGGCTCCATGAACTTTTTAAACATTACTTAGGTATAAGAGACATAAGTATCTGCATGGACATGAATTTTCTTTTGTGTGTATTTGTAGGTGTGGAATGAACTATTTAAGAAACTGCCAAACTTTTATTCTAAGTGGCTATTTTACTTTACCTACCAAAAATTAATGAGGGTTCCAGGTTTTGCACATCCTCTCCATCACTTCGTATTATTTGGCTTTTGCTTATAGTCCTTCCTACTGCATATGTGTGGTATCTCATGGTAATTTTAATTTTGCATTTCCCTAATGATAATAATGTGTTATTTACGTGCTTATTAGCATTTTTAAAATATCTTCTTTGGTGAAATGTCTATTCAAACCATTTTTTTTTTCCATTTAAAAAAGAATTTAATCTCTTATTTATTTATTTATTTATTTATTTATTTATTTATTTATTTAGTGAGAGACAGAGAGAGACAAAGCAGGAGTGGGTGAGGGGCAGAGAGAGGGAGACAAGGAATCCGAAGCAGGCTTCAGGCTCTGGGCTGGTCAGCACAAAGCTCAACACGAGGCTTGAACCCACATACCGTGAGATCATGACCTGAGCCAAAGTCGGATGCTTAACTGAATGAGCCACTCAAGGTTCCCTTTTTTTTTTTTTTTTTAATTTACTTTCTTAAATTGTTTTTTTTCCTCATAATTCTTGTATACAATTTATTTCTATAATCTGGATATAAGTCATTTATAAGATATATGATTTGTAAATATGTGTCTTACTCTAGCTTATCTTTAATGTCCTACTCTAACTTGTCATTTCTTTAATGATGTCTTTTAAAGGGCAAACATTTTAAATTTTATTGGAGTGCAACTAATCATTTTTTAATACTTAGGTGGTGCTTTCACTATTGTTTTTAAGCACACTCTATGTAACCTAAAGTCACAAAGATTTCACCTGCTTTTTTTCAGAACTTTACAGTTTTAGTTCTTATTGTTCAGGACTTTGTTAACTCGTTCTTTTTATCATAATCTCTTGGTATAAATTGTCTCAATTATGTTCACCTTTTCAAGGAACAAAGCTTTGATTGGTTTAATTGATTTTCTCTATTATTTTCTACTTTATATGTCACTGAGTTTCATTCCAGTGTCTATTATTTCATTCCTTCTGTTTGCTTTTGAATTTAATTTGCTTTTTGTTTCCTGGTTTCGTAAGGTGGAAACTTAGGTTACTGATTTAAGACATTTGTTATCCTCTGATACAGATGTTGAAATCTATAAATCTCCCTCTAAACATCACTTTAGCAGCATATCATAAATTTGTGTAAGTTGGGGTTTAATTTTCATTTAAAAATACCTTCAGGGGCGCCTGAGTGCCTCAGTTGGTTAGGCATCCAACTCTTGATCTCTACTCTGGTTACGATCTCACAATTCTTCATGGGCTCTGCCCTGACAGCAAGGAGTCGGCTTGGGATCCACTCTCTCCCTCTCTCTTTCCTCTGCTTGTACTCACGTGTGTCCTCTCTCTCTCTCTCTCTCAAAATAAGTAAACCTAAAAAAATATTTACAATTTCCTTCATGATTTCTTTCTTTGATCACAGGTGATTACAAATGCCTTGTTTAATATCCACTATTTGGGATTTTCCAAGATTCCTTTCTAGTGTGGATTTTTAATATAATTTAGCCATTGTAAAGCAACACCTTCTATGATGTCAATATTTTTACATTCACTGAGACTTGTTTTATGGTACAGCAAATGTTTTCTATTGAAAAATATTTCACAAATTTAAGTGTTTGAACAGAATGTGTATTCCATAGTCATTGGTAGAGTGTTCTATATAGGTCAATTAAATCAAGGTAGTTGATACTATTGTTCAAGATTGATATATATTTGATATTTTCAGTCTGGCTTTCCTATAAATTTCTATGAGTGGAAGACTGAAAGATTAGGAAATATTGTAAAACTTTTCATTTCTCCTTTTAATCTTTCAGTTCTTGTATTACATATTTTAGGGACTATTCAAAAAAGAATTTATGTTTATAACTTATACTCCATAGGTGCATATACATTTATAAATAACTATTATACCTTCCTGATGCACGGACATTTGTTATTTTGAAATATTCCTCTTTGCAATAAATCTCATCTTTAATCACTGAAGTTCTCTTGGGGTTACTCTATGCAGGGTATTTACTTTACCATTAGCCTACTTAGGAATCTGAATTAGTATGAGTCTCTTATATGCAACATACAGTTGGATTTTTTTTTATTCAGTCTGAAAAAACTCTTTTGTGTTGGGTATTTAGTCCATTCTTATTTAATATAAGTATTTATATGATTGGATTTATGTCTGCATTTTGTTGATGTTACCTATTGTCTCATAAAATTTTGCTCTTCTATATCTACTTCTTGCTTTTGTGATATTCTTGGTTTATCGATTTAATCTCTGCTGATTTTTAGTATTAGGGCTATTTTCTTAGTGATTTTGCTAATCATAAAGCTAATTTAACATAATTCTGGTAAAATACAGAAACTTTGCTCCAGTATATTACCTTTTCCTTCCTCAATTTTATGCTATCATTGCTATATATCTTTATATGTTATCATAAATGTTACTACACACACACACACACACACACACACACACACATATACATATACCATGTTACAATCATTGCCATAAAGCATATTATGTATTTTAAATTAAGAGAAAAAATAAAAAAATTACAGAATATTTTATATTTACTCATATATTTACCATTTCTAGTAGTTAATTTATTTCTGTGAATTTGAATTATTTACTAGTAGTACTTTCCCTTATCCTGAAAGACTTCCTGTAGTATTTCTTATATGGCAAGAAATCCTATATGAAATCTTTCAGGCTTTTTTTTTTCTGAAAAGATCTTTACCTTCTTTATTAAAATATAAAATTTTGTTTGACAAGATTTTTTTTCTTGCAGCATTTTGAATATGTTGTTCCACTCTCTTTGGGCCTTCCTTGTCTGATGAAATGTCAGCTATGTGCTATACTGTCATTCCCTTCTATGTGAATAGTTGTTTCTCTCCTGCTTTCTAGATTTTCACTTTGTTTTTCGACAGTTTGAGTATGGTGTGTCTCTATATGAATCACACAGTATTTATCTTACAGTCTGTTGATTTCTGGAATCTGTAGATTTACAATTTTTCATACAGTTTGGGAAGTTTTCAACCATTACCTGGGCTCAGTGTGGGGACTGGGCTCAGTCGGTGTCATATGTACTCTGGTTCAGGTCATGATCTCAGGGTCATCAATTTGAGCCCTGAGTCAGGCTCTGTGCTGACCACTCACAGCCTGGAGCCTGCTTCAGATTCTGTGTCTCCCTCTCTCTCTGGCCCTCCCTAGCTTGTGCTCTGTCTCTTTGTCTCAAAAATAAACAATCATTAAAAAAAAACTTCAAAAAAAAAGAATATTTTACTTATCTGGATTCATGTCTGCTGGTTCTTTTTTCTTTTTGTTTTATAGAATTGCAATTGAGCCCTTCTAGTGCATTTTTTCTTGTTTTCAGTTATTGTACTTATCACTTCCAAAATTTCCATTTACTTAATACTTTTATCTTTTATTTTTTGAGATTATTCACTGATTTACTGTTTTTGTATATGGTTTTATTTCTTTCAAAACAAGTTCTTTTATTTTCAACATATTTACAAAGCTGCTATGAAAACTTTTTACTACTTTCAAAATATGGAAAAGAAAGTTTCCAGTGATTTTTTTTCTGAGTCACACTTTCTTATTTCTTTGCATATCTCATAATTTTTGAATAATGGAGTTTTCAGATATTTCAGCGACTCTGGATTATGACTCTCCCGCCTTAAGACTGCTGGGTTTTTTGGTATTTTTTTTTTGTTGTTCTTGTTTAGTTACTTTGCCTGGACTCCATCTGTTACATCTATCTGTCTAGCAATGCAGCATCTTCCACAAGGTATATTTCTGCTCAGTTTCTTTGTTTTTATTTTTAAGCCTGGCATCCTAGGGGACACCTATGTGACCATATAGCTTAGTGTTTCCCCAAAGATTGGTTAGAGTTTATCCTCAACTGTCTTACGCATTTAATGCTTCATTTTCTGCTTATGGATTTATTGGTGACCCAGACAGTACACTAACACTTTGGACTATGTTTTCAAATCTGTTCAGCCTTTTACTTTCTGACTTCTCATACTTCTCTATACAATTCTTGGTTCTAAAACAATTTCTTAGGAGATACATTAACAGTTTAAATTGTAACATGAAAAAAATTGAAAGTTACTGGAAAATAGCATTACCAGTGAAGTGGTGATAGTCCCTTTCTCTGAGTTTAGGTAACTGCTCTCACTCCTCACTGAATTCAGGCCAGGAGAGTGTAGAAAAGAACACTTTTCCAACAGATAAAAGCCAGGCTACTGAATTACCCCTTGTCATTTTGTTATCCCTAAAACCTGGCTACATCTTCTGAAATAGTTCATGTACTAAATTCTGCTTTAAAGGATCCCACCTTCAATGTGGGATCCTGTTGGAATTGTGAAAATATTAGGAAATTGTTAATTATCTTAAATATGATAAAATCATGGTAGCTATCCAATAAATGAAATGGCTATAAGTTAGACACATGTACTAAAATATTTATAGGTAAATTAAGATTGACAAGATGTTGGTAATCATTGTAGCTGTGTGGAAAGTACATTGCCTTCCTTATATTCTTCTTTCTATCTTGTGGTAGTGTCAAAGGTTTCAATAGTAAAGAGTTAAATTTATTTATTACTGATACTTTGAATCCCTTTGATAATTTTTTTTCTTCTTTTGTCCATTCTGTAGCCCTGGTCTAGGTAACACTTTTCACTCCAGTTAAAAATGTGTTTGTGCTTGACCCCAACCTTCATCTTCAGCTGTTCCAGGAAAACTCTAAGATGTACATGTGTCCCAGATGAAAAAGAAGACATTCTAAGTGTTTCAAGTTAGACTTTTCTGGAAAAGAGAATGAATGTTCTGGAAATTACACTCTTTTGCTCCATTTATACCATGTCTTGAAAAGAGTGTTATCAAGTTGTCTTCATTCAGCAGCAGAGGAAAAATCATTCTGTCCAACAAAGAACTCTCTCTCATTTGGCTAATGATTGGGTACATGTCCTTGGTAGGTCACTTAAGTGACTTAGTCTAGTGACCTTTAAATTAGAATCATAACATTGTTGATTGTAAGCAAGACATAATCCAATTGCTCTAATGGCTTTAACATGGATAATAAAAAAAAAAAAAGAGAGAGTAAAATAATTTCATTTGTAAAATAGGAAAATATTTTAGTTTTTTTTATTATTTATTAAGCTAACTACCTATGTCAACTTATCCCAGGACTTATTAATCTGTATTAGTAGCATCATAACAATTAGGTCCACAGTTGAGTTATAAAGTAAAGGAATAACATTTGAAGAAAAAATAACATTAAGAGAAAATTTTAGAATTTTTAAATCATTGAAAGTAATGATGTAGGATAGCTTTTTACATACGCTAAAAGTATGTGCCCACTCCCAGCTAGACAAACTAATTTTTGCTTTATGTTTAATATATTTTTCAAACTCAGTTACAAGAAAATATTTTTCTGCACTTGTATATGTTTTAATTAATGTTGCGGAAAAATAACCATTCTTCTAAAATTTCATATGATTAATTACAAACTATAAAGGTCAATTTATGTTCATTCTTTAAAGCAAAGTTTTCCAACTTCAGCCTATGGAATTGGAGCTGAGAAATTCTTTGCTGTAGAGGGCTATAGTGTATACTACAGGATGTTTGGTAATATCACGGTTCTCTACTTAACATATGATATTAGTATCCCCTTTACCAAGCTGTGACAAACCCAAAAATGTCTCCAGACACTGCCAGATATCCCCGGGGAGGCAAAATCACCCTCCTGTCCCAATTAAGAACCAATGCTTTAAAGTGAGTTTTGCTTTACACCTGCCTAAATTCCAATTACTCTCAAAGGATTACAACACAAGTAGTGGGAAGAGTCAAACAAGAAAAAGAAATGATGATGAGGAGAAAGGGAGCAGGATAAGAGAAAGTTTTTCAACTACAAACATTTTTAAACTAAATAATTTAAATACCGTGTGCTTAATGTGAGGATCTGTGAGAGAGCAGCCCAATGAGCTGGGATTGAAAAACTCAGGTTGCTTGTTAAGCCTGGGGAAGGGGTAGGGTGACACACAAAGCAGTTCTCATCCAATTGCGTTGATCTTTCTTCATCTAGAGTGGTTCATCATAGAAGAATTCTAAACCGTCATACATGAATACCAAAATGGGTCAGATGTAAACATGCGCGTGCACACACACACACACACATCACATTTTGATATGAGTAAACACCACCTTTTACTTAACCAGTTCACCTATTTTTCCCTCTCTCCTTTTTCTTAAGTCAAATGATAATGTTAGAGTTAATACTCTTACGTGCTTACAGAGTGTACAATAACATAGCCATTTATTTAGTTTTCAAGGATTTTTATCTTATTCTAAAACTACCCTCAATTTGCTTGCATAGCTTAGCAATGATCTCCTCTCTACAACTACAGGTACATAGGATAGCTAATTTTAGCACTGCCCACTGTATACAAATAGCACTGAAGACAGAATAAAACCTGAAGAAATATTTGAACGCTTAAATTGAGAGATTGTTTTGTTCTGTTTTGTGGCCATATGAGCTTTAGCATCTCCATTAGACAAGCCAAAATTTAAAAATAGTAAAATTAAACCTCCAAAGTGCTATCAAACTACCAACCTCACAAATTCTGGCACTAGAGAAGGCACTAAAAACAGTAAGGTTTGAATGTATTTCAATTCAAAGTTCTCCTAGGATTCCTTTATATGCTTAACTCTGTCTGAATCGCCTTTGGAAGTTTCAAAGAAAGTGCAGGACAATATTAGCAGGAAGTGCTATAACTCTCATTGCCTTTAGATGTATTTTTCTTTGTTAACAGAAATAATTCTAATTTCATTTAACAAACCTGAATGTAAGAAGATAAACACGTAGAAAATAAAACATTATAGAATTAATTAAATTACATAATTAAGTAGGATAATACAACCATGTAAAACTATGTCTAAAGCAGCAACTTTTATGAAAACTCTCAGAGTGAAAAATTATCGATTCTTGTCATGCAACTCTCAATAAAAAGAAAATGGGCTAAATATGATCTTTTGTTGAGGTACCAGGTGCTGGCACTTAAAATTTCTCGCTAGATGGAAATGAGGTAGAAATTTTTAGTGTGTGAACCTTATACTAAAATGATCTATCAGTAGCCCCTCCAAAAAGGCATCTTTGGGTCAAGTGAAAAGAGATACTTTAGAGAAAATGACTTACTGAAAAGAACAAGTTGATAGATTTTTGAAAATGTCAACAGTCAGTATAAACTCTAGATATTCTCTTTCTGCATGTCTTTTGTATGTATTAACCATATAAAAAATCTTAAAATCCAGTTATCATAACTTCCCTTTAGTAGGCTTTTCCACTGTATTGCCATATATTCTCACCTTTACAAAATGGCCAGCTTTCTTAGGCAATTTTTCCCCGACACAGCCTGCAGTGACCTTTCTATGACTGAGTCATAAATCCCTAAACATAGGGGATGAAATCACTGGCAGTGCCTTACATATGGTGGTGTGAATGCACTACAATAATTGCTTGGTAATTACATGGTAATTATTGACCATTTAAGTACATTTAAGAACAGGGTGAGTACTATGTAATCAAAGACTAATTATCTGATTATTTCTGTCTTTTAAACTGCAGGCTTACAAGATATAAAAATTGCAAGTAACATGGTGATTAGTCATTGAACTACGTGGTAACTTGAAGTATAATTATGAAGTAATCTGGAGAAATTGTATTTGTATTGTGGTTCTTCTGAACAGTAATTGTAGAGTAGTTATATTGGAATACACTTTGTATCAAGTGATAACAGAAAAATCATCAATACATTGCACTAATAGAGCATAAATATATTAATACCAAAAATATTAGACAATTCATTAAACAAGCATGTGAATGGGGATATTTATTTTGCAACACAGGTAATCAGTATCTGAAATAAGGACTGTTATAGTATGCCCATGAAGTAGAGAAGTGCTATCATATCATTTAGTAGTCTTATGAAATTTCCATACATATCCCATAAAAACCTGTGATAAGGCAAATAACAGGGATAGAGAGGTAGAATTAATCCTGTAAGGTCAAAAGAGATGGAGTTCAGAAACTTGTCAATTGCACTGGGGTGTAGTGGCTAAATCCAGATCAAGAGTTTAACTTAACTTCATTACTAACTGGTGAAACACAGCTCAGAGTCATTTCCAAACTCTTACTTTCTTCCTCCTGAAATGACTGACATGAGAACTGTTTGAATAACTGTTTACAATCATGCTGAAATACTCTAAATATATTAAAATTATTTTTAAACATTTTTAAATGTTTATTTATTTTTGAGAGACAGACAGACAGACAGACAGCACAAGTGGGGAAGGAGCAGAGAGAGAGGGAGACACAGAATCCAAAGCAAGCTCCAGGCTCCAAACTGTCAGCACAAAGCTGGACACAGGGATCAAACCCACAAACCATGAAATCATGACCTGAGCCAAAGTCAGATGCTTAACCGACTGAGCCACCCAGGTGCCCCTAAAGATATTAAAATTATTTTTAAAGCTATTACCTTAAGTTTGAAAGTTGGTAAAAAATTATTTCCTGAAATTTTACCTGATACAGGCTGAATGTAGATACTTCCCAAATAAATACAGAAATCGTGGAGTGGTGAGAATGGCAGCGGGGCAAGGACTTGTTGGGGTGGCGTGTATTGGTTTACATGCGTTTGCTATTAAAGGTGACCATCGACTACTTCTGTTGTGCCATGGTGCTAAAATTAATAATCTGCAAAGTCTATTTAATTGAGTAACTATGTCTTTGGTAATATCATTAGAAACAACAATAATAGGAGCCCTGAAATGAAGATCTTATTGATTCCACTACAAAGTAATTATGACGACATTTTGTGTAAATAATGGCAGGGAGCTCTGGAATGTGTTATTATCATCGCTCTGCATGAAAAATGTCTGTACAACAGATAAAAAGTCCTTACCTAAGGAGTAAGGGTGATCTGACAGCATCCAGAGAAATGATAATGCTATCAGAATACGATTTGGTAACTTTTAAATTTTTTCTAACGTTTTTCAACATAAGCTTCATATAATTATTTTTTTAGCATTTATTTTCTCCCATAGTTCCATGCAACACGATATACCTTCAAGGATTTTTTCATGGCTTATTTTAGGTTAAGCCTTCATTTATAACATTTTGCTTGCTACATTCCTTCTCCATGGAATTCTATACTACAATAAATTATAATCTCCAGGACTTTCAAATATTGTCTTGTATAATTAGCTAGACACAAATGCATAGTCAAGTGGAATGCTATTAGTAGTCACTTACAAACTTGTTAATCTTTTGACCTGAGCAGCTACTCATATAAAGTGAAATCCAAAATGGACTGAAGTAGATTTATATGATCACCATCGATTAATTCATGTATCATTACTGAAGTATTTCCTTTGATTGAGATCTCATTAAAGGTCTCTGCCTTATATCAAAATGTCAATAATCTTTCTAAGACAGGCATGCCATTTTATTAAGACTATATTTTCTAATGCAGTAACTAAAAATTATTTACAATTGCTTCCCAAAAGTAAATCTTTATACTTTTGATTTTTAAAATAAATTACTATACACTGTTTTATGAAGTATAAAATTTGGAGATAATGAATAAAGATCATGTGTTAAGTAATGCCTTTGGTCAGCTGAGGAAAGGAGTTAGCAGGTAATTAACATGGCTTGCCATTCTGTATAAACAACTCATTTCAGGTTGGCTCTTCTCTTGATCACTTCTTAGTTGATAGCGGCTACAATTTAAAATTCCTGTCTTTTGCATAGATGGATGAAATTTGAAAAGTAAATGGCATATATAAAATGTGAAAAGATGCTTAAAATGAGTTTACTACACAATATGGGGTGTCTCATGAAAACACAGATGAGATCAACCTACTTATTATATTAACTTCCTAAGAAGAAATGTGCCATCACACAAGATATAGCAAGGAGGTTCAAATTGACTTAATCTCACCATGAACCGTCTATATAATCTGCCATTAAACTGAACCTCTCCTTTGTGTTTCTTTTTCACTACATATTTAGTGCTCTTGTATATGATGACATCACTCTTACAATAAAAAAAAAAACTAGCCAAAAAATATCATAAATGAATATAAATGAAGTTTCCCAGTTCATTTTATCTGGGTTGTTTCCTCTATAAGATAATTTGAGGAAATATATAATATAGCTAAATAACCTAAATCTAAAGGAAAACATATAAACACTTATAACAATAAATAAGGAGTAAAAAGAAAGTAATTTTAATCTGTTTAATAACAATACCAGTGTTGTCACAAATATTTTGCAGTAATTTCTACATCTCTATATTGACAAACATATTAAGAAACATATGTCCCCCAGATATACTTGAATCTATCCCTTGAAAGACTGCTACACCAAAAGGAATAACCACTTTGACCTCTTGTATTCGATATTCCACTGGAGGTTATAGCTAGCGCAATAAAAATAAATTTACAACATGTAAATGGAAGAAAGAAACAACTTGATCCCAACAAAAACATTACTAGAACTAATAAAGAAAGGTCATGTGGACAGCATGGTAACAGAATACAAAAATATATACAGAAAAAAACTGTTTTTCTATATACTAGCACTGAAAAATCTTAAAGATCATGAAAATAATTTCATTTATAATGATTCCTAAAATTAAAATATTTAGGAATACATTTATAAAAAGTAAAAGACTTGTACAATGAAAACTACAAAACACTTGAGAAGTGAAAAGGCTCTACATAAAGTGAGAGATATTTTATGGGAAAAATGAATATTATCAAGATAGAATTCTGTAGAAATGAAATAGATTTAATGAAATCCTTATCATAATGCCTGTAGGATATTTTGGAGAAAGTGATGAAACCAACTTCAATATATGGAATACACAAAGGACCCAGAATAGTCAAAACAATGTTGAAAAAGAAGAACAAAATTGGAGGAGTGGAACTATCTGATTTCAAACTTCCTATAAAGTTATAGCAATCAGGAGGGTGGTATTGGCATTATGATATGCACGTAATGCACGTAGACCAACAGAACATAGTTAAGAGTCCCTAAATAAACCCTGACATTTATGATCAACTGGTGTTTGACAAAGACATCAAATTAATTCTGTGGAGAAAAAGTTTTAGCAATTGGCAATGGGATAATTGGTTATCAATCAATCAATCAATCAATCAATAAATAACAAAAAAAACACTTTGAACAACACACAAAAATTAATTCAAAGTGGATCCAGCATCTATATAGATGGGTTTAATGTGCAGAATTTCTAGAAGAAAATGCAGGAGAAAATCTTTATGAAATTGAATTGGGAAAAGAGGTCTTAAATATGAAAAGGATAATCCTCAATGGACTTCACAAATGAAGTCAAAACTACTGTACATCGGGGCACCTGGGTGGCTCAGTTGTTTGGGGGTCCAACTTTGGTTCAGTTCATGATCTCACGGTTCATGGGTTTGTGCCCCGCATTGGGCTCTTGCTGACAGCTCAGAGACTGGAGTCTGCTTGGGATTCTGTCTCCCTCTCTCTCTCTCTCTGTTTGTCTCTCCCCCACTTACTCTCTGTCTCTGTCTCTGTCTCTCTCAAAAATAAATAAATATTTTTAAAAATTTTTATGAAAAATACATCAAAAGACACCATTAAGAAATGTAAAAGCCAGGGGCGCCTGGGTGGCTCGTCGGTTGAGCGTCCGACTTCGGCTCAGGTCATGATCTCACAGTCTGTGGGTTCGAGCCCCGCATCGGGCTCTGTGCTGACAGCACAGAGCCTGGAGCCTGCTTCCGATTCTGTCTCTCCCTCTCTCTCTGGCCCTCCCCTGCTCGTGTTCTGTCTCTCTCTGTCGCAAAAATAAATAAAAACATTTAAAAAAAATTAAAAAAAAAAAAAAGAAATGTAAAAGCCAAACCACACTGGAGGAAAATATTTGATAAAATATATCTGATAGCAGGATTGTATCTAGAATATGTAAAGAATTCTTACAATCAACAATGAGAAGACAAAAGATCCAATTTTTAAAAATGGGCCAAAAATGTGAAAAGATAATTCATCAAAGAAGATATCTCATGGCAATTATGCATGAGAATAAATGATCATCATCCGTAGTCATTAGGGAATTACAAATCAAAATCATAATGAGATCCCACTACATACCTACTATAATAGCTATAATAAAAAAGAAAAACTGTATCAAGAGAAGGGGATGATACAGAGGAACTGGAAGGGTCATATCAATCACAGTGGGAATATAAAATGATGCAGCCCCTTTTGAAAACAATAAGTTTCTTAAATTATCAAACAGTTACTTGCCAAACAACTTAACAATTCTATTTTTAGGAACCTATCCAAGAAAAATGAAGATACTTGTCCACACACAGACATGTATGTGAAAGCTGCACAGTTTATAACAGCCCAAAATGGGAATAATCTAAATACACATTAATTAATAAAAGGTTATGCAATATATGATATAACCATACAATGAAATAGCATCAAATAACATTTTCAAAAAGCTACTGATACATCCTCTAATTATTAATCAACTTAAAACATGCTAAGTGAAAGGTGTCTGGGGGGGCACAGTTGCTTAAATATCCAACTCTTGATTTCGGCTTAGGTCATGATCTCATGGTTCCTGAGATTGATCCCTACGTGGGGCTCTGTGCTGACAGCATGAAGTCTGCTTGGAAGTTTCTCTCTCTCCCTTTCCCTCTTTCCTTCCCCCTCTCACTCTCTCTCCCTCACTCAAATTAAATAAACAAAAAACATTTTAAAATAAATAAATAAAACATGCTAAGTGAAAGAAACTAAATGCAAAAGACTGCATAATGTATGATTCCCTTTATATCAAGTGTCTAGTAAAAAACTTTTTATAGAAAATATATCAGTGGTTGTCTGTGACTAAAGATGAGAGTTGGTATTAACTACAAATGAACGTTAAAAAAAATACTGAACTGTACCCTTGAAATGAATCAATTTTAGACTAAATTATATCTCAACTGCTGTCAAAAAATCAGAGGAATATAAATTATACAGAACAAAAATTTGCTCAACACCCACAGAAAGCAGTAAATGACAAAGGAACAAAATTTGATACAGAAAACAAAAACAAAATGGTGAATGTAAAAATAACCATATCAATAACAATGGAAATATTAAAGGACTACCACTTGCATCAAATAGCAGAAATTGTCAGCCTAAATACAAAACAAGATCCACTTATATTCTGTCTACAAGCTTTAAATTTAAAGACATAAATAGGCTGAAAGCAAATGGAGAGAAAACAGCTATATGAGGTACACAGCAACCACCAGAGATGGAGTACACACAGTAATATTTAAGAAAATGAACTTTGAAACATGAAATACAGTTAGAGACAAAAGATAAAGTTTCATATACAAATGGCCAAACATAAAGAAGATATAATAATCATAAATGTACACACATAAAAATAGATCCCAAGATAGAAGATAAAAAAAAGTGACAAAAGTAAAAGAAAAAAAAGACAAGTTAACAATTACATTCGGAGACTTAAATATCCTACTCTTGATACATGATAAAACAATTAGAAAATCAATGAAGACATGAACAAATGAAACACGCAACCAACAAAATGGACTAATAAGCACATATATTTTTAACACTCCACCCAACTACAGGAGCTACACATTCTTTCAAAGTGCAGTGGAGTATTCCCAGGATAGATCTTACATTAGGCCACTAAAAAGTATCAATAATAAAAATTTATTATAATCATCCAAAGGATGAACCTCAAACCACAACTAAATCAACCATAGGAAAAAAATGAGAAATCCCCAAATATTTGTTGAATAATGCACTTCCAAATATCCACTGATCATAAAGGAAATCATGAAAAAAGTTACAAAATTTCTAAACTGAAGGTATATCAAAACATAATAAAATGTATGGGTTGGTTCAAGTACTGCACAGAGGTAAACTGATAACTTTAAAATGCTTTAATTTTGGTAGACATGGAAAAATAATTTGATAAAATCTAGTAAAACTCATCCTGACAAAACAGTATCAACAATCTAACATTAAAAGCGAACTTACTTGGTTTCTCAAAAAATCAAAGACAGAAGTACTCAAAGACTTACCAATTGCACCATTAGGTATTTATCTAAGGGATGCAGGCATGTGGTTTCAATGGGGCACATGCATCCCAATGTTTACAGCAGCAATATTGATAACAGCCAAAGTATGAAAACAGCCCAAATGTCCATTGGCTGCTAAATGGATAAGGAAGATGTAGTATACATATACAATGGAATATTATACACTGATCAAAAAGAATGAAATCTTGCCATTTGCAGCAATGTGGATGGAACTAGTGTACTGCACTAAGTGAATTTAGTCAGAGAAAAACAAATATCATGACTTCACTCATGTGGAATTTAATATACAAAACTGATGAGCACATGGGAAGGGAAGCGAAAATAAATAAAAACAGGGAGGGGGACAAAACATAAGAGACTGAAATACAGAGAACAAACCGAGGGTTGCTGGAGGGGTTTTGGGTAGGGGGCATGGGCTAAATGGGCAACGGGCATTAAGAAGGACACTTGCTGGGATTAGCACTGGGTGTTTTACGTAGGGGATGAATCACTGGATTCTACTCCTGAAATCATTATTGCACTACATGCTGACTAACTTGGATGTACACTGAAAATAGAGAGATAAATAGATAAATAAATAAATAATTTTTTTAGAATAAATTAAAAAACCCAGTATATGTTCAGGTTACCTCACATATAAGTGAAATAATTCACTACTCTAATAGGAATTAATTGGTCAAGTTAAACAAGAATAATTAAGGATAACTTGGTCCTGTCAACTCAGTTCAATGCGCAAAATATAGGTTTAAAAGACCTAAAAGACAAAGCTAAATTAGTTTTAAATGGGCCTTTTATATAATCACTTAAGCACTTGCTTTTCCTAAAATGTTTGTTTTTTTCAATGAAATATGCAACCTCTTGTTTTCTAATTTCTTGAATTCCCTCTTCTTTTCTAATGAGAGAGTTCTTTATCATTGAGTATGCTATACCTGGGCGAACACAATCAAATGACTTAGACTTTGGTGTAGGAAAATAAGTTATCAATGAGATTCTGTATGGATAGCTAATGTCAAAGATATATTTAGGGTGTGTCTAATTAAGTTTTATGAAATAAATGTGTTTATGCATTGTTCCTAATGAATTTGTATAGCATGTTAAAAGCCTCACAAATAGTTTTAGGATACCATCCAATAGGATATAATTTGTAAAATTATGCTTAATTTCTTTCCACTTTTTGTTTATGTAATATTCACAATGTGCCAGTTCCCAAAGAAATTGTATGTGACTTTATGTGAAATAAAATCTTTTGATATCCTTAAAAAAATAAAAATGAATAAAATAAAATATATAAAAATAAAAGTGAACTTCCTCATAGGGTGTCTGGTGGGCTCAGTCAGAAGAGCATATGACTTTTGATTTCAGAGTTGTGAATTTGAGCCCCACGTTGGATGTAGAGATTAATTAAATAAATAAAACTTTTTAAAAAAAGTGAACTTCCTCAGCGTTACAAAAGATACTCATAAAAAGATAACTTCACATTAAATGTTATAAGACTGAGGGGCGCCTGGGTGGCGCAGTCGGTTAAGCATCCGACTTCAGCCAGGTCACGATCTCGCGGTCCGTGAGTTCGAGCCCCGCGTCAGGCTCTGGGCTGATGGCTCAGAGCCTGGAGCCTGTTTCCGATTCTGTGTCTCCCTCTCTCTCTGCCCTTCCCCCGTTCATGCTCTGTCTCTCTCTGTCCCAAAAATAAATAAAAAACGTTGAAAAAAAAAATTAAAAAAATAAATAAATAAATGTTATAAGACTGAATGCCTTTCCCTAAGATTGCGAAAGGAAGGTGGACCTGCCCATTGGCAGGAAAAGTAAGGAAAGGAAAAGAGACAAAAAGGAGATTGGTGGTTGGGGCACCTGGGTGGCTCAGTTGGTTAAGCATCTGACTCCTGATTTTGGCTTGGGTCATGTTCTCACAGTTTGACGGTTCAAGCCCCCAACAGGCTCTGTGCTGACAGCACATAACCTGCTTGGGAGTCTCTCTCTCCTCTCTCTTTCTCTGCCCCCCCCCCCCCCGCCCACTCAAAAGAGATAAATAAACAAAAAATGTTTTTAAAACAAAGGAGACTGGTGGCTGCCTAATGTCGGAGGAGGGGGCAGGGACCGAATGCAAAGGAACATTAGGGGAACTTTTTGGGACGATAAAACAGTTCTAAAACTGTTTTATGGAGATGGTTGCACAATTGTTTAAATTTACAAAAAAATCACTGAACCATACCCTTATAATGGGTTAATTCTATGGCACGTAAATTATGTTTCTGAATTTTGTTTCCAAAATATTGCTGAGATACAAAACTTGAACAAGTTACTTACAAGTTTTGCCTGCAAAAATTTTTCTTAATTTTCATTTTAACTTGACAGCTACATGAAAAAAAAAAAAAAAGGAATGAGATTGCTTTCTAACACTATACACAAAAATGAGCTTAAAATTAATAAGGACCTAAATTTGAGACCTAAAGCCATAAAAATCCTAGGAGAAAACAAAGGCAATAATTTATCTGACATTCATCATAGCAGCATTTTTCTAGATAGATCTTGAATGCAAGGGAAACAAAAGCAAAAATAAGCCATTAGGACTACATGAAAAATAAGCTGTTATACAGCAAACCAAATAATCAGCAAAACAAAAAAGCAACATACTGAATGGGAAAAGATATTTGCAAATGATATGTCCGATAAAGGGGTAATATTCAATATATACAAAGAAATATACAACTTAACACCAAAAAGCAATCCAATTAAAAAATGGACAGATAACCTGAATATACATTTTTACAGAGAAGACATACAGAGGGCCAACAGGCACATGAAAAGATGCTCAACATCACTAATCATCACAGAAATGCAAATCAAGACCACAATCGAACATTACACCAGTCAGAATGGTTAAAATTAAAAAGACAAGAAGTAACTAGTGTTGGTGAGGATGTGGGAAAAAAGAAGGATCTCTTGTGCACTGTTGGTGGGAATGGAAACTGGTTTAGCAACTGTGGAAAACAGTATGGAGGTTCCTCAAAAAAGTAAAAACAGAAATACCATGTGACCCAATAATTCCACTAGTGTATGTATCTAAAGAAAACAAAAATACCAATTTGAAAAGATCTATGAACCACTACGTTTACTGCAGCATTGTTTACAATAGCTAAGATATGGAAGCAACCTATGTGTCCACTAGTTGATGAATGGATAAACGCACACAATGGAATGTTACACAACCATAAAAAAATTAATGAGATCTTGTCAGCTGTGACAACATGAATTGTCCTAGAGGGTATTACGCTAAGTAAAGTAAGTCAGACTTAGAAAGACAAATACCATATGAGTTCACTCATATGTGGACACACACACACACACACACACACACACACACACACACACAAAAGAACAAAGAAACAAAAAGCAGAAGCAGACTCATAAATACAGAGAACAAACTGCTGGCTGTCCATGGGAAAGAGGATGGGGAGATGGGCAAAAAAGATGAAGAGGAGTGGAAGACAAAGACTTCCAGTTATGGAATGAATAAGTCATGTGGACTAAAAGGTACAGCATAAGGAATAAAGTCAATGATACTGTAAATAGCATTGTATGGTGACTGATGGTAGTTAAACTTGTGGTAAGCACAGCCTAATGTATAGAGATACTGAATCACTATGCTGTACACCTGAAACTAATGTAACACTACAGGTCAACTATACTCAATTTTTAAAATTCAAACATAAAATTTTCATCTTCAATTTCAAAAAACTCATGTAATGCACATTCTTCTTAAAAGCCATGGTAATTTGGTAATAAAAAACACAGTCTTAGAGGTGCTATCCAATTCCTCAAACAGCACACTAAAAAGGTTTATTATTAGTACATATCCTTTGCATACTTTCATAAAATTGATTTGCTTCAATACTTAATCAAGATCCAGAGACATATATTTGACCGCTACATGTAGATGAACTTTAAGGGGTAAACACTTTAGGATATAATACTCAATCTTTTTCATTATTGATCACAATATACCTCGTTAATTCCCCAGTAGTAACTGGCAAAATAACTTTGACTAATCTCCTGTAGCGTGAATTTTCATGTGACAAAGAGAAAAAATGGCATCGAAACTATTTCCCTAAGCTACCACTCATTTGTGGACTTACCACATCAGTGGTCTCACGTAAGTGAAATATTTAATAGCATGCACATACGCTCTGTTTGTCTTCCAAGATGTAGGCCAATGATATGCCAGAATCAACAGTATCATCTGAGAAAGGAATTTTGCTATACATCATTTTTGTTTTTTGTTTTTTTAATATTCATTATTAACCTTGCATTTGTTGTTATGATACTCCCTGCAACCATGTTACATATTACAATGAAAATGTGACTTTAACAACGCTTTTGAAGTGTTGCTCTTGCCCTTGCCTCTGGCAAAAGTAATAGTAATCAGTTTTGCAAGTATATTACGATATTTCTGAAATAACTCAATCGGTTTACTAGAGAGATTACTGTATTTTGTTTGAAAATTAAGCAAAAGTTCATGTCCGAAACTGGCAGACATCTCTAACCTGAAAAGCTCTGGGTAAGGAAAACATACATACATACATACATACATACATACATACATACATAAAACCAATCCAATAATATCTCATTTTAAAAGATTTTTATCTTCATATATCCCATCTTATCATTTTCTGTTGTGGCTACTTGTCCTAACACTTGCTAATTTGCTTTGTGAGAATACACAGTTTTATCTTCCACCCTTGTAATACGGTCTGGTTCACAATTTGAGTTACAACTTCATGACTAATTTTACCATTACATTCATATTCCATGGTTTATTTTGAGGCTTGGGTGCACTTTCAGTAGTACAACTCACAATAACAGTAACAATGGCAACTGCATACTTAAAACACACAAGCAATAAATCCAAATAATATGAAAATATTAGGTGAGAGGAAATTTAGTCTGTTGTCTGAACATGGCCTGAGACAAACTGATCAACACTGTCTTTTTAGCATGGATATAACCTTTCAAATGCAGTGATGTTTAACAGCATCATAGAGTATCTATAAAAATAGTAATTAATCCTACTTAAAAAAAAGTTTATTTCCTTACTTGACACAGACAGAGACAGCACAAGTGGGGAAGGGGCAGAGAGAAGGAGAGAGAATCCCAAGCAGGCTCAAATTCATGAAACCACGAGACCGTGACATGAGCCAAAACCAAGAGTTGGACACTTAACTGACTGAGCCATGTGGGCACCCAAACCCCACTTTTCAAATTTTTGCAATTTTTATGAACAAAACGATTTCATTGGGTTTCATCTGAAGCCATCAGACTGCTCACTGATATCTGATAGAATTTAAAGATCCACTAGAGGTCCATGGTTTACACTTTAGGAAAAACTGCATTAAAAATGTTGTCTTTAGGGGCGCCTGGGTGGCGCAGTCGGTTAAGCGTCCGACTTCAGCCAGGTCACGATCTTGCGGTCCGTGAGTTCGAGCCCCGCGTCAGGCTCTGGGCTGATGGCTCAGAGCCTGGAGCCTGTTTCCGATTCTGTGTCTCCCTCTCTCTCTGCCCCTCCCCCGTTCATGCTCTCTCTGTCTCTCTCTGTCCCAAAAATAAACACTGAAAAAAAAATTTTTTTTTAAATGTTGTCTATATATATATATATATATATATATATATATATATAAATTTACCATTTATTTATTTTTGAGAGACAGAGACAGAGCATGAGCAGGGAAGGGGCAGAGAGAGAGGGAGGCACAGAATCCAAAGCATGCTCCAGGTTCTGAGCTGTCAGCACAGAGCCTGAAGTGGAGCTTGAACCCACAAAACCTAAGATCATGACCTGAGTCGAAGTCAGATGCTTAACCGAGTGAGGCACCCAGTTGCCCCATGTTGTCTTTCTTTTTTTTGGTTTGTTTTTTTTCCAGACACACTCATGTAACAAGTGATGCCCTATCCAAAGATCTGTGATACCCTTTCATTCACAGAAGCTGCCAGGTGAATGGCAGCTGCAGATAGTATCATGACTAGGATTCTATGGTAATAAAAATTAAAATGAAAATCATTCATAAACATAGGTCAATTATAGTACCATTTCATATAAGGCACAATGAAGTGCTTCTACACTGGATAGAAATTTGGCAATGCCTTACATCCCAAATGAAAAAGTAGAATCATGGGCAATATATCCTGCTATTTACTAAACATGACAAATGAAACAGGAATGAACTGAGCCCACTGAGGATATTCAATAAAAGATAAAATATTACTGAGATTTCCCTGTAAGTACATGTCTATAATAACATTTTAAAGTAATTATTTGTGTTTTAGAGATCTTATTAAGAAATAATAGACTGATAGATATTTGTAGAGAGCTATATAGAAGCAACCTATTCTAAATATTTTTTTTAATTTCCCAAAGAACATAATTGACTTATTCTCTTACTCAGTCTTAGACTACTTTCTTTTATATTCCACAGGATTTTTCCAGCAATCATATCTATATCAATCTACTCCTAAATTTTGATCACTACACCTTTTTTTCTGTTACAAACCTGAAAGAGTTTCCAATTGGACATCAATGGACATCAGTATGTCAGAGGATGTTTTTGAACTTGTAACATTTTAATGGACACATCAAACAATTCAAATCCATTACCAAATTCTGTCAACTGTTTGTTTTGTCCTTAGCACATTTTGATTTAATTTGCCCATTCTAACAATCCTTTTCCAGTTCATTATATAATTACCTCATACCATGGAAGCTGTACTAGCCTACGAACTTGTTGGCCTCACTGCCTCCATTTTTAAATTCATTTTCTTGGCTGCAGTGATATCATTCTTCCTAAAACACCTTTCCTTTCAAATGATCAACTGTTTCTTCAAAATTAACTGATGGTCCCTTATAGCATAACTACATCTTAACCTTCAACTCCATATCAATTTTGGAATGTGGACCATACAACTGTTTTTGAACTCTCTTATGATCATCTACTTCTCCCCTGCAAGATCCTCTGTCTAGTCACTACATATGGCTTATACTAACTGGATTCTCTACTTCAAAACTTTGTTATCATTCTTCTTATCCAGAAAACTCTTCCACACTTTATTTTCCTATTTAATCCATACACTCCCTGAAATGATCCTCAAGAAGATTTTCTGTATAACCTTACAAGTTTTAAATTTCACTACTTTGCCTTGTCCCCTAAACCAATGGATAGCTGCCTCTCCCTGGCAAAGGCAAAAGATTCAGACACTGAAATATGAATATAACACTTCTGCTTGTCAGTGGTCCAATCATAAAATTCAAGGGTCCTCTGGAGGGGATGATTCTCCATAGGAATATATTCCTGAGACTTCAACCAGGCCCAGAAGACTGCCCGCTCTGTTACCACCTTGGCGAGAGGCGTTCAGGCAAGTTTAGCACACAAAGAAATGCCCTCTATCTATAACCATACTACTCCCAAATATGTATACAGAGACCCTAGAGAATTGTGTATTAGCTGACTTTGCTGTAATGGCTTTGGGGAAAAAAAAAAAAAGTAGATACGTCCAGGAGGACCATTTAAAGATTTTGAGATAAAGATTAATTTTCATAGTTTCACACTATGGGCTGGAACACATTTTTGGTCTATGTCATGTTTTATTCTATCTTAAAAATGTCAGACATTAAAATAATTTCTAAATATATAATGAACTGATTTCCATTTTGTCAGTGCCACAGTGTATAAAAAGAATATGTTTATAAAGTAATAACTAATTACAATAGTGTTACAAGATCTACATTAAAAAAAAGTCTGAATATTTATATTACCCTCCCTCTTATTAGCTTCATACGCTTGGGAAATTTTACCCATATGAACCTCGGTTTTCTTATCAATGGAATGAGGAAAAAAATAGAAGCCACCATTTCATAATGATACGGAGATTATTAAATGAAACGACATTGTATAGCATCTAGTACAAAGTAATTCTAGTAAGCAGAAGTTTGGTAAATAATAGCTCACTGCTA
>NW_024412391.1:55600765-55619753 GCF_014898765.1 Herpailurus yagouaroundi | reverse complement strand
TTTTATAAAAAAAAAAAAAAAAAAAAAAAAAAAAAAAAAAAAAACAAGACTTACTAGCTCAGAAGGTAGTGACTGGTTATAAATCCTAAAGAAGAAACTTCATAAATCCTTTCCAGAAATCTACATACACGTCAGTAATTTCAAAGACAAAAAGGAATATTTAAAAATGTAGGGTATCAGGTACATTTTTAAAAAAATAATTTTATTTTGATAAAAATAAAAATACTAAAATTTCATTTTCATACATTATTAAAAATATTACATGGCTTTAAGGCCATAGCTTTTACTTCTCTATAATGCAGTCATTAATTCTGAAATTTAAAATGACCTTAACATAATTAAATATATTCTTAACAATTGTTAAGACAATCATCAAATATATGAAAATTCCATATATTTAGAAAATTTTAACAGTACACCAGAAGAAAGCCTTTGAGATGGTGAAGGTTGTAATAATGAAAGAAAAAAAAATTTCTATATTTAATCCCTTACTACTGAACTAGATACAGTCACTGAGAATAAGAATCAACTAATTTCATTAAATAAAAATAATGCAATATAATTTTTCATGATTTTGTATTTGTAAATGTTTAATTAGTGGGAATATAAATCAGTGCAGTAACTATGGAAAACAATATGGAAGTTCCTGAAGAAGTTACAAGTAGAACTACTATATGCTGCATTAATCCCATTCGGGGGGGGGGGGGGTATAACCAAAGGAATTGAAAACAGGATCTCAAAGACATATTTGCATTTCCACATTCAAGGCAGCATCATTAACAATAGCTAGAATTGGGGTGCCTGGGTGGCTCAGTCGGCTGAGCGACCGACTTCAGCTCAGGTCACGATCTCACGGTCCGTGGGTTCGAGCCCCCCGTCAGCTGTGGGCTGATGGCTCAGAGCCTGGAGCCTGCTTCCGATTCTGTGTCTCCCTCTCTCTCTGCCCCTCCCCCGTTCATGCTCTGTTTCTCTCTGTCTCAAAAATAAATAAACGTTAAAAAAAATTAAAAAAATTAAAAAAAAACAATAGCTAGAATATGAAAATAATCCAAATGCTCATCTATGGATGAATGGATAAAAATGTGGTATATATATCCATGTACACACACATACACAGGAATATCACTCAACCACGAAAAAAGATGAACAGCCTGTTCGTGAAAACTGATAGACCTTGAGAGCATTATGCTAAGAGAAACAAGTCTAAGAAAGTACTGTATAACTTATATTTATCTAAAAAGTCAAGCTCCTAGAAACAGAGGCTAAAAGGACAGTTACCAGGGGCTGTGGATGAAATGGGGCCCAGGGGCCATATGTGTCAAACAATACACGTTTTCTGCTGTAAGATGAGTAAGTTCTGGGGATGTAATGTACAGCATAGTGATTACATTTAACAATACTCTATTGTATACTTACAGATTGCTAGGAGAGTAAATTTTAAATTTTCTCACTACAAAAAACAAATGGTAATTATATGATGCAGTACACGTGTTAGCTAACACACTCATGATAATCATTTTACAATATATAAATGTATCAAATTAACATGCTGCACATTTAAATGTATACAGTGCTACAGGGCAATTATCTCTCAATAAAGATGGACAAAAAAACTCTGATTTCATATTTCCAAATGTGCTGTAGAAGAGCAGTGGTTTTAATCAGCCTTGAAGACATTTATCGAAAGATATATACATATAGAACAAATAAACCTAAAATTCAGAATCATTCAATAGTGAAAAATCTTCATTTTAGGAATTTAAAAATCATTAACACATATTTGAAGATTCACTTATTTTTTGTGCCTAAAAAGTGTCAATAACATCTTTTATTACCATGGGTCTCTCCCATTGCTAATATGCAAGTCAAATTTTTGACTCTAATGAAAAACAATTGAGATGATTTTTCAAAGAGAGAATATCTAAATTAAATCAGGCACATTTATAATATGGCTAATCAAAACTACTGGGACATGAGTAATAGTAACGATAAAAGCTTCACATGATGTTTTTTGACAGGAATATTCTTCTAGAACAAGGTGTTAAATTCCTTAGTGGTGGTGTTTTCTCTTTTATAGAAATCCATTTTTGCTTTTAGTCCCAGCATGCTGGGTTTCCCCCTCCCCTCCGTAAGTCAGTTCTTTCTCTTTCTCTGCTTTCTAGGCTTGCTCCCAAATGTCAATTTTCCCTCTCATTCACTCCCACTTGTATTTCTACTGTCAGATGCTTCTTCATGTCGATGCCAAAATATGTATTTTTTTAATTCAGCTTTTGAAAACCTCCCATTTCCTTTATACCTACAACTATTTTATCCTTCCTATCACCATCCTTTCCAACTTTCCTCTATTGCTAAATGTTTCATCTTTTGTCACATATTTCTAAAATTGCATTTACTTTTTCTACTCCTCTCTGTGCATGCATGCTAAGATAGCCATCACGGCTGTTGTCAAAATTTCATTTCATATTTCAGTTCTCCTCTTTCTGGATGCTTTTAGCTTAGGAGTGGCTTTGTAAATTGTTTTATGGGGATAAAAAAGAGTGAACCAAAGTGATACATGTCACTGAAAGTCAGATGCCTTGAGGAGGCAGAGGGTGATTCACTATGTATCTTTTCTGCTGCCAAGACAACATCAACTTTCCAAGTTGTGGAGACAACATCCAATTATGGATCCATGAATGAGGATGATATGGATCAGAGAATTCTGGCAACACATGGTGGATACATAGCATGAATGAAAATAAACTTTAATTCACTGAAATTTAAACTGTTTTCGGTCACCACATTCCAGCAGAAATCGTTACAAAACGCAGGATGTTACCATGATTAAAAGGAAGGAGGAGGAGGAGGAGGAGGAAGAAGAAATAAAATATATGACAATGGCTTAGAAGTTAGGTCTAGAATAGAACAGTGAGGAAACTATTGTCAGAGATAGTTGGAAAGAAAGTGAGAATTCATCTTCTGCCTTGGTGAAATAAAAGGAGACCATGTGTTTAAATATCCTGGGCTCTAGGAGAAAAGTTTGTTTTTTTTTTTTTTAATTTTTTTTTTTTCAACATGTATTTATTTTTGGGACAGAGAGAGACAGAGCATGAACAGGGGAGGGGCAGAGAGAGGGAGACATAGAATCGGAAACAGGCTCCAGGCTCTGAGCCATCAGCCCAGAGCCTGACGCGGGGCTCGAACTCACGGACTGCGAGATCGTGACCTGGCTGAAGCCGGACGCTTAACCGACTGCGCCACTCAGGCGCCCCGAAAAGTTTTTTTTTTTTTAAATGTAAGTAGCGTGTGGCCATTCCTATTAGTGGTAGTGGGCAGGATATTCCAAGAAAGAGGTGAGCACAGAAAAGGACTGAAGAGTGTGCAATCGGGAATTTTAAAACCAGAGAGAATTTACTAGAGCTGGAAGGAGATACTTCTCCTTAGTCCGATAAACAAGACAATTGGGACAGTTTTAGAGAAAAAAAGTAGATTAAAACTCAGATTTTATAAAGAAAAAAATGTTCATAATTGTTTTTAAAAACTTGCAATTCATTAAACTGACTCAAGACAAGGATGTGATTAAATTTCTGCCCGTCATTTCCACTGTTAGAACCTCTGAAAGATTAAGATGCACTGGAGAAAAGTTAGGCTAATATGCATGGCACAGAATACTCTTTCAATGGTAAAAGATGACCCTAGGGGTAAAAAAAAAAGATTACGAGAGAGTGTTTCCAGCTTAAGTTTATATAACTAAAATATCCTCAATTAAAAGGAATTGTGGGTGTGCGTATTGAACCATGTTGCTGACTGGAAACAAATAGTTAACAGCCCAAATAAGTAGTCAGAATATACTTCCAAAGCTTGGCCTAAATCAGACTGAGTCTACAAGACTTGTGATGGCCCAACAGTAGATTGTTGGGGCCCCAAGAATCTATGAACAGAAAATATACTGAAAAAAATCTCTCTCAAAAAAGACATATTACAAAATGTCTCCATTAGATGTGGTCCAAGAAGGTAATAAAAATTAGGGCAAAAGAACTATGAACAATGTTCAATGAGGCCTCTAGAAAGCAGGAAAAAAAAAAAAAGGCTCCATTAGCTTCCATCACACCCTTCCAGAGCTGGAAAGCTCACAGTTACACATTCAACAGCCTGTAAGAACTGCTACCAACCAAGGTCAGCTGCATGACTCCCATTCTTTTCCTTTCTGGGAGCAGGTATTTTGGTTATTGTGTTCCTAACCCATCATCATATGAGGTGAGAATGAGGGCAGAAAACTGTTATTTTTAATTCTAGGTCTTTAGCTCATAAGAGGCCACACGAAGAACTGAGGTAGACTATTTTCCTTACCTCCTGAAGAACAGGCAAATATGATTAAGGCAGAGTCTGAACTTTGAAAAATCTGGATATGAGTAACTGGGACTAGAGGGTAACTTCCTTGATCAGCGCCATGAGCATACTGGGTGTGGGACAGAGATTAAATTGAAACTTTTCTAACAGGGGAGTGCATTATGATATTCATTTGACATTCTGGTTCTTCTAATGGATGCATGGAAAAAGTAAACTCTTCTGCTGCCTTGAAGTCATCTGTGGCTGCAGACTTCCTTTGCAATAAAATGTAAGTAGAAGTGTTTTGTGTCAACTTTGGGTAAAAGCCTTTAAATCCAGGGTTGAATTCACCATTTCTGCATGCCCCTGCCATAGCGAATGATATTCAAGATGGGGATGGATCTATCAGCCTGAGTCCCCGAATTAGCACACCCGGATTATAGTCCCTTCTGGACTGTGATGAATGCACATTACTAAGAAACAGACTTTCAGTATTTTTTAAGCCCTTAAATCTTCAGAGTTTGTTATCTCAGCATAACCTAGACTATTTGGGCAAATGCACATATTACTTTCATTTAACTTGTTACTCTGCTTTTTATCTAGTAAATGTATCTGTAAAAATACTAGCAAGTCTAAAATTGCTTTTTCCTAAGTTTTTAAATCTTCTCCTCTAGATTACAAGATTCTTTACAGTAAGTAGCATTTATTATGGTGCATAGGAAGAACACCAACAAAAAGTTACTTGCATGTATATGGGACCCAACTATTTGCATTAAATTTTACTTAAATTAATCTTTCAGTTTTTTTAAGTGACTTCCCAAGGCGTTAAATGACTTCTGGTGGGTATCTTTTTGGCTTGCCTATCAAGTACTCCTTCTCTCCCTTCTCATAATAAAATCTCAACTGACAACAGGTAACTTCTTCTTTGTGGCTCAAGTAGAAATAAACTCATCACCATAAGCACTTCTCTTTTGTGGTGTAATAGAACACAGTGATTACTTCAGGAATAAATCCATGCAGGGTTGGCGTCAGGGGCATAGGAATTATGTAGTCAAAGAGAGGCCCACCCTCAACTCAGGAGAGCCTCTCAGTAATTTTAATGTTTTACTGCTACATTCTTGAAATTCTTAGTAACTTCTGAGCAAAAGATTCTTCATTTTCACTTTGCAACGGGCCCTGTAAATTATGTAGCCTGAGTACATGTTCAAAACATTTTCAAGCAAATACCTCTTTAGGGTATTTGCTGCTGGAAGTATGGGATAAGATTATATCTTTGTACTAAGGATCCAGAGTTTCAGGAAGTAGTTGTTCTTTTTTTTTTTTTTTTTTTTTTTTTTTTTTTTTAACATTTGTTTATTATTGAGAGACAGAAAGTGACAGAGCATGAGCAGGGGAGGGGCAGAGAGAGAGGGAGACACAGAATCCGAAACAGGCTCCAGGCTCTGAGCTGTCAGCACAGAGCCCGACGCGGGGCTCGAACTCACAAACTGTGAGATCATGACCTGAGCTGAAGTCAGTCACCCAACCAACTGAGCCACCCAGGTGCCCCAGGAAGTAGTTTTTCTATTGATGACAAGAGACTGAGGTAACCAAACCCAAAAATGGAGAGAGAAATTAAATCCAGAAATTGAATTCAAATTGGACCCTGCTAGAAATGAAGTCAATGATCAACAGAACCAAAAAGAAAGAAAAAGTAATGTGGTACTGACAATGCTGTCAAACCTCTAATCCCAGCCTAAAGCCTTAAACACTACTGGATCAGCTAAGTGAGTCCATATACTCCAATTTCAGCTTAAATTAGCAGGAGCAGGGTTCTGGGGTTTTCACCAAAACATGTTTTATTTTTGTTCTGGGTCTCATTTGTTTTCCTTCTTCCCTAAAATGTTCTTGGATACGTCTAGAAAAGCACCACACTTTGCATAAAATAAGATCTTTCCTGGTTAACTAATCACTGAATGCCTGAACCTGTTACAGACTCAGTCCTCAATATGGAATGATCAGAATGGAAGAGAAAAAATGCACAGAGGTTTGAAAGGTCAATAGATCCTTATCTATTTCTTGGAAATTTTCTTACTAACAGGTACTCAAAGCAGACCAAATGTTATACCTCTACTTTGAAGTAATTTTTAATAAATACACCTCCAACATTCTCAGAGAATCCACAAGAAACCTGGTAAATCAAGTGCCAATGGGAACTAATCTGATCACAAGAAATCAGACTTTATCTTTAAATTATCCATTTCTGTACATACCATGTAAAGAATACAAATTTATTTCTGCTTCTCAAATACAAATGGCAAATGGAATTAAATGAAAATATATGACAATTACATTATGATAATATGACTAAAGTACTAAGATGAATTGTTAATCATTACTTAGCAAATTACAACTTTCATATGGAGAAAATAATACCTTACATATATAATGAATAATATTACACTTGGACTAATACGGTTGTAAGTTAATTATAGACTACACAGCTGATTTAGTTTCATCTACCTAAGGAGCTGTTCTGACCCTGTTGCAGATTAATTACATCTTCAGGAATACACTCTCATTTATCATTGTCACTTGCAGCATTATAGCTCTTAGCAAGAGTGTAGTGCTTTTTTTAATGTAAAAAAAAAAATTCCTTAGCTGTGATACATTTTGTAAGTTTACTCATTAAAAGCACATGACAGCTAAAACCAGGTAAGATTAAATTAGCTATGGAACATTAGGAAAGTTCATGTCCCAGAAATTCAATGACTCTAAGAAAATAATAATTCTGTTAAAATCATTCAAGTCAGACAAAGGCCTCTTCTATTTTTTACATTTTTAAAGAAAATCCTATGCTTTGAAATGTATGTATAGAAAATGTATGGCACATAATGATTCAATTTGTGCACATTAGGTAGATTTTTAATATTCCCATTTTCTAAAATTGTTACAAATATTCAAAAGAATAATATGCTTACTTTTATATACCTGAAGAATGTTTGAATTATGATAGGGATTTTATATTTTTGCTTTCCTCTGACAATGAAAATGTTGTTAATTTAATATGAGCAAGAGAAAGAACCAAAGAAATCATTCTGTAGTTTGGAATCGAGTAGGAAATTTATTCATAATAAATGATCATTTAATATCTGCTGAGAACTGCTATATGCAAATGAATATGCAAAGAGTAGGCATACTTGAAAACTTACATTCCTGATCTCAAGGAGCTCAGATACTAGGGGAAAAACCACAAACAGATTACTATAAAAAAATAATGTAGAAATGTGATTAATATTAAGAAAAAGATATGTGAAAAGAAACACAAGTCACCAAAGAAGAGTGGCAAACCCAATCTGGTAGCTTAGCAAGGACTTTTTTTTTAGAGAAGAGAAGTCCGAGGTAATTGCCCAAATACAGACAGCACCTAGCCTTATAACCTGCAGATGGAAAGGGCAGATATATTTGAGGCAAATTAGAGGAGGGGAAGGTGACAGTGGTCAGTTTCATCCAGGAGTTGATGACAGGAGCAAGCAAGAGAATCAAGAAAAAGTATTTTGGAAACTAAAGATGGTTTCCAAAATGGAGATTAAAAAGGGCCAGGACATGGTAAAGCATATAAATTCCTCTGTATGAAATAGTGGGCCGGCCAAGGCAAGGCTATCTGGGCAAAGATTGGTCAGCAATCAAGATTGGAGGCAGAGAAGACCAAATGAGAAGCACTGAAATTGTGAAAATAAGAGGTCTGAGCTACTTATGAGCTTGGGGGTGGCAGGGGAGGGAGGTGGCCGTGGGGGTAAAGAGAGAAATCATTTGGAGGATGTTCAGATATAGAATCATCAGCATTCTTTGACCGTTGTGGAGATTTGTGTAACTCCAGGAAATCTAAGATGGATGACACAGAGAAAACTGTCATCTGCACAGACAATGGCTGAAACCCTAAGGAGAAATGAAAGAGCTCAGGTAGATGGGAAGAGAAAAGAGCAGCACAGAACAATAATCCTGGTGACCGTCAACAATGAAAAGACAGATGAAGTTAGAAAAGCACATGAAGGTGACATATATCCAGCAAGGTGGTCAGAGAATTTTACGACTCGAGAGGGTATGGAGGTGAGGAAGCCCAAAGAAGAAAAGAAATTGAGGAAATAGAAAATGATTCAAGGTTATGTGCAGCAAAATCTTGACAAAGACAGTACTATTGGAAGGAAAAATTTGAAGGTCAGGAGTGACAAGGCAGAGAAGTTTCAGCAAAGTGGTATGTGAGAGAGTAAAGAGACAGCAGAGCCACTCACGGTTCAGCAAAAGGGTGATGAGGTAGTGGCAACTAAAAATAATTGTTTTAGGGGCGCCTGGGTGGCTCATTTGGTTGGGTGGCCGACTTCGGCTCAGGTCATGATCTCACAGTCCGTGAGTTCGAGCCCTGCGTCAGGCTCTGTGCTTACAGCTCAGAGCCTGGAGCCTACTTCAGATTCTGTGTCTCCCTCTCTCTCTGACCCTTCCTCGTTCATGCTCTGTCTCTCTCTGTCTCAAAAATAAATAAACATTAAAAAAAATTGTTTTATACTCAGAAATTATATAGGAATAAAGATTTCTCTTTAAAAAATTAATGGGTTTTCCATTTTCTTCTTTCCCCAAGTATTTTATATATTTATTTTAAAATAGTCTGTTTAATATTTTGTATTTTATTTTAATATTTTAAATTAAACATTGCATTCATTATACCATCTTCAAAAATCTGAAATTCTTGTCAATAATGAAAACCCACTGTAAATTTTTAAGTGATAAAGAAAATGCAGGAAAAATAACTCCAAAGTATGAAGTCTCAGCATTTAAGAAAAATTTACATGGTGAAAAAAATAACTGAAAAATATAGCAATCAGTTGCTTAAGAAAAAAATTTTTTTTTGCAAATTTATTAATAAAATATGAACAAAAATCTTGTTTTCAGCCTCTGATTCAATAGTCTAGTTCAGGGTTTTTAGTTTATGGGGTAAAATCAAATCGTAGGATCCACTATTGGTTTTTAACTGATGGAGCTGCTTGGAAAAAAATACCAATATTTTCTGTTTGATGCTTAATGAATAATTTATTTATCATTCAGTATAGAATAAGTTACTCATTTCTCTTGTTTTATTTTTTTATTATTTTTTTTATTTTACAGAGTGTGCATAAGTGGGGGAGATGGGTGGAGAGAGAGAAAGAATCTTGACCAGGCTCCCTGCTGAGCACACAGCCCAAAGTGGAGCTGGATCCCATGACTCTGAGATCATGATCTGAGCGGAAATCAAGAGGTGAAGGCTAAAGTGACTGAGCCACCCAGGTACTCTAAGTTACTCATTTTTCCAAAAATAATTTACTAAAGAGTTTAATGTGGCTTGGCCAATAAAAGAGAAAACACTATGTAATTGTAAGCAAATGGTTGGAATTAAACTTGCATTCAAATTTTGTATGTAAAATAAAGTGTTTTAAGATAAAACTATCAAGTACTTGAGATTATTGATCTTTTTGTGGTTGACCATTCAGTCAAATAACGTATATCTTTCTTGGGATAAATAACCTACCTCAGAAACAAATGTCCTTGGAGGCAGCATCTTCCAAGAAAACTATGAAGTTGACTTTACAGGAAGAACATTCTACACCAGTATACCATTAATGTCATTCTAAATTGCTTGTCATAAAATGGGAAAAAATGCATTTCAAAACAATGTCTTTCTATAATGAGAATGATAGTCTTCATTTGATTACCTTGTCAATTTCTCAAAAATAGAATCCATGTTCCTCATTAAGGAATCACATAACAATTATTGTTGCCTGCATGACAATGGGATTATCTTTAGACCAATAGAATTGGCCAAAAAAAATTAAAAGTTTGTTTTTAAAATTTTATAATGCTTTAAATGCTTTAAATGCTTTAAAATTATATAATGCTTGTAATAAAGAGGTAGATGAAGTGGTCAAATCAAAGAAAATAAAACTTATAAAAACAGATTTTGATCAAGTTCAGACCCAATTTTATTGATATCAAGACCAAAGAACTCTACGTTCCTATACAGTCTGTGATCATAACCAAATTTCTACAGTTAAGATATTTCCTTTGTATTTTCAGTAAAGGCATAGGAAAATATATAATGTAAGAAATGGCTTATGGCTAAAGGAATTCTGACTGGTTACTATTCCACTAACTTGAAATTTATGGTTATGAGAATTAAGCAGTCATATTTTTCCTACACTGGCGGAATAAGAGGCTCTTAGTGACTGAGTGAGGCTGAAGGATATTAAATCATAACCATGCAAATATCTATTTGATAGAACATTTGGGTGGTGATATATATGGTGCACTAAAAGTCCACTTGTCTTTGTCAGATTTCTTCGAGACTCGGAGAGTAATTCCACAGCAAGTATAGACCCATTTCCAATTTCAGACGTACTAACATGGATAAGGTTTTCATTTTCATATTGGCTTTCGCTTCTTACACAGTGTGCGATACTAATTTGTTTCTGGATGTGTTCTACAAAAACTGGAGGACCCTTCCAGAAGCCTTTGAAATTCTTATTGCCTTGCTTGTTTCTGCTCACAGTGCTGACTTCTGTGTTGAAGAGTGTCCAAATTGGAACTTACTGGGATGATTAACAGCTGCTACAAAATCAATACTCCATGGAGGGAAAACAGAATTGGGCTAAGATGGTCTTACATGAGCACTATTCTGTGGCAGAATATCTATCTATGTCAGCAAGCCAAATATAATTTATGTTGGTGGAAGCATTTCCATGGATATAATCCATGGACTTTTCAGATTCAACCTCAGAGACCTAGGGGGTGAGGAAGATAATTCATAGGTTTTAATTATGCATAATTATGCATATTCTCAGTTGCAAAAATGATCACTGTTACACTTAGTAAGAAATAGATTTACTTAAATCTTTCATTATTTTAACATTTATTATGGTTGAAACACTAAGTCATACTATTATTGCTACTGCAATCTGCCTCAAAATGAGTCTTCAATTTTTTTCTGCACAAATTAAATTGAAAAATAATTCAGACATTTGTGTTTTGGTTTATGATACACTGATGCTCACATATGCCCTAAAATTCCTTTATATTTCTGTAGGGCTAAATAAATTTTTACAATAAATTATTATACTGCTTACAGTAACTTAATATTATAACTTAATTTTACAATAACAAGATAGATATGCTAACTGTTTAAAGAGAAAAATTAATTCTCTGAATTAATTTTTTTATTTCTTCTAGACACATTCAAGCAAAGATACATATGTCTAATATTCTGCCTCCAGTACACTGGAATTAACACCTCTTTTCTGGCACAATATTCATCTTTGTATCCACTATAATGCTTACCCCAAGAGTTAGAGCGGGCAGTTTGTCAGTATTTGTGGAATGAACTAATGAATAAACTCCTTTGAGACTAAAATACTAAGCAGCACTAGGGCATTAAATGATAACTCAGCATTTTAGATTTTTTTATATTAACATAAGTAAAGCATACACCGTCAAAGGTTAAGATATGTTTATTAAACAAAACGGTTTACAAATCCTAGTAATAGGCTCATCAAAGGAATATTTTGCTGATCTGTTGAACTGGATCTTTCATTAGGAATACTTTTGAGTACTAACACTCCTCTCCTTGATGCTGCATGTAATACTCTCCTTACTTTAAAACTTCGTGTTGCTTGGGTGAACAATAACATCACAAGGCAGCAAAAAATTAATGCACAAAGGGACTTAAAACTGTGTGTGGGATGTGTGTGTGTGTGTGTGTGTGTGTGTGTGTGTGTGTGAGGGGGGGGCATCTGCCATTAATTTGAACTACACCCCTTCCATATTGAATATATAATCTCTCTTGCTTTCTGTGCTGTTGGGAAAAGTGAATATTTTTGAACAGGGAGCAGTCATGGAGTATGGATTCTATTGTCCCCAGATGTGTGAGTTTCCCATCTGCATTTTATGTATAAATTCACACTCCAGCCCAAAGCCAAAAGGACAAAAGCATGAGAAGTCAGGGTCAGTGTTGTAATGAACTGAGAAAATCATAGCTATCAACAAAATCAGAAAGCTGGAAAATACAATTAATGAGCCATTGTCTTAAGGCTAAATCTAAGGGCCTTGAGGTCCTTGGGATGTATAAGGCCTAATCCTCAAAGGGGAGACAGCCAAAGAGAAAGTAGAACTGTAAGAAGCAAAGGGGAAACAAAATGCTAATTCAAAAACACATATATAGCACCCCCATGTTCACTGCAGCATTATTTACAATAGCCAAGATATGGAAACAACCTAAGAGAGCATCAGTGGACGAATGGATAAAGAACTTGTAGCGCATATATAACATACTATTCGGCAATAAAAAAAGACTGGAATCTTGCCATTTGCAACAATATAGATGGACTGTGATGGCATTATGTTATGTGAAATAAGTCGAAAAGAGAAAAACAAATACCACATGATCTCACTTTTATCTGGAAACTAAAAAAAACAAAACAAAAAAACCCAAAACAAACAAACAAACAAACAAACAAAAAACAAGCTCATAAATAGAATAGATTGGCGGTTGTTGGGGGAGACAAATGGGTGAAGGGGGTCAAAAAATATAAACTTCCAGCTATAAAATAGTAGTGGTGATATAGTGTACAGCATGGTGACTACCAATTAATAATAATGTATTGTACATTTAAATGTTGCTAAGAGGGGTGCCTGAGTGGCTCAGTCGGTTGGGCGTCCGACTTCAGCTCAGGTCACGGTCTCACGGTCCATGAGTTCGAGCCCCGCGTCAGCTCTGGGCTGATGGCTCAGAGCCTGGAGCCTGCTTCCGATTCTGTGTCTCCCTCTCTCTCTGCCCCTCCCCCGTTCATGCTCTGTCTCTCTCTGTCTCAAAAATAAATAAACATTAAAAAAAAATTTTTTTAAATAAATGTTGCTAAGAAAGTAGATTTTAAAAGTCCACCTCACAAGAAAAAGAAAAAAATAACCTATTTATGGTACAGTTGTTAACCAGACTTATTGTGGTGATCATTTCCCAATGTATACAAATATGAATCACTTAGTTGTACATCTGAAACTAATATAAAGCCATAGGTCAATTATACCTCAATAAAAAAAAAAGAAGCAAAGAACAACATATGAAATAAAAGAATTTGTCATGGTCTGGTACAGGGAACTCCATACAGATGACTTCATTCTGCAAAGTGCACGAAATAATGTAGTCCAAAAGGAAAAGTATTTCCCATTCAACAGTGAAAGATACTAAGTCACTTTCCATCATAGTACCTGCATCTTTTCCTTCATAACACTTACCACTACTGAAAATTCACACATTTTTGTCTCACTCCCTATGAAAACGGCAATTAAATGAGAACTAAAGTTTTGCCTGTCCTAGTCTCCTATACTGATTTCCATTGTATCATCCAATGTTTAGAATTGTGTCCAGAACATAATAGCTGCTCACATAAACAAAATTAAATTACTGCACAAATTAATGAAAGGAAAAGACATGAGAATGTACAAAAGTAAAAGAGATCAACAGAACAGCAACTAAAGTTTAGTAAAGTCTAACTACTTAAAATGTGATCTAACCAAATCAAACCACATCAAATCTCCAAAACTATTAAATTCTTTAAAAGGCAGGGCTATGAAGCAGGTTAAAAGTGAATATTTGAATGTGACTTTAAGTATCATGGTGGTATGTTTAAAAACATTTAAATATATTTGAATAATCCTGTGAAATTTTAAAGATTACCCATTGTTCCACAATATTTTTGAATTATATTAAGAAGATAAAGTTTAATTTCCCTTTCCATACCTCCACACTCCAGAGGTTAATATTGTGAACATATATATACTCTTTCATAAGTTCTTAGACCTAGAGCTATATAAAACCATTCATATTTTATCACCATCATCATTCCCAATATTTATTAAGCACCAGTGCTACATATTGTTTTAAGAGCTTCTTAAGAAAGTTTCTATATTATCCCCATTCACAAAATAATAGAAGAAACAGTGCTTATTTATGGGCAATTTGCTTTTGCGATTGAACATTATAATTTTGGGACCTCTTTTCCTGTTGTGTATCACCTAAAAACTGATAGACTTGTAGGCTGTTTACAATTTTATGTCATTAAACATAACCAATGCAACTTAGGCTTCTCTATTATTTATTTCTGTAAAATGGATTCTAAGAAATGGGATTGATGGCTCAAAAGTTATTCACATTTAATTTTTTTTTAAGAGTGTTTATTTTGAGAGAGACAGAGACAGTGAGAGTGGCGAGGTGCAGAGACAGAGGGAGAGAGAGAATCTCAAGCCAGCTTCTGGCTGCCAGTGCAGAGCCAGATGTGGAGCTTGAACTCATGAAACCGTGAGATCATGATCTGAGCTTAACTGAGCCACCCAGACACCCCAAAAGTTATTCACATTTTAAATTTTAACAAATGAAATCAAATTATTCTCCAAAAGACTATTTAAATTTAAAGATCACACAATTACAAATGTCCTTATTTTTGTGCATACTTACTGACCTTAGACAGATATTATCAATCTTGGTGAATTTGAATAGTCTGACAGACAAAATATGATATCTACTGCATAATGCTGCCTTTCCTTGTAAACTAACAGTATTTGCAATCTTTTCATCTGGTTATTGATTATAATTCTTATAGTCTTAGTCCATTTTCCTATTAGACGCTTATTTTTATTAAGAATTACTATTTTTGTTTATTAACCCCACATTTACTACTTGTGCTGCAATTATTTTTGACTTTTAACTGTTAATGAACTTTAACATTAAAAAAAAATTATTTTAACATTTACCTATTTTTGAGAGACCAAGAGAGACAGCACGAGCCGGGGAAGGGTAGAGAGAGGAGACACAGAATCTGAAGCAGGCTCCAGGCTCTGAACATGCTGTTAGCACAGTGACCAACATGAGGCTCAAACCCACGAACCGTGAGATCATGACATGAACCAAAGTCGGATGCTTAACCAACTGAGCCACCCAGGCGCCCCTTAACATTTTTTTTAATAAAAGGTTATGTAAAGTAATTGTAATTTCCTTTTACTTGACGGATTCCAAGTTTCCTGTTTGCCTGAGACAGGTTTCTCCTATCCTAAGCAATACACTTGCATATTTTCTTCTAATATATTTTTAATGTATTACATCAATTTGCATTTTAAATCTATTTGATGTATATTTCACAAGGATCTGAATGGGAATATAAATTTATTTTCATTCAAATTAGTAACCAATTCTGTAACCTAATTTACTATGCATTTCAATCTTACCCAATTATCTGAAAATTCAACACTAAACAAATATTAAATCCCCTGCAATGGAGTAATGTAATTATTTTGGTCTAATTTTATATTCCATTCTATTCATCTGTTTTTGTGCTACCATATTTTAGCTACAGTAACTTAGTAGTATTTTCTACATAGCAAGGAAATTGACCATTATAGGACATTATTTTTAAAAATTATAAAAGAGAATATTTCCAATTATAAATTACCGTTTATCAAAATAACTACTAGATCTTATAAGAATTCTCAGTAGCAATAGACTAAAGGTATAAAATAATTTGAGGACACTTGATTTCTTAATAATATTAAATAGCCCCATGTAGGAACATGAAATGACTTATTATTCAGGTCCTATTTTATAACTTTGTATAAAATTAGTTTTCTCCATATAGACTGGATATCTTTCTCATATTTAAAAATTTTTAAAAATATTTATTTATTTTTGAGAGAAAGAGAGAGCTTAAAAAGGGGAGGGGAAGAGAAAGAGGGAGACACAGAAACCGAGTGGTCTCCACACTCTGAGCTGTCAGCACAGAGCCCGACGAGGGGCTGGAACTCCGAACTTTGAGATCATGACCTGAGCTGAAGTCGGATGCTTAACTGACTGAGCCACCCAGGCACCCCTGGGTATCTTTCATATTAAATGTAAACTTTGGTATTTTATCGTTTTCTGATACTGTTAATTAAATTATATATATTAATATATTAACTGGTAATTTCATAAAGGAAAGCTAGATGGTCATTTTTTATACATTTATCTAGTATTTGGCACCTTATATTCATTTACTGTTTAGCTTATGCAAAATTTACTACATATGTCATGATATAACTTTCAAATAATAATGTTGTCTCTTACTGAAATTTTCAGTATTTATGACTTACTTAAATTTGTTACCATTATATTACCTTACTTTTCTAAAAGTATTAAGTAGTGATAGAAAAATCCCTGTATTCTTCCTAATATTTTGAATGCTTTTAATATGCCATTATTAATATGATATTAACTATGCATTTGTAGAAAAGGTTTTACATATTTTCAATAGTTTTTAATTTTGAAAAATGGAAAACCTTTTTTTTTTCTTTTTAATGTTTGTTTATTTTTGAACTAGAGAGAGCTTGAGCAGGGAAGGGACAGAGAGAGAGAGAGAGAGACAGAGAGAGAGACAGAAGATCTGAAATGGGTTCTGCATGGACAGCAGAGAGCCCCACGTGGGGCTCAGGTAATGGCCTGAGCCAAAGTCAGAGCCTTAAGGGACTGAGACACCCAGGTGCCCAAACCGGTTTTGTTTTTTTTTTTTTTAATCATTACACTAATATTTACCACTATGGCTTTCTTAAAACTTTACTTGGTCAACAGATTTTAGTCCTTAAATATAATACTTAAATTTATTTGCTAATTATATTGTTTGAAACTGTAGCATTTATATTCCTATGTGTATTTTCTTTTTGGGGTCGTTCATGAGGTAATGATATTGACATTTGCAAGCTATGCAAAATGAATGGGAAAACATTCCATTTTAATCTATATTCTGAAATAACTTCTTTTTTTTTTAATTTTTTTCCATGTTTTTATTTATTTTTTGGGACAGAGAGAGACAGAGCATGAACGGGGGAGGGGCAGAGAGAGAGGGAGACACAGAATCGGAAACAGGCTCCAGGCTCCGAGCCATCAGCCCAGAGCCTGACGCGGGGCTCGAACTCACGGACCGCGAGATCATGACCTGGCTGAAGCCGGACGCTTAACCGACTGCGCCACCCAGGTGCCCCGAAATAACTTCTAATATATAAGAATTATTTGTGCTGTAAAAGACCATCTTACATGACACCAGAACTACCAAACTAGTTTTCTCACTACATGCTATTTTTTCATCTTTGTTATATGCTTAGAGCAGTGGTTCTCAAAGCATGATCCTAGAATAGCCATACTGGAATCACCTGGGAACTTGTTAGAACCATAAATTTGGGTGCCCCATCTCAGACCTAATGAAATAGAAAGGATATAAGGATCATCAAACTGGAGTTCAACATGCCCTTCAGGTGATTCTAATATATACTTAAATTTGAGAACTACTGGCTTAGATTTACTACTCCCTCCTCTTAAGCAAATTTCAGCTACTTATTTTAGAATGCAAAATATTCCGTTTCTTCCATATGATAAAGTTTAATGACATAAACATGCAAACCACATACTTTTGGAAAATTAAATATTTTCCATAGCTGTAGTTATAGCCTTAAACTAATTATGCTGCATATTTAATTTCTGTTAATGTATATATGCATATATATACATATGTATAATATATATTATATATATAATTCTATATATATATTATATATATTCTTGGAGAGGAACATCACCAAGATGGTAGAATAGGAGTTTTCGGCTATAATCCCCCACAAAGAGCCATAAAAGTGACCACTCACAGATCACAGTACCTTTGTGGGAGTCAGAGGGTCCAGCGAAGCTCTGGCACACCACTGGAGCAAAAGATCTGACAACAGATGCAAGGTGGAGGGCAAGAACACTCTCACTTCACCTGCGATGCCCCTTCCCAAGGTGGCGCAGCTCAGTGACAAAGGCAATGACCCTCAGCTGGAGATTTCTCTCACGGAAGACCCTGAGTGTTGTTGAGTGCGCATCTTCCTAAACTTTGCTGCACACTGCTGGACAGAACACTTCTTTTTTTTTTTTTTTTTTTTTTTTTGCCTCACCCAGAACACTGAGGGCATCAGCACAGCTGAGTGGTAAGGAGAGGTTGGGAGCAGGCAGCAGACGCGAGGACTCACGGCCAAAAAGGTTTCAAACTCAACAGAGGATGATGGAACCTTCAAACCACGAACTGCATCAGGCCTGCCCACAGCACCTTGTTAAAATCCCACTGCCCCACGGCCACCCGCCCTGCCTAGACTACCCCCACATCCCCGACAGAGAGCATGCCCCAGAGCGCGCCCCGCCCTGGAGCGCACCCTTGTGCATGGGAGGGCAAGCTTGGCCGCCTGCTTCTGAGCATGTGCAGACTGCCGGGTCAACTCTGCAGGATTGCAGGCTGGCCGGGAAACTTCAGCTTTCCCGTGCACCGCTCTGGAGAAAACACACAGGAGCCTCTCAACACCCACCCAGGCTTTGAGGATCGAGAGAAAGCATCCATTCTTAAAAATTTACCCCCCTCCCTATGTCCCCGTCCCAAGATATGGGGAAGAGGTGCATCTACAGAAAAGCTCTGGGACAGTTTCAGACTCCCTAACTGAGCTGACTGAAGCCAGGGAGCAGGGAGTTGGAGGAGTTGAATGCTTCTTCAAGTGCAGTCTGTGGATTTGAAAGCAGTGCTGTTATCTGGTTCCAGTGATCTGGGAGTGGTCCTGCCTGCTCAAGACCCTTAGCAGTGAT
>NW_024412391.1:55583927-55600755 GCF_014898765.1 Herpailurus yagouaroundi | reverse complement strand
CAGTGATCTGGGAGTGGTCCTGCCTGCTCAAGACCCTTAGCAGTGATCTGGGAGTGGTCCTGCCTGCTCAGAAACCCACAGGGGTCATGCTCATCCCAGCCATGCTCCCAGCAGCAAGCTTGCCAACATCCTTCCGACTGCGGATACTGAAGCAGTCCGGTAATTCACCTCCAGCGCTGATCAGCCACTACTTTTTAGTAAACCTGCTCGTTTGTATTGCCACATTATGAGCTTTACACTTACCAAGAATCATTTTTGTTGTTTCCAACACTGTTTATACCAATTTTAGTTTTTATTATAATTACTGATTTATTTTCATACTATATAAAATAAAAATATGATTACAAATTTTTTTGTTTTATATCGAAAAGAAGATCTGATATAAATGCAATGCTGAAACTGCTATAGAATTATATCTTTTTTGCTATAGAATTACCTATAAGGAAAATCATTATAGAAGATTTAAGGATTGTAAAAATCTAGAAGGGTTTTATACTCAGATTGCATCCTAAGTGTCTTTTGAGTTTTTATTCCACTTAACAGAAACTGCAAATGGAAATCATTAGATGGTTTATTACGGAATGTGATTTACACAAGACTGACTTTGTAGAACCTTGGATCCACATTCGAACAAATGGTATTAGATGGGCCTATAAGGGAAGATTGACCAATTCTATTGTAGTTATAAGTTAGGTTAAAATATTCAAAATTCTGTGTATCATTTTTATGACACTTTATCTTTCTGTTAATATGTAGCTGTCACTCCTGGCAGAAGCACTCCTGTTGCACATATTGGACTACTTAACTTCCTGATTATAAGCATTCAATCATTTCATGGCCCCTCTTGAAAGGCAAACACCACACCTGGCTTCCAAGATTCTTCAAGATATGGAAGTGGCAACATGGCAACAGCCTTTTTTTTTTTTTTTTTTTTTTTTTTTTTTCCATATGTCTCCACCTTCTCTATGTTCCAGGCTCATGGACTGGAACACATCAAATGTTTTCTTACCTCAATTTCTTTACATAGAGTTACACCTGCTTGCCCTGCTCTGTCCATCTCTTTAGTGACCAGTTCATTTTTGTACTCCTCAGATCTTTGCTTAAATACATCTTCTTTTCTAGGCTTTCCCTGACCATCAGATCTAAAGTTCCTTATTCTAGCTCATGATAACTTTAGTTTTCGTTCATTGAACTTATAACAATTTCCGAAAAAATGTGTACTTGTGGATTTGTTTTTTAATGATTCTACCATTAAACTCTAAGCTCTAATAATGACTTGATCTGTTTAACTCGTTCCTAGAACACTAAGGCCTGGCCAAAAATGAGGGGGACTTAGTTTTGTTTATTAAACAAATGGCTGAAGAATCAACTATGAGGACAAAATTAATGGCATATGTGAATCTGGTGGTATGGAAAGTTTTCTTCCTGCGATTATCGGGATTATCTATAGTTATTTTCAAGTGTAAACTAAGAGTGAAAGGTGACACATACCAGTTGTTTTTCATTAATTTCTATATCTGTGCCTCTAATGTGATTGTTCAGCTTTTCATGACAATTCTCTCGCCTTACTATAATGTACGCTTAGTGATCACATAGATTCCTTCTATCTTGTTCACTGCCATTCCTCAAACAGTATCTGGCACACAGTAGGTGCTATATAATTATGCTTTTATTGAAGGACCACCACTGTACAACAATATCTATTTTTAGAGTTAATTATGATTTCAGGATTATTTCCAGTTGTTCTGGCTAAAATTGAAAAGCATTACGCAGAAGGAATTAGCAGAAATGGGCTGGTTATTTACCCATTTCCCTTTTCTTCCTGCACAGAAAGAATTCCTTCTGCAGCTTCCTTAAAATTAGGTGCAGCAAATGATTCAGATAGGGACAGTGGTTTTGAGTGAAACATTTTCCAAGCCTGGCCCATAAAAGCCCTCCTTTCAAAAGTCCTCTGTTTTCTTGAGCCTGGGCCACTGAGTGACCAAGTGGACTAGAACGTCTCTCCAAATGTTAACCCATGCTGTCTACTGGTGACAGAACTGATTCTTTTTTTTTTTTTTTTTAATGTTTATTTATCTTTGAGAGACAGAGAGAGACAGAGCATGAGTGGGGGAGGAGCAGAGAGAGAGACACAGAATCCAAAGCAGGCTCCAGGCTCTGAGCTGTCTGCACAGAGCCCGATGCAGGGCTCAAACCCACAAACCGTGAGATCCTGACCTAAGCCAAAGTTGGACACCTAACCAACTGAGCCACCCAGGCACCCCAAGGGAAGAACTAATCCTTAGTTGTTGTCAGACCACTGTTATTCTGGGGTTGTTTGTGCCAGTACTCAACCCACTCTGACTAATACAAGGGATATTCCACAGGGCATATGAAGATGATATTTATATATTCTGACCATCACAGGTTTTTCTAAAACTTTGAAGCAAGTTCTACATAAAGTATAAAACGCTTATGGCCAGCCAATGAAGGGCAATACGTGAAATCCTGAAAACTCTACTGATAATACAGTCAAACTTTGAGATCTCCTTGTAACTAGGAGGTATAAAGTTCTAAGAGATAGTTTCCAGTACAAATTGTATGCCAACTTCATGTGTCCCATGCTGGTGATATGAAAAAGCTGAAATCCCCCCCCCCCATCCTTTCAATATTCCAACTGCTCTGCTTCTTATATATTCAGGAATAGCTTGAGATAGATCATTCATTTCATTTTATTGTTTTTTGGATCCACTGAGACAGGAGAATACAAATTGCTAAGTAGAAGGTGGCCTTGCTGAGGGACAGCCAAAGCTTGAACTCTGCTCTGATTCCGATCCTGAGTGTTGAGCCTTTGGCTTGCTGGGGCAGAAGCAAATATTTCAGGGAGGGATTTTCTCCTTTCTTCCTACCCCACCTTCCCATGTTTTACTCACTGAAAGAGGCTCCAAGTCAAACGGACAAAGACCCTTCTAAAGTGACCTCACTCAAAATCCACTTTGTTTAGTTATTTCTGTTCTACTTCAAAATCACAAATATATTTGATATATTCTTTTATTAGGTCCTAAACTTGGCATTTCAAATTTAGTACTTAAATACATCTAGCAATTACCTATGTAATGTGAGGTAGACTTCTAACAAAATTGTCTTTCCTTAGGAAGCTAATTTTTGAACATTAAGTGATTTGCAATCTGAACTATACAATCTGTCATTTCGCCAATGAGTCTTTGTGCCATGTCTATACTGTCATTATATGTCCCTCTACCTCTCTGATTCATCCATCTTTTCATTTCACAGCACCATTCTATTATCATTTCCAGGCCACTTGCAGTATGTCTAATTTGGTCAAACAGTTCTCCATCTTTTCTTTGTATTGAAATTGACTTACTTTGGGATATATAGTTTAAAATCGGTTTTTCGAATTTGTCATAAATCCAGCGCTTATCTTCATTAGTTACAGATAAATGTATAAATTAATTTGCATATTATATTAAGCTATCTCATCTAAGAATAGGAAATGTCTCTGTTCTGATCCCTCATGTCTTTGTAGAGAGTTTTAACATTTTCTATACATAGGTCTTGTATATACTTTATTAATTATTAGATGTTTTCTGTTTTTTACTGCTGTTTTTGTAAATTCATTGATTATTGCTGATATAATGGAGTATTTGTGAATATATATATTAGAGAGAGAGAAAAAACAAACATGAGTGGGGGAGAGGGGCAGGAGGAGAGAAAGAGAGAGAGAGTGGGAGACAGTGAGAGAGAGAGAGGAGAGAGAGAGTGGGAGACAGTGAGAGAGAGAGAGGAGAGAGAGAGAGAGAGAGAGAGAGAATATCTTAAACAGGCTCCACTCAGCAGGGGGCCTGGCACAGGCCTACAACCTACAACCCTGGGATCATGACCTGAGCCAAAATCAACAGTTGGATGCTCAACCAACTAAGCCACGCAGACACGTTATACTTTGAATATTTAAGTTGGTTTTCAGTTTGGCAACTTTGCTACTCTCCCATATTTAGTTCTAATATATTTTCAATTGAGATATTATATTTTGTGTCTATGGGTTTTTTTATTTGTTTGTTTTTCTGGTCTTTTTCATTCTACATTGTTTATTTGTAATTCTCTCCACTGTAATTTTATAAAATCAATTTTGCAATAGAACTGATTAATTCTTTTCAATTATCCAGTATTTTGTTGTGCCAGCATTCTATATATTTTTTTTTCCTGTTGTTGTTAATCTTTGCTATATTTCACATCTTATTTTTATTAGTTTCCTTTCTCATTTCTTTGGGTTTTAGCTATTTCTCCTTTCCCAACACCTTGAGTTTTGTATTTAATATGTCTGTTTCTTGATACCAGGGTTTCTCAACCTCAGCACTACTGACATTTTGAGCTATGTAATTCTTTCTTGTGTGTCTGGGGGCTTGTTTTGTACACTGGGAGTGCTTAGCAGCATTCCTAGCCTCTACCCACTAGCTGCCAATAGCCATCCCCTCTCATTCATGACAATCAAATGTGTGTGCAAACATTGCCAAGTATCTCCTGTGGTGGGAAAAAAATTATATGCTGTTGAGGGCCACTGGAAACTGACCAAAAGCATATAAAAACTGAGAAGTGTTGATCCAAGAAAAACTACTTAAGTTCAGATAAGAGCAGTGGCAATCGGCATGATTCAGCTTTGGGCTACTCCCTTATCCTCCAGCTCCATCAGTGTTCTACTTCTAAAGTGTGAGCAAGCCATGAAAGCAAGCAACTTTACTGGCGGGGGAACTGAGTGGATTTGGAGTGGAAGGTAGAAAAACTCCATGACCCAGAGAGTTATCTAAAACAAGAGTAATCTCAGTAGCAAGTGGGTAAGGAAGGCCAGTGTCCCAGCTGGCTTGAGTTTGCAAAACTGATTAAGGCAAACAACTAAGGAGCCAGCTAACAGGAAATTCAACAGGAGACCTGAGGAATGAGATAGCCATAATGGGCCTTGATTGGCTGTCTGAAAGGCTGTATGCACGTGCAAGGCTGCAAACATGTTCAGGAAAGACCAAAAAGAGCCCTAGTTGACTATACATCCTTGACTAGTGAGAATTTTTATGCATGGGCAAAAGAGACAGAAGTAGGGACGGCAGACATTAAAAGCTGAAGTAGGATTAAAAATTGCCTGAAGTGTATGTGTGTTCCCCAGCGAACACACAGATCCAATGGCAAAGGGGTGAAGATTTATTGCCACAAACTTACTGAGCACAAACTCTGATCAATCATGCTGACACAGAGGTGATCTCCAGGAAGCCAGGATTAAAATAAACACAAGAATTAAAAAGAGAAAACAAAACAAAACTGAGTCATCAGCAGCCATACACCACAGGAGAGAAATGCTCCACATGGTAAGTGTGGGCAAGTCACTAAACAAACACAGGAACAACTATAACCACTGTGAGCAGATCCAAATCCAAACTTATTACAATAAATTGTATATAATATCCAGTTACCAGCAAAAAATTAGAAGACATGCAGAGGAAGAGCAAACTGTGGCACATGTTTTGGGAAAAATAGTCTTGGATGTTGTCAAGATGTTATTAAATTCTCTGATGAGCACCAGATGTTGAACTTAGCAGAAAATGACTTCACAACAGCTATTTTAAACATGTCAAAGGAACTAAAGTAAACTATATTTAAAGAATAAAGGAAAGCATAACAACAATGACTCTTCAAATAAAAAATACCAATTAAAAATGGAGAAATTATAAAAGGAGAAACAAATGGAAATTCTGGAGTTAAAAACTACATTAACCAAAACAAACAAAAAATACAGTTAAGGAACTCAAGAGAATGGCATTATTCATAACATCCAAAGAATCAAAACAATCTAAATGCCTCTCAACTGGTGAATGAGTAAACAATATGTGGCATGCCCACACAATGGGATACTACTCAGCAATAAAATGGAATACAGTATTCATGCAGTTCATATGGGTGAACTTCAAAGATATTATGTGAAGTGAAACAAGCCAGATGCAAAGGACTACATATTGTACGATTTCTTTTATGTGAAATATCTATATACAAAAAAATTAGTTGTTTAGAGTTAGGTGAAGAAGCCAGAATTGACTACAAATGGGCATGAAGCTTCTTGTTTAGGTAATGAAAATCTTGTAAAATTGGATGGATTTAGTAAAATCATAGTTCACTTAAAATGAGTGAATTAGGTTGTGTGTAAGTTACATGCCGATAAAACTGTTAAAAACATTATTATGCATACTTCATATCAAATATAAGTAGGACTTTTTGGATCAAATGCATTACACTTTTGTTGCAAATAATAATAGTGTAATAGTATTATTAATGATTGTATATTTACCTTTCATTATGTACCATTGTTTGAGGCTCTTTAAATGTATAACGACATTATTTGTAATAATGAGAGTACAGATAAATAAATGGACACTCAGAAAAAATATCGCTAAAGGAACCTTGCTCAGGTAGCTTAACTTCCTAAATTCACAGATTCAATGACTTCTGTAATCTACGAGAGCAGTGTGTGTGGGTGCTTGTGTGTGTGTGTGTGTGTGTGTGTGTGTGTGTGTCTGTGTGTGAGTGTGTGTGTGTGCAGGCACATGAGACAGTATGTAGCATGACATGAGATTAATATTAAACAGTGTATGTTAAATGAAATGTAATGTACATAATATATCTTAAGAATTAATAATTACCAAGTAACATATATGTATGTATAAAATCACTATTAAAAATATTAATTCCTTAGGGATTAGAATTACAATAACTACTTTAATTGTCAAATGATATTTTACTTTCCATCTAGGATTTTTCAAGAAATTAAGTAAAAAGTTAGCCTTTTGACGTTTTAACCACTTGAGAATGATAGTAGCATTTTTCTTAGACTTCAGACCTAAGCGTAAAAACCTAATAGGTTATAATATTTTGATACATATCTCAAAGTAAGATAAAATTTGATGCATCATCTTCACATTTTAACTGTGGAGTTTCAGTCTATATTCAAAAACATAACTATCTTACAAACCATTCTACCCTTTATTTTAGTAACCCAAATAGTCAAATCAACTGGGGAAAAAAAAAAAGTTTCTTTCCTTTGTTTAACACATGAAAAATTTATCTATTGCTGATTCTTTGACTTTGAATAAATTCGTAAGTTTTATTATAGCCCATTAAAAGAGGTGTTTTGCTGACACAGAGGTAAAATAAATTATTTATAATCAGTAAATCTTCACAGTGTAAGAGTTTATACACAGTGATTATTCCAGACTGGTAAAAAAGAACATTTAACGCAAAATCTTACCACGCCAATGGAAAAGTAATTATTGATGATACTGTAAGGCACTGGGTCTCCCTTCTCATCTTTGTCATTAGGTATGACTTCAAACTTCCACCTGTCCAACATGATTTCTGTGCTGTTTTCAATGTCTTTTAGGATTTTCATCAGATTCTCACCTTCATAACCTAATGAAACAAAAATTATCTTGAGAAAAAAAAAATAACCAAATAACAAAAGCTGTATTTATGTGTGTCTGAGTGTGTGCATGTGGATACATCACTCTAAAGCTAAACAATGCATTTTAAAGCAAAGTCTAATACAAGACAAAGAATTAACTGTAATCGTTAAGCTCATAAAAATATTTTACCTTTAGCTTTAATTTGCAACTCACATTCCTCTCCTAGGGTGCCAATTCTCAGTATAGTCCAAGAACAAATGGATATCTCCACTGCTTATCCCCTCAAAACTATATCATTGAATTCAGAATGAAATTAATGCCTGCTTTAACAGGCAACAGCCTTGACCCAGTTGCTGAAGTAAAAATCCTGGATGCAATTTTAGACTTGACCCTTTACAATCCTCCTTTATCTTCACACTTTGCTCTCTACTGATATGAAACAACTTTCAGTTTAAGTAGAAGAAGGTCCTTCTCTTTCTCATTTTGTGCACTATATTGCCTTATTCTATATACCCAGAGTACCCTTTTCTTTTGGTTGCCTTGCTTCTGCTCCGTTTGCAGGTTTTATATTTGATAGCGCTTCTTTCCAGAAGCCACCCTCCCAAAATAAATGGCTTCTATACAGTGCCACAGCACACAGCTCTCCAAACTAGCGGCACCTTAGAACCACTACATTGCATTATAGTTATTTGCATTGTTCTCACTGCAAGTGTCCTTTACTTCCCGGGAGCAGATGCTCAACAAGTCTTGTTTTAATGAGTCTACTGCAGATAGTCAACATGGCCTGAAACTACAATTATTGCTTACTATGATATTTTCTCTTAAATGTATTTGTATCTATATAACCTTATAGTTCAGACATCCTAATCCCGGTTGTGTTATTTAATATTTGCTGTTAACCTCCCTAAATAGCGTCCTCCTCCTAAGTAAAAACTTAGATTTATTGTGAGAATTAAATGAGAAAATGCATAAAAGGTCTTAGTATATGAGGCCTAAGAATAGGAATTTCTCAACTGTATACGACTACTAATGATAATAGAATTAGAAATATTGTATTAAGTTAAATAATATCTCCCTCTCTAACTCTGCACACACATACACACACACATTTGAGAGTATATTTTGAATTGAAACAAGATTTTCATAGATTTTCTGTGTCCAACTTTGGTCTATATTTTAATAATGTATTCATTGAACAAGTAACTGCCTGAGGCTATGAGGCCTGATCAGAGGTGTTAGCACACATAACACTGGAATTAATTGGATTAAAAGAAAGAAGAATAGGCACTGTAATATACCAACATTCTTTAAAAATAAGTAAGTGTAATTATGGTGTATTTGTTGAATTAACTATTAGAGGTGAGACAGACAGAAACTAGGAATGCCTATTTCGGCGCCTACCATTACATTTTTCTTACACAGGTAAAATAATTATGTACTAATTAATACATACAGCAAAGAGTACAACAAACAATGATTAGACACATAGAAACATTAGAAGTATCACATATTATTTTCGTAGATGTTACATCATATTTTTGCAGTAAAATTTAAAAACTTTGAATATACATAATAATTTTCATACAATTGTACTCAGACATTTGGCAGGCTCCCACAATGTGCAGATTATAATAAGAGCCAACTATCTCTGGTTAGTCTTCCTCACGATGGGGACTTTAAGGAATAGTCCCAAGCAGCTGCAAAAACTCCTTTTGTTTCGGGGAACTTCCCTATCTTCTCTGGCCCAACATAGACTGCCCATTTCCGCTTGTTGGTGGAAAAAAAAAAAAAATCCACATCTGCTCATCTAGTCAAGCTGACTGGTTTTAGGACCAGGAGACCTCTTTTTGTCTGCCCTCTGGGCTTTTATCTGCCTCTGGACTTCTTACCAAAGCTCTTCCCTTCAGCCTTGCCCTCCCTCTGCCTGTTTCCGCACCACCTTGGGTGCCGCCTAGAAACTGGTTCCTATACCATCCTCAGGGCCTCAGGCACCACCAGCTCCTCCTCCCACCCTCTGGTCAAGGGGAAGCAAGGAGCCACTCACTTCAGAGTTCCCCACAGGTGCCCCAGGGAAAAAGTAACAATGGGGAACAAATTAATTGACTTTTAAATAGGCACAGATGGAACATATTTGGTATTTAAATTTAAGTTTGTTGGTTTCATTAAGATATGCACATCTTTAAGGTCATCAGCATTAAATATATAAAAATTTGACTACTTAGGTTTACTAAAGGTCAAATAAGCTCATGCTATCTCTGTTGCAATGTGTTTGTTTCAAAATGTACCTGGGTGATTGTTAAGATGGCTTTCAGGGTCTTTGATAACCTGAACCTTTGAAGTTTTGCTTGGATGATAAACTGGGTTAAATTCACTGGACATTTAGGACTTTTCTAAATCAGGTGGAATGCTAAAGCATTGCTAACTAAACATAGGTTTATGCTTTTGACTTTTTTTTTATTGTTTATTTATTTTTGAGAGAGACAAAGCATGAGCAGGGAGCATCCGAGAGAGAGGGAGACACAGATTCTGGTGCAGGCTCCCAGCTCTGAGCTGTCAGTACAGACGTGGGGCTCAAAGCCACAAACCGCCAGATCATTGACCTGAGCCAAAGTCAGACATCCAATCAACTGAGCCACCCAGGTGCCCCTATGCTTTTGACTTATAGCAGAAAAACTAAGGATATTTGGGTCTGTTGGAAAACATACTTTGTGCTTAATTGATTCATAAGTTTGCCATCTAAGGAATTCTGATGTAACAATTCACAATTGGTTACTGCTTAGTTTTCACTGGAGACTAAGGTTTCTAACTATTAAAATTCTGCTTAATGTAGTTAACACTGGTACAAATAAGGAAATAAGGAAGCAAGGAAATAAGTAAAAGCAAATATGTTTGTAGAAAATTAGATGTTTAAGTTATAAGGAAAGGAAATACATTTTTGTTGACAGTAAAAAAACACAATGTTAAAAAAAAAAGGAATTTTGTCCTAAACAAGACTGGTAGTTTGAAGAGAAATGGCTTGGGACAAAATCTGAATGCAAAGGAAAATTGTAGAAGGTTCGTGCAGGGAAATCTTTGGAAAGGAATTTTATGTGTGGTCAGGGAGACTAAGATTAAAATGAACAGATTTTAAAAGTACCCTGGTATAAGACTAAAATTCCCCCTCCTTTGAGCCAAAGGCTGGGAAAATGGTGGCAATACCCTCGTTGCTGGCCTCCAAATACTCTACATTTGTGTTTCTGCAAGGCAGATGAATATGGCCTGTGCCATATGAGGGATGGATGGATGGCTATGATAATATAGAGGGTTTTTAGTGAGATACATGGGAGCCATTTTGCTACACTTAACCCAGTGTCTGCCAATGTGCAACAACCTCGATATTGTAAAATGGATACCCACATGGCTGGAATGTATTTATGTGGGCATTGCTGGAAAAGGCAGGGGAATAGACCTCAGTTTTGACGCTTTTAGCCCCCCTCAATGGCCAATTTTATCCTTACAAAAAAGGTTTTTCACCAGCCTTTTGACATGTATTTGTAAAGAGGAACAGTTTTTATTATGATCAATACATAAATTACTGTACAGCCAAAAATAAAATGAGCACATCCTCTACATCCAGGGAAGTCTTGCTTGGTCACAGCTGATACCCCCAAAGTCCCACAGGTGGGAAATGGAGGGGTGTGAGGAATCGGGAAGACAAGGTCGCTCTTGGAGGTAGGGTCAAGTGCGGGTAAAAGCAACTACTGCCAGCACCTCACAAGACTGACAGGGCTTTTGGCTGCCAGTTGCATAGCCAGGCTAAGTACAGTGGTTCGGAGATAAGGTTTCTTCTGGCCAGAGATAGGAGATTGAGATAAGGGATGCCTATTCCTCCTTTTTCCTGTAGAAATTGGAATTCTATAGGCAATTGGCAATTCCCCAACCAAGGCCAATCTTCCTTTTGGATGCATTATCACAAATTGGGATAATTTTGATCCACATACCCTGAAAGAAAAGCGACTCGTTTTCTTTTGCACCAAGTCTTGGCCCCAGTACAAATTAGAGGAGGAAAACAGGTCACCAGAGGAAAATATCAATTATGACACTATCCTCCAATTGGATTGTTTTACAAATGTGAGGAGGAATTGAGGAGAAGTCACCTATGTTCAGTGTTTTGGGGGCCTTAAGAGAGAATAGAGTTATGTATAAGGTCCATTCTGGCCTGTTGGCAATGCTTTCCAAGAGTTCATAAGAACCTTTGCCTGTACCCAAAGCAGACCTAGAAAAGGAGAAAGGGAAGTCTTCCATCTCAGCCTCTTCCTCCTCAGGTCCTCGATCTGTACATTCAGACTTAAAAACATACACTTCTGCTCCCTTCTGCCCATGTTATCCAGGCCCTCCCCACAATGCAACAGGCATATTTCCCCTACAAGAAGCTCAAGTGCTGGAAGGGAGGACACAAGGAGGCACCACTGTGATAAGATTACAAGTACTTTTTCATTACAAGATTTAAGACAGATAAAAGGAGATCTACGTAAAATTTCTGATGATCCAGATAGACATATAAGGGCTTTTTAGAATATTCTGGAAAGATATAATGCTTTTGCTGATTCAGACTCTTAATGAGACAGAGAAACATAGGGTTCTGGCAGCAGCTGAGAGATATGGGGACTCAGAAAGCAACTCATTAATTATCATGGGACTAGAGGTCCTATAGGGAACCAGAAAGGACCCAGGCAGTCCTGCTCCAAGATCCTAATTGGGACTATGACCATCTCATTGAGGAATGGATGGCCTTTGTTTTTGGAAAAATTAATGAGGTCCCAAGTTAAACCTTTAAATTATGCTAAATTAGCCACTATTATGCAAACACAAGATGAAAACCTGGTGGCCTTCCTGGAAAGGTTGAGGTTAAATATATGGGTATCTCCCTTACACCCCCCAAAGCTGCGAGGATCCTAAAGGACAAATTTGTCACTCAATCAGCCCCAGATATTTGGAGAAAGCTGCAAAAAGTTGGTTGTTGGCCTGGAAGGGACCCTGGAGGAGTTCTTTGGAGCTGTCAAATGGGTACATTACAACTGAGATCATGAGGAGAGTAAGGAACAGAAAAGGAGGCTTAAGAAAAAAATCTGAGGCCTTGGTTGTGGTTTTCCACACTATGTCAGACTGGATTTCCCCAGGTCCGGAACCAAGTGCCATTTACTTGTCCATTCAGGGCACTGGGAGTCTGAATGCCTTCAGGGACCTCTGTCTATGAGGGCTTGGATAACCAATGTCCCTGAAAGGGAGTGATATAGTCCAAAGCTCTTTAAAATGGCTCCCCAAAACTAACTAGCTAAACCAACTACCCAAAGCGTCTGGTAACTCTGGATATACAAGGTAAACCAGTTGATTTCCTTCCTGACACTGGAACCATCTTTTCTGTCCTCCTTTCCACTCCCGGCCAACTATCTGAACACTGCATAATGATTAGAGGCATCTCTGAAAAATTTTTCTCTCAGCTACCAGGGTGTATATGGGAGACTTGATTTTTTCATATTCTATTTTTTTTAATGTTTATTTATTTTGAAGGAGAGAGAGTGTGTGAGCAGGGGAGAGGCAGAGAGAGAGGGAGACAGAATCTGAAGTGGGCTCCAGGCTCTGAGCTGTCAGCACAGAGCCTGATGCAGGGCTCGAACTCACGAAATTTGAGATCATGACCTGAGCTGAAGTTGGACACCCAACTAACTGAGCCACCCAGGCATCTTTAATTTTTTCATATCCTTTTTTGATAATGCCAGAAAGCTCCACTCCCTTGCTAGAAAGAGATATTATGACGAAATTAGGGACTATAGTGCTACTAGCTTCAGGATAGATACACAATTGCCTAAACTAACAGCAATCTGGATATCAAAGAACAATCTTTCCTTGAGGTAAATTTAAATACCCCTCATGGAGTTGTTCCTATGGAAACTGGATAGCCAGAAGAAGATCTGAGGATTGAGAACCATAAACTAGTTCAGGTACTTAATTATTCTAACTAATGATATCACAGGATCCAAATAAGTATGGAGGAGGGAAGAAAACTACAGTCAAATTGGTTTAAAAAATGACCAGACATGTGAGAAATTTTTTGGATGGCTACAATAGGTCTTTCCTTCCTATGGTTAGGCCTCCTCCTTAAGAGGCATTGCATTTTGCCAAGAATCATAAAATACCTAGGAATAAATCTAACCAAAGATGTAAATGATCTGTATGCTGAAAACTATAGAAAGCTTATGAAGGTAATTGAAGAATATATAAAGAAATGGAAAGACATTCCCTGCTCATGGATTGGAAGAATAAATATTGTCAAAATGTCAATACTACCCAAAGCTATCTACACATTCAATGCAATCCCAATCAAAATTGCACCAGCATTCTCTCGAAACCAGAACAAGCAATTCTAAAAGGCCCTGAATAGCCAAAGTAATTGTGAAGAAGAGCAAAGCAGGAGGCATCACCATCCCAGACTTTAGCCTCTACTACAAAGCTGTCATCATTAAGACAGCATGGTATTGGCACAAAAACAGACACATAGACCAATGGAATAGAATAGAAACCCAGAACTAGACCCACAAACGTATGGCCAACTCATCTTTGACAAAGCAGGAAAGAATATCCAATGGAAAAAAGACTGTCTCTTTAACAAATGGTGCTGGGACAACTGGACAGCAACATGCAGAAGGTTGAAACTAGACCACTTTCTCACACCATTCACAAAAATAAACTCAAAATGGATAAAGGGCCTGAATGTGAGACAGGAAACCATCAAAACCCTAGAGGAGAAAGCAGGAAAAGACCTCTCTGACCTCAGCCGTAGCAATCTCTTACTCGACACATCCCCAAAGGCAAGGGAATTAAAAGCAAAAATGAATTACTGGGACATTATGAAGATTAAAAGCTTCTGCACAGCAAAGGAAACAACCAACAAAACTAAAAGGCAACCAACAGAATGGGAAAAGAAATTTGCAAATGACATATCGGACAAAGGGCTAGTATCCAAAATCTATAAAGAGCTCACCAAACTCCACACCCGAAAAACAAATAACCCAGTGAAGAAATGGGCAGAAAACATGAATAGACACTTCTCTAAAGAAGACATTCGGATGGCCAACAGGCACATGAAAAGATGCTCAACGTCGTTACTCATCAGGGAAATACAAATGAAAACCACACTCAGATATCACCTCACGCCAGTCAGAGTGGCCAAAATGAACAAATCAGGAGACTATAGATGCTGGAGAGGATGTGCAGAAACGGGAACCCTCTTGCACTGTTGGTGGGAATGCAAACTGGTGCAGCCACTCTGGAAAACAGTGTGGAGGTTCCTCAGAAAATTTAAAATAGACCTACCCTATGACCCAGCAATAGCACTGCTAGGAATTTACCCAAGGGATACAGGAGTACTGATGCATAGGGGCACTTGTACCCCAATGTTCATAGCAGCACTCTCAACAATAGCCACATTATGGAAAGAGCCTAAATGTCCATCAACTGATGAATGGATAAAGAAATGGTGGTTTATATACACAATGGAGTACTACATGGCAATGAGAAAGAACAAAATATGGCCCTTTGTAGCAACGTAGATGGAACTGGAGAGTGTGATGCTAAGTGAAATAATCCATACAGAGAAAGACAGATACCATATGTTTTCACTTTTATGTGGATCCTGAGAAACTTAACAGAAACCCATGGGGGAGGGAAGGAAAAAAAAAAAAGAGGTTAGAGTGGGAGAGAGCCAAAGCATAAGAGACTCTTAAAAACTGAGAACAGGGGCGCCTGGGTGGCGCAGTCGGTTAAGTGTCCGACTTCAGCCAGGTCACGATCTCGCGGTCCGTGAGTTCGAGCCCCGCATCAGGCTCTGGGCTGATGGCTCGGAGCCTGGAGCCTGTTTCCGATTCTGTGTCTCCCTCTCTCTCTGCCCCTCCCCCGTTCATGCTCTGTCTCTCTCTGTCCCAAAAATAAAATAAACGTTGAAAAAAAAAATTAAAACAAAAAAACAAAAAAAAAAAACAAAAAAAAAACTGAGAACAAACTGAGGGTTGATGGGGGGTGGGAGGGAGGGGAGGGGAGGGTGGGTGATGCGTATTGAGGAGGGCCCCTTTTGGGATGAGCACTGTGTGTTGTATGGAAACCAATTTGACAATAAATTTCATATATTGAAAAAAAAATAAAAAAGAATAAAAGGGAGTATAGTCAAATCCTGATACACACACACACACACACACACACACACACACACACACACAAGAGGCATTGCATTTTGGCATATTAATGCTTGTTGGCCTAACATTCTCTTTGTATGTCATTTGTAGAAGCTGTTGCACATGCCAGAAAATAAGACATCCAAGAAAATTTTGCTAGTCCAGATTTTCCAAATACCTGCCCACTATATCGGACCATGGATCGACCTCTGAACTTGCCCTGACTAATGTTCTCCTGTCATTGCCCCTGCTCAGCAGGAAGCAGTTAAGATCAGGCTTTGTCCCAGTTCCTAATGGCAGTTAGGAATCATGTATTCAGAGGGTGGGAATATGATAGGAAAAGGATAGGATTCAGTAGGCAGAGGGAAAGATTAGGACCTGAGGTCCCTGAGTGGGAAAAAACACATATTTTGTAACAAGGCTGGGATGGTCTTCATAGCAAACCCCCTCAGGCTTAAGGTCTCTCTTTTGAATACAACAGACACCACCTACTCCCCCTTAAGTTCCCCTTAGGAATTTGACAAAAGACCTGACAGAATTGAACACAAAACCTATGACCCACAAGGAAGTGGTGTGGCCTTAGACTACCCCTCATACAATGGAAATGAACTAATCAGGAATGGACCCAGCACCTAGAGTTATCCAGCTAGTAAGGTAGAACCTGAGAAGGAACAAGGGGGAAGGGGAGAGAAGGCTAATCAGAACCTTATAAAACAAAGCCCTTTGCCTATAGTCACTTTCGAGTGTCCCCTCTCTGTAAAAAGATCTTTCATACTATTCTTCCTTTCTCATCTTATACTCTAATAAAGTTTTGTCTGCTGCTAAAAAAAAATATTTAAACTTACAGAAATTTCATATTTTTAATAGTTCTGCCCTCATTCTTAATGTTGAATGTCTCCTAAATTTTTAATTTCTTATAAAAATAATAAATATTATCCCGCAAATGAATTTTATATATTTTCACAGTTGAACTGAATAAAAAAGTTAAGTATGTTCACCTATTGTGCAAATTCAACTCATTTGAAAATAAATATGATGGTTTTCAGGTGTAAATCAATTCACATATACTAATGTAATATAGTATATTACAATATAGCATGGAAGTATAGTACAATACATATAATAGAAATATATAATATAATATAATATAATATAATATAATATAATATAATATAATATAATATA
>NW_024412391.1:55401974-55583917 GCF_014898765.1 Herpailurus yagouaroundi | reverse complement strand
TAATATAATATAATATAATATAATATAATATAATATAATATAATATATATTTTGTATTACATATATTCAGCAGATACATGGATAAATAATAATGCTTTAAATAAAATATTAAGCTTGTCCTCAGCTACATCTCAGGTTAACAGCAGCATGGCTCAATATAATGCTGGAAAAATGTAGGAAGAGCAACTGACCAGGAGAGAACAAAGTAGAAATGGATTTAGTGAAATTTAACTATTAGAGCTAGATTCTAGTAGTGTTGTTCACCTTAAAATCTTTACCATTAGATATTTTCTCAAAGTTTTTATGGATAAGCATGAAAAAGTCTAATGCCAATCAACCTTCTAGCCAAATAAAAATGGAAAGAGATAGGCAGTAAATCTATTTTGAGAATCACAACATCTGCAGTTGAGAGCTAATTTTCAAAGGTGAAGAATTCCAAATTGTAGTCCCCAATTTAACAAGTGTCTACACCCTACTTGTTTCTGTTTATCTATGAACAAGCTTGTTAAATAATGATGTGTAACTATAAACAGGATTCCAAAACTCAAGAAGGTCATATTTTTTTTTAAAAAATACTTATCAAAATCACTAAACATATAAGTAAAAGCCTATTTCTAGAAAAGAATGATGTTATTTTACTTCCATTATTTTGATTTAAAACGTATAATCCCTCTAGGCTAAGAAACAAAATAAAAGCATAATTAATATTTATTTTCCATTTAATGATGCAATGTTATGACCAAGTGTATCTGAAAAGCCACAGGGGTTACTGGGGGGCTGTTGGTTGTCTGACTCTTGATTTTGGCTGAGATCATGATCCCACGGTCATGGAATCGAGCCCCGCATCAGACTCTATGCTGACAGCACTGAGCCAGTTTGAGATTCTCTCTCTTCTTCACACTCTGCCCCTCACACTTTCTGTCTCTCTCTCAAAATAAATGAATAAAACTTTTTTTAAATTTAAAAAAAAATAATCATAGAAATTTTTATAAAGGAAAGTCACATAAAGGAAAGCGATAACATATATTTGTAAGTGTGTGCCCCGTCTAAAACTCTCTTACCCCTCACTCTCACGAGACATTTTCCCTGCCATAATGTTAAATTTTTGTTAGACTAATTATTGCCAGAAAAACTGCAGAGAATGTAAACTAAGTATTTTCAAATGCCCTAGGACCTCCTACATTCTTCCAGTGTTACATTTTCCCAAATATATTCTTATCAAACAATAAGCTTAAAGTCAACATATTACAGTGACCAAAAGTTAACCAATAATTAACCAAGTGATTATTTTCTTTCCCAAATGCTAGGCATGATGATAATTACTACAACTACCTAAAGTACTCAGAACAAACATTAGGCAAACAATTTGACAGCTTGATATCAGAACCCACAAGGCAGACACTACCATTTTTTCAAATCTGATGAGGAATCGGAAGTACACAGTTGTTAAGCAACTTACTTGCTCGAAGTTAGCTACACACCTGGTGAGAAATAATCACACTTCAGAGCATGTTGCTTTACCAAATGGTATCTCTATTTTCCTAATCACTCCACTTAGGCATCTTGCTGTTTCCCTTAATACCTTGCCTTCCACAAAGCTCCTATCCACTCCACTGGCAGGTTCTATCAGTCCTTCCCTGAAAACACAACTCCAGTTTGTCTACTTGTCTTCATTTGCTTTATCATCACCCTGGTCCAGTCCTTTTATTCTCTAATTATGAAAACTATAGTACAGGTTCTTGTTTGGAAAACTGTGATTGTCTACATTTTCACAATTTCTTCTTAAGTTTATGTTATCACCCTCAATTAACCTATTTTCGAAAACATAAATGTCATTGTGTTACGCTGCTTTTGAAACTCTTTCCAAGTTTCACTTTGTGCTTCAAATTCAATCTAATAAAATTCTTAACAAGACCACCAAGCCCCAGCATTATTTTGGCTCTTGATTATCTCTCCAATCTCCCCCACTCCATTGCTATCCACTGTCTCTCGACTGATTCAAGAGTCACATCAGCCTTCCTTCAGCCCTTACAGTTTAGGAGGCTAATTCTCCTTCCATATATTTTAAATCCAGTTTAAATGTTACTTCCTCAGAGAGGTGTTCCTGACCATCTAGCTGGATACTTTCCCCCCATTATTCTCTAAATATGTTTGAGTCTTTCAGAGCTTTGACATATACTCCATATATTCCATATCTACAATTCATGTGTCTTTGACCACTGATAATAATATTTAAAACTGTTTCATAAGAAAATCATTAGAAAATGTTCCAAATGTAACTTCTATTTGATTTTGAGATTGAAGGCATTTATAAGTTTGGAATCTAAACAAAATCATTAATTTTCAAACATCAAAAATATTTTTTGAAAGAATACACAAGAAGCCACATGTGTGATTCTCTTCCTTTTAATCAATATGCATGTGTAAGTGCTGGCAAACACTAGCATCTTATAAGTAATGGTTCATTCTATCTGTCTGTTGGTCTGTAGATTCTATGAGATTTAATTCAGTGTTTCATGCTATCCTTTTACTAAATTATATCCCTAATGAAACTTACAAATATATAATATACCGAGTTTTTAACTTAGTCTCCAATTCTGACATATACATATACATATACATATACATATACATATACATATACATATACATAATATACACATGACTTAGAGTTTACCAGTAGGCCAAATACTCACAGAACAATTGTTCTCAAATTTTTATTGTAAATCAGAGTCACTTATGGAGTTTGTTTAAAAAGAAAATCATCTGCCTAGGTCACCCCCAGAGATTTCCATTCAGCATATTTGGGGTGAGGTCAGGCCACTGTATTTTTAACAAGCTAAGCAAGGGCTTTTGATTCACACTGTTTTAGCAGACACTTTTTAAACTTTTCTAAGTGAATTTAGAAGATAAAATTAGATTTAAATTCTGGCTTTTTTAGCAAAATCTGGTTTTATTTTCTTTGTCATCTTCAGGTAAGTAGAGCCTATTAATGATACTTCAAATTATTTTAAGACCTTTTGAAATATTCCCCCCTTATCCTATTTCATACACAATATTGCACTTTGAATTCCTTGAGTGTATCAAGTCCCTTTCTCCTTCTGGGTCTCTGAAATTGAGATTCTTTCTTCCCTATAAAGTCTACCCTCAGTTCTATATGGCTGTCATTATCCACCAATTAGGGTTCTCCCTATGTTATCTTTTCATTTCCTCCATGAGGCCTTTTGTTCTGTTGGTTATAGGTTTGCTTGTTAGTAGGAAGTCTCAAAATTTACATATGACTTTACATGCTGCTAGAATTCAAGGCCCCTTTGAAGGTAGATCTTGTTTTCTATTACTAACGTTGTATCCCAAGTACAGAACACACTGCCTGGTATAAAGCGGGTCTCAAAAAGTAAGTATTATTTAATGTATTCATTCCTGGACAAATCATTCATTAGGCTTTCAATTTTTTTCCTTTGTTTGTGATTTTGCTACACAACTCAGAGATTAAAAATCTGAACATTACTTTAAAGTTAACCCATGCTTATCTCATTTCTTAAGTTAGAAACCCCAAACCAATCAGGTTTAGAAACTTGCCATGCCCCATAAAGTCTATAATTGGTATCAGATTAAAGCCCAGCACAGTCTAGCGATTGGTCCATTATTTGTTCCCTTACCCTAAATTATTGTTCAAAACTAGATACTGTGTCTCTCATAGCAATTATATTTACTAACTTCACACGGCTGTTATCACATATAAAAAATGATGGGCTTAGGTGTTTTTTTTAAGGGGGGGGGGATGTTCTACACTGTATTTCTGTTTTTTAAGATTTTCATTATTGTGTTATGTTTTACCTCCTCCCCATCGCAGGCATCTTGCTAAGTCATTGCCGGTCCCAAGAGGCAGAATAGCAACTGGAGGATGCTTGACAACATTAGCCTTTTCTGTGGAATAGAAAAATTAAGATAAAATAAAATTTTCATCACAGATGGAAAAACAGTAAATAAGACAGCTTGGCATGAGGCTTCCCACTAGGTACTTACAAGCAGGAAAAGTGATGTTTTATAGCTATATACAATTATAAATTAAGATTAATTTGTGTGTATTTACAGCACTTTATGAAACACAAACAAATACCATAATTTACGAAGTGGTGGGAATTTTCAGGACTTATGCCCGAATAAAGCGTTTTAAAATTTTAACTCAGTTAAAAATTATGGTGGGTTTGATTTAACATCATTGAAATTCTCAAGGATTCAGGTATATGCATCATAGGAATATACTAGAGGGCTATCATCAGAGTGGAGGTGAGCATTTCTGTAAAAAGTCCTTCTGCACACCAACTCTAGGTATATTTCACTTTAAGGAATAAAATGTTTCAAAAAATCAAACTCTAGAAGCTAGCAAAATGTTAAAAGTGTTTCACTGTGTTGTTCCTACCCATGGTGCTGCTTTGGGTCAGAGTAAACAACATAAGAACTGGGTAATTCTGAGATCAGCAGGGTTCTTTGAGATTAAGGTTTACAGAACATAGTGCTTTGGGTTCAGAACAGTAAAGATCTCTGCCATCAAAATTCCACATAGTTTTGTGTAAACCATCATATGCCTTTGATGACTCTCACAAACATATATTACTTTTCTTTATTTTTTCTACCTGCTTAGCCCTCAAAGTGAGTATGTGTCTGTGTGAAGAGTGTGGAGACAACAGATTATTTAGGGATGGATATGCCCCAGTGTAGTCAGTGAGGCTTAGATTTGGGAGGCTAAAACAAACTCACAATATCGTACTGTTTTCACTAACATTCTTACAAGATCTCCGGCTCTATTCAAGCAGCTCTAATTTCTGCAGTTTGTGAATTCTGATTTTCTCCTTAGATAATGCACATTATACTATTTACATCTTTTATTGAAAGGCCCAAGAACACAGTTTTCAGTGTTTCTTAAAAAAAAAAAAAAAAATGGACTAGGGGCGCCTGGGTGGCGCAGTCGGTTAAGCATCCGACTTCAGCCAGGTCACGATCTCGCGGTCCGTGAGTTCGAGCCCCGCGTCAGGCTCTGGGCTGATGGCTCGGAGCCTGGAGCCTGCTTCCGATTCTGTGTCTCCCTCTCTCTCTGCCCCTCCCCCGTTCATGCTCTGTCTCTCTCTGTCCCAAAAATAAAATAAAAAACGTTGAAAAAAATTAAAAAAAAAAATGGACTAAAGTCATAAGATGTTTACCAAAAGTGTATTGACAACATGCATTCACCTTTAATTTGAATACTTTTGTGTGTATGAAAAGATAGAATATTTTCACCTGCATTAACTAAATCAAAGTTTGCTTCAATTTACATAGACAGCAAAACTTCTTTTGAACCAACTATTTCCCTTTGGTGAAGGGACCGTTTTTAACAAAGAATTGTTCAATGCAGTAGCTGAAATGAGAACTAAAGAAATGGATATTTGTTTGGCATTTATTTCCTGTTAAAGGCTGGTACATGATCATTTTACTGACTTGTAATGAGTTGTGACATCTGACTGTCTCTGAAAAACTAGATAATTTTTCTGAACCATCAAGCTTTTGGGATTCATGTCTGCTTTTGATCCTCAGTCATGTATCTGCTTTGTTTGCTTGTTTAAAAAAAAATGTTTTAAAAGTTTAAATAGAGAAGCAATATAAAATAAGGTTACACGTGAGCTCGAATCCTAGGTCTATCAATTCACAGCTCTTAAAACGTTGTTCTAATTATTTAACTTCTCCATATATTAAAGCCTCTCTCTATAAAATGGGATTATCAATATTATGTCAAAAAGTTGTGAGAATGAGGATGGATGGGGTAAAAATATTAGCACAAGGTCTATGAGACAGTTCATGATAAATAAAAAATAGCTATGGTAATAATAATGATTGATGCATGTGATATGAATGTAAACAGAGGGTAAGGTTTCAAGGCTCCATGCTTCAATGAAATAAGTACATCTATTTTGCACACATTTTATCACAAATGCTAAGATGCTCTTTGGCTCCCTCTTCGGGGCAAAGAAAGAAATGGAATTTGTAAAGCCTGATTTGAAAATAGCTCTGAGGATTTAGGAAATTCCAAGAGAAATGGATTTAAAAAAGAAGGATTTCTATATAGAAATTGCAAATTATTTTACCAATTAAAATTTCTAAATGTAGAAAATACATTAAGCCAGTAAATAACGTGCAACATGCCAGATGTCCGATTATACCACCGTAGCACTCAGAGATATCAATGCATTAAATAACATAAAAAAAATATAAAGAATTTTCGGTTGCCAGTCTCACCCCAGTGCATTAAATATGTGTCTTCATTACCTATGCAGTCCAAAATCCATCCCACGGTTCCATCTCCACCACAGGCTAACACTCTGAAATCAGGAACATCACGGAAAAAGTTTAACCTGAAAAATAAGCATGTAATGGCACATGATTGATACTTTAAAATTAGGACTTGTTAAGTTTTGTATTCTTACCATTTTGTCTAATGACAGACATTTTTAGTTTATGAAAACTGTCAGATAACATCAATGATCTTATTGAAAAATATTCAATAACTAGAATAAAATTCTAAAATAAAAGAACATCTCGATTTACACATATTTTAATTGTATATTCTAGATTCATCAACTCTTAAGTTTACAAAAACAAAACTAAGACATTATAATTTTTATTAAAATATCCTCTCATATTTGATCTGCAACTCACAAATAATCCAAAGTGACAAACATTATAGTATTTAAATCAATAATTTTCATTAATCAAAAATGCTCTTTTGAATCATTATATAAATATAACTATTATGCCAGCAAATATATTTTTGAGAGTTTTCAGCCTTTCCACCACTGGAAGAAATCGATCACATTGCTTTTGGGGTTCTGTTTCCTTTGACTTAGAATTTGCAAATAGGAGGCTTCCCCTCGGCTATTGACACGGCCCTCTGTGTTTGCTACTGGGAACACTCAAGCCAAATTGCTGGGTGGGCTGCAATACATGACCATAGCTTCTGTTGGTAATGCAAAGAGCATCTGCTTGTTAAAGAAACCCACCTTGGGGAAAGCTAAAAAGGCAGGTATCGCAGGCAGTTATACAATTGTATATGCCTATTTTCTTGCAACAAAAATAAATAAATAAATAACTGAAACAAGACAGAAATATGTGGAATGTGTCTGTTTATCTCCCTTACCCAGGGGTAACCAACTGGTAGTAATATAATATTCAATCCTCCAGGAAATTTTTCTATATATTTACATATGTGAATGTACACATATGAGCATTATTATTCACATATTTTTAACGTGAATGGGATTATGCTATACATCCTGTTAATGTATTTGCGTCCATTTTTTATTTAAAAATGTGCAAGAGATCCTGCCATGTCAGCTCATATAGGGTTGCATCATGATTTATAATAAGTGAATGCATTATATAAGGTCTACACTCTATGATCAAATAAACCATTTCCCTTCTTGTACTTTTAAACTATTTCTAGTGTTTCACTAATACAAAAAATAGGTATTATACTTAATACTATTTGAAGTACGTTTATGTGAAAATGTGCATGTTTTGGAAGGCTAATCTTCTAGAAGAGAAATGTTCCAGTATACCATCATATTACTCTCTGAACAGCTCCCGCTATGAAAGATGTAAATATCGATTTCCTTCAACTTCAAAACACTGTAGGTAAACAACTTGAGGATATTTCTTTAGTAATAGTGAAAAATAGAATTATGCTATTATTGTCAAATCACATATCCCTGCTTGCTAGTGGATTGAGCATATTTCTGTAGGTTTACACTTGTGTGATCTCTTCTGTGGACTGCATCTGCAAACCCTCGTCATCTTTTCCACTGAGTTGTCTTTTATTATTATCTTATGAACTCCACATATTATGAATGCTGTGTCTCATTCAAATTAGCATTACTACAAAAACAGTTTGTTAAAGTAATACAAACAGTGCGTAAATATAATAGAAATGTATAAAAATTTACTAAAACCCCACCATCGGATAATTAGAGCCATTAATATTTAGAACATGAAACTTCCAAGTATTTTCTTAGGTATTATATTGTGGATATAATGTTAGACATGTTGCAATATTTTCTTAGAGACTATTTCCCATTTGTTTGCTCATATTATGTATAGCATAATATTATGCATAATTTAAGCACCTATGTACTAATTGCCCACCCCAAGGGAAGAACATTCCTAATAACTTACATAGACCTCTGTGGTCTTTCTTCCTCATACACAAAGGTGAGCACTATTCTGAATTCTTAGTCATTATGTGCATGCCACAGACAACATATTGTTCACTTTTTGCTTTTTCCACGTAGCATTATTACTAAGATTCATTCATGTGATAGCTGAAGTTATCTCCATGTATAGTTGAAATTATTTAATTTCTATTGGTAAATATCATTTAGGTGAATGTACCTTTTGAAATCCACGTCAGTGGACATTTGGATTGGCTCATTTATGTTCTTACAAAAACTGTACTGGACATATTCCTAGGTTTCGTGGACAGTTGCTACTTTCAGAGTAGGATACACTTATATGCAACTCTAGTTTCCCAAAGAAGTCTTACCAGTGCATGCATCCACTCACAGTATAGATAAAATTTGGCTGAACCCATTCTAACACTTATAATGTCACACTTCTTAATTTCATGCATTTCCTCTTTTGTGAAATGGTTATTCATGACTTTTATTTCTTTACTCCTTTGTCTCTTGTTGATTTGTAAAAAAAAGTCTTTAATTGTTCTTAATTTTAATGCTTTTTTTTGCAACTATCTTCTATAAGTTGTTTTTTTTTTTTTACTTTAATGTGTATTTTAATACACAAGATTTTAATGCATTCAAATTCATCAATCTTTTCATAAGTGGTTAGCCCTTTGGCCTATATTGTGTAACAAAAGTTTGCTTACTTGGAGGTCTGAAGATAATTCATATATAATCTTTTTTCAAATTTCAGTTTTGCTTTTGACGATTCTTTGTGGTGGTACGAGGTAGGGATCCCTTTATTCACTTCCTGTTCTCTCCCTTTCTCCCTCCCTCCATCATCTCTTTCTTTTTGTCTCTTTCTTTCTCCCTTCCTTCCCTCTATCTTTCCTTGTGGCTCTTGTGCACCAATTTTTCTCTCTTCTTTGTTCTTTTTATTTATTGAATAATTCCACTTCCTAGCTCCACCATAAATCAGATTCCTATACATGAGTACATTTCTTTTTGAACTGTTTTATTTTATTCATAAATTTGTCCATCCCTCAACCAGTACCACATTCTTTTAATTCCTTAAGTAATTTTATAATAAGTCTGTATCTCATAGAGTGTAAAGAATCTAGGCTATTATCCCTTCTTTGCTTTTCTATATACATTTTAAAGTTAACTTGTCCTATTCCACACACACAAAATAACAAACAAAACGAATTATGATTTTGAACAAAGTAACATTCAGCCTATAGATCAATTTTGGGAGAATTAACGTTTGTATAATGTAGTGAAGTTTCCTCATCCATGATACAGCATGTTTGATTTATTTTAGATATTGCTTAGTGTCCTTCAATAAAGCTTTTAATTTTCTGCTTCCAGGTCTTGCATATGTGTTATTAGGTTTATTCTTGGTTGTTTTATAGTTTGTGTTGGTATACTAAATATTACTAAAGTAGTTTATTACTGATGTTTTGTTGCTGGTATAAGAAAATATATTTAACTTTTATATTTTGATCTTGCAAAGAGCCACATTACTCGTGTGGTTTCTATTGCCTATATTTTGTAGATTCACTTGGATTTCTATATAAATAATTGTATGATATGCTGATAATAATGGTACTATTAGTGACCTCCAATCTTTCTAATTGTTATTTCTTTTCAAGCTGTCCAGAGCTCTAATATATCGCTGAACTGGGATATTCATAGAGAACACCCACATTTTTTTTCCTAAATTTAAGCGGAATATTTCTGTATTTTCCCCCACTTAATATGATGTTTTTGTACAGATTTTCTTATTTTCTTCTTTTTTGAATGACACCTTTTATAAGGTTCATAAAATTTCCTTCTATTCCTGTTATAGTAGGGGTTTTTTATTATGAGTAAATGTTTAAATTTTTTCTGCATCTTTTGAGATATTGATATGGTTGATCTCATTTAATCAGTAATGTAGGGATACACATTAGGTATTTTTGCATTATTAAAATACCCTTACAGTACTTTATATACCCAAATTGGATATTGTTTATTACTATTTTGTAGAGAACTGGATTTAGTTTGCTAATGTTTTCCTTAGACATTTTGAATCTATATTCATCAAAACAGACTTACTATTTTTCTTCCTCCTACCCTCTCTGTCTAATTTTTGTCAAAATTATTCATAACTCATAAAATTAGTTCTAGAATATGCCTTCATTTTCATTTTTTTGGAAGCATCTGTACAATTTCTGGAAGGTAGCACTTGCATATAAACTATCCAATTTCTGGTGAGTCTTTATCTCTTTCTTTTTTATATAATTTTTTCAATTCCTTTAATAATTATTGAACAAAATTTCTATTTTTAATACTCCCTAAATCAGTTTTTGCCATAATATACCCTATTAATTTGTTTATCTCCTAAATTTTCAAACATTGACTCACTGAAGCGTAGAAAAGTTTTTCAAAATATGCTGGCAGATGAAAAGTTTACTGTAGAGCTAATTGTTTCTGGTGAAAGCCTAACCATCCATTTGACTCACCATTGTTCTTCTACTCCATGATGATGTTTCATCTGTTATTCATTCTTGTTTCTTTTAAAATTGTCATCATTGGTTCTTCAGCAGCATCCTACCCCCAAACATAAACCCCATGTGACTGTCAGACCAGCTTACTCTCTGTAAATAGATTGCTAAATGGATTGAAAAATTGACCTCTCTATCTCAGCCTCTTATTCCACTCAATCCATGCTGTTTTCCCTAGAGATTCATTCATTCCTTATTTCACTCATTCACTGAATAGTGGCCTTGGAAAATTATTTAATCATTCTGAGCCTCAGTTTCCTTTCTTTAAAATGAAGTTAATAACATTTGCTTCATTGGGCTGTCTTAAGAAACAAACAATATGTATATGTAAATTATATTGTACTATCCACAGGTTATTACTGATTCAATAATTTTCCCTTCATTAAAAGTAGTGTATATGTTTTATAGGTCAGAGTGTCATGCCTTTATTTCCACCCCTCCCTCTCCCTCAGTGTTCTGGTAAAATCATCACAGGGAGAACTTACTACCAAGCAAACCTGGATGGACAATGAGAAGTTTTCCTACCTCCAATCTGAAACTGTGGCCGATGAACTACAGGGAGGCCTACTTATGGCATTACGGCCAGAACGTGTAGAGAAAAACAGGTCTGAGTGAGAACAAATAAATCCAAGAGACTTGGCAAGAACCAAACTGCAGGGCCCTGCATGGGCACTAACTTTTTACTCATTAAGCTGTAAAGACCAGCAGATATGAGGCTCCCACTTCACATGACATCCTAACAATAAGAAGGATGAGGGAATAAGGAGTGTCTGCAAAAATGTGTGTTTGTGGAAACTTTAGTGCTGTGCATTATACTTTCACCTACCAATTTCAGAGGTCCGCTTGCAGAATTAATACATATTAATATTTCTCAATCAAGTAATCATGTGTGGCTCCGGAATTTATTTAGGTTACGTTTATGGAAATGTACTGAAATTAAAACTTAAAGTGATTTATGAAGTGGATTAATAATTGCTGAGTTTCCAGGGTTGGTCATCAGTGCTCTCCTAGGACAGTTACTATTCAGCCGCAATAGCTACATGTGAAGGAGATCTAATATTAATGTACAGCTTTAGTAGCTCTGTGTCGGCTGCTTTCCTACCACATTTACTCAACAGCCAACACTACAGCACACACTGTAAAAAAGGGTGGTGAGATCTTCAAGCTTAATATCACTGAAAGCAAATCAAGATATTGCATCTAAGATTTAGAAGTCTACTTTCCATTGCTAAGAAGTTTTAGGATAAAACTGACAAAGAAGATTGAGGAAGTTTTAATAGTTACCTGACAACAGTATTTAATACACACACAAGGAAAACTTTTTTTAAAAAGAGAAAAGAAAAGCTATAATATGGATTCCATAATCTTGGAAAATATATGTGTATAGCTATTAAACAATGCATATATTATAAAATTATATTCTTTGATATTTACAAGAAATCAGTATGAGATTCATAAATATTGGCAGCATAATAATGCAGGATGAGTTCTCATTAGTACACACTATTCATATTTCTTAGCATTAAAGAAACACAAGGTTGAAGGATCCAAAATGACTTTGTTATATGTCCTCAACTCTTCCTTTTCCTCTTCTTTGCTCAGAAAAAATGTATCAAGAGCTTGCCCTAAGAAAGGTCTGCATTTTGATTTAGGCATTTTGAGCCAGAAACAAGCATACTTATCTCTTATTATTTAGCTCAGTTCATAGTCATACCTTCAGGTACACAGTTAAATATTACTCTATGGTTATAAGATTAAATGGCTTCACAATTGCCTCACTAAAATCAGATTGAATCTTCTGAATTGTGATGTTGCTATTGTTTTTGAAACCATATTGCTAGTCTAGAAAAATAATGTTTGATATCTTCCACTTCATTTCCTAATACCCAGACTGCATCTATACATACCTTGGTATCACTGGATACTATTATTGCTGCCACAGTCACATTGGAAAACCTATGCATGAAGCAATTATGTTCCCCAAAGTCTCCTCTCTACTGTATATTGCCAATTCACAAAATATATTCCATGGCACCTGGGTGGCTCAGTCGGTTCAGCATCCGACTTCTGCTCAGGTCATGATCTCACGGTTTGTGAGTTCAAGCCCCCATTGTGCTCTGCTGACAGCTGGAATCCTGGAGCCTGCTTCGGGTTCTGTGTCTCCTTCTCTCTCTGCCCCTCCCCTACTCATGGTCTGTCTCACTCTGTCTCTCAAAAATAAATAAACGTTAAAAATTTTTGTCTACAAAATACATTCTTATATAGTGTCTTCTGTGGATCTGGATAATGTCAGCTTCCAAGTGATTACTCATCAACTGTAATATGCCTCCCCCATCATTTCAGCTTAAAGTAAAACTACTTATAACCATGTCCTCCCATCTCATATCTTATGTATTCTCTTTTACTAAGAAAATATAAAGGTTAGGTAAACTAGCAAATGCACCTGTTTTAACAAATTTGGCCAGTCTTTCAAGGATACTGTATGAAAGATGGATTTATACTGTTTTGCCAAGAGGGCATTCATGTAGATAAGTGGGATAGTCATACAAAATGTAACTTGAACTCCTCATGATGAACCCAGTATAAATGCTGTTACCACCACAGCCAGAAATAACTTACAGAGTATTTGAGAAAACATGTATCCCAATGAACCATTAAGAACTGAAACATTAATTTTATTATCTCTGGAAAAATCAAAAACATATTTTATGCATATGTATTTTACAAGAGAAGGAGAGAAAGAGTACAGGAGAAAGGCAGTGAGAAATGACAGAGATAATGAGAGACGGAAAATGAGAGAATATTTTTCCTGGGAAACCTCTGTTATCTTATTAAATAACCTTAATGTTCTTCCTCACATAAAATGAGTTAGAGAGGATAAATCAGCAAACAATCAGCTCTGTAATGTGGTCCAAACATTCGGTTCCTTTTTCACTAATGGACATAATTCTTGGAAAATTAGTGTGTTAAAAATATCAAACTCTCTCACATCATTTTTCAATGAATAAAAACAAATAGTTAGCTAAAATAGTTTTGGCCTTTTACTGAAACTATTCATGATTTCATTTGTATAATAAAATACTTCTATAAAGATCTTACTTTAAAATATACTTATTCTGGTATGTAGAAAATAGCAACTGATTTAGGATTTCTTAAATATATATAAACATAAATTAGTATTTAAGGACCAAGTAGCTGAGGAACATAAAACAACCTTTTTTTTTTTTTAGACTTTTTTTAGACATTTCCTCTCATCTCTACATGTTAAGAGTTTTCTGCATTAGAATGGGAGGTAGGTGATTTGACTCAGTATTTATCTAACTATATTTAGTACTGTAAATATGCAATGAACCTTATGGCCAGGTACGTGTGTCTTCATCCCTCAAAATCCTAATGTGTGTGTGTGTGTGTGTGTGTGTGTGTGTGTGTATGTGTCCATGTTTAAATACATATATACATAAATATATACACACACACAGTTTGCCTATGAACATATATGCATATGTTTGAAAATGTAATTTAAATATTTCTTCTAAGTTTATAATTATATGACTACAACATGAGTAGAAAAGACTGAAAATTTTGAAGTGAAGAATGAAGAGAAAAATATGATGAAGAGTTTTAATTTAGCCAGAAATCACACATATTTCCTGATCGTTCAAAGAAGTTAACTTGGAAGAATTCATTCCTAATACTTCCAGTTGGAAAGCACAAAGGTATCATCTGTGGTCGAAAGGACATTATCTAAAATTAACTCCTAAATTGTAACACCAAAAATTATTAGGTTGCTTAGGTCTTTTTGGCAAATCTACTCAAATCCATTTTGTCATTTTAATGCTTTTATTAGTAGTAATTAGAATGAGTTTTTTATATGCATTAGATCATTCCACCAAGTTAATTTTAGAATGTGAAGTAAGAAGGTATTGTGAATTATGAAATACATCTGAACTTCTATGGAGGAAAAAAATACTTTGACAGGGATCAAATACAAAAGAATAGTTATAAATGTCTAAGAGAGTTACGTTTAATAGAATATTTATACACTGAGAAAAGTAACTTTTATGAATGACACAGCACCTGCATTGATCCCTTTATTTAATATGCATTTATTAACTACAACTCTGTGCCAGGAACTGAGTTAGATTCCAGAGACCGAAAAGCAAGATAGAGTCCTTGCCTCCAGTATCTGACTGGTTTAGTTGAGAAAGCAGACAAAATAACACACAGTTCAGGTCACAGTAGAAAGTTCTCTGGGAGCAGGTGATGCAGTTTAAATTGAGGACTATATCAAGGTAAGTTAATTCTCTGATGAACTGGGAACAGGATGTGAGCGAAGGATTAATATATAAGAAGAAGGGTGAATAAAGGATACCAGGAAAGTGATTAGATCAGAAATTCTGGACAGTGTGAAATAATGCATTGTCAGAAGAGAAGGGACAGTGCTATTTATCATATTATGGAATAGAAGTCAGTGAGCAAGGTTGAGAAAGGGGAAAAAATAGTTTCATACTAGACATGCAAAATTTGAGACATCTACAGGATACTAACCTGGAAATGTTGTCTAGAAGTTGTACAAATCTATATGGGACTGGAGAAAGAAATCTGAGATGGAAGGCAATATTCAGAAACATTCCAAATATATTTTGATGATCAAAATCAAGAAAGTAAGTAAGAAGAGGGAACATACAATAAATGTTAAAAGGGTCGTGATGGAATACAGCAGACAAAGATTTTCTCTTTTCTGGGATTAAAACCTTGAGCAAATTATTTAAACCGTCTGATCATGAGCTTCCTTATCTGCAAATGGAGAAAATGCCCAAGTGATAAGTTTGTTGTATTTTGACCTACCTATTCCTGACCTATGCCCAACAAATCACCATTATTTTATTATTATAAAGTTAAGGAAGCATATATGCATGAAACAGAGTTCTGAATATGAAATTCTAGGAAGATATAATTTTCAAGGGATGAACCAGGAAGGATGTATCCAGTTACATAAGAAGCAGCAACAGTAGAGATTGGATACAATTATTTCCTAATATCCAAGGGAGAGGAGACTTTTAAAAATAAACAGGGCTTTATTTAACATCTAGAAGTTTAATATTGACAATAGCAGTTTCCATAGAGAGTCTCCCAACTACACTGAAGAGGAAATGGAAAGTGGAAAAATAGTTCACACAGGCATTGCTTAATCATTTAAAGTTCTGCCAAAATATGAAGCCAAAATATTAATAACTTCCTTTATAACACACACAAGAAAATGTGGAATTGTACATGAACATTAATATGGAAAAATCATTTGATCTAAATGAAAAGTCATGCTTCAAAGAGTGATAGGCAAAGAGATTTTCTGTAGTTTAAATGGTTGTTTTGAGAAGATAATTAGCTATTAATTTTGAAGCAGATACTGATGCTTCTACAGTGTATTTGTGCTTACAGTTTAAATATGGTCAATGATATCACTAGAGCTCCCATTGTCGATGGTATATATTGGTAAGTATTCCATAAAAATTATGTATTCATAATCAATTATTTCTGAGAAAATAGGAACTCAGACCTGGATTTTTCATTTAATATTTGTATTGATTTTTTAGCTACTTTTTGTTTAAAAGTTTTATTGCAAAATAAGAAAACTATTACAAACATTTATAAACTATATGTTTATTTTTTTTAACATGTATTCATTTTTGAGAGACACAGAGAGACAGGGCATGATCATGGGAGGGACAGAGAGAGAGGGAGACACAGAATCTGAAGCAGACTCCAAACTCTGAGCTAACAGCACAGAGCTTGACCCAGGGCTTGAACCCATGAAATGGGAGATCATGACCTCAGCCAAAGTCTGACGCTTAACTGACTGAACCACCCAGGTGCCCCCAAACCACATATTTAGTTAAAGAAAATACTGAAGAAGAGTATTCAAACTATTCACTAAAATTCTTGGCAGGGCTGCTCAACTTCTCTTCTTCACATTTATGTAATACACATCTAACCAATGATTTCCCCCAATTTCCACTGACATTGCTGATTGGTACATTTCTTCTCCTTTGCATCTCACAAGGGGATAGGAGGCAGTGGCCAAGGCATAAGGGGCTGGTAGACCAGTTAGCCAACAGGGTGTTTACTGAACATTTAATTTTATTTTTGAACTCACTGCATACTGTACTTCAGAAGAAATTGTTGCTTGTCTTTGTGTGTGGGAAAGACCAGGAAAAGAGAGGGTTTTTTTTTCTGGTAATGTTTCAGATGTAATGATTACATACTGAAGCGTGAACACCATTCACTGGACAGGTACGTATCTTTTACCCTACTAGAGGAAAACCTGGCAGAGACTGGATATACAGTAGAGCTCCCAAACTCATCATCATCAGAGTTTACTATAATGTACTGATTAATGATAATATTTAAATTAAAAATGCAAAATTCCTGGGCAAATACTAAATTGGGATGGATGTTGGAAAACCAGGAATAGACCAGGAGAGTCCTGGGTAAATCTAATTATTATACTCACTATAACTGTAGGACCGTATGTGATTTGGCCCCTCAGTAACATTTTCCTATGCTATTTCTATCCTTTCTGGTTCAGCCACCATGGCCATCTTGCTAATCTCCCCCAAGCATGTCAATACTGTCCCATCCTGATGCTCTTCTTCTTGGTCCTCCCTCTACTTTAAATGATCTTCTATGAGATGGCCAAATGGCTTGCTCCCTCATCTCCTTCATGTCTATACTCGGTGACTTCTTCCCTGCACAGCTTATATAAAAGAACAGACAACTCACTACCCATGTATATTCTCTTTACTTTCTCTGCTGACATAATGTATATTTTGTTAGTTTAATTTGTCTTCCTCCACTGAAACATAAAGCCATGTGAGTAGAAACTGTTATCTCTTTGTTCAAACTGGACTGGCACTTCTAAGACTTGTTCCTCACATCTGTTAGCCATTTAATAAATATATACTGATTCAATTTATGTCACTATCATTGTTGTGATTATTGAGCTATGTTTTACTTTTTACTTACCTGTTGCATCGTTATTCTATTTTTGGTATGGATCACACTGCCTACTGTTATTCCTTTTAATTAAATTATAGGACTAAGCTATATGATCATCACTCTTAAAAGATTCTGACATAAATATCTACTAAGAGTTATCTCATTTTCACTCATTAGTAGGGACGTGTCCTTTAACTGCCTGGGGTGGATGGGAAAAGTTGTACCAGAAAAGACACTGGGCAGGTTAGCAAATTGTGAATACTCAAATAAACTAGTTTGGTAATTATTAGAAACTTTTCTTTCATGTGATAAAATAAAAAACAGGTTAAGGCATATAGATAAATGAATTGGTTATTTCTAACAGCCAATTCATGTGAAACTGTTCTTTTTAGAGTGTTCAAGGAATTTAGAATCACATGGGTCTCTAGTATAACTGCTATTCAGCCAACGAGTATTGCTTTCTTTGTGAGATGAATAACAAAAGTTCAGTATTTTCAACATCTTTCAAGTCATAATTCATTTGCTGATATATGTGGAAAGTGACTATAAAGTTGTAATACCCCAAATTGGGGAGTTCTTCTTTAAGGCAGGTGATTATATGACTTTGTTAATTGTAGGAGCACATTGTTTCGTTACCTTTACTACCCATAGATTTTTAATATAAAAAAATATAAAAACCTTTACTACCCATAGATTTTTAATAACAAATTGACTTCAAACTCATTTACTCTAGTGATAAAGACAGCATTAAGCTCACACATTTAATTGATGGGTTGTAGCTCACAAAATCATCATAAAATAGGATTAATCATAAGGACTGGAAGGGTGAGAGAAGGGCTTTATTTTTACTTTGCCAACAATTTTTTACAACCAGCAACATTATTTTTCTGGATATTTCCAGTAGAGTTGGATTGAATTTTTATGATCTTTTCCTCAGCCTTCTGAGGATTTTTGTTTAGCTCCCTGACACAACAAGATTTCATAACAAGAGACATATGTAGTAGGTCATCGGTTCTGATTAAAGATGGATTTTATTTACATAAAATATGGTAGAAATTTTGTTACATAAAGTTATATCTTAAATTATGAAAGTAGTAAATACAATTCGTGGAATCTGTTAATCTTTCCTACGTTACACATTTATTGTAATAGGAAAATATATTAAAATTTTTCCCTATGCAAGTATGCATACTTGGAATATGAGAATCTGTAGACTGTTAACTTTTACTTTTAATATTGTATATGTTTTGCATTTAGTTCAGGTAGGTGAAACCAAACATTTCTATATATAGCACCTTTCATAAAAAAAAATCATTCTACCTAATTATTCTAACAATCTGGAAAATAATTTACATGATTTTAAAAGATTTATCTTCTATTTTATTTCATTTCAATAAATACTTGATTTTTTTCCTAGAATATTTTAGGGATGATATGAGACTAAAATAAACCATTTGTACTTTCACAAAGCTTTAGAGTTAGAAAGGAAAAACCCATGTCACAAGTACGCAAAAACTTGATATTGACTTTATATAGGCCACATTAGCATATGCAGTTGTTGTAACAGCTCAAGATGAGCATATTCATTTCAGTGTTGTGAAGGAAAAAAACACCTCCTCATTCTCTGACCAGAAAGCAATATATATAGTGTATATTTCATCTTTTCCAACTAGTTTACACCTGCAAATAATGTATTCAATCAGATAACAACATGCATTATCAGGAAGAAACCATTTTTATGACATAGATACTAATTTTAGACACCACTAATAGAATAGAATCAGAGAGAATTTATATAAGGAGATATAATGGAAACAAAAAAACAAATATCCACTTCTGTCTTGAAAACAATTTAAGATAAAAAGGGAAATGACCAAAGAGTTTGATATTTACTAAATAACTCACACTAAGGATTAGCAGAGCTCCAATACATCAAGAAGTTTCTACTCTATAAACGAAGTTTTAGAAAAGAAAAAATAAATAAAGATAGGATGAGAGAAGAGATGCATACATAAAGATTTTACAGACTGGTGTGGTAAGGAGGAAAAAATGGGGAAGAAAGGGAATTAAAAGAATGAATAACTGCAAGCTCATGGTGGCAGACAAAATAAATTTATTTTAAGTACATCTATGATACCAGTTGGAAAGTAATGCACCAAAAACAAAGTTGAGAATAAATCACAAGGAATATTAGTTTAGTAGAGAGACCTTACAGAATGGAACAGTTCCCAACGTAAAACAGTGAAAGGGAACCACTGCAAAAGCAGCTCTGGTAACAAAGCCATGATCAGGGATAGCACAGCTAGAAATAGGAGGGGCAGAAGTTACAACAAGTGAGCAGGTCAGTCATAGCCTGCTCAGCGTCCCCATCAAGAGCAGTTACCAGTGGCATTTTTCTCCAGGATAATAACAGAGAAACAGTTCTTCCATAGAAGTACTGGTCTGCCACTGGGGACACAGTGCAGGCGTTGGTATAGAAACAGAGTGTTCTCAAAGGTGATCCAAAAGAAACTAGAAATTCAATGCAATTTCATTCAAACCTTTTTATTTTATTTTATTTTTTAAAAAATTTTTAAATGTTTATTTATTTTTGAGAGAGAGAGAGAGAGAGCAGAAGAGGGGCAGAGAGAGAGAGGGAGCCACAGAATCCAAAGCAGGCTCCAGGCTCTGAGCTGTCAGCATAGAGCCCGACACAGGGCTTGAACCCTTGAACCATGAGATCATGACCTGAGCCAAAGTCAGATGCTTAACTGACTGAGCCACTCAGGTGCCCTTATTTTTATTTATTTATTTTTTTTACTTGAGGCAATAACAAACTAGGAAGAGTAAATGTCACTAAATTTTGAGAGAATATTTAGGGAGATAGAGTATATAAAATGTTCTATCCTTAGCATCAAAAGACCAACAAAGCAAAGCAAAGGGCAGCAATACTCTAACATATATATTATTTCATCATATATGAAATTATGTCAAAGCAGTGGTGAAAGAGTTGGCCTAATGAACAGCTTTCGTTGAGACAATTACATTTCATTTTGAGGTGGAAAATGTGCTCCATGTCTATATAATCCATATCTTTCAATGCATTTCTAAGAGAAAATTCAATCTTTAAAGATTAAAGGTCAGAACCTTAAACAAAATGTAAAAGTAATAAAAGAAGATATACAGGAACATTTCATAATTTCGACTTGAGGAAAGAGTTTTCTAAAGCTTATAAAATAGAGACATCGTTCTGCATAGAATTAGTAGATAAAATTTTGAATATTTATATGGACAAAAAAAAAGAAGAAAATAAAAAATTGAAAGCACACAGAGCAAACTAGAAGAAAGCATCTGCAACACATATAAAATGATGGTGTTAATATTTATGCAATGAGATCTTAAAATGAACATAAAAAAGACAAATAAATCAAAAGGAAAATGGGCAAATAAAAGAGCATATGCTTTACACAAGAAATATAACACTTTGGTATACATAAGAAAAAAAAACCTTGTTTGGAGCATCTGTTCTTTTGGCCTTATTCGATTATGGGGAAACATACTGCTGGGAATGGTTTTGGTACTTACACCAAACAAGGAAACCAACTGTATTGAATCAAACAATAGGCATGTGACCAAAGCCAGGCCAATGAGACAGTTTTTCTCTGAAATTTGAACTTGAACTTTGATCTAAAGAGATAATTATGGGTTACTGATTCATCCATATGCGACAACCTGCAAACATGGTAATGCACAAGGCTTATTACTAAGAATGTACTACTATTATAATTCAATTGGGAAATTACCCCAATTGTGCCATATCAGTCTGGACTATAATACCTATTATACAGTAACTGATCTATTTATTCAGTGATTCTCCATGCTGCCTGCAAAGAATCAACTGGGGAGATTTTAAGAGATTCAAATGCTTGATATCACCCCCAGATAATCAGAATCTGCCTAAACTCTGCACCACTCTAAAGGAGTGTCCCATATCTGTGTCCTCATAGGGATTCTGTTTAAGTGGGCTCCAGGATGGGTGTGGATCCCAACATGGGGCTTGAACTCACAACCCTGAGATCAAAACATGAGCTGAGATCAAGACTTTGACAGTTAACCAACTCAGCCACCCAGGCACTGCCTCAACCCCCACCCCCACCCCCGCCTTCAGAGGCATTTTTTTAATTCTCATTCTTTAAGGATAAAAGAAACTGGTTTGCCAGGGCCTCTCCATGATATATCAGAAGTAACATGAAGTAGACTCCTGTGGAAGGGGGAATAATCTGGGAACAGAAAAGAATGCCAGCTGACCAGAGGGCAGTATTTTAAACAATAAAATTTGTTGTCTACCTTTTCTGGACAGAATGTTGACCAAAGTTTATGAAATACAACAATTCAACAGCACTGCTAAGATGTCTTACATGATAAAGGACTTGGAAAGGATAATAATGGAGAATTAGTGATGCAAGAAAACTTATATAAGTGAACTTCTCAGAATGAACCCATAGTTGGGACTTTAAATGACCCAAAGGAATCTTAGTTATTCCCAATGAGTATGCGGAAAAAGATTCATGTTCATGTTGGTAGGAGTGGAGGTGATGGAAGAGATAAACAACATTAATTTATCTTAAACAAGAAGGGTAGTTAGACTCAGGAGTGCTAAGTTGTCATCAAAGAAACCGATGAGTGAATTCCAATGTGTTGATTTACTTCAATGGACTCAAACTACCTAGGAGTAGCCTAAATTCATCTGACTCCTTCCATAATGGCACTGCAGCCTTTTGCCTCACTGCACTAGACATTTATTCTAGCAACTGGATTTACTTTTCCTTCCCATTATGTTTCTGTCAATGGTTATAGCAATTGAGTTACTGAATGCCTCACACACTACCATAGTGTGTCACATACTGCTATCTCCTCTCAAAAAATTCCTTTCACAGAGAAAGAGGAAAGACTGTAGGCTGATGCTCCTAAGACTTGAAATCCTTATCTTGTGTTTTATTGGGCAGAAGCAGTTGGTCAACAGAACACTCAAATATCCTACTAAAGACTCAGTCACTGAATCAGTGGGGACACTTAAATGGTGTACTAGAAACCGATGTAGCACATGGTCTAAACTAAATGACAATGCTTACTCATGTTGCAAAAAAAAAAAACATGGTCTGGGGCCAAAGGGTGATTAAACTTAAGTGATTAAACTTACGTGATTAAACTTACAATTATATTTAAGACTCACTGTGATGGTTAATTTTATGGTCAACTTGGTTGGGCCATGGGGTACCCAGATAGTTTATCAAACATAATTCTGGATGTTTCTGTGAGAGAGTTTTAGATGAGCTTAATACTTAAACTGTAGACTGTGTAAAGGAGATTGCCCTCCAAAAGGTGGGTGGGCCTCATCCAATTAAGTAAAGGTCAAATTAGAATAAAAGGCAGAATAAAAGAGAGAACTCACCAGCCTGGTGGCCTTCAACCTAGGACATTGGCTCTTCCTGGTTCTAAAGCAGCTTGCCAGCCTTTAGATTCAGACTGAAACATCAACTCTAGATTTTGTACTTGTCAGTCTCCCATGGCAGGTAAGCCAATTCCTTATAATAAACCTCTCTATATATAACCTATTGGTTCTGTCTCTGAAGAACACTGACTCGTACCATACACTTTAAAAATTTTGCTTCCCATACCCTTGGTTTTGAACTATCATCATGTAGATGTTTTAACACCTCAGCAAAGAATGCTGCCATATGAGACAATACAGTTTTCAGTGAATTAGAAGCTAAGATTGACACCTGAACATTTTGAGGCTTTTCACACCACTAGACAAACAAGCAAAAACAAAACAAAACAAAAACAAACAAACAAACAAAAAAGATATGGTGTCAACTGATGTAGTTGACTCTGATTCTCAAGTAGAAATAGGTTTGTGGCTGTACAATGGGAATAGAGACTACTAATAAGATCTCTCCCCTATCACTGGTTTGTCATGAAAGGCCAGGTTACATATAATAACTAATAACCCAAAATCTTACAGACATCACCTTACAGGGGCTTATTTATCCTCCACTCAATGGGGGTCATGAGTAAGGTGATGTGTGTGTGTCTCCCTCTTTTCTTTCTCCCTCTCTTTACTCCGTGATACAAGCTAACAAAAGAGCCAATATCTAGAATACTGCTGGTTGCTCTGGCAAAGGAAAAGAAAGCATGGAATATCTACTTTCTGCCCATAGTTTATTGTGAGAGACCCATATGGACATTCTAAATAGCAAGGGAAAAGGAAGTACATTAAAATCAATGCCTGGGAAGAAACCTGGAAATATTTGATAGCTAACACAAATACTGTCATATACCACCATGTCTTTCAGTAAGGGTCAATGAAAGACTAATTCAGTCCTATAGAAACAATACTACCAATGTCTCAGAACTATAAGGGAAAAACAGGTAACTGCACTGGGTAAAAACATATAGGCAGGAGAAATGTTTTAAGTTTCAACTACAACTTTCAACCAGTTACAAAACCAGGGACAGAGACTTTACATGTGTCCCATTCCTTTTATTATTAAAAGCATCATTCCATTAAATTCATATTAAACATTTTAACTTTCCTCTTACATTTTTGTATGTTAAGTGCAAATGTAGAGAAAGAGAGGAGAAAAAAGTCATCTCCACAGATGTTTCCAGCAAACCAGGATGGAGAGTGGGATATATGAGACTCTGCATTGTCTACATTTTAGGAGAATGTGTGTTTTCAGTTGTATATTTAGTAACAGCAATATACTGAATGGTATAATTTTGTTTTTCAATAAATATGTTCACAAAAGAAGGGATATTGGACAACCCAATGACTGGATTGTGCTGAACACCTACTGCTTATTCCCTCTGAGAATTCACCTGTCATCCTCAGGTTATAGGATCCTCATGTATCTTTGAGGGAATAAGCCATTTAGATAGAACCTTGACAGGGCTGTGAGTCAAGATGGCCCATCCTAAACAAGTCAAGGCTGTGCCTTGGGAAACAAGAGAAACCAATAAATATAATTCTCCATGGTATATGAATCTTGAGCAGAGATATAAGAATACCAAAAGCAACTGGAACCAATTCCTCTCAGCAATAATTCCCACGGACTTTGTCCTTTATACATGCTTCTCCATGCCCTCAAATTGTCCTGATCCCTATCTTTAACAAAACAGAGTTCTTTTATTTTTCAATTAATTCTAGGAGTAACTTCATTCTGTTGTTCATAGAAAAGCAGTCTAATTAAGGTCATGTCCAACTTTGTAACTGATCAAAGGCATGCAAATAAAAATTACACAAATATATTTTCACCTGTCACATTGGGCAAAAATAGAAATTACTGAAGATAGTCAATTTAAAGAACATGGTGGGAAATAAGCCTTATATACTACTTCTGGGATTATCATTCAATACAAGCTTTTTGTATAGAACCTTGGCAGAACCTTACACAATTAAAATGGAAAATATTCTCAACAAAGCAATTCTACCTATTATCAACCTATTCTATGAAAATATTTGAATATGCTTTCAAAAACATAAATAAACTGATGTTAACCTAACCATATTTGGTGATAATGTTAACATATTTGGTAATAAACATATTTGGTAATAATGTCAACTTAACATATTTGGTAATAAAAGCACAGACAATCTGAATGTTTATCAATAATGGGACAGTGAACAAAACTATGGAATACTATATACATCTCTTCAAAATAATGAAACTGATCAATATCTGTTCAACTTAAACAACATCCATCGTATGCTTTTGAGTAAAAAATAAGCAAGCTGCAGAGCAATAAAAGACCTATATTCAAGTTACATTAAAAAATCTATTCATCTATACAACATATATGTGTATGAATACATTATATATATGAATATATTATATGTAAATACATCACATATATACATTAGGTTTTATGTTCCCGTAAGAAGTTTTGGGAGGATACACACAATTTGAAGTGGTAATACGTGAGGAGTATTAGTGCTTGAAGTGGGGCTGTTAACATATTTTCTAAGTAATATTTATTGAGTGTAGATTTTCAGAAGTACACACATTATTTTTTATTTTTTCAATATATTAAAATAGAGTGCAGGATAATATGATGGCTAAAATTGAAAGAGTGAAAGGAAACATGTTGTACATGTTTAAAGTGGAATAGGAAAAAATGAAATGAGGAAACAAGGCTAAAATCATTATTATTGCAGTACATTGATATGGCGCTACAAACATGTAATTATTAACTAATTACTGTAAATAGTACTGATAATAAATAACATTAGTTGTGGATATATGTAGTAAGCCTAGTCTTATATGCTTCATAAGCATCATCCCATTTCACTTTATAATTATTCTATGAGGCAGGTACTCATTTTAGAGAAAAAGGCAATGAAGACACAGAGGTTTGTAATTAGCAGTCAGTGGGCATTGCATTTAATTATGAAATACGGGAAAATCCTGGACTTACTGATCTAGATAGAACTAAAGAGGCCCTGGAATGGCTAAATTTTTGAATACATCACTGCTTAATCTTGCAGAATAAGAGCTACTGCTTCAAAATTTAGAGAATATTGAAGAACGAGAAAAAGAGCCACCCTGACTAAGCTTCCTTGTTAATAGCAAGACTTTACTTTGCTTCGCTTTCTTTCTATTGGGACTTCCTGTATGTGGCTCAGGCAGCCAAAAATCTGATCATGATATTTTAGATCCTGGAGTATGGATCTTGACAAAGACACTGTTCTGAACTAAATGCTTATGATGATCCTGCCTTTGACAGCAAGGAGGTTCTACAGATCACTGCTCAGTTGGCATTGGACAACAGGTAGCAGGGAGTGGAAGAAAGAGATGAATATATTAAGGGTGCCTGTGCTAAATAGCTGTGTATTATTTACCTTTATTTCACATAAGACACAACGGTATACATTTTCTTCTGAGCATTTAAAACCATCCAATTTCAATATTTGGTTTCTGGTTTCCGAGGAAAACCTGGAAGACTTATTCCAATCACACTGATGTATTTTTATTGTTGTTGTTCTTGTTTTTTTCAAAAGAAGCTCATGTAAGCGTTATAAAGCCTCTTACCACCTCATCTGGTCTAAGGTTTACTCTCATGTTGGGAGAGAAAACAGGTCAGTGGAAGTTACTAGTAAACTAGGCCAAATTAATGATGAGTGACTTCAGCGTATCAAAAGCATATGGCTCTGTTGGAAAAAATAAATGTATTTTACTACCCCTTACCTATGAATAAAGTATCTTGGAAAAGAGTGATAGTCACTAGATTTTGCAAGTAGTAAAGGAAACAATCATGTTATGATTTCTATTCTTTGTGAGCTAGCTTCTTTATGGTAGATCTCCATTCGCTATGTAACAAGGAAAGGAAGAGGCAGTAGTTCTTCAGACAGATGGTCTGGATATTTAGGCAGCCAGCAAGCGAGTGTATGTGATTAGCGGTGATAGTAACAGTACTCCACGGTACTTAAAAGGGAAAAATATGTGCTGGAAACAGACTATTTTGAAAAATAGCATCTGCACTGCTTACTGTTATAGAGTTGATATTCAATGTTGTTGTTGTTCTTCTTTTCTTTTTTTTTTTTGTATACTAATCTGGCTGTGTATTCAAATAACACTGTCTCTAGGTACATCAGGCTGCTTGATGTATTAATTACTATTAAACGAGTTAACGTTAACAATATTTTCCTTGGACTTACCCTGGCATCGGTCCATTTCCAGAAAGACTGTAAACCTGACGAGGATTTAGTAGATACTGGAATTTTCTGTAAATTCTATAAAAATGAAAATATGGGAAAAAAAAGAAATTGAGTGACACTCCCCAATGTTTAAATAGTTATATAGATGGTTGTAACTAAATATATTTGAAAAATTTTACATTAATAATATTAGACATACAGTTTTCTATAAGAACTTAGGGTTCTTTGAAAAGAGGCTTAGCAGCCAATATACAAGTAATATAGTTTATAATAGAAAGAATGATATTTGCATTCTAAATATGCATATACATTTAGAATATTCTCCATCCTGCTTTTGAATATTATTTGGCTAATTAGAGTTCAAATATATTTTTTAAGAATATCAGAATAAAATTACTAACATACCTTCTCCTAATGGAGTCCTATGAAATTTACAGGTTATTGAGCCAAGCTAATCAATGTGAAAACTATCCCACATATAAAATGAGACTGGGCATGCTGTATGTATATGTAATCAAAGAATGTGACCTCATCTGCTTAATTATGCCACATTAAGAATCATCTTGATCAGTCAGCTCACACAATTGCTAAACTGTTTCAACAAGCACACTTTTTTTGTTTATTTTTTAAATGTTTATTTATTTTTGAGAGACAGAGGGTGAGTGGTGGAGGACCAGAGAGAGAGGGAGACACAAAATCTGAAACAGGCTCCAGGCTTCGAGCTGTCAGCACAGAGCCCAGTGTAGGGCTCAAACTCACAAACTGCAAGTTCATGAACTGAGCCAAAGTCAGACGCTCAACCTACTGAGCCACCCGGATGCCCCTCAACAGGCACATATTAAATAATTTTTTTCTAAAAGAAATCAATCATCGTACAACAAATGCAGTACAAATATTTCTAAGTAGATACACATCCCATATTGGCATTCTTAAATGAAATACGGAAATTAAAAGCATATATTTAGTTTTTTAAAGTTAGATTTCACATACATGGGAAAATTTTATCATATATTTTATAAACACATTCATACTATGTTTCCTGATAGAAACTCTTCAAATTCACTGTGTAATATCTGTTATATCACTCCATTCCCAAATCTGCAATAATCTCACATTCTAGATCTTGATTAATTACATGATCTAGTGTCTCAAGAAAGACCTTAAGATTCATTCTTGGTACTTCTGGTACTTCTTTTTCCCCAGCACCTGAACCCAATGAGAGAACAATTTGGCACCTGCTATCAGTAATGTCAATCAAACCTGGTTATTCTCTGTCACTACCTTAGCTCAGGATTGCAAGCTGTCTCACCAGCTCTATAAAGTTCTTGCTTATCCAGCCTTCTTACATAGTGCTGGTTAAGTACAGTCATGTTGTTTCCAGGATGAAACGTTTCTCCAAGTGTCAAGTTATTTATGATACAGAATATTTTATTACATTTAAAATAGGTTACGCCTTACCTTTCCCCTCATTTCCCTGAAACTTTAATCTCAGTGATTATCTCCTGGTTCCCTAAAAAACACCACACCCCTTCACAAATTGCTCTTTTTTCACCTGGCAAACATCTACTATATCACAAGCAACTCAAAAGCTACTTCCTGTCCAAAGAAACTTCTCAGTCTTCAGAGATAGCTATTTCTCCCTGAACTTCAACAGCATTTTTATTTTAGACATTTTTAGTTTGTCATTCATCTTGGGGTACTGCAGTTTATCTGTTTGTGCCTGCCTCCTTGCATGGCTATATCGTGGGTCTTTTATCCCCACTTCCTAGTAGAGTTTGGATTCACTAAGGTTTTGTTGTTTGAATGAATGAATGAATGAATGGTATGTGAACATTTTCACACCTGTTGACTGGTATGGAACACTTTGTGTAAATATATAATTTTGTAACCTTTTGCGAGTTATCTAACATATCAAAGTTAAAAACCAATTATTTTTAAAGGAAACCCGGAATGGAATATCATTATTTCTGAAAGATGATTCTTCTTCATTCACAAAAATTAGGAGCATTGCAGTATCATCCCTCCTGCCATTAAGTTTAATTTACTTCTGACTTTATCTATGTAGTTTTTTTCTTAATGGGATAAGGGGGAGTCAGATACTCACTTAAGGTCATCATGCATGATCCATATTCTCCTAAAATGAAAGGAATGCTTTCCCTTTGAAAATATACCTTTTCTTTCTCTTCATACTTCATTTATCTCTACTTTCCAACATGAATTTAATGCTTACCTAATTCCATATAAAGAGTTTTTTTTTTTTGCAAACATCCATAATATATAAAGCTGACAGACTGTACGTAGTAAAGGAGAAAATAATTTTAGTTAATTATTTAATTGTGATTTTGTATCTCTAAAAGTGAGGTAACTGTTCTCTTTAATAAAACCATTTTTAATTATTAAGCCACTAGTAATTTAAAATAATTTCTATCATGTTTAGCAGAGTAAAAAAATATACAACTACATGTTGATAAAGGAAACAAAACTTTCTAAGCAGAAATAATATTTTGTTGATTGGAAAAAGAATAGCACTCTTCTTTTCACTAAAAGAAAGCTGGAAAGTTAGATGGCAAGAAAAGAAATTATAAAATTCCATTTACCATGAAAACAATTCCACTTACCATGAGAATCACAATGCAAATTTCTGTTTTATTATCATAGTGTTTGTATGGATGCTTTCATCTCATTTTTTTGTTGAGATAAGTAAAGACTTCTAGAAATTATAGCAGACGCAACTGCATTTTTGTTTATGACATGCCTTTTTATAAGGACATAAGATTTACTCTTCAATGGGATTTTCAGATATTTATTAATTATTATGATTTAATCATTAATGTATTACAAAAATGAAACTTCTTCATTGTCTGCCAGAATGCTGAGACACCTGATAATGAAACTTATTATAATTCAGATTATAATTCAGATTGTTTTCCTTAAGGATATATGGCATCACGTACTACAAAAACTCACATGTAGAAAATCATTTTAATACAATTTATCTAGAAGCTGAATATAAATTCTGTTCCTCACTACTTAGTGATAATTTACCTGAAGTCACCTTGTTGACCACTTAGAGAACCAATTTTCATTCAACACTATTTATGGAGCCATGTTGTATGCAAAGCTCTTTGTTAAGGGCTAGGGGTGATAGGGTAGAGAGAACTCAGATACCCAAGATTGATAATAAAAATATTTATAAGAAGCCATTATTATATTAATTTGAACTATATAAGAATAAGGAGAGATCATATCGATATATTACACATTGACTCTAGAATTATTTATTTCACATTAAAATTTGCAAACCATAGTGAATAATGCTTTAAAATGTCTTTACACTGTAATTCTATGGAGTACTTTGGTGGCATGGTCCGTTAAGCGTTCGACTTCAGCTCAGGTCATGATCTCACGGTTCGTGGGTTCTAGCCCCGCATCAGGCTCTCTGCTGACAGCTCAGAGTCTGGAGCATGCTTCGGATTCTGTGTCTCCCTCTCTCTCTACCCTTCCCCCTCTCATACTCTGTCCTTCTCTCTCTCAAAAATGAATAAACATTAAAAAAAATAAAAATAGATAAAAGTAAATTAAGTATCTTTACACTCCAATTTTAGTTTATCTTCTACATACATATGACATAGAAAAGGAACCTGATTTTTAAAAACATACCTTTCTCCTTGTTTCCCACCACTTTTGGGGTTCACAAAAACTAGAAGTGGATGAGTACCAGGAACAGGAGTAATCTAGAAGAAATTTGGATAGATGGTCAAATTATTCGCATTATGTATGGAAAGGACCCTTGTAATTTCTATTTCATAAAATACCAATTAGCAATTTTAAGAATATGGCTCTTCCGTTCTGTAATTTGGGTGGAGAGATAGATCTGTTTAACAACTCAATTGAACCCTATGTTTTTACTATATCAAACAGGCATATCCACACCACAGAGACAGGTAGGGTCCAGCTAGGTATAGGGCAGAGAGGAAGGTAGCTATGAAGAAAGAATGGTGATTGAATAGCCATGAGATGAAAACAAAAGGTACAATTTGCAGGACAGTGAGTAAACCAGACAGAATGAAACAGAAGATAGTGGGAGGAAAACGATTAGAAGAAAATAAAGGGATTAAATTATAGACAGCCCTGACTTTATAGATGACAGCTCCTGTAGAGGTTTGTGGCATGTATGGAATCCATCTACCCAATCTCTTGCCAACTAGAATCTCAGTAAGATGGTTTGAGGTCTCCTTCAGCCTAACTGCTCCCCTGTACACAATTTTTCCTCAATGTTTTCTTTCCCTGCCTGGGGAGTAGAAGACCAGTGAATCAAGTCTGTTTGCTAACCAGGAATCCGCAGACTGACTGTGCTCCTACTATATACTGATACTGATTTCTTGGTTGAACAAGAAAATATTGCCTGTCCTAGTGCAGCTTATATTCTAGTCGAGACATAGACAATAAGCAAACAAATATGTAGTTAGCAGTAAAACATACCATGAAGAGAAATAAATCAAATAAAATGATAGCACTTTATTGGTGTGAAGGGGATAAAGCTGTTTTTTGATAGGATGGTAAGGAAGAATTCTTGCATTTTGCCTGACTTCAATGTTAATAGGTAGACTCTTAAATGCATGTGTTCCTATTCAACCTACCACTATAAAAATTCTGTCTAAATACAGTTTGACAAAAAATATTTAGTAACAAAATATGCAACTACTGGAGCCCTCTTGATATTAAACTGAAAAGTTCTTGATCAGTTTACTTTCTGAAAGTAGATTCAGGCTATCCTTTATTGCTGTTTTTTTTTTTTCTATCTCAGAAAGTATTCTAAGATATGTAATGAGACACTTAAAAAACAACCATGTTACCATATGATATCCTTTCTTCCTTTTTGTTCAAACAACAGAAATTAAAATATTCTTCTAATACACTTTCCTCCAATCTTAAGTGAACTGTAATTTTTCCAGTGATTATAGGCACTGGAAAAATGTTAAAATCTTCACATTAGTTACAGAAGGCTGAGTAAAATATTCTTAATTCTTCTACTCTTACTCAACTTGTCACTTTCATCTATTGTATCTGTCTCTGTTTTGCTTTCCTCTGTAAAGAGGACAAGGGTTCCTTGTTCCTGGTTTGGTTGTAATCTAGGTAGGAGATAAGACATATAAAGTGGATTTGTAGTAACTTTCCTGTAGCAAACGTGTTCAATCAATTAACATATAGACAGTGCCTCCTAGGTTGCAGTGTGTGCCCTTCTCCCCTCATTTAAAAGCTAGAATAAAGAAACTACACAAACACAACTTTATGTAAAGACTTATATTCAATTTCCTTTATTTTTTTATCCTATTATAGAATTAGAAAGAACTCCTGAAGTTTGCACATTCAGAAAAAGTAATGGTAACAGATGTGGATTTTTATTTTTGCACCTAATTTGAATTGTTACTCCTTATTTTTAAATAAGGGTGAGAATCTCAAGGTAAATAAAGGTTTTCAAGCACAACATTAAGTCTGAACCGAAACACTCATTAAGATGATCTTCTCCAAACTCAACATTCAGCTTACAGTTCTATTAAAATAAATTAGATTATATTAAATTCACACTGGGTCAAATATTTACAATGTATTTTTAAATATTTTTGAATGCCTTTCAGAAATACATGTATAATGGAACATTTAAAGGCATCATAACCATTTATCAAATAAAGGTTAGTAGCAAGCTATAGAACAACTGTGTTCTAAGGTGCACATTATTACCATCAAATAAATATCCCACTAGAATACAGTCTATAGGATCTCAAAATACAAAAAAAATGTATATGTTATTTTTAGAGGTGGGTAAATGGATAAATAGGTCATATGGATTAGAAAATAGAAGATAATTAAGATAAAGAACAAATTTAGAAGAATGGGGATGCTCTGTAAGCACAAAAGTCAAATATGCCAAATGGAAATACAGGAAGAATAAAATCACTTAGCAGTCTTTTTCCTCGTATATATTTGTATCACAAAGTAGGCTTATGAAATAAGACTAAATACAAATAAAATACTGAAAACTTGAGATATCTATTTATCAGTTACCTGGCACTGTGGAACAGGGCTTCTTTTTTTTTTTTTTTTAACATTTATTTATTTTTGAGACAGAGAGAGACAGAGCATGAATGGGGGAGGGTCAGAGAAAGAGGGAGACACAGAATCTGAAACAGGCTCCAGGCTCTGAGCTGTCAGCACAGAGCCCGACGCGGGGCTTGAACTCACGGACCGAGAGATCATGACCTGAGCCAAAGTCGGCAGCTTAACTACTGAGCCACCCAGGCGCCTCGGAACACAGCTTCTTTGATAATGATGTTAGATAAACTCCTGAGGTAACACAATCTACATTTAAGGGATAATATGTGATTAAACACCAGCACCACAAAGACACTGGTGTGAAGGGATCATTTAATGGTGTTACACTGGAAAGGTCAAGGTTTTAAGCAAATCTAGCATGTTTTTCAAGCCCCTATTCAAAAAGCTTTAACATCTGGCTACACTTTGTTACTATAAGAATACCAACCCACCAGAGTAAATTTGGGGGCCAGAAGACCAAAGATAGAATTCCTAAATTTGAGAGCACCAAAACTATAGTCCAGCATGATCATTTTCAGGTCCGACATGTTAAAAATAACAACTACTTTGTGCACTGATACTCCTGGAAGAAGAAGCAGCATCTTACTGTCAAAGACTGCCACTGTCATTTACTTCTACTTCTCTTCATCTTTATCGAAAGAGCCCTGGGCAAAATTTTGAAAGACTGGCCCTTCCCATCATACCTGTACCTTGGAAACTATTGCTGCTGTTTGCAGAATTTGAATATGTATTTCTTTTGAAGAGTTTTAGGAAGGTGTAACTTTTGGTGTCTTGCCATATAAGCATGCAAATAAATAGTCTAAGTAGAAAAAAATGTGTCTAGGTTTCGTCTATAATTGGAAGTTGCTATGGATTGAACTGTGTTTCCCCCAATTTTATGTTGAAGCCCTACCCCACAGTGTGGTGGTATTTGGAGAGAGAACCTTTGAAAATTTTTTTTTTCAACGTTTATTTTATTTTTGGGACAGAGAGAGACAGAGCATGAACGGGGGAGGGGCTGAGAGAGAGGGAGACACAGAATCGGAAACAGGCTCCAGGCTCCGAGCCATCAGCCCAGAGCCCGACGCGGGGCTCGAACTCACGGACCACGAGATCGTGACCTGGCTGAAGTCGGACGCTTAACGGACTGCGACACCCAGGCGCCCCTGAGAGAGAACCTTTGGGAGGCAAGGAAGGTTAGATGAGAGTGGGAGCTTCATGATGGGACTAGTACCCTTAAAAAAGGAAGATCTACCCCTGCCTCTGCACACACAAAGAGGTAACATGAGGACAAAGGGAGATGGCAGCCACCAATAAGCCAAGAAAAGAACCCTCAGAATGAAATATAACTTGTCACCCTGATCTTGAACTGTCCAGCCTTTAGAACTGTGATAAATCAATGTCTCTTAAGCCACCCATCTATGATACTTCATTACAGCAGCCCAAGGCGACTGATACAGAAGTGTTTTGTGGAAACTCAAGATATGCTCTTTAGAAAGGAAGCGTAACAGCTTCTAGTCATCTTCCTCTGGATGCCAGCATGAAATGTGATATTCCAAGGACCAGCAGCCATCTTTGCTAATGAGGTGACCTTGATGATGCCACAGATGGAGGACAGGAAAGATAGAACCAGCCCTGATAAAAATGTGGAACTGTCTTATTAGCCATACTTCTGGAGATCCTCCTTCTAGACTTTACTTACAGTAAAGAAAAATTGATGGTTAACTTCTCTAAACCACTGTTATGTTTTATTTGTTTTTGTTTTTGTTCTTTCTCCATTCTGTGCTGCAGAACCTAATTGTCACCGGTATGAAAGATCCACAAGGACACAGAATTGAATATAGATGGAACCAGGCATACAAACTTCATACTTCATCAAACTTGTTAATATTTCTAGACCCTAAGTGAAGAACAGAGACTTGATATCAAAATTCTTGAAGAGAATCTGTATCTTATTTTATTCTACATTACGTTATTCTCCTTATTGAGAATGGGGATACTCATTATTAGTTAATCCTTTTGTAACTTGAAGAGTATGAAACCAGGAAAAAAATACAGGTATTACTAGACGTGATATTTTAATTACTTAATCCGATCTATTTGATCCCACATTTTATTTTCCTGGGAGGTCAATATCAGGTAAGAACTAACTTATCAAATTCAGAATTCAGACTAGAGGAACTAATTTGTATTGAAATGTAAATCATATATACTTAAAATAATTTAAGCAGATTAAAAGAATACAAAGTTTTTCTTTGTTTCTGAAACTCAATACATCTGATTTTGATGAATAAAGTTTTATGGAAATATCTTACACTAATTTTGTATATTTTGAAGTGATATTTTTATTTTTATACTTTAAAATAATTCCAAATTTACAGAAAAATTAAAAGGACTATTCAAATAACATTTTTTCCTGAACCAATTGAGACTAAGTTGATAAGATGATATTTTATCACTCTTGTTTACTTTAGATTTGCCTTTACACAAGAACATGAACATAACACAACTGTCTGTCAAAAATGGGAAGTTAACATGATTCTGTACTAGCTGCTTTTGTTATAAAAGCCATTACTGGACAACTGGTAAAACCTGAAAGGAATCCAAGAATTAGATAGCACTAATATATCAATCTTTAGTTTACTAATTCTCTTTGAACTATATCTAATATAGTTTTTTTTTTTTTCAACGTTTATTTATTTTGGGGACAGAGAGAGACAGAGCATGAACGGGGGAGGGGCAGAGAGAGAGGGAGACACAGAATCGGAAACAGGCTCCAGGCTCTGAGCCATCAGCCCAGAGCCCGACGTGGGGCTCGAACTCACGGACCGCGAGATCGTGACCTGGCTGAAGTCGGACGCTTAACCGACTGCGCCACCCAGGCGCCCCTCTAATATAGTTTTTAATGTCATGAATTTTCAATTTTTATTTCATACAAAATTTTAAAGATGTAAAATTCAGTTATTTTAATTCTTTAATTTTTTTAATGTTTATTCATTTTTGACAGAGAGAGAGTGAGCAAGGGGTGGGACACAGAGAGAGGGAGACACAGAATCTGAACCAGGCTCTGAGGTGTCAGCACAGAGTGTGATGTGGGGCTCGAACCCAAGAACTGGGAGATCATGACCTGAGCCAAAGTCAGATGCTTAAGTGACTGAACCACCCAGGTGCCCCAAGTTATTTTACATACTGATTTACTACCTTCCTAAAATATTGTACCCTTTTCTAACAAATTTTTGTGGAAGGGGAGGGAAAACCAAAATATACATACATAAAAAAATTGTGAGCCTAAACTGATTTGTTCTTGGAAGTAAATATTTCTATAGCATTTGCAGTAATCTTAAGTGGAAGAATAGATAAGACAGGTGAAAAGCCAGTTGCTCTGTTTGAAGCTCAGAAGAACCCTGACCCTATCCTCAGCCTTCCATTGTCCCACCATTGTGCTTGAGGCATCTCTCTACAGAACCCTGGGCTTTTCAGACAAGTTTTGAAGATACAATGCAGTAGGAAATATGGTATAACAAAGACAATATTTACAAAGGGAGGAAATGCTCAAGATAACTGAAATCTTGAAGAATGGTTATAAATTGGATAAAGGGCATTCCAGGATGTGAAAGTTTATACTGGATTCTTCTCTATAGAGAAGAGAGCTAATCCCATGAAATCTTACTCACATAATGGGGTCATTTCATATAGTAAATATTAAAGGGCATGACTTGACTCAGACTGGTTTTGGGTCCCAGTTTAATGACTCCTTTCTCTGTCTATTCTCCCTCTTGGTAATCTCATTTCATATTAATGGTTTTAAGTACCATCAATATGACTTTCACTTCCAAATGTGTATCTATCCTCTGCTCTGAATTCTAGATTCACTTATTTGCCTGCCAACTTAACATCTCCACTTAGATGTCCAACAGTATCAGAAATCTCTGTCTAAAACCTATTGACCCAGACCCTTCTCCATGTCAGTCACTGGCAACTCCATCATTTCAGGTGAATGGGCCAATCATCTTAAAGATGTACCTAATTTCTACTTTGTAATAAACCCTACACACATCTATCAGCATATCCTGTTGCCTGTGTCTTCAAAATATATGGAGAATCCATCTCTTCACTTCTCGTGCTCTACTCTGGACATACCTTTATCCTACAAACCCTAAATACCTAGTTAAAATCTCCAACCTAGACTCTTTGGTCCCTAACATTCTCAACAAGAGTAAGCCTTTCAACAGTTAAGTCAAGATCATGTTCTATTTTTCCATCTCTCTCAGAGGGAAAGTCAGAATTCTTATACTGGCCTTGGGGGCTCTGTACGTCTAGCTCCTCTTGCTTCTCTAAAGTAGTCTTCACCAGTTTCCATGTTGCTCACGCTGCTCCAACCAGGCAGTTGTTCTTGTTGATTCTAGAACTTTCCAGGCATGCACTTGCCTTAGGGCTGCCCATCCGCTGGATATCCACAGACTAAAGATCTCACCTAAGTCTTTACTCAAATATCACACTTTAATGAGGCTAAATCTGGCCATGTTACTTAATATTAGAGACAATTCTAACTCTCAGTCCTGACACTTCATATGGAGCTCCATTTTTTCCATATTATTGATAAGCTAGCACATTACAACTATGGGAACAGGAACTCAGTTTAAAGGTTGTTGCATTACTTAAAGTGTAGAGTAATAATTCTGGACTTAGGGAGTTAAAATGACAATGAAGAGCTAATTATGGAAGAGCCAAGTGGCTTGAGGTTCCTAAAGTAGTCAAGGGGTGCGTGCGCACGTGCGCGCGCGCGCACACACACACACACACACACACACACTCCAATCAAATAACGGGAAATTAATTGTATACACACACTATAAAGTCATTTATACTACACATGGATGTGTGTGTATTTGTGTGTGTGTGTGTGTGTGTGTGTGTATATATATGTATATATATATATATATGTTTACAGTCTCGGTAATTAAAAGAATGAGATACTGCAAATAAGAAAGACAGTAGGGACAGGGAGAAGCACTGTGGCAGGGCATGGCACTGGCTCAGTTTTACATGTTTAAATATAAAGGTTCCCTGTTCTTTCTAGTGTTGAGTATCACAAACGACTTTTTGGTTCTCAAGTGATCCTTTAATTTGGAAATTCTTCTCAGACAATAATTAGAGACAAGGAAACTTCAGTTGAATACAGTTTAAACCATGGTTCTGTTTCACCTATTTGTTCACATGCGAATACTTACTGCATTTTTACATCTCGTGCGTGTTAGAAATTGTAGTTTCAATTACATTCGATCATATGTATTAAGTGTAAACCTATGGTATGAGCGATGACAAAGACAGAGTGCCTAACCACCTCTATTTGAAGTCCCCTAGGACCCGGGTTAATTAATGAGACTCATCCTAAGGTTATACATGATCTATTACTTCCTCTAATTAGAAATAATAATCCTGATCATTATGCTGGTTAGCTGGAAAGAAGTAAGATGAATGTGCTTAACTATGATTAATAGTCTTCTTTAAGCAGGGTAGATCTCTTCTGTCATGGACTTCTCTGCAAACTGGCCTGCAACTCAATGCTTTTTCATGATACACATTTTTTTAAACTCACAGAAAAATTAACTTCCTGGCATATCTTTTTATCTTTCCTGATAAAGAATAACCATGTTATTATTTTTAAGTTGCTTCTCACAACAAAGTTTATTTTTCTACTTTGCATTAGCTATCCAATAATTTATTCTTTCATTTTTTTCTATTTTCCCCCAAATTATGTGAATACCCATGTGTATTAATTTTAGTCCATACTGCTGAGGTGAAAGACTATTGCACATGACTTATATACCAACATTTAAAATTCAAAAAAACTATGATGACAATAATTAAGGTATTTATTTACTCCTGTTTTATAAGGCCGGTGTCTACCCTGTCCTGACTAACAACTTTACCTGATAAATTCACACTCTAAAGAAAATTTAGAAAAGTTATTATCTGTTCTGTGAGATGCAATATGTCCACAGAGAAAGGCAGGTAGTCAGAACAAGTCGGTCAAGAAGTTAGCATTTATATACCTGTTAAACTTTGTTAACCAAGGAGGCCAGGTATCTTAGGAGTAAAACACATAAACTCTGAGTCAGACTGTCCTTATCAAACTTTGGCTTTACCACTGACTAAGTGGGAGGCCCTGGAAATAACTTTGCCTTTGAACATCAGTATCCTCATTTTGAAAGTCATGATAATAATGATGATATGCATTATATGTTTATTGAGAAAATTAAGGATAGTTATCTAATATGTTTATTGAGAAGATTCACTTACTTAGTCGGCGTAAGATATTATCACCGTGTCTACCATATACCGTTTGACAAATGGTGCACGTTTAACTTTCATGTTGAGAAGTATGTATCTAGCCATGTGTGAAATGTACTTGATTTTTAAATTAATTCTCCATTCTGATATTTTCATCACTGGAACCCAGAATGACTGAAGATGTAATTAATCAACATTTGCAGCTGGTGTATTAGATTTGTAAATGTTGATATTTTTCACAAAAATTTAATAGGATCACTTAAGTTTTTTTTTCTATCCAAGTAGACAGACTTCATATTTGAGTCTTTCAATGAGGTTGCTAAACATATAAAGATGACTACCAAAAAGTGTAGATCCTTTTAGTACTTTTAGTACTTTTTTACTTTAGTACTCTTTTAATACTCTTTTAATTTTACTCTTTTAATTTTTAAACTTTCTAACCAATGTAACAATTTCATCATTTAGAATTTCTTCTTTTTATATTTGAGTTTAATAACACTTAAAAAATTTCTGTTCACAATGTGTTTTATTAGATCAAAAACAAATCAGCAATCTGGTTACCAGTATTTAAACAATTATTATTAAATTTTTAATGAGATCTTCAAAATAATGAAGAAACATGCATTTAGGCAACTACTATGTGCTCTGAACTGTGCTTCCAATATAGGGAAATATAAAACACATAATCCATAATATCATAGATAAAATAATTAATGAAAAGTGAAGATACAAAGTTCTGTATATTGAAGGCAAGAATGTGACAAAATATATTTTTGTTTGGTAAGTGGTTGGTAATTTTTTTTGGAGAACATGAAACTTGAAGCATATTGTTGTAAGAAAAGGAAATGAAAATTAGAAGAGAGAAATATATAGGTAAAAAAGCAAAAAAAAATGAATGCACAATGTCACAAAGATTTAGCCAACTTCACGTGTTGGTTGGAGTGAAAAATAAAGGCAAATAAATACAATCCACACAATCTCTAGGATGTCTAAAAATGTAGGTTGAAAGTAATCTTACTGCTGATGTCCGAGATACTAGGGTGCTAAAAACAGATTTTGAGTTACCTGTGTTTATTCAAACTAGAAATATATATGGAGTTTTAATTTTGAATTAAAACTAAAGGAATATATGAATAAATCATAAAAACCCTTTATGTTATTATTTCTTAGCAATAAAAATATCCACACACATGAAATTCATTTTATTTTTTTCCTAAACATTTTTTTTGGCACCAAAATGATTCTTCCAAATATATAAACCTATATGGAGAAAGTAAACTTGTAAATAAATAACATGTATGCCTGTAACAAATGGTACATTTAGTAATGATTTGCAAAACCTATGGAATTGCAAAAGATCTCTTACCATTTAGTTTCAAATGCAGATAATGTCGTAAGAGATTAATATAATCAGAGTGTCACTCTGTCAATCAGATATAAAACCGTCATCTTGATAAATTAACAAAGATTTTTCTGAAGTCCTCTGCTGAGCTAATTGCACATTAAATAAATGTGTTGACAGCTGGACATATGTGCCTGTAAGAGCATAGAAGGAACAAATATGAAAGCCACTAAAATTTGATCAAAAAAGTCCTACCTGTAGGCCTTGGCCATCCACGGTCACGGAGTTGGCTCTTTGCATTTTGTTTTTGTCAGTCACTTTATTTGACTGTTGGGAACCACCTTTTTCCTTTTTCACTGTTGCTTGTCTTTCCTGTAAGGAAACAATCTTTTATAAGAATACTGTTTTAATAAAAAAGAGAACACAAAGAAGACTTTATTGGCTACAGACTTGGGCCCATGCTCCTAATTTGGAGTATCTTAATGACTACTAAGAAATCTGTTGCTTGCAACAGTCCACATGATACAGGCACAAGAAGAAATATTATTTTCTTTAATTATCTTAAAGAAATTAATTATCACTTAAAGAAAGCCAGATGGTATTCCCCCTATGTGCCCAATCAGGACTCTTCACCAGAAGTTATCAAGGACCAGTAAGACAAATTATTTTCATAAGGAATGGTAGGAATAAAAAATATGGACTTACAATTTAAGAAATTTGTTACTGAGCACTAAAAACAAGGCTTATACATGCAAGCAATACTGAAAATGAAGACATGATGGACTTTTAAGCTGCTATTTATATCAAGGATGGCATTAAAGTTAAAACACACATCCCATCCCAGCTAATTCCTTTGTTCATCATAGTGGAAACATTTCGTGGAGTTGGCTGTTTCCTGTTTCTATCCCACCCCCACCCCCACTCTCTCTTCAACCCAACCCAATGAATTTTATCACCGTTAATCAACCAAATCTGCTCTTCTTAAAATCACCAATGACCTTCTCATTACCACACTTATTGATCAGCTTCATCTTTTCCACTTTTTAGCAGCATTTGAGAAGACTGATCTCTTCCTGCCTCCTGAACACTTGCCTCACTTGGGCTTCTGGACACGTCTTTCTCTTACTCTTTGCTCTCTTCCTACTTCACTAATTGCTTCCTCAGAGTCTCTTTCTTTGATTCTCCCTCCCAGGTTTAGGGTCCATAACACTTAACCTCTTCCTTGAATGGCTCATCTTCACTATCTACACTCACTCCCTAGGCAACTTCATTAAATCCCAAGGCTTTGAATTTCAATTTTATGAGGAAGACTTCTAAATTTATAGTTCCTGTTCAGATTTCTCCCTTAAACTTTACTTCCTACATACAAATGCCCTTTCTATCTGTCCATGTGTGTCTAAAACACACATTAGTCCTCAAATATCCAAAACTATTTTTTCTTGAATTTCCTGCCTACTCTCATTAAAAATAAATCCCAAACTGGATGATTACTCACCACTTCCAACATTACATATCTTAAGCCTCTGCCATCTTCTTTACCTGGATTATTGTAATCATCAACTAAGGGATCAATCTGCTTCCATCTTTGTCTCCCTACAGTCAATTCTCTATACAACAGCCACACTCGTCCTATTTCACTCCATTCCAGCTATCCCCACCTCCTCATTATGCTTTGATCACAAGTAAACTCTTAATTCAGAGCTTTGGCCATCATTCTTCTCTCTGCTGCAAAGCTTTCTTTTGGGCATGTTCCTCACTTATTTCAGGTTTCTGTTCAAATGTCAAATTGGCTTCTCTATTCCCTTTAGCCTCCTTTTATAGAAATAAAAATATATTTACACATAAAAGTATATATATTATATATAATTATATACATATATATTATATACATATTATACATATATATTATACATATGTGTATATATACATATTATACATACATATATATGTTTTATACATATATGTGTATATATACACATTATACATATATATTATATACATATATATGCATATTATATACACATATAATATATAATTTATTACAACCTGAAATGTGTTCTGTTTAATTAGTTTAATGCTGGGATTCTTGGGCCATGTCTAGGCTTGGAGTGAAAAGTTGTTCTGATCAAAAAGCAATGTCTGCCATGTATGCTTAAATATTTGAGTGACACATATTTTCTAGTCCCTATATTTGCTTCTTAGAGCATCATTTCAATTTCTGTAATTTTGGAACATATTTTAACTGGATTTACAAGTAAAGCTCTTTTTAACTATATTAGGGCCAGATGGATCAGAAAATTTCTCAGACCAAAATAGATGCTAATCAATACAGTCCATTTACCTTGCAATTTCATGGTGTAAAATCACTGAATATATTTTTTGTGGGGCTAAAAATGGATGGTGTAATAGGATTCCTGAAATTCACATTCTTTGGAAAACGACGTACTTTCACATAAGCATAATTTCTGGCAAAAGTATTGATTTTTTTTAAAGATAGATCATTCTTTCTAAATTTACAAATTACAATTTTGTCCCTAGAGAGTTAAGAGTATAATGCATAGAAAGAGTGGATTATAGGATGAGGTTTGGAGTCAGAAAGCCTGAGCTGAATCCCATCTCTGTTACTTAAATGTTATGTAACCTTGGAGCACTTAACTCTTATTCAAAATGGAGTTAGCAATACATATTCCTCAGAGTTGTGCAAAATTTAATAGAAAACACACAAATTCCTAACATTGTGCTTATATTAGAATATGTGCTCAATAAATGAAAGTTATTATGAATAAGAAAGTGTGGCTGTCTCATTAGGGTGCTCATTAGTATTATGCAAAGTGTTTGTTCTATTTCCAAGTGCATATATGTATGAAAAATTACACTTAGTTACATTAAGTATATTAAATAAGCAAGTCTCAGTGATTACAGTTGAAAACCCATAACTTATATTAGGAGTTCAAAAATAAAATACTGAGGTAGGTATGGGAATAATTTCTTTCTGGATGCTTGCATACAGGTATGTAAAACATACAATGCTCTATAAAATACTCTATAAAAATCTATAGTGTAGGAGATACTTATGTACCTAATATCTTATATATCTAATATCTTATCATACCTTAAATACCTTGGATTGTGACATACAATCCAACAATTGTTATTTTACATTTAATTCCTAAAATTCTTAGGTTACAAGAATTAAATAAAATTTAAGTTGGTTAGTCATATTGGAACTGGATATTTGTGACCAAACTATTTATATACATAATGCTGGAAATTGAATACATGTAAGTGCATGTCTGTAAAGAGCTACCAAATTATCTATTAACTTGATTTTATTCTTAGGCATGCACATAGCTGGGGAAATTCCATTGCTGGTAAGACCCTCCAACTAGCAAAAAGCAGTTGATTAAGTAGCTTCAGGTCTCTCCAGGGAGTCATCTTTCTGAGTAAACTGGAGTAGATGAAACAAATGCTTTATAGTAACCTTTGTAAGATATAAAAAAAAAATGTAAATCCTACACTGAGTGTTCAACTAAGATTTTATTTTTGAAAACTAAAATTATAAGAAAGAGGTATACAACAAGTTAATAGAAAAATCCTCAGTACCTCCACCTGCATGTGAATTTTATTATATAATCCAGATAATGCTAAAATAGTAAACATTTGTTTAAACACACACACACACACACACACACACACACACACACACGAACTCATACACACACCCCAAAGAAACCAAATGGTTTCTTTGGTTAAGGGAAATATGTCTAGTGGGTAGAATGCGTGGACTTACTCAAGGCCGAAAATTGTAAACAGGAGAAACTCATAAGCATTTAGCTTTTCCCCAGAGTTATCATTTTATTGTACTCATTTGTTTCATCTTTATTTCCAAATTGTAGAGCAATCTCCATGAAATACCCACTATACTTTAGTTAAGCAGCATAAGCTCACAGAATGATAGTTGGATGCTTTTTCCTATTTCCACTACGAAAATCTTTACTTCTTTCATTTCATATGAGGGACAGGAAGGGGAAGCAATTGCATCTTTGAAAGATCTGCTGTCCACAGAAATTTCATTAGCCTATTGTGGGGGTTAACTCTGAATGGCAGATCTCTATTGTGATATTTAAGAGAATTACTCCCAGTATTGAAGTTACTGAAAAGTTTCAAGAAGAACTCACCAACCTTATTTTGCATCATTATTCAGGATAATATTGATTTCTGGTAATAGAGGTCAGTGCTCACCACTTCACCTTCTGCTTTTTTTTTTTTTTTAAGTTTTTGGGCTTTAAATAACAAAATAAATTACCTTATTATAATCAAGACAAATTTTGTTCTGCCAGATAAATTATCCAAGATATAAAAAGAGTTGGAAAATTATTGCTTTAATCAATAGAAATTATTCAAACCCTGAAAAGAGCTACTCTATCCCCCAAAATATAGAAAATATGACTACAAAAAATAAAATATAGTTATTGATATTTCAGGATTTTCAAATATCAGCCATTTGTGTTTCCTATGCAGACATTTTGAATATAGAATTCAGTGTTTTGTGATCCTCAGACTCTCTAAGTAGTACAACAGATCTTAACTGGGGAATACATTGTAATAGAATTCCAAAAGAATAATCACCATAATTAACCAACAAAAAAAGCCGAAAGGACCATTCACAGAAAACAGAAAGATGAAATAAATGAAATAAAAAGACCTCCCTTTAAACCTGTGCTTTAAAAAAAAATTTTTTTATATCATGCTGATTCTCAGAGGTAGAGTATTCGTGCATTGCTGAAAACCACTTTCACAAAAGGGATGTTTACCACAATACTTGAGCCTGCTGTTATCGATCACTCACAAACTACAAGCAGCAAGTGATGATTACCTCGAGCACAGGGCTTTCTTCTTTTTGTCCAATCTCAGCATGAGAAACAGGCAGCAGCAAAGTACCTCCATTGGTACAAAGCCACAAAAGGGTGGGCTGGTGCACTGTTGCAACAGCATCCTTCTAGCTAGTCCTGGAACTTGCTTTCTCAGTTACCTGCCTTAGGGGAGACTTAGTCCTTTCTGCCACTGGAGCTAGGCCACAGAAATTTCCCAGGAGCTCTAGAATTTGAACCCAAGGTAACACTTAGATATTCCCAATATAAAAGATCTCGTGGAAGCAGACGTGCCAACAAATTCATTGGTGCTTAGAAGGGTTATGGGTTCCATGAAAGCAAGGCTGACAGCTGCAGAACTGCACTTTTAATTATCGTGACCTTATTGTGAAACTGGAGTCATTCCCTGCCGAGAGAAACAAATTCACTCGGAAAATAACAAAAGCTCTAAATCTACTAGGAATCCTTGGAAGTTGCAGCAAAATTTATTATGGCTGAGTAGCAAAGCAGTTTTGATTAAAAAAAAAAAGTTTAGAAAGCTTTAAACATAGATATAATAATTGATATATTATAAAGGTTTTCATTTCTTTCTTAATTTAGTTAAGTAAGGACTTATTAAAAAACTAAAACTACTTTGGGAAAAGTCCTAAGTATGGGCTTGGAGGCCGAATCCCAGATTTGTATTTTATTTGCCATGCAAACTTGGGCAAGTTATTTGCTATCTCTAAGCCACCACTGAGTTCATCTATAAAATGAGAAGATTTTTGTGACGATAAATTAAGAAAATGTAGATAAAGATACCAGCATAAAATAGGCACTTAGCAAATGGCAAAAATTTTAAAATACAAAAAAAGTATATTGCTATATTTTCTCATTTAACTTATCACATGTATGCTGCTTACACTGCAGGAGTGCAAGATGGGTGTTGTGAAGAAGCACTTCATTTACTTGGTAGTACTTTATTTGTCTGCTGAGTCCCCATTTCTGGGGATAAGTGGTGCTGTGATCCAGGTGGGGTCTTTTGGGGCACACGAGAGGCAAACAATTAGAATGAAAGCTAGTCTTAAACGACCTAGAGGTGCTACTCACCAACAAAACCCGGAGGTACAATTTACAACTTGGTCCCCAAGTCCTGGTTTTCACACATCACACACAATGTGACTATTTTATCTTGGGGTAATTTCATATTGGGTGCAAACCACTTACAAAATTTCTGTTCAAGAAATACTGATTGGAAGCAATGAAATTTAGGAATGAGAAGGCCCATGCCAAAATCTTTTGCTTTGGGCTGTTTGCCAGTATATGGTTGTGACTTTATAAAAGTATGTGTGTGCATACGTACCTCACTCACTCTCCATTTCCTCTCTCTGTAACTGTCACCACGGACATGTTGAGCCAAAGTTTAAAAGCAAGGAGGTAGCACTCTTGTTTGTTCATACTCATCATGTCTTTCAATCAGCTGAGTTAAATGCTCCACATAGTGATTACTATGCTGCCCCCAATCTGTTTATACCAGCTCCAAGTAGAATTTGTTATCTTATTATTATAACCATGTGATTTAATTATTACTCAAACCATTGAATCCTGAGTGTAAAATAAGTTGTTTCTGTGAAAATAACTTGCATTCTTTGGAACCACAATAATACATGATGTGTGTATGTGTGTGTGTGTGTGTGTGTGTGTGTGTGTGTGTGTGTGTGTAGAAGGAGTGGTCCAGTTGGATTAAGACACAATGACTGTAAAAGCTTTGAAAATTAATAAAAATTGAGAATTACTGGGGTGCCTGAGTGTCTCATTCAGTTAAGTGAGTGACTCAATTTCGGTTCAGATCATGATCTCATGGTTGTGAGATTGAGTCCCATGTCAGGCTCTGCACTGACAGGATGGGACTTACTTGGGATTGTCCCTCTCTCTCTCTTTCTGCCCCTCCCCTGCTCATGCTCTATCTCTCAAAACAAATAAACTTTAAAAAATATTAAGAGTTATTTTACACTCAAATTGCTTTACAGATCCCTGAATTTTTGTTATACTTTAAAAAATTGAAAATAATTGAAGACAATTATTTTCATAAATAAATGAATATCTTTTCATGAAATAGGGAATGCTTTACTTTTGCTTCACAACAATTGATAACTGAAACTTACCATGGGTGATAAAACTGTGATATATGTAAGAAAGCCTATACACAATTTCCAAACAAGAGATATGGCCTCATACAAAAGCCCTTTAGCCTACATCAAAAGTGTAGCCCACAAATATACATGTACATATTTCACATTGAATGTTTAAGGTATGCCTATATCCTTCCATAAGTTCCCCCACATACATCTTAACCTAACAATTACTTAACAAGCTATTGTTTCTGATAGTTGAACAAAGGGATACGTGTGTGTTTGTGTGTGTGTGTGTGTGTGTGTGTTCACACACTCACCAGTGTAAACATCCACATATGGGCTTAAGAAAATTTTTGGAACAACATAGTTGAAAAAAACTCATATGATGATTTCAGACAATGGTGAAAAGTCTAAATTAATATAAACCAATATATCTTGCCAGAAAATAAAAGGCAATGTATGAAGACTTTTAATAACTTTACAGAAGAAGAAATTGGTTTTTTTTTAATAAATGAGAAAAGTGTATTATGAAAAGTGCAGTTTGGTCTATTTATTCTATCTATATGATACAGATTATACAGTTTAATATGGGAGATCTGTGGAAATTATCAAGTCTAAGGAGAAAATTTTAAATCTCAAATGCAGGGCCTATATTCACGGGCAAAAATAAACTCAAACACCTGATATATACAAAATCAGTTCTCTTACACTTAAATAACTGAACTAAGTGATAAACTTTCTGAGAACGTTTGTCACTTGAGTCTGTAATTCAACATTTCTATTTCATAACCATCATGATAATAATGGTATCAATTGACTTAAATAATACAAAAACAATTTAATATTTCTCTTAGATTAGAAACATTACTTTTTCAAACATATTTCCAGTATCTTTTAAAGTATATGTCTGGTTACAAAATCAAAGTTTTAAAAGTCTCATGAAGCAGGCTACACTAATTGGAAAACTTTTTTGCAGGGTGTGGGTAGGGAAGAGAGGTTACTACATTTTTGTACAATTATGCTTTCCTCTAAAGAAACTCATATCCTTATGTAGTATTCATATATTATAAATAATATTTTTCCTAAGGAGGCCGATTCAAATTATAATTTAGGGGAAATATAATATAGGGGCATCCGGGTCTTGCCTTCACTTCAGGTCATGACATCACGATCTGTGGGATCGAGCCCCACGTCATGCTTTGCACTAACAGCACAGAGCCTGTTTGGGATTCTCCATCTCCCTGTCTCTCTGCCCCTCCCACCCTCCCTCCCTCTCTCTCAAAATAAACATTTAAAAAAAGATAGAAACAACTGAATAGAATAGGGTCACAGAAAAATGTGGAGGCTTTCCTTTATTAATGCAAAGACAAAGCTAACACTTTACTGAAAATAAATGGTATGGGAATACCTATATTTATTTTCAAAATAGAAGTCATTTTTTCTGTAACTATATTTTATTCCAGTGACATTCCTAGATAATGTCATATGCTAACTGATTAATGCAGATACATTCTTTTTTAAAATGATGGGCACTTCAAAGTGAGCAAGAGTTTCTCAATCTACTATCACTTAAAACTACATTTTAATGGTATAGAACTTTGCATCGTTTGGGTTTTCTGTAAGGTATTTACATTTTAACATGACAAATAGGAATGATGCTATTCTTATACACAGGTCAAAACTCTTTGCAAAATAACTTTTATTTTTCTCTGTATAATTTGTTTCATATAACTTTTTGCTTTCCTAATGTTTGTCACAAAAGTAGATTGAAACAGTTTCAAGTCAATCCTATCATGAAAATATAAATCTCCCTGGGGTGCCTGGGTGGATCAGTCAGCTTCTGACTCTTGATTTTGGCTGGGGTCGTGATCTCGTGGTGTTTGAGTTCTAGCCCCGTGTCAGGCTGTGTGCTGATGGTGCAGAGCCTGCTTGAGATTCCGTCTCTCCCTCTCTCTCTACCTCTCCAACACTTGCTCTCTGTCTCTCTCTCACAGTAAATAAAATAATAATAGTAATAAACTCAAAAAAAGAGAAAATATAAAGATCCCCAATTCCAAATATCAGAATATGAGACAAAATGAACTAACAAATTGATATTAGTAGGTCACTGAGATAGCCCCAAATGTTCTTTATAACAATGAAAAGATGTATAATGACCTATATGGCCAAATGTGAAAACCTTTTTTGCTTACGCACCTCAGGGACTGAAACTCCTGAAGTGGACAGAGTCTGCTGAAAAAAGAGAAGTTCATATTAAAGCTGAAAAAAAACAAAAGTCAAACTGAAAACAAATTCCAACAAAGGTTCTTATACCACTCTTCTTCTGTGAAATAAATGAATAAATATAAAATGCATTTCCTTGTCATATTTGGGTTGTGAAGTACTTGCCCAAAATGCAACTTCATCCACCCAAAGGAGATTGGTCAATATTGTTCACCTGCTTCATATACCTCTCTGAAATAATACTGATATATTACATTCAGGTTTTGCAATAAGAACTCATCTCTAAGTTCCATTATCCTTCATAAACCATCCCTACTAATTTTTTGAGTTGCCCATTTACCCAGCCCACTTTTCCATTTTCCAGTCCAATTCTCATTCCTTGCTAAAAACACTCAGTATCTTTTTGATGGAGACATAGCTTATGGTGTGCATTTTATTTTGGGATTTTTCTGGAAATAAGAAAAAAAATTCCATTAGCATCAGTAAAAAGTGAAAATATTATTAAGTAGGTAGAAAAATTATACTTGAGAGTAACTTAAAAAAAAAAGATGAAGTTAAACACACTGAAACTGGTCTTCATGAGAGTGCATCTTCAATTATTCACCAGCCCTCCTTTTCTGAGTCACAGTAAGGAGCTTTGTTTCTGGCAAAAAACAGAATAAAAGGTTAACAATTCCAAAAGTCTATGCCCTATGGGACTCAGGGCAAATTTGGAAGAATTGTTGACAAATCACACACATAATACTAGATAAAGTTTTCTAATGGTGGGGTGTGTGTGGTGGGGCTAAGTATGAAGCTGGATGTCAAGTTAGAAGGTCTTAGACATTTGTGTGTCTCTGAAAAGGAGGGAGTGGTCAGTATAATCCAGTTTACCCCCAGGACTGGGCTATGTGAAAGTGACTCTAAATGGATATCCAAGATGGGTCTGAAAAATCTGAGAACATAGACATTAGTTTACTCCCTGATGTAGTGTAAGTCCAAGAAGGCAGCAAGAAACAGAAGAATAAATAGCTACATGGAGGTTAATGCAACAGAAGCGACTTCCCAGCTACTCAGCATAGAGGACTAGAAGGATCCAGTGCACACAAAAGTGGATCAGAAAAAGAAGGGGTCTAGAGAAGCCACAGAGGAATTTGAAGTGTCCAGGAACACAACTCTATTTAGAAGATATTTTTATCATGTAAGTAAAAAATGTTTTAGCTGCAGATTTTTCATCAAAATAAGTCATGAAGTCTGAAAGGATGAACTTAGGTTAACTATCCCATGAACAGCAAAACCCTATGGAAGTAATTGCCATTTCTCAGATGGACTGAAAACAGATTTCATAGAACTTTCAAAGAAAGCTTTCTGACTTCAGTAATATTCTTGACTTTTGAGCCCAAATCAGTCTATATAACACTTGAGATAACGGGGGGTGGAAAAAATGTGCTAATTTCAATCTACATCACCTCAATTTTTTGTCAGCTTTCCTATTTTTTTCTTCTCAGCTCTTAGTTCAAGCTTACATCTGAATAAACATTTTAAGACATGAGTGTAATTCTTCCATCTCTATTATAGTCTATGTTTGCTCTCCCTCTAATCCAGAGTAAGTGCCTTATCCTGTGATTCCTTATCCTATCCTATGCCATGGGCCAAGGAAAGTCCCAGAGACTCTCAAGCAAAAATTAGGATGCCCATCAAACAGTCTCCAGGACATAGGTCACAGATGCCTTCTATCTTTGGAAGAGTCTATGTTCACCTTACCCGTCTGTAAAGAGCAAGGCACTGGAAAGCCAAGTGAAAAGATTATAGTTGTCAAAATGGTTTAGAGTAACAGCAAGTGTGATGCACAAATCTTAAATGGATATGGTCCACCCCACCTCAAGCACCAAAAAAAAAAAAAAAAAAGAAAAAGAAAAAGAAAAAAAAAACCTATAAAAGACATTTTTGAGATCTATTTAAGCATTTGAATAGACAGGATAGTGATTAATATTATGGAATTATCGTTAATATTCCTATGTGTGATAATAGTATGGAAATTGTATAAAAAATTGTCCTTAATCTTACAAGATGCCTGCTGACATATTTAGCGATGTAATGTCATACTACCTGCAATTTATATATAAAAGATTCAACTTAATAAAATATATCTATTTCTGCATATATAATGGAAAAATAATAATAGAGGCTGGGGATATATTTGAATCATATGGCTTGATGACACAAAAAACAAAAATTATGCCAATTTGGGTTATGAGGACCCTGTTTTAAGGCATTCTTTCCCCAAAACACACTGTAGGATGAAATTAACCCCTAGCTGGCACTTTGCTACCACTTGTGTGGAGAATTGGTAATTTATGGATATTCGTGTTACAGCCTTCTTCCTTCTTAAGGTAGTGGGATTATGGGTCATCTACTGAGAGTGAGTGATGTTGGCAGAGAAGTAGTGAGAAGAGAGTAAGGAAATAGTAGAAAGTTTGTCACTACTTCTCTGAGAATGTGAAAGCAGTTGACTAAGAATAAGTAACAGGATAAGGCAAAATTGAAAGCACAGTGGGTCAAAAAGTCATAAATGTGTTAAGAGAGAAAGCCACCTACTCAGAGAATTATCTCTAGCAACACTCAAGTATCTGACAGCAACACTAAAAATTCTTTCCAAGAATAAGAGGGATGAAACAATGTATACAAAAGCTCACTTATAATCAAGGTGTGTAGGCAAAGAGGGTATATTAAACTAATATGCCTATAAGTGGTTTACCCTTGAGTTACAATAAGAAAACTATGGTATCCAGGTAAAGGACAAACAAGAAACTTGTTAGAGAACAAATTCAGATATTATATTACTTCAATTATACTCTTCTGTATATGATTTCTAAATATCAAGGATTAACAGAGTAAATGTTTTAGCTTTTTGAAAATTATCATGACTGTATAATTCTAAATGTAATATATTTTTAATCAGAATTAATATAGGAACTGTATATTTGTATTTAATCAAACGTGAGGTGTGACTACAGAGGAATGTGATTGATTTTATTTAATCAGTATCATTTTAATATTAAATAGAATACACAGTGCAGATAATTAGTTTAAAAGATGCATTTGTCTTCAGGGCACTTATTAAGTTCAACGTAATATCAAAGAATTTTTAAAAATTCTATTATTCTAAAGTATAGAGATATCTCTTGTCTTCATAGTTTCTAACATGTAATCATTTTAAATTGACAATTTAATCCAAATTGTCATAGGATAAAGAAAAATCTTTGGTAGAGAGATTGTTGGAGGTTTGAGTTAAAAATATGATAAGAACATAGTACTCAGATTAAAAGGGTCATCAGTTATTTCAAGACTAAAGTAAAATTAACAGAACTCTATGCTCTACCTATATAGGAATGTTCAAATCTTTGAAAAATCGCTTTTATGTTTATTGTCTCATTTAATCCTCCATGTAAGCCAAGATACTTCACTTCTCAGACTGAGAAACTGGAAATCAGAAAGGTTAGATAATTAGCCTAAGAAAATAAAGTTAACGATAGATCCAAATATAGGGCTTCTCTGTCCCAGGCTCCATTTTTTTTCACACAAGTTCAATAAGAATTTTTTTCTAAGTCTATTTTTAGCTATGTCTCTATTTTTTAAGTGATATGAAAATACCATTATTTTAAAACATTGAACACTGCGAAGTATTTAGAGACCACAATATATATGCTCTGCCTGAAAGAAGTGGCTTGAATATCAATATGGATTATTTAACCTTACAACTTCTAGTACGGTGGTAAATTAAGGTGGCCAAATAAAATGATTTTATTTTTGTATTTCTTAAAATATTTATTTAGTTTGAGGGGGGAGGAGCAGGGAGAGAGAGAGAGAGAGAGAGAGAGAAAGAGAGAATCCAAAGCAGGCTCTGCTCCCATAAGATCATGACCTGAGCTGAGATCAAGAGTAGGACACTTAACCGAATGAGTCACTGAGGCACCCCTAAACAAAACTATTTTAAATAGCTGCTTTCCTTATATGCAAGTTGATATCTCTGGCATCAAAAAAGAAGTGAGAGAATAAAAAGCAAGTCTGGGAAAAGAACAACTGACTTCCTAAAGTGGTACAGTGTCTCAGCCTTAAAGAGAAGTTGTTCTATCATCCTTGATGGTAAAATGTATCAAGGGCATCTGTATTGTATAGACACTAAACACATTTGGTTTTGCTAAATTTTATTGTCACCTTCCAGATTCATAATTTGTTTAACCTTTTATGATTTTGCAGGTCCCTAAGTGAGTATACTCACACATGTAAACACAATACAAATTTTAAAAAAGGAAGTGAGACTGAAATAATTTGTATACTATAAATAATTTTTATAACCAATGATTATTTCAATGTATGGCAAGTATCTCAATTAGACATTAGACAAATTAGGTCATTATTTTTTTTTCTTTTCCAGCAGCACATTGACATATCTAATTAAAATGAAACTATAAAAAGTAAAATATTTTAGAAGATATACATATTACAATCTTATTCAAGATCCCTTGACTAACCAAGGGATGTTTGAGCCAAATTTTTAAGTTTGCAACAATATGAATTTAATGGTAAAAATATGTTTAACAGACAATCTCAGTGTTTCATAATTTTAATTGTTCACAAAAAATGTCTATTCTTACTCTTGTAAATGTGATCATTTACACATATTTGCAGAGTTTTGCTCAGGAGATACTGCACAGAAGGAATTGGAAGGCTCCGTCCTTTATGGTTCCCTCAGTATGTGTGCATGTTTGTGTCTAGAAAGGAAACACCCTGAACCTTCAGGGAAAATACACCTAATGCAGTGGATATTTGGAAACTTAAGAGGCACTGTTTTCAATAAGAATATTAAAAACATATCTTTATAGAGATACCCAAATCCTTTCGAACATAGATTTCTACATATAAAAGCAACCAGCAAGAACTAAACCCTTCCCAATGTTATTGTTACTGTTTTGCCATCCTGATTAACTAGTGAAATGAAATCATTAGTAATGTTATCATAACTTGGCCAGGTCTCATAAAATCATCAGAAGCACAGATGGTTGAAGAAGCGCTCTTCAGTTTCCACTGCCTGCCTGTAGCTCAGCAAAAAAAGGACTAATCACACTTTCTTCATCTGAAACTATTTTTGTTGCTTACAAGTATATGTCAACCAACAGATTATTTTTTTTTAATGAAACATCGATGTTAGGGCTATTACAGTAGAGAAAAAGAAGGAAAGATGCAGAAGGGGAAACAAGAGATCAAAAAGAGAAAGCAATAATGAAAAAAGGAGAGGGAGACAGGAGAGGCTAAGAAAAATAAAAGAAGAACAAAGTCCTCCTTGCTATTCTCCTCAATACTCACATGTACCATGGGCATCATAACTACATCTACCATTTCAGAAATAAATGTCCTTTCATTCAAAGAAAACAATGAAATTGAGTAAAGGAGGGATGGGGGCTGATATTTAGAGTGTGGCTTTTGCTTTTGATTCAAGTATTGAAAAATTCTTAAACGGGGCGCCTGGGTGGCGCAGTCGGTTAAGCGTCCGACTTCAGCCAGGTCACGATCTCGCGGTCCGTGAGTTCGAGCCCCGCGTCGGGCTCTGGGCTGATGGCTCAGAGCCTGGAGCCTGTTTCCGATTCTGTGTCTCCCTCTCTCTCTGCCCCTCCCCCGTTCATGCTCTGTCTCTCTCTGTCCCAAAAATAAATAAACATTCAAAAAAAAGAAAATTAAAAAAAAAAAAGAAAAATTCTTAAACATCAGATTCAACCATCTACAAAATATATTTCAAAATACAATGCACATGCCTTATTATTTATTTGTGTCAAATAATTCTTGACAAGTCTTACTTTACATAAATATAATTAAGAGATAGCTATTTACGTGTATGTATACATATGCATGATTATGCTTGTGATTTTTGGGACAGGGGATTTGATTGCAGTTGGTAGTTTTAAATTAACAAAAGTACATTCAAGGGGCACCTGGGGGGCCCAGTCGGTTAAGCATAGGAATTCGGCTCAGGTCATGATCTTTAACTTTTTTTAAAGTTTTATTTATTTTTGACAGAGAGAAAGAGACAGAGCATGAACAGGGGAGGGTCAGAGAGAAGGAGACACAGAATCTGAAGCAGGCTCCAGGCTCTGAGCTGTCACAACAGAGCCCAATGTAGGGCTCAAACTCACCAACTGTGAGATCATGACCTGAGCTGAATTCGGACACTGAACCGACTGAGCCACCCAGGTGCCCCTCAAGTCATGATCTTGCAGTTGGTGAGTCTGAACCCCACATCAGGCTCTCTGCTCTCAGCACAGAGTCCACTGAGGTCTTATGTACCCTCTCTCTGCCCCTCTTCCGCTGGTTTTCTCTCTATTTCTCTCTCTCTGTCTCTTTCTGAAAATAAACTTTTTTTAAAGCATCCTCAAGAAACTACATCTAATACAATAGATGAATACCTATTGAATTTTATGTAAATAAAATTCATCAAAAATACTTCCTGTTATGCCTATTCTTTTTCTCAACATGATCCCATTCTCAAAACGTAACACTGTGGCTTTCTAAAATATAGAAAAACACTGGTAAGTAGTGAAAGAATATGGATAATAATATTTAGAATTAAAGCATTAGGCTGCTAAGTTTTCCTTTTCATCAATCTGGGAAAAAAAACCCAAATTTAAAAACAAACAAGTTATAATGAAATTTGTTCCTATCCTTTGCCTCTCTAAATATCCACTGATCTCACACCAAAGCATTTTCTAACCAGGTTAAAGTCCAATTCTGCATTCACATTAGGCTAAGATTCAATTGAGTTAAAATTTTACATTGACTGCCAGTCAACCTTATCATGAACTTTCATTATGTGCATGTAATTAATTGGGTCCAACGAACAATATCAGTACTGAGTTATAGACTCTTTTCCCCCGACCATATAATTAGAATATAATTACCCACAGGATATCAGAATGATGCAAAACCTTTCCTCTAAATGCGCCCTCATTAGGAAACAAGTCTCAATGTACATTTATTCAATCAGTGTGAATTAATTAAAATGTTACTGAAATAAAAGAGGGCAGCAATAAAGAGTATCTGACATCTATTAAGAGACTATCACTTGAGATCTGCATGCACAGTTCATATTTAAACCCATTTAGCTCAAGTAGGAACTTGGCCATGTAATGTTATATACATGCAGTATGCTAGGAAATCTGAAAATGAATCAGTGTGTGGTAGTGTTTTTGAAAAGAACATAATACACAATACACAGAAAATCTTAAAGAACCTGAGTAGGATTCTAGAGGTCTAAAGGACCTTTGATTCCCTGATGAATCCATAAAGGTGTATCATTACATAGTGGTGGATAGAAATTATTTTTATCTTCAAGTATCCAGGAAAATAGTTGTTCATTCCACACTTTTCTATTACAAATGTGGCATATTTGTTTTGATATGGCTTAGGAGATAACAGTCAGAAAAGCCTAGATTTACCAAAGCACTAACTATTTTTGTTTTTTCTTTCAATAAAGAAAATAACCTCAATTACTTAAGCTAGCTCACGGTATTTCAATAGCATATTTTCTTTAAGCAGAAAATTCATAAGCACCTAAAACTATATTCTTTTTAAGAGGTTATGCATAATGTAACATATTCCAATTATATAAAACATGGAAAAAATAGTAAATGCATAAAGAAACCAAGGGGCATATACTTCCTATACCACATGAAGCTGTTGATTCATGCAAAAACATTCTTCCTAAAAGCTATGTATCTTGGTTTTACTAGAACCTAGCATATTGTCATATGAAATAAAAGATGATTGAATAAACTAACAAATAAATAACCCTAATACAAAGGAATACTGACTAATACCCAAGAACAGTATCATCAACAGAAGCAAAAATTTTAAAAAGCTCCCTGTAATATTTAAAATAAGATACAAAGAGATTTTGAAGCTTTCTGTGTTATGACATAATCCCTCAGACATTTTTAGCTTTAGTAATAGGTTTCATAACACTTAGTTCTGGTATTCAATACTTCACGTTCATTCTTACACATAGATAAGCATCGTTTTAAAATGGAAATACTGACGAGAACTAAGATAAATAAGGCCATTTATAAATTGCTACTTTTTACATGCTCTTCAGGAACAAACTCTAACCAGTTTTTAAATCATTGCTTTTGTAAAAAAAAAGAATTAAATCCATAAGCTTATACATATTTTTAAATGTTCTGAATGTATATTTACAAAATGGTCTAATGCTCCATTCAGATATTAGACTGGCTTTGGTAGAGGCCAAAACATGAAATAAATAATGAACTCTCTCTTTCAACGTTTATTTATTTTTGGGACAGAGAGAGACAGAGCATGAACGGGAGGGGCAGAGAGAGAGGGAGACACAGAATCGGAAACAGGCTCCAGTCTCTGAGCCATCAGCCCAGAGCCTGACGCGGGGCTCGAACTCCTGGACCACGAGATCGTGACCTGGCTCAAGTCGGACGCTTAACCGACTGCGCCACCCAGGCGCCCCTGAACTCTCTCTCTTTTTTTTTTTTTTTTTAATTTTTTTTTCAACGTTTTTTATTTATTTTTAGGACAGAGAGAGACAGAGCATGAACGGGGGAGGGGCTGAGAGAGAGGGAGACACAGAATCGGAAACAGGCTCCAGGCTCCGAGCCAACAGCCCAGAGCCTGACGCGGGGCTCGAACTCACGGACCGCGAGATCGTGACCTGGCTGAAGTCGGACGCTTAACCGACTGCGCCACCCAGGCGCTCCAATGAACTCTCTCTTTCTAAACAAGAAAGGAGATGGTCTCACACAGGCTTGCTTTATTTTTAACATGAAATTTCCTGTTGAATTTCAGTGACAAAGACATGTTGCTATAATTTCTTGCTGAAAACGTGGTGATTTGAATAACACTAAGAGTAATAATCACCACATAAAAAATCCTACTAATAGTATATGAATAATTTTAAAGTTCTATTTAGTAGTAAACATCAATATTCATTTTCTGAGCTATACTAAGAATGAATATTTGTGATATTTTACATGGACTACTGTATTGCTTAAGCTATATTTAAAAAAATCAGATTGTAAATATAATTTGACAGTCAGAGAAAAGGTCTTGATTCTCCTCAGAACTCTGAAATATTCCCTCTCAGCCTTCTACCTGCAATACCACTTTATTTTAAATATTAGGCATTTCACAGTACCATCTATTGGATATCTGATATAACTACAACATAACAATCACAGGGTTTTTTTGAAATTTAGTAATAACTGTAAAATACTTCCTGTGTCACTCTAGAAACTAAACACAATGCTTATTTGACAGCCCCTAAGATTACTTCATTATCACATACTTTGAACTCGAGTGTATTAGCTTGTAACAATAAAATTTAATTATTATGTGTTTTGAATGATTTTAAAAAACCTCCCTGTCACATATTCATTTTAATTTTTCATTTGCTATGTATGTTACTGTCTGATATATTTTCTTCTTGACTCAGGAGAGGTAGTAACTGATGGGGACACAAAGAGACAACTGATTGCTATTCATTAATTCGGCAAATATTTGTTGACTAGTTGCCTACTGAATTAGGTACTTGAGACAAAGAGATAAACCCTTTTCGTGTCAGTGATAAGTGTTGGCAGCACTGGTCAGTGAGCAGAGGCAACAGCTCCACAAGAGACGTTTGCAGTTCAGTTCCTGGTGTTTGGAAACTGAGCCCTCGATGGGACATCAAGAGGAAATTTGCAAGCTGAAGCTGAGGATTTGGATCTTGAGGGGTCAGGGAGAAGAAGCTTACACAGCTGTATTCAAAAGTGGGAGTTGTAGTCATAAGACACTGGATGAGATAATCTATAGAGAGCATAATGACATGAGAGTACAGTTAAAAATGGAGACATACATATTCAAGAACAGGAGGATGAGGAATTTAGCAATGTAGATAAAGTGTGGTTAGAGGGGTAGAAGAAAAACTAGTAGAAATGTGTTAGATGAGTGCTACATTATAACAGAGCACTTTAAATACTGCCAACGCAGCAGGGGATTAAAAAATGAGGACTCTTGGAAAGGGGGTCTAGTAGACGTTGTTGGTAGCCCAAAGCAGATCCTTTGTCACCTGGCCAGAGTACCTATCCCCAACTGCTGTGAGGGTTGACTGATGAGAATTCCCAAGTGTCCCATTTTCTGAAGAATTATTCTTTACTTCAGGAGCAGTCTTTCCAGGGTGGCAAATACCTTCTATCCTACAGGAAGCCACAGCTAATGAAACACTGATACAAGTTTGAAAAAGCCAACCCCCTTATCTTAAGAACAATCATATGGTGGGATTTTATGCTAGAGATGCCAAGGTTCAGGCTAAGTCTTGAACTCTCCCTATGACTCTTTCCTTGCTCAAAGCCCCCTTCCTCTCCCTCCTTACAGATGATTTTGTAAAGAAACATTCCTCCTTCAAGGGCGCCTGGGTGGCTCAGTCGGTTAAGCATCTGACTTCATCTCAGGTCATGATCTCAGGGTTCATGAGTTCGAGCCCCGCGTTGGGCTGTGTGCTGACAGCTCAGGGCCTGGAGCCTGCTACAGATTCTGTGTCTCCCTCTCTCTCTGACCCTCCCCCACTCACACTCTGTCTGTCTCCCTCTCTCTCTCTCTCTCTGAAAAATAATCATTTAATAATTAAAAAAAAAAAAAAAGGAACATTCCTCCTTCTATAAATCACAAACAGCAAAATCCCCTTCACTCTCTGCTCCTTGGGAATCCAACCAAAAAGAGTGCCGCTGGATTTGGGATGAATAGCAAGAGCAGGTTTCCACCTATTTTACTGTCAGGAATGAGAATAATGTGGGTTGAGGTGGGAGGAGGAGGGAAATTTGACACAGTGAGTACATCTTCACAGCTGCATAGATTTATAGCTACATTAAGAAGTGGAGAAAAGTCACATCCATAAACAAATATGGAAGACAGCAAAAAGAACAGCTATCCCTCTAGTATGGGCTCAAAGGCAGACATATCACTGAAAGTAGAAACAAAGAAGTCCCACCACTCAGATCACCGTGCTGTCAAGTGCTACCTGCCATAAGATGTTAGGTTACACCTTATCTGAGTTTTCCAACTGTAAATTAGTGAGTCAGTATATTATTACATACTGTGGCATATGCCATGACAGGATCAAAATGGGGAGAAAGAGAGGCAGAAAATGCTAGAATGAAAGAAACTGGAGGCATAGAGGTCTTGGATGACTCAAGGATGTTGGAGTAATGGTAACCAAATGGAAGAATTCAAGAATATTTCAGGTTGGGAAAAAGGAGGAATGGAGAGCTGTATTCCTCCAGGATTTGAGTTCCCTTGGGCGAATGAATCCAAATTGGTCAAAGCTCCTGTGAGTATTAGTAAGAGAATTTGAAATGATAGATTTTACCATCTAGATGGGAAGGCAAGGGGTAGGTGTGGCAGTCTCAAAAGAACGAAGCAATCTTTATTCTACAAAAAGGGGAAACAGAACAAGCTAGTAAAAAAAAAAAAGACAAAGTTGAGTCAAAAATCATTTCACTGTGCATGAAACTGGTGTCCAGACCAAAAGTTTTACATGACTCAATTCTTACTCAGGTTTCAAGTTGAAAGCTGAGAATAGACAAGTTATATTTAATAGTAAAACAGAGAAAAGCATGTATATAAATACTTTATGATCACCACTACTTCATCTGGAATCAAAAAAACCACAGGTTACCTTTGCAAGGTGGAATTTATCCTTCAATGTCTAGTGGTGAAGGGATCCGATTTTTATTGCACTCAAAATTTAAAAGTGAGCAGACAGAAACGATATAAAGTATTTATTTCTACTGTAATGCAATTAGTTCTGGATATCTGCCCTGCCCCAACCCCAAACTTCCTCTGGAGGGCACAAGCAAAAATACCAACATAGAGTTCACATATTTGGGAGTATATTTATGCCCCACTTTGTGGCAATATTGTCTCACTGGATAGAAAATGAGCACCTCTGGCTTTTGTTTTAATTTGTTTTTCTCAGTTATTTATAAGAATTAAAATTTTCAATTATTTTTTTAGGTATTTGTATTAATTTTACAAAACAAGGCTTTTTTGTTAAAATGTTTACATCTATCTTGATTTGTGAGTTTTGGTCTTTCTTTACCATTTTTCAAAAAATTTTTGATTTGTCAAGTCTGTCAACATTTTCTTCCACCTTTGTGTTTTAAGATAAAATGGAAAAAGGCATTTTACAGGCAAAAACTAAACCGTTAATCCACGTTTGATGTATTTTAGAACAGGAATAAAGTGGAATTAATTTAGTGTCCCATACATATGTAGTCATCTCATCATGCACCCCTGCCATCCCCCTGCAGATTTAATATGAGAGTGTCATCATATATTACACTGTGACATAACATTTAATAAGTTTTAGACTCTCTACCAAGTATCTTCTAGAACCAGTATTACATTATTTTGATCACTGTAACTTTAATAAGCATATTCTTAAGGTCTCTTCAAACAGGTCTTTCCTTATTACTATTCTTTCCTAGAATTTATAACGTATTTGTGCATGTTTATTCTTCCAGGCAAACTGTAGAATCATTTTGCCAAGAAAAGCATGAATAATAGTAATAATACCTGGAAATTGCATTAAGTGGATGAGTGAACTTGAAGAAATGTAGGTTCTTTTTAGTTCAATTTGATTTTATTCAGCATATTTAGACTTTAAGAAAATATTTTAATTTTTTGTTTAGGGATAGCACCTTGTTGCCATTCTCCTTTGCACTAAAGGGGGTTGTCTTAATCCTCTCCTTCAAATTACTGATTCAGTTGTCCTCAATGTTGATTTTTCCCTAGGTAGACACTGATGCATTTTAGTTTCTGCTAAGGTATTATTTTTCTCTATGTCTTTTTTTAAAGTTTCAGGTATTCCTTTTAAATCAGTATATTATAAAGTAAATGTTTTCTTTAGTATTCTTTATCAGGTAAAACAATTGCTATTAACATTTTCTTCCGTTCAATACAATAAATTTTCATGTATGACATCCATCTAACTTTTAACTACTATGCCTGTTTCTTTTTTCTTACGGCAGAATTACTACTATTTTATTTTTGCAACAGGTAGACTTCTTTATACTAAAATGCACTTTGGCCATAAGCCATCACTCTGCATTGACAGTTGTTATAAAAAAGCAAAACCAAAGGAAACAAACTCTACTAAATGATTACAGCAATATTGTTGAGGTGTAGTCCCTGCCTGATACAATTTCATATGGAAGAAATTAATCTCAGATCTCAGTAACAACAATAACAATAAAAAGCGTTTCCGCTAAGTGAATGGTTTGGTTTTATGTTGTGAAGATTGTCAACACTTTATTTCCCCCTTTTTCATAAGGCTACTAAGAAACTCTGGGACAAATCTGCAAACTACCTCTGTCAACTTTTTAAAGATATTAGCGACATGAATTTCTAAGTCTACTTTGATTTTGGCATAAATTTATTGCTTTATAATGCTGCTTAATATATACTTAAATAGGCTGACTTTGAATGTTACTGGTAATACGTTGTAGAATAACTTAATTCATAATCTCATTGCCTCACTTTTGAATCAGACACATACAAAATATTCTTTATTTTGTGTTAGTCTATTACCCAGATTTTTACCTTTTAAGTATTTTTTTTTTTGTTCCTTCTTTAGATAATACCCACTTTTGGCTACAAGCTTTAGATTTCCATCAGTTTTCAATTAATTGAACTTCCTGTTTATTTCATATTAGTCTTTTGTTTTGCTTTTCTATAAATCATGACAAAAGTAACAGAGTACAGGTTTGTTTCCTTAAAAAATTATACCTTGATCAAGGTACAGCTACATGTTAGGCATAAAATATAGAAATGTGTAGGAATAAATTTGTAGTCCTATTTAAAAAAATAAAAATAATATTTTTAGAATCCTAAACATAGAATCTACCATATTCATTTATGTAGAAACAAATATAATTTGCCACGACATAATTAACTTTTTCTTCTAGGTTAGCCCGTACTTTTAATCACACATATTATACATTATATAGCCTAAGCCACTGTAAAGATGGGTTCTTCAGAAACCACTAGAATCAATCTAAGGCAGTGTAACAGATAAATGGGTCATCTCTTAAGTGTAGGTGATGGAATCATCACTTAGTGATTTCAGAGTCCTTTTTCCATTTCTTGTACTATGTCCCTTTAAAATATAAATACATGAAGACTATGTCCAACCCAAATGGATGTACACATATTTTATAAACATTTCAGATCTTTAGTGCTTAAATGTTTTCCTCCATGGAATTGAATCAAAAAAAACATTGGCAAAAAAAATGTGGGAATATTCAGAATTTAATTCTACATATTTTTAAAAATAAATTTAAAAAAGCAGCTATCTTATATGAATAATACCACAAAATTGAGTCTGAGTTAGATTTTCAAAGTATGGAAAAATTAGATTCTTTTTTACCTATCATTACTATGATGACAATTATGAATTGATCTATAATGAATATTAATTAAATGAATATTAAGTAATGACATTGATGAAACATTTATTGAGCACTGACAATGGGCTTTGTCCCCACTCTTTAGACAAAAAAGAAAATTGCACAGGCACAAACCCATGGTACATTGCATAAAGAATTTCAAGAAAATAGATGACTTCAGTAAGTGTGGTTAAAGGTTAAAGAGGTAAATGCAAAGAAGGGAGAAGCAGCCGAAAAGATGTTAAATAAAAACTGAAGCTCAGTGCAGCGAGTCACATCCCTAGCCAACTGTTCACACTTCCCCACCAGACTTCTGCGAGCTCTACAACTAGTAAAGGAAGTAAGTTTACAGAGCATTCAAAATCCAAATTTCAGAATCACAGAGAATTCAAAAATCGCCCTCCCTTTTTAACTGGCTAATGTTTATGACTGAAATTGTCATTATTGACTGTTTCTGGTTAAATGACAGATACAGTATGGAAAGGACCCTTAATAGTTGGAATGTAAGGATAAAACACACACACCATACTTCAAGTCTTTAAAAGAACTTTTGACATTGCTGAGGAGTAAACACTTGATTAAACACATGCTTTAAGGACAGATTTAACATACTCTCTGCTACACAAGACGTAATCACCATATCTACAATGCATAATTTAGTAGAATTCTTGTAATTGTAGAAGAGCAAACAAGATTGGAAGAGGAGAAGGTAACAGAGGCATATGGTTCTCCAAGCATGATATATGCAGAGATACGTGGATTGGTACTTCAGCAACACACGTTGTCCAAGTTTTTAGTCATAACAAAGAAGAGGGGTACTTGGAAAAGTCTGAATTAAGTCTAAGAACATGTCTAGAATTTATATTTTCCAAATACCTTTATTTTCCTGTCTCTGAGCTAACGAGCTTCATTGGTTATTTTGTTGGCATTCTTAAAAGTTTATTTAAGGTAATGTAGGATATTATAGCAAAAGTATAAAGTATTCTGGGGAGAAAAGACCACAACTGGTCCAAAAGGGGCACACTACTGAACATATACTTAATTTTTTATCATATCACCTTTTGCCAATGAATACTACTTTGACCATATATTCTGATAATAATATCTTCTCGAAAAACAAAACAATCATCTCAAATTAACTGTTTAAATTAATAGTTTATTCAAAAAATATGTTTTTTAGGTTTTAGGAAAATCATTCCAATCATTATGTTCCTGATTTAGAAATATGCTTATACTATAGGGATGCCTGGGTGGGGCAGTCAGTTAAGCATGTGACTTTTAATTTTGGCTCAGGTCATGATCCCATGGTTCGTGAGACTGAGCCTCACATTGGGCTCCCCGCTGACAGCATGGAGCCTGCTGAGGATTATCTCTCTCCCTCTCTCTCTGTTCCTCCGTGATCTCTCTTTTTCTTAAAATAAATAAATAAACTTAAAAAAAGAATCATGTTTATAGTACATAAAAAAACTAAACAACTGTGAAATCTGATTCACCTGTGAAACAAAATAATAAGTATGAGAAGAAAAGGATACTTTGATTACACAGTGACCAGGAAAAGCCATGGTTCATAAAGGTGTTCCCTAAGGTGTTATATATAAAAAACAAAATAAATAATTGGAAACATACTAAACATAAACATTGTTATAACTAAATTATGGTATCTTCATTTAGTAAGTTATTATACAGCCGTTAATAGCAATGTTACATAGTATATAGAAACATAAACATTTAATGGTACTAGTTTAAGTATTAAAACAAGGTGTTCAAAATGAAAGCTTGGGGAGCCTACATAGCTCTGTCAGTTGAGCATCCGACTTTGGCTCAGGTCACGATCTCACGGTTCATGGGACTGGACCCCACGTGGGGCTCTGTGCTAGTTGGTGTGGGGCCTGCTTGGGATTATCTTTCTCTCCTCTCTCTCTAACACTCCCCCCAGCTCGTGCTTTCTCTCTGTCAAAATAAATAAATAGACTTAAAAAAAATAAAGTGTCACATGATTTACCAAGTTTAGTTACAAAAATGTCAAAAATATATATCTAAGGATCAAGAGGAAATTTTAATAGCTCTTCCATTTATATTACAATTTTTAACTATTTTCTCTTCATTTTAAAGTTGCTTTTATAAATTTTATTTAACAAATACATAGTTCTTTTATAGTAAAATGTTACAATTTACTTCTTAATTTTTTTTTTACGTTTATTTATTTTTGAGAGACAGAGCACAAGTGGAGGAGAGGCAGAGAGAGAGGAAGACAAAGAATCTGAAGCAGGCTCCAGGCTCTGAGCCGTCAGCACAGAGCCTGACGTGGGGCTCGAACTCACAAACTGTGATATCATGACCTGATCTGAAGTTGGATGCTCAACCGACTGAGCCACCCAGGCGCCTTGGTTACAATTTACTTTTTAACCATAGTATTCCAACACAATACTTCTCATAACAGTAATATTATGTGATATCAAAGGAACTATACTGACCACACTTTTAAGTAATTTTCATGAATTAATTAATTTAATTCCATTTTTTAAATGGAATACAGATGTGTAAAATATTAATAACTTGCCTCATGTCACAAAATTAGTGAAAAAGCCAGGATTCAAATACAGACAATATATTACCAAACAGTATCCAAAAGTGGCTGAACAAATTTACTCTCCCATATGCGTTGTATGAACAGTCTAGTTGTTTCTTATCCTTTGCAAAGCTTAGGATTTTTAATTGTCTTAATAATTCTGATGGATGTGTAGTATTCTCTACTGAGATTTAAATATGTGCTTTCCTAATGAGTAAAGATAGTGTGCATATATTTATATGTTTGTAGGTGATTTGTGTGCATATATTGTGTTCAAAGCCTATTTAGGTCTTTTGCCCTCTTAAATTGCATTGTTTGTTACCTATTATTTATCTACGTAAATTATTTTTATATTCTGGACACAAGTCATTTCTTATTCTGTAATCCTATGAAGGAAACAACTCGCCCACAGATCCAAAGTTCACGTTAGAAACTTAAGTTTCTAGTCTCTATCCTTTCTGGTTATCACTATCCCATGCTTATTTCTGCTTTCTTTCTCCTAAATTGATTTTCCATATCTCACCTCATTTTTAAAACTTTTTGCTGGGCTCTCTGAACCTTTCAAATAAACAAATTATCTTTTTTTCTTTCCAAGTCACTGCCATTTTCCCTGCTATATTTCTGTAAAGAGGTTGCTCATTCTCTCAACCAGTGTTTTGTTGTATAGTTTTTTATAGAAATCTCTTGGTTTTCCATTCAAATCATCATTCCTTCAGACCCAGAGTAGACTATCTCTTATCATTTGAAACTCATGGAATGTAATACCTCTCCCCACCATTCGTATTCATTACTCTTATACAGCAAGACCATTTCACAAAGACCCTTTAATTACCCTGGGACATTTTCAGGACAACATACAATAAGCTATCCCAAGAGTTACTTGACCTCTTGATATCTAGTGAACCTCTCTTGTGCACCAGGTGAGCCTCTCAGATCCATGGCTGCAAACTGGATTTTACCATCCTCTGGAACTAATCCACTCTGAAATCAAATTAAACCCTCTAATTCCACTTTCTGCTAAAATTTTCTCTCCTGATTCTCTCAATTTCTTACTTTGTTGGTGTTTTATGATTGTTCATATCATAATCCCGTACTCTATTGTATCTCCTCTGCTCCCAGTTTATATTTATTTGTGATCACATTGCTACCACAATTTTCCTTCTAAAACCTGATCTTGTGGTCTCCAATATATACTAGATAAACCCAACTCCTTGATGAGATAGGCCAGACTTTTCACTATCTCAGACTTTGTCTTGTCCGTCTTTCCAAGTCTCACCTTTACACATAACCCTTAATAAACATTTCTTAGCTTCAAGAGCTCACTCTGTACTCTTGTTGCTGAGACTACTCAGATGGAGTTCACTTTGAATTTGATAGCTAAATCCCTACTTATTCTTCAGGATTCAGGCATCATTTCTTCAAGAAAGTTTTCATTTACTCTTTGAATTACCCTCCTGATGAATTAAGAGTCTGTCCTCTAGAGCCCCTACTAGTCAATATTTATCACACCATGATATGTAATCTGCTTTTCTGCCTTGACCAGTAGAGTCTAATTTGTAGGAAATAAGATAAATATTCTTATCTGAATTTTTAGCTCTGTAACCTAAAAAGGCAATGGAAAGAAGGAAGTAGAGAGAAAAAGATGGATGATAAGACATAAAAGAATCAAGCACTATAGCTATTGTATATAAAAACAATGCGCATAGATTATCAGTAAAGATTTTAAAATAAAGACACAGTCAAAATAGTATAGAAAGGGCAGATACTTATTTCTAATATAAACTCATGTTTAAAGTAATCAATTCCATATCATTCTTATATTTTAATTTATTAGCTTTACTAGCATATATATATAGATATATAGATACAGAAAATGACTAATCAACCCCTTATTTAGAAAATAAAAGTCTTACAAAAAGAAAATAAAAATCTTGCTTTTAAGTAATAATATATAATAATCATTTTACGCATACAGAAAACTAAATTTAATCATGGAGCTAAATATAATAAAAATGATTTTTATGATGATCTGCTTCATTTCACTGTTCAAACATAAAGTTTAAAATGTGATTTCCTCATGAGACATCTTAAGTCTTCTTTTGTTGAGAGTGAATCAATTTAATAACAGCCTCCCTCAAACTGAAGAATCATTAGGAAAACAGGTATACTCCTAGAGACCCAATTTGCCTGATCATAAAAGAATAATATAAAACTTGGAATGAATGTATGGATTATACCACAGTTTTAGAGAAGTTGGTCAAATTTATAGCTCCCTCGGGGCACCTGAGTGGCTCAGTCGGTTAAGCATCTGACTCTTGATTTTGGCTCAGGTCCTGATCTTAGATTTTGTGAGTTCAAGCCCAAGTTGGTCTCAGCGCTGACAGTGCAGAGTTTCTCTGGAATTCTTTTTCTCTCCCTCTGCCTCTTCCCCTCCCCCACTTGTGCTCTCTCACTCTCTCTCTCTTAAAATAAATTTTATAAAAAAATTTAAGAACATTTATAGCTGACTCTATAAAATTACTCTAAGAATCAAAGGGACTCTAGCCTATTTCATGGATTTCCGTGATCTAACAAACTTATGTACTATCAAAAATAATTAAAAAAATAAAAGTACTAACTGAGGCCATTAGAATTTGATAAACCAGCAATAAAGTTATGGATTAGCACATAGAAGTAAGTAACATAAAAATGTGTATCATTGTTAAATGTGGCCAAGCATTTAACTCTAGTGCATCCTAAGGAGAGAAAATAAATCATGACAGTAATAAGACTCACAGTGTCCAAAAGATAAGAAAACCATGATAAAGAGAACTGAGAAGGATTTCTGTCAGGTAATGAAGGCATCTCTAAAAGTATAGCTTTTTTTGTGACAATAAGGAGTTCTGTATGATTTTTAAAATGTCTTTCAATATAGGCTGAAGCCATGATGGTGAGTTCACATTTAATTATAGCAAATCAGTAAGGGACTAAAACAAATGGACCAAGTCTGTCTTTGGTTGGAGGTTAAATTTAGAACATAAAAGATAGATTTCAAGCATATCAAGCCATGTTCTACATGCAATTATTACAATTCTATTTTGCATTGTCACTATGAGGTTGGACAACAGAAATTTCTGAGTGCAATCTATAGCAAGAATCAAGAATGAATTTTTAAAGGATTTTATTCAAAGGAGAAATACTCATTTTAACAATCAATTGGGAAGAATTAATGGCTTTTTATGGAAATTAAGTTGCTTATCAAGAGTCTCCACTGAATAGAATCACTTGGAGGTAGGATGAAGGAAGGCCTTCAAGAAATCTGCTTTTGTAAACAGTTCTGAATTTTCTCCAATATGGCAATAAATGGCCCACAAATGTCATCATTTTTGCTGGAAAATTTTTGCAAGAAAGCATTATCAGTATGCAAACACAGCCATAGAATATCTTGACAAAATCTCAAAATTATATAAATTTTAAGCTATGTGTTTTTTTTATAATACTTTCAAAATATGCCTGATACCAATTTCAATCTCAGAAAACAGTGATTATATCTGATGTATAGAGTTACTGGTTACATTTCAATTTTAATTTCAGAGTAGTTGGTTTTAATCCATTTTTATGGCAATAGGCACTATCAAGACCAATTATGTGTGGAGGCCATTTGTAGTATATGCTAATAAAAACGTGCCACCAGTGAAAAAAAGATGCTTACCTTGCTAATCTGCAAAAGAGGTGAACACATATCAATTGAATCATTAACTTAAAGTTAGTAACAAGTGCTTAGGAGTAATTGGTGGGCTGAGAAATTTGGTGTAGGATTTTTTAAGAGATTAAAAAAAACCTAAAAAAGACATTATAAAATATCAAAAAAACTGCTGCTATAGACCTTGAACTTATATTATTAAGATGTTTCAACCAGTCATCAGGGCTCCATATTGTTTATACCACTTATTCAATAACCAATTCCTGACCATACAGTTAAGGAAAAGGAAAAAAAAAAAAACCTCAACAAAAATAGGTATCTTAAGTTCCTCATTTTATATTTCCTGGAATGTGATAGAGAAGATATTCACAGCCATTTTGCAATAAGTGATTCTGAACCTCACCTGTTCTTCTTTGAGGACATTAGCATGAGAAAATGGGTCTCATAATTTTTTAAGAAGGAAATTGTTATTGAAAAAAAAAACAAGATTATATTATTTTTGAAAAACTAATGATTTTGGGGGCACCTGCGTGGCTCAGTTGGTTAAGCACCCAACTCTTGATTTTGGCTCAGGTCATGATCTCGTGGTTGTGGGATCAAGCCCCACATCAGGCTCCACACTGAGCATGGAACCTGCTTATGGTTCTCTCTCTTTCTCCCCCTCTTTCTCTCTGCTCCCCCCCACCACTTGTGATCTCTTTCTCAAAATAAATAAATAAACATTAAAAAAGACTAATGATTTTCTTTAAGTAAAAGTTTATAATTTTACAACAGGTGACGTGGTGTGGAATTATCCTGGGATATAAAATGATAGCTTAAAAACTGAAAAGTCTCAAAGCCCATCAGCCAGAAAAAATTAAGCAATTTTATGGGCAGAACAACTGCATTAATTTGTTTAAAGTATCAGTATTTAGATAGTTAATGGGTTTAATAGGATCTATTCCATGACAAGAACGTAACCTTTAATTTCCACTTAGCAAGTTGGGGGAAATTTTAAAGCAAAGTGATTCAGGCTGGTTTATTAAGATACACAAAACTTCAAAGGCTTTAAAGAGCCGGTGTACTTAAGAGAACTACAGTAGTTCAAATCATCCTTGATTTCTAGTGAGTAATTGGCATATGAAGGACTGGATGAGTTGATCTAGTTAAAGCCTTGCTCACCATGCTAGATAGTTTGGAATTAAAATATTATACTGCATTTTCGCAAGTGGATTCGGGAAGCAGAATGAAGAATGTACGGAATGGAGGCAATTCAGTAAGGTGCCATTAGGACAATCCTGGAGAACAATTTGTGATAGTGGCATGTGAGGCCGTTATGGATGGGCTGAAGAAAAGGAAAGGATTAAGAATATTAGAATAGGCTGCCCAATGACCAACCTGATATTCAAGATGAAGCAATGATAATTCTAAGGTTTCTGTCTTAGGAAAGTTGGGATATGAATGTTCTAGTCACCAAGATAAAATAAATAGGAGAAGGCCTATTTCGGGATTTGGAAAAGGGGTAATAATGATGAGTTCAGTGCACAAGCTCTGGAGTGACACTTTTGGGTTCCAGTTCTGGTTTGCCACTTCGTTGCCATGTGACATAGGAAATTTACTTAAACTCCATTTCCCAGTTTCCTCACATACAAAATGGAGATAGTTATAATATTGATCTCACGGTGTCACTATGAGGATTAAACAAACTCATACATATCATTACCAGTAACCACAACCCCTTCATAATCTCCATTTGTGACTCCGCTCGCTCCCACAACCTCACACCAGTAACCTTGACTTCAACGATCTTTGATTCAATTATGATCCATAAGATATTCTTCCTAACACCCATTACTGTGCCTCACTCTTCATGTTCTTACTTCCCTTACCTCCCAGCTTAACTTCCATGACCAATCCTTATAAGCATTCCATTTCATATAGTCTCAATTCCTTGGTTACTCTCTATTTGGATCGTATTTAGCAAAACAGTCTTGTTAAGGCTAGGTTATACCTATTCTACTCCTGGAGCTAGATTGAAACTAAAGAAATATGACTGAATGTGACCAGAGAAGTATACTCATCCAAGTTTACTGGTCTTACTCTAAATCTATGATGATTAACAAGTGGCTGCTCATTGTTCCCTGCCAATCAAATGGCATTTCCTTGATCCATTAAGGTCCCACATTTCTAGGTGCCTGTTGTGTAACTTCTTCCCAATCCACAAACTTCTCATACAGTTTATACCTTCCTTGCTCTCAGTAACGACCCAGCTTCCTATGTCTCTGATAAGAGAGAAGTGTCACATATGTTTTCATTCACTGCTTCCCCCTCACCAGTTTGATTGTTCTTTTTAAAATATAAATCAGGGGCGCCTGGGTGGCGCAGTCGGTTAAGCGTCCGACTTCAGCCAGGTCATGATCTCGCCGTCCGTTGAGTTCGAGCCCCGCGTCAGGCTCTGGGCTGATGGCTCGGAGCCTGGAGCCTGTTTCCAATTCTGTGTCTCCCTCTCTCTCTGCCCCTCCCCTGTTCATGCTCTGTCTCTCTCTGTCCCAAAAATAAATAAAAAAACATTGAAAAAAAAATTTTAAAAAAAATAAAATAAAATATAAATCATATTTCTGGTCAAAAATCCTCTAATGGCTTCCAACCTCACTTGAAATAAAAACTAAAGATCTTAAAATGGCCTAAATTGCCACACAGGACATGAAAATTTTGTGATACTTGTGAGCTTGTCCTCTACTATTCTTCTTTCTCACTTAGGCCCAGCCACTAATCTTGATGCCTTTCAGATATGACCATTTTCTCCTGCCTCTAAGCCTTTCCTCGTTCTTCCTTGGTGACTCCTCTGTGAAATTCCATCCCCAGTAAGCCACCTGGGTGACTCCCTCACATTCTTCAACTCTTCATTCAACTATCCCCTTACTGAACTCTTTCTTGACCACCCCTTTCGTAACTGCAGCACCAACATTTCTTCTCTTTTTTTCCTGTTTCAGTTTTGTCTTTTTCATTTAACATACAACCAGGTAGGAAATAATTTTCTCATTTCATTGTTTATTGGTGGAATGAAAACCCCACAAAAGCAAAGATTTAATTTAGCTTTTACTGTTTTACCCCCCTGCCTATAATACTATGTGGCATCAACTAGACACTCAATAAATACTTATTGAATTAATGAATTAACCTGTTTAGCATGGTAGCTGGTATGGTATATATGTTCAATATATATGAATTATCATTATTACATTAAATAATAATAATATATTAGGCATGTAAAACAACATGGGACCTTCAAGTTGCAGCCTCATAGATTTGAGATTCAAACCTATGGATGGAGGATGAACTGTATATAAATTAACATGGTAATGAAGTCAACTAAATAAACAAGATCCCACTGGGAAGAATGTTAAGAGTGAAAAGCTGTGACATATGACGGTTGAGCACGGGATGCACCAACACGGAGCAGGAGGAAGTTATGAAAGCCAGGAAAGATAAAAAAGGAAGTCTCCAGGGAAACCAGGAGAAGAAAGACCAGGAGAATGTGGTATAATGGAAGTCAGTGAAAGGTAGGCATTCATGAAGGATGAAGAGGTCAATAGTGCCCACGTATTTCAGAGTAGAGAGTACCAAGGAAATGTGAAAATGGTAAGTGTTGAGATACAACTGATGATTAAAACTGAAGGAAGATTTCATGACTGAAATTAAATCTTCAGAATCAAGAGTATCTTAAAAAAAAAACAACGAAATAATGAGAGGGTTTGTAAGATTGCTAAAAGACAAGAATATTTGTGTAACACATGTTCTTTACCTTTAATTCTCTCAAAGAAAGAAAAGATAGAGGGTAAAAAGAATACATCTCATGCTTAACTTTATGTGACCAGAGGCTGATATAAGTGGACCAAAGAAGTGGTCCACTGTTTCAATAAATTGAATGGGTTTTACATAGGTAGCTAGAAGGTAGGATGACATAATGAATTTCTTCGCAGAATTAAAATCTGAGATCTGCAACAAAACCAGTAAAATTACTATACTTTTTAAAAAGGATGAAAACATGTAAAAATTCTACAAGTCCTTTCTCTTTAAGATAACACTCTAAAAGAATAAAATGACACCCCCAATTCATCTAAAAATGTAAAGTATATTTATATGGCATTCATTATTTTTAATTAATCTTATTTGCTACAGGATGTCTAATAAATCACACACAAAGAAAGGAAATTGAGAATCGGTTATTGCTATCCTCAGCAAGGTGGAGGTATTTTCTTTTGCTCTATATTGTAGTTTGAGAAAATTAGGAGTTTTAAATAATTTTTTTAAATAAAGACATTTAAAATACAACCAGTATTTTACAGATAATTACAAAATGAATCATAAGTGGGTGCAAATTGAGTAATTTGATTAATTTCTAGATTGACCTTTAGAAAAGTATTTGTCTAACATTTTTTAGTTGTTGTATTTTTATTATATCAAGCTGCAGTTCCAGCCACTTAATTTCCATAGTTTTTAAAAAATACAGATTGCATTATATACAAAAAAATAGTTTGTTTTGTAAAATAAGTGTTAAACTTTAGACACAATTTGGATTTTGAAATGTAAAATGAATATCATCTTTAAATATCTGCTTCTCTATCAAGGTTTGCTTTTTTTCTGGGTTACCTCAACACATTTTCCACTTGCACATTTATTTAATTAAGTATTTTGCAGATAGTTAAATTTACTGTTCACTAATAAAAAATAAAATACACCTAATGGCAGTGCATAACTTTCTTCAGCGTATGTGTCCTCATTCTAGGTAGCCTCTGACCTAGATAAGAGAACTCAACGTTGCAGATATATAATGTGCATCCCCAGCAAAATTGCCTATAAGAGTAACTTCATTATTCTGGGAAGCTAGATCTATAAAACATGTAAAATGTAGAAGTGTTCTGCCTATACAATTTCTGGTAAGTACAGCATGACTAAGTGATAAAGCCTTAGTCAGCTTCAGTTAGAGCATACCTTACTAAAACGTTTATTGTGCCATGAAGAGAAAAGGAAATATAGTGGGCAAAGGTGTCTACTCCACAGTAATGAGGTCTTTTAGATCTATAGAGCTCTGCCTTGATCAATGGAAAATTAGCTCTGGAAGCATTTAGTGGTATAGTGTACCAGTCAGTCATAGATACCCCAAGTTATAGCAGGATGATGAGAAGGAAAAACTCACCAGTACTACTGGACAGATTGTTGTGGGTGGTAAAATATGGTCCTTCAGAGGTCCGCAGTCACATTCAGGTTTGAGATGAGAAGCACATTTATTATGCAGCTAGGAAAGTAGAAAGAGGACACTATCAACTCTGGCATGACAAGAGCAAACGTACAGCAGGTATTTCAACTAAGATACAGCAAATACACTAACAATACATCAAAGGAATTACAAGAACAATTAAGATGACCATAAAGCGATTCATATTACATTTGCTTTTATACATCTACCTTAAATAAACCATTTAGCAACTTCTGTGACCCAGCCTATATATTTTCTAATTCTCAGAAATATTTATATTCAAAATATACTTTAGGCTTTACACCAATAAAAACCTGATTTCTTTGACAAAGACAACAAATTGTTGTCTACTACAGTCCTTCCTTTGCTTATCTGTTAGCATAATCTTGAAACCACTGTGTGCTGTGGATGCTTTTTTTTTTTTTTTTTTTTTTGACCCTCCTGTTTTCTCAAAGTCATTCCAAAGTGCACAGCTCAGTATGGGGCATAATTGATCCCATCATTAGTTTTAACTTTGTAATTCAATATGTAAATGTAACCAGAGATTCATCTCAGTAGGAGCAGGATATAAATATAAGAAGATGATTATGATGATAAAATTTATCTTTATATTGTATCTATCAGCTCTACATTAAGTTAGTGTATAATTACATAATGTGTTATTTACTTTTCAACATGTATGAAACGAAACTGATATTTTTATCCATCTTGGTCACAGGTTTAAATTAAGGTTATAACCTAGTGCATTAAATAGTGATTTTTAAAATCGAGGTGGTAGTTATCATTGGAATCATACAAATTTGCTAAAGGCATCTAGGGATTTCTCCCTCTCCCGCACCATACAAATTTAATATAAAATTATTAAAATATAAAATTTAACATAAAATATTAATACTTTAGAACAATTATACATGTTAATAAAGCAACATGCCTAGTTCAAAATAAAAGCAGAGCTGCATCACTTTTTCAGTTTGGGACCAAAAGTCACTCCATTTAAGTCATGGCTACATTAATTTCAAAAACAAACTTACCTTTGTCAGCAGTTAATTAGCAATCAAACATAAACAACTAAAGAGTATTGATTTACAGTCGGTGACAGAAATCTACTGAAGGTGTATTTCTGTTGCCCTTGAATCTAAAATATCTGTCATACTACCTCCTTGCCTGACTTAAGACTACTTGGACTGTAATTACTGCACATCAGGCCACATTATATGAAATGAAAGACCCTTTATACATTCATCCATCATTAGCAGCTCTGCTTCTCAGTGACATGTAAACCCCTTCCCAAAAGTGGCTTAATCTTCTTAACAAGCATTGCGGATCTTTGTCAAAAAGTAAGAGATGTTGAAGATAAAGAAGGTCAAGCTACATGTAAAATAGAACTAAATAAATGGGTATTCTAATTTGGCAAATGAAAATGCATGGTTACTTCAAATTAGAACTAGTGACTGGTGAAATATATTATTAAATTATTGGACTTAGTCAATTTCCTTGGAATAAATCATGGCCCTGGAATTTTGGATGTGGACTTAATGGACAATGGTTTCCTCAAAAGATGTGTTGAAGTCCTAATTCTTGATACCTGTGAATGTGAGCTTATTTGCAGAGATCTCTGTAGATGTATTCAAGGTCAGATGAAGTTTAATGGAGTAAGAGTAGCCTTAATCCAATAACTGGTGACTTCATAAGGAGAGAAAAATCTGGACATAGAGGGACAGCGATGGAGGGAAGAGGCCATGTGGCAAGAGAGGTAGAAATTTGGTGATGCAGTTATAAGCCAAGGAACACCAAGGATGGAAGGCAATCACCAGAAGCTAGGAAGAGGCAAGAAAGCATTCTCCCAAAGAGCCTTCACAGGGAGTATTATTCTGCTGACATCTTGATTTCAAATTTCTAGCCTCTATGAGAGAATAAAATTCTGTTGTTTTACGCTACTCATTTTGTGGCATTTTGTTATGGCAGTCTTAGGAAACTAATATATCCATCACTATGAAAACTGAACCCAAACCAAACACAAACGATGAGTCTTAACACTCATGTGTTAGTAGAGTGTCACAGCAAAAAAGCTCTTGTGTTTTGATCCTGCACAACCTCTTTAAAACTGAGAATGCAGACTCTCAGAAGCCTCTATTTTGTAGAGATAAGATCTATAATAAAAATCCTTGTGTGTACAGAATGAGAAAGCACTGAATTTTTACTCTTGACTGAAGTTTGTAAAGCCTCACACGTGACTCTGAAGGACAGAGGGGCAGGGCACTCCTAATCTCTTGCCAGCACTGACCACAGATGTGCTATCTGAAGGCCTCAGCCTCCTCCATACCTGCATTCCATGTGCTTCCAACAATTTGCAACTGATCTGGTAAAGGACAAGTGAACTTTCTGTATAGTTATTTGAGCGTTATCAGATGTAAGAAGAGATGGCAAACATAAACTTAATGACACTTCTTTCTTTTTCCTTTTCTTTCTTTCTTTCTTTCTTTCTTTCTTTCTTTCTTTCTTTCTTTCTTTCTTTTTCTTTCTTTCTTTCTTTCTTTCTCTCTTTCTTTCTTACCTGTTTTCCATCCAAAAAGAAAGAACTAAGGAGTCCAGTAGAATCATAGTGATGAGCTCAACAGAATGTATGCACAGGGAATAACTCTTCATATCTGGGGTTGGAGATTTCAGAGTAGAAGTGCTAAATAAAGCTAGTAAGGGTTTTTTTTCAGTTTGCCTGTCACATGGCTCATATCATTGAGGTTTATCGAGTCAGCTGTGAGGTAGAATCCTGCAGGAACATAGGCCAATAACAGAGACTATGAGAAAGTTGGTAACTATATGATCGTCAGTGAAACAGGGACACAGAGTGCAAGAAAATTCTCCTACCCCAAAAGTCTATATTAACTAATAATGTGCAATGATGCCTTACACCTTTTTTAAAGACTGGAATCCTATAGCTGCTAAATATATTTAGGTGGCCATAGACACCATGACATTGTATGAAGCCAAAAGTGTCAAAACTGAGGACACCATGTTGGAACTGCTGATCATTCTCATCATTCTAAAAGCTGTAAGTCAAATTTGTACAGCAGATCTAGTTTATTCACTGTATTGCTCAGAGATACACTTGAGGACAAGGGATAAAATGTGAAAGCCAAATATAATAATAATAATACATAGTTCTCAGCACTATTTATCAAGATTAAAAGTGAACATTTTTTTGCTGTGAACCTTAAACTACTCTAAAAATAAAAAGTCTATTAAAAAACAGCAAATGTCCAGAAAATAGGATATGAAAGAATTTAAAATTTCCTTCCTTCCCTTCACACGAAATCTTAGGTTACTGGTAATGTTCTATTTCTTGATCAGATTCTTGTTACATGGAGCGTTCATTTGTGCAAAATTCATTGAGCTCTACCCTTAGGACATTTAAACTCTCCTGCATGTATGTTATTTTTCAATACAATCTTAAAAATGAAAAAAGCGAACATAATCAGCAACAAAAACAATTTGCTTAAACTTGTCACCATGACATTTTACAGACAAGCATATCAGTAAAAGACACAGCTGAGTCCTTTTCAGTGTCAATAAGTTGCTGAAGACTGAAAATTGTCTTAAAGATAACCCAGATCCCAAATCACCAAAAGTGTAAATACAAAAATCCTCATCAAGAATACAAATAAACTAGAGCATTGATGAATCCCAGGTCTTCAATAAAATGGCCAATAGAGCCCAGAAATAGGAAACTGTTACCTTCTTTTAAATGTTTTTATGTGTGCTTATGGTTGTGTTTGCAATTTTTTCTAAGAGTAACGCATAGGTCATTTTATTATACATACAGAAATTCCCATTTGAGTTAAGGGAATCAGACCTTTATCTACAAAATTCATAAAATACGAACCAGCTTTTCCTGGAAGTGAATTAAAGATTTGGAAATAATTTTAGAGTTTATGACAATTTCCAATAGCACCTAATTTACAGCCAGATCTATGTTTATTGGGAAAAGCTGTCTCAAGTTAGGAAGAAAAAGAAAACGTGAGAGTTTGTATGTGTGTGTGAGTGCGTACGCACGTGTGTGTGTGTGTGTGTGTGTGTGTGTGTGTGTGTTTACAGGGAAGAGTTGAGAAAAGAGTTGGGGTACTCTATTGAAAAGAAAGCATTGGAATTTAAGAAGTCAAAGGAGGAAAAATAGGAAATATATTTTCATTTTAATTTGGAGGAAAAGAAAAGTAAGTCATTCTTCCAAAGCAAAACTAAGGGACCTGATTTACAAAAACACTGGTGGTTTACACACCCTTTTATCTCTAACATTTTGCAAGTGCAGGTTGCTGCTTTAATGCAAGCTTTTGCTAAAGCATAAATATTCCTGTTGGAAAGGTATTGGAAACCTTTAAACACTACTGCTGGTGGCCTAATATTCTAATAATGTAGTAGCACTCATGATACCAAAAGTAAATAATTCATAGCCACAATATAGGCTTTCTTTAGTCAAGTTCAAATGAAATATATCACCCTCCTATCCTGGGGAGCTCTACCTGACCAGGGACATTTAACTACAATGAGGAGCAAATTACAACTTGTTTTAAATAGAATGTCAAGGAAATAAACTCTCAACAGAAATGAAAACGTATAAATAGTGGGATCTTGGGATCAGAGAATGTAAACAAGAGAAGGAAGAGAGGATCAATGAACATATTTAGTATGACTGATTGAATTATAAAAATGTAATAAAACGGTTTCATAAATGCTAGAAGATAGTTTACACTATTCCTACTTAGGAGTTTTCTGTTTTTATTTTTTCACGTAAGGTTTGCAACAGGAGATAAAACTCTATTTTCTAAGAGTTTACAATCTACAATCTGGCAAAAAGTATCATTTCAAGAAGCCACAACTGCTGACTAAAAAGGAAGTATTAAAATGAGTTTTTACCATTAGTATTTGTGTAAACTTACTTGCATAGTTGATGCAGATTTAGGTATTATAGGATGATCTTTTTTAAAAAAACAGAATTTAGGATGTGCACTTAAAATTCAATATTTAACATTAAGAAGACGAGTATATCAGTGATTAAGTTAACTTATTGAGGACCTTCTCTAACCTCAATACTCTGTTAAGTACTTTAGGTGATTAGGTAGAAGTGTCTATTTTTGACGAGGAGCTCAATCACATTGTAGTCTGGCAGTGTGTACAACTTCAGTACGTAGACCTGAAACCACTGGAGAGCATTTAGTCTTTCATTTTGGTATTGACTCAATGTATAGAAAGTATTTTTAAAAAGGAGAGAGAGAGTGATTAGTGTCAAGGGAAATTTCAAGGAAGATATGGAACTTAATTTGGTTTTTGAGGGGCCGTTAGAATTCAAGGTGGGTACAGTCAAGGGAATAAAGTAAGTAAAATAACAGGTAAGGGGGAAGCATGGCCCTCCCAAGGGACTGCCCACAGCTATGCACGACTACAGCAGGGGCTGTGTGTAGAAAGGAATAACATATACGTCATGTGCTTGGGTTTGGGGCTGATATTTGAGGAAATGAAAACCAGGTCGGGTAAAAGGAAGTGAGGGCTGCATTTATTATCACAGAACTATTATAGGGTGCTGAAGGTGGCATATGATAACAAACTAGTATTTTCAGAAGATGATTCTGGAGGTGGTTTGCAGCCTGCATTATAGGAAAAGTACCTTCTGTTAGGGAGATAAGCCAAGAGATTCTGACTCTAATCTAGTTGAGAGGTGCTAAGAGTTTGCACTTGGGCTGTGAATGATGGATACAAAAACTCAAATCCGAGAGAGATATTTTAAGGAAAAAATGTCAAGGCTCAGTGATAGGTTGACTATATGAGAGAAAGGTGAAAGACAAGAATAAAAGAAACTGATTTCTAACTTTATTTCCAATGACTGCAAGCATGATGATGCCATGGCTGACAGAAAAGAGAGAGCTGGAATTGGTGCTTTTTGTGAATATAAATAAATCAGCTTAGTCTAGGATTTAGTGAGATTCAGGACCACATGGTTCTGGATGATTTTAGAATATGCAGATACTAGTCTGATTTAGTCTGGGCAACTAGATCCTTCCAGAGGTGAAAGAGAAAGGGCATGAGTAATAATCATGGAGTGCCCTCTGTGAACCAGGGGTTGGATTTTGTGACCTTATGATATTTTGCCTAGATTTCGTTATGTTAATAATTGTCAATTACTGAGCACTTACTATGTGTGAGGTCTTGCCCTAAATACACCTACAGAGATTTTTTTTTTACTCGTTTAATTCTTACAAAAATCCCATAAGGTGCATATCCATTAACTCCATTTTACAAATTAGGAAACAGCTCACAACTTCTTATATGTCTAGCCCAAGATTATACAACTGCTATCTTAGTTGTTGGACAGTGACCATGTTAAGAATCTATCTGATCGGCCTTAGAAGACTCAACCCATTTCTAAAAGTAAACATAAAAGAAATAATGGCATTTGGGAAACCTGTGAAATGAAGTTTCATGCTCTTTGTTTCTCTCTGCAATCTATTTCCCACAGACTCCATTCAGGTAAGTCTCCCTAAAACTCAGCATTGATGAGGCCACAACCCATCTCTTTCACAACTTCTGCTAGCTATGTGCTATATTAATAGAACTTTCTGAGAAGCATAGACATAAGAAAGTAGATTCAGTCTGTTTAAAGGCAATGAGTAGTAGTAGGTAAGCACCAGTTAAGAACTGGTATAAAATCCATTTTATACTAAAATCTTTATACAATGGTTCAAGAAGAAACTATAGATGGCAGTAAATATATAAATATTCTAAGGAAAATATTTTCTGTTTAACCTAGGTACAGCATCATTAAATTAATAAATATGTCCTTAAAATTGCTCATAATTAAAAATCCAAAAGTGCAGAAAAGGCTGAACTTACTTTTGAGAGGGCTACATATTCTTTTGGATAGATGACAACTTTTTTTAAAAATTGTGGAATTTTGTTTCATAAACCAAATACCCGAATGACCTTTAGAGATCATGGTGTGTGAAAAATAAGGCTGAGGTTCTCCAGAAGCCTCAGGACTTAGCAGAGCTTAGTAAGAGGGCAGCCATTTTTTTTTTTTTTTTTTTTTTTTTTTTTTTTACTCTGCCTTTAACCCCTCACTGCTCCTTTATTTCTTAAGTAGAACTAAAGGATTTTTTTTTCATTTTATTTATTTTAGAGAGATAGAGATCAGGGGGAGAGGGGCAAAATGAGAGAGAGAGAGAGAGAGAGAGAGAGAGAGAGAGAGAGAGAGAGAGAATCCTAAGCAGGTTCTATGCTCAGCACAGAGCCCAACTCCGGGTCTGATCCCATGACCCTGGGATCACAACCTGAGTCAAAATCAAGAGTGGGACACTCAACCTATTGAGACACCCAAGTGACCCAGAATTAAAGGATTTGAAGACATTTATAGGTTATATTGTGCCCTGCCATAGTGACAAAGTAATCTTCATATATGCACTGATCTTTACTTAAGATGTCAGGGGTTTATTGTCTGAATTGATTTGGACACGAAATCCTGAGACTTGAAAAAGTATATAGTTTCTTCAGAGGGAACACCCTCTTTCCTACAAAAGCAAGGCCCAATTTCTTACAAGATTGGGGCCAACATTCAGATCAAATGTAAATGTGTGACTAATAAGTGGTTGGGGTAGCAATGCAGATTTGTGGAGCCATAGATGAGAGGGCCATTAAAACATATGGAAGAAAGGTCGGGAAACAAAATGGGATATAAAACAAGAAAATAATTTCAAGATTCATGAAATAGAAATAACAGACTATTCCCAATGGTAACTTTGATATGAGTCATTTCCATAGAATAGAAAGGAGAGGACACTTCATGGAGATTAAAAAATGAAAGGAAGAAATGAGCTAAATAAAGAAAATTCCAGAAGCTCAAAAGCTTTTGCATTAGCAATGCATATTTTATATTTAGCAATGCATGTTTAAGATGAGTACACATTTAAAAGATATTAATTTAAATAAATTAAAAAAGAGAAGAAAAACAAACCTAAGACATTACATTTGAAATTTATGAAGAATGAGGAAATAACTTGAAATATAAAGAAGAAATAAATTCTGATATTGTCCCAATTCAGTTTATTTATTTTTTTTCTATATTAAAAAATTTTTTTTAATGTTTATTTATTTTGGAGAGAGAGACAGAATGCAAGTGGGTTAGGGGAAGAGAAAGAGAGAGACACAGAATCCAAAGCAGGCTCCAAGCTCTGAGCTGTCAGCACAGAGCCCAACATGGGGCTCGAACTCACGAGCTGTGAGATGATGACCCGAGCCGAATTCGGACGCTCAACCCACTAGGCCACCCTGGCACCCCTAATTCAGTTTAAGTCAAGATATAACTAATGAAAGATGCACTATTAAGGGAAAAATAATCAAAACAGGCTTCTATAAGATCTGAACCAAAAACTGCATATTTTACAGATGCTTAGCAAACAAAAATTATTATATAATGTGCACAAATTTTCTAAAACGAAATAGTGTGGTCTTCTTAAAACTGAGGATTTAACACGTTTAAGTAATCCATATGAGTAATTTAAATCATTGTTACACATTTTATTATAATAACCAAACACTTCAAAAGTATAAAACTGTCTTTCATAATTGAGGAAATTTCAAATGTAAATGTAATTTAACTGAGTAATAGCTGAAAATGATTGAAGAAAATGTGTTCGTTTAAAAAAGTACGTAATTGTATTTTTGAAATGCAAGTCACAGTTTGTTTTTCTCATTATCCTGTGTGTTATGCATATGTGTGCTTAAGAAAAATCATAAATGGTTTGTGGGGTATGGTGATCAGGGGCACTACAGAAAAATGTACTTAACTGGAACAGTGCCCTCTACTGTTTTAGTTGCACAAAAGCAAGAACAATTTCTTCTCTAACAAGCGCACTCATGCCTTAGCTGGAAAAACAAAATCAAAATGTTATGTGTGGGAGGGGAAACAATTCCATAAATATTTTTGTACTATGCCATAAAAATGGCATTCTATCTAATTCTCAGAAATCATGTTTTAATGTTTATTTATTTATTTATTTTGAGAGAGAGAAAGAGCACTCATGAGTGTAAGCTGGGGAGGGGCAGAGAGACAGGGAGAGAGAGACAGAGTCCCAAGCAGTCTTTTCACTGTCAGCAGAGAGCCCAGTGTGGGACTTGATCTCACGAATTGTGAGAAATCAAGAGTCGGATGCTTAAATGACTGAGCCACCTAGGCACCCCACTAATTTCCAAAAATTAAGCACAAAAATAGTATCAATATCATCTAAAATCATTTATTCCAGAATTTATTTGAACCAGGTTTTCATAATTATACAAACCAAGTAGAATCCTAAAAGTTCCCAGAAAAGACCAATTTACCTCTTCTTTGTCAACTCTCAGTATCATTATAATGACTAGAGTTTACATCTATAAATATTATATGTAAATGCCACATGTAAAACTGTATCCCTCAAATCATGATATAAGTGAAGAAACAAGGCAACAACATATTGTGAAGAAGCACGAAATAAGTTCTTAGAAGCATCGAGAACTAAAATATTGACCCACTTGCATGTCTACCTAGCCATGTGGTCAACATCAATTTGCTATGTTTCTTGGTCTTGGATCTTCGTTATATAATTAAGTTTTTTTCATCTTTTTACCTTTTTTAAGCCCATAGATTCTGTGATTAAAATACATTTACAACATGTAAAACAAATTTCTTCCAAAATAGCACTGGGGATGGAGGGAGAGCGGAGTTCTACACAGACTATACCCAACACACAGTGCCCACCCCTAGCCATGGCTTTTCATTACCTTCCTGGTAACCCCCCAGAGCTCCCTGGAACATAGCTGGAATCTACATAATGGTAAATTCTCTAAGAATGTCAGTAGTTCTAAGATTCTGGATTCTATGAGGACAAATCTGACTCTGACACTTATCCCTTTGAGAGCCACATGGGATAAGAAGCTTCCATGGTTTTATGCTAAGTTAGTCTAAAATTCTGGATCATCATCCAGGATAAAATTCTTGGAGTGTCGTCATTTTGAGTGAATGCTAGAGATTTGTTTTCCGATGTTACTCACTGTGATCTGACACCAAACACAATGCAGTCCTGTCAGACCCTGGTAACATTTAACCGTCTTGTGGCACTTATCACACTTGGTTGGGCAGTTACCTTCAACCCAGTAATGGTGCATGACCTAGAATAAGAAAAGAACATTGTGATTGAGAGGAGGCATACCTCAACATCACCCTAAGAGAGCAAGTACAGCTACACACTTACATCAGTGTTCTTCTTGGACTTCACATACGTCTTGATGCAAGAAGGCGGCGCTCTAGCCACACAACGCTCATGCACTGTGTACTTGCAAACTGAAAAGAAACACGTATACACATTCAGAGTTAATGCTGGTCCCGAGTGCAATTGTATAGGGAAAGAACGACATTAACAGAACCTCATTCTACATCCACTGCCCCCTAATCAATCCAATCAGCTACATCAAGAAAACGTCTAAGTTGACTGTTTTTACCATGGAATACAAAAGGCCAATTAGTACAGGAAATATTATGCATGTGAAAAACCAAGACTCCTCTGTCATGGCATAGCAGGAAATGCTTAATTAAATCAGGCCTCACTCAAATTTTTCACAATAATTCCCAGATGACAGAAATATTAAAGACAAATTGATGACTGCCAAATGGCTTGGTGTCATTTGCTAGAAGGAAGAGATCTATATTTTACAAAGTATAGGCATGAGGGCAGCTGGAGGGCATGGAAATAAAAGCCCACGAGTTTATGCTATTTTCTCTATTGATTTATCTAAACCTTAAATGGCTGATTAGTCCATTTCCAGAGAATAGATTTCATCATACATGCCAGGCCTTCAGAATAAGTTTATCCCTCACTTGCCATGATGGCACTGCTTGTCCAAAAGGAACCACCTATTCTAAAAGAGCTCTAAATGTATAAATATATAGAATAAAAACTAAATAAAAAATTACTGTGTAGTCCTCTCAATAAGGCAAAAACAAACCACTACGTAGAATTGGAATGAACAATACTAAATTCACATATTTATATAGTAAAACTGTTTTAAAATATCCACAATTTTTATTTCCTTGGTGACTTTGAAGACGAAATCACACTTTTTCTTCTTTTCCATATTGGTAACAATGTTGAGTATTACATTTGTCACACTGTTCAGTTAAAATTTGTGAGCAAAATTCTCACTCTCTCTTTGACGGCACTCACAATGAATTATCATTTTGTTTCATATGCTCCCATCAGTAGAATCTACCATGAAAAATCCTTTTCCTTAAAAGTAACAAAGTTTAGGGGCACTTTGTTGGCTCAGTCAGTTAAGCATCAGGCTCTTGACTTCAGCTCAGGTCATGATCTCACAGTTCATGAGTTTGAGAGCCCCGTATCGGGCTCCACCCTGACAGTGTGGAGCCTACTTGGGATTCAGTCTGTCTCCTCTCTCTCTTCCTCTCCACCACTCATGCTCTCTTGCTCTCTCAAAACAAATAAGTGAACTTTAAAAAAATAAAGTTTAAAAAGAGATTACTTCCTTTGTACATAAAGTATGTTCTAGCATAACTAGCCTCTCAAATGTGGCCACTAGAAACTGCCCTCTGAAGTGACATAAGCCAATTTCACATAACTTTATTAATATCACTTAAACGTGGCATTAAAACATGGTTTTTATGTCAAATGGGACACGTAAGAGGAAGTCAGTTCTCAGATATAGTACCAAAGATGCTGCTACCTAAAAATAGTATCGGAAGCCAGCAGGGCTGTATGGAAGCCAAGTAAGAAATTAGATTTAATATACATGCACCAAAAAATGGGATGTGTTTAATAAACTTGACAGTTTCTGGGATACCTGTGTGGCTCAGTTGGTTGAGCATCCAACTCTTGATTTTGGTTCAGGTCATGATCTCGCTGTTAATGGGTTCAAACCCCATATTGGGCTCTGCACTGACAGCATGGAGCCTGCTTGGGATTCTCTCTCTCCCTCTCTCACTCTGTTCCCCCATCCCTGGTCACATGCTAGCTCTCTCTCTCTGGCTCTCTCTCTCTCAAAAATAAATAAGTAAACATAAAAAAGTACTTGACAGTTTTCAGTAACTCCACACATAGCAGAAAAGGAGATGGTTGGACAAATTGTTGGACTAAGAGAATGGCATATTTATTGATTAGGACACACTATTCCTCTGTTTTAACAGGGTCAAAAGAAAATGTAAACATTTCTCAGGCATAAATATTGTGTATTTAAAAATACTTAGGTGACTTGTTAATAAATTCTTATCTATACTACCAGAAAACTCTAATGGGCAGTACTCACTCAACAGAAAAAAACGGAAACTGTAAGGGTAAGTGTACTGAAATGGAAATAATGGCCACAACTCATGAAGTGGCAACCCTTTGGTTCCCAATATCCATTAATCATATATGAAGGTTTTCCTCACGCTAGCATTAAAAATTACTTGCCTGAGCTTTAAGATTAGTTTGTATCCTTAATTTGAATGCAAATTAGTAATTGATTAATTTAATTGTTCTTAAAAGACCTAAAAGAAATGTCTCATGATAGGAAGACAATGTGAATTAAGTGGCTAACTTGGAAAAAAAGGGCAAATATGAGTAAGATAAAAATATGAGAAACCAGTGGGAATTTTCATAATAGTCCCAGAAGAAATGGGAATCATACATAAATCAAACTACAATGGAAAGAAAATGGCTACTCAATTGGAAAATGTCCTTTGTTCTTTTCCAAGGGGAAGGTTTCTCAAAAGTGAAGAAAGATAAAACCAGAGAGACCTAAACATTTAGGAACATATTGCAGGGAAACATGAATCCTAGGTACAGGAAAGGTCAGAATCATTTCTTAGGTCTCCATCTACAAATAGGACTATTCCATGAAATCAACCTTTCCTCCAGGTGATGACGTCCAGGCAAAGTAAATATACTCACAGGAACAGCAGAGGCCCTGCTTCCCCACACCAATCAGCATGTTCAGGCAAAGATTGCAGTAGGCAGGTTTGTTAAAGTGTTTGAGTCGCCACACATGCTGTCCGTCATCCTTCACGTTCTGCGCAGGACGCAAAAGAAACAGATTTCACTTAATGAAATAAACAGTGGAATATGCAAGTGCCAATAAAATTCAGAGCTGGACTGAGGCATTTGAAGACAATCTGTTATTTCATCCCTGACTTTCTCCAAGATCGCCCAAGAGTCTAGAAAAACACATGTGCTCTAGTGGAATGAGATCCGCTAACACATCTCGGATACTATAGCAACGCACACATTCTTGTCTAATGTCAACAGTTCAACAGCATGTCCCAAACCATCATAATGACCTGGCAAACCGAGCACTCCCTAAGAAAGGGGACATGCTTGCCTCGCCTTTGAAAATTTTATCCTTAGAACAATTCCAGAAAGAAGTAAATGAATAAATAAAGAGAAAACGCTCTTCTTGAGTGGAAAAGCCTGACAAATACAAACTTGGAAAGAATGTTAACCCTTGCTTAGTAGTAGGAATATTCAAATTTCATGATAGGGGGTCTTAAAGGAGGCAGAGGAATGGATGGAATGGGGTGGGAAAGAACAATTACTTAAAGGTAAGTTATTGGTGTTATTTTAAGACTTCAGTTGAGGACTACTTACACCTTATAATTTACATTAGTGTATTTTTGTATGTCACAGCTAGCAAAATTTAAAAGATAAACTTTTTTAAGGACTTAATTATATTATTATCGGACTTAATTATATTATCATCTTGTTTATTCCTCTTCCATAAAATATGAGTGATTTTGATCTCATAGAAAGGTGCTAAAATATTAAAACTGTATTATGCTATTTATTTATAACAAGCACTATAGTTATTTGCTATAATAATCTTAAGTTTGAGTTAAATCACACTTTTCATAACAATTATAATTATGATTTATTCTTCTAAGTAAAACTATATAATATCATAATAGCTATTTCTCTAATAGGTATTTAATTACATCTATATTGTTCAGACTGAAGTAAAATGAAATACTAAGATGCTCCTGAATCTCTTGAATTCCTTACAAGAAGGTCAAGATACTAAATGAAATTATTAAATACCATTACTGTTGTTACTATCATTTTCTGTCCTTGCAGAACATGTACACCATTCACCAAATTCTATCAAACTCAGATTAATTTTAGGCATCACTTATTCAATGGCAACCATTATAGGACATGATATTTCACGTTAGCCTAGTTATTATATTTTTCAGAACACATTCACCTAATAAAACTTTTTGATCACCTACTGTGTGCTGTGACATGAATACATTTTCCATAGTGGTGGGACAATATAAACATGTCCATATCGTTTCATTTTTCTTTATACTAAAATATTAATAATAATGCTTCCTGACCACCTTTTTTTATTTCCAGTGAGGAGATAAAACCATCAGATTTAAAATACTTGATTAAATCCATAGTAACTAACTCTTACATTAGAACCAGAAATGTCAAATTTGCATCATAATATGAAACATTAATGAAAATGTTTCCTGGGAGATAATTCTCCATGGGTGTCTTGAATTTCTGCACATTTTGTAAGCAGAAGAACTGTCATTTTTTCCAGGTTATCTTTGTAAAGATATTTGAAAAACAGGTAGCCTTGGACAATAGAGAAGGATCTCCCTACAGAGCAGAGGGCAGTTTTACTTACTGTCCAGTATAATAAAAATAATCTCTCTCTTCTAAGAAAAGGTTAAGCAGGTTTGTTTATTGCACATTATAAAAGATTTAGTTTCCCCGAGCCAGGGGATCCAAGCTCTGAGGCTGTGCACAGTGATTCCTTGTGACATGCTCCATCACCTGTGTGAGACTATAGGCCAAGAGAACTGGCTCAAACATGCAGCTCCTACCTCTTGCTGTGCTATAAATAAATGTCCTTTGTTTCTGACCCAGGTGTCTCATGTCCTCTGCCAGCATACATGAAACTTGAACAAGCTAACTTGCTAATGTGCAAGTAGGGAACTTCTTAGGCCCTTCACAGTTCTGGACAATGTTTAGTTTTTTTTGTTTTTTGTTTGTTTGTTTTGACAAACAAGCTGTCAACAAAAGCAGTTATGCTAAGGGTATTGTGGAGAGGACATCAGAAAACACTGGTGTTTTAATTTTCTTCCACAACTTAAGAAATAGTTTTTATAGTGGTGCCTGAGTGGCTCAGTCAGTTAAGTGCCCAACTCTTGATTTCGGCTCAGGTCATGATCCCATGGTTTCATGAGCTCAAGCCCTGTGTGGTGCTCTGCACTGAGAGTGGAGATTGAGATTCTCTCTCTGCCCCTCCCGGCTCATGCTCTCTCTGTCTCTCTCAAAATAAATAAAATAAAATAAGAAATAGTGTTTATAGTACTTTCTGAATCCAGTTCTAATTTGTTTGAGCCATGAGATTTCTAGTGTTGTTATTATATGAATGGAACATTTTATATATTTGTTTAGCATTGCTATGTTTTTCAAACTGTCTGTATTTTAAAATTTCTATTCCTTAAAATAAGAATAAAACATTCTAAGTGAAAAGTTTAAGTGAGGGGGTTGTTAATTTAATAGATATAGATACAGATATAGATATAGATACAGATACAGATATAGATACAGATACAGATATAGATATAGACACATAGCTATAGATAGGTAGATAGAAATAATACATAGATATAGATAAAATCAGGTTAAACAAACATTCTTAAGTGAAAAGAGGAAAGAAAAAAATATGGAATTTTAATACATATTACTGTTCTTATAATCCTTGTCATTTTATTTTTAAATGAATGTCCATTACATGTGAATAAGCCTCATCTTGTTGAAGAGCACATATGGACTAAGTTAGCTGGCATTTTCCTTATCAAAAAATAAACAAGTCTGAACGTGGGTGTTCTGTCAATCAGAACACTTAGCCATGTTACAGGCTGTAACTGATGTACAAATCCATTACCCAGACATAAAATACTTTACCAAAAAACAAATTAAATAGCTTTATAGCTCTTAACCGGATACATTGCCAAAATATGCAAAGGATGAAATATGTATGTGACTTCAAGAGAAGAAATTGAAACCAGGAGCCAACTATTTCTCAGCAGTGCAAATTATACTCCAGCCCTCTGTATTTTCATGTCTTGTCTTGTTTGTCTTATTAAACTTAGTGGGGGACAGGGAGAATCTGTCCCTTATTATATTCTATCAGCCAGTAGAGCATGTCCCTAATAGTACTTCTCTTGCAAATAAATATTTATTGTCATAGAAAGGAATTCATCTTTTTAAACAAGAAATGAAGAGAAAAATCCAGAAGGCTTGATTCCTGGCCTACTATGAAAATGTGGATAAGCCATTTCACCTCTCTTCCTATTTTCCTCTCTAATAAAATGGAAACACCTACTTTCCTCTCCCAGGCTGTGGTGTGAGGTTTCATTATACAATACCTGTGAAGTCAATTTAGCTCCTCAGAAGATTGGTGTTATATAAACAGCAAATATTATTACTATCATTGGGTTGAGTTGTAACATCCCAATGTTTTAGCCAAAAGACTTGAGAAGGATGTTTGTAGGTTTACTATACTTTGTTTCATAAAAAATCTGTTCTGTTTTTCATTACCAGACATCACTTTTAGTAGAAATTTCCTCCTGATATTTACAAAACACTGTATTTTATAAGTGAAGTGGTTCAGTTCTGTGAACTGATTATGACAGAGAACCACTTAATGAAACGGAGGCAAGTTCACACAGAGAAAGAGCCCTAAATTCCTCTTCCCTTTTTACTCCCTAGAAGTCAAAAGGAGGTTTCAAAGGCAAGAATGCCCCTTGGAAATTTTTGGAAGCTATTTCATGACCCTAATGATTTCTAAAGTTTTAGTTTTTCCCTAAATGCATCCAAGATCACATATCATGTTCAAGTGAACTAGGGCTACTATAAATAATCTCATTTTTTCAGAAGACCTGAAGGAGAAATTTACTAATGCCATAGCCAAAATGCCCCTAATCCCCATACCGGGCCACATCCCTGTCTGTTTCAGCTGACTTCACTTAAGACACTTTCAAGAGCAAATGTTGCAAATTAATTCCAACTTATTAAATAATAATGGCCATTCAATTACCTCCCTTTTCTGCTCAAGGTCTCCAAAAAGATATAACAATATGTAAGAAAATGCTCTTTAAGACAGAAAGATGAGTTACATCAGATCTGGGCAAAGAGAATGCAGAGAGACAGTTTAAAATTCTGAGTAGAGTTGCAATCAACGGCTTATCTCCAGATCCCATTTTTAAAAGCCAGGCTCAGGACCTGCCATTCTTGGGTTCAAATGCAAATCCAAGAGCACATCACAGCACCGAGCTGGCGTCCTTGAATGACCCAACTTGGAATCTCAAGAATTATTGCATTTATCCACTTCATAAATCCTTTCTAGATTGAGCAATGCATAAACAGCAGAACAACAGCTCAACCAAATTAAATTTAAAAAATAGAGTGTGAAGCATTAGTTTTCCAAATATAGCTTAGTCTATTAAGAATGCATCATCTTCGGCTCTCCATTATACTCAGAAATTTCATCAGGAAATAGACTTCATCAGAAATCAGGAGGCACACCAAGTGGTTACTTTTACTTTGCTGAGTCAGCTGAAAATATGTGTCCTAAGACATTCTGATCAACAGCAAAGTTTAAATGATGTATAGTATTTAAAGTCCAGGATTCTGAGAACACATAAAATGAAATGAAAACATATATCCACTCAAAAGCCATACATGCCAGATGTGGGCACTACAATCCAAGACTAAGAAGTTAAGGTATTCTTATCTTAAGCCAGGCTCCTACTTAAATGTGTATTTCTGTTTTTATGATAATATGAATTCAGGAATTTTTCTGAAAAACCTAATAATGATCCAAGATTACTGATTTTAGGAATTGCAGCACTATGAATTATCTTGTTTATCTAAAAAAAAAAAAAAAAGAAAGAATAACTGAGTTGAAAGAATATTTGAAAAGGAAAGGAATATTGTTGCCTAGTTTCTTTTTATGTATCTAGAGAGAATGAGTGGCTGGCACAAAAATGACCTAGTTAGTTAGTTAGTAACAGAGCCAAGGTAAAGATCAATTTGATGAAGTTCACTGCTACCGTACTATCTCTTCATTAGTCTACATGTCTTGTTGGGGTTGTCTAACTGAGCTAAATAAAAAGATATTAGATTCCTTTCTCCTAAATGACTAAATATAAATTAATACTCTTTCTGTTTCTAATATGACAGATAAGCGACAGAATAAATCATGGGTCAGAAAACTATGGCCTGTGGGTAAAATCTGACTAGCAAGCTGTTTTTGTAAATAAGGTTTTCCTGGAACACAGCTTTGCTCTTTCCTTTACTTAGTTCCTGTGATTACTTCTGTGCCAGCCATATGGTGGAAATGAGCAACTGCAACAAAGACCTTATAAATAAATGACTCTGCTTCAGGTATAATAAAAATCACAAGCGACACCCAAACTCTCAGTTTTCCTTCAGATGTAACAGACTGTACCATTTCATACTGGGTTTGCTAAGTTTCATGGCCTTCTTTTTTTTTTTTTAATTAAAAAAAAATTTTTTTACATTTATTCATTTTTGAGAGACAGAGAGAGACAGAGCACAAGCGGGGGAGGGACAGAGAGAGAGGGAGACACAGAATCTGAAGCAGGCTCCAGGCTCTGAGCTGTCAGCACAGAGCCTGATGCGGGACTCGAACTCAAAGGCTGTGAGATCATGACCTAAGCCGAGGTCAGATGCTTAACTGACTGAGCCACCTAGGTGCCCCTCATGGACTTCTTATAATAGAAAAGAAATGACTCTTATTCTCTAGCATTTGATATAGAATCAGGTTCTGATAAACTACATTTGTGATTTTGCTGCCAAAACAGATAGTACTTGAAATAGAGTAAATATTTAAAGTCTATTGATGGAGAAAAATAAACTACCATGAAATCACAACTGTTCTGCTTTGCATTAGAAGTAAGGATTTCTCTCCCAGGACAATGTTCTTATCTGTGTAATTTGGCTAGTACACCACAGTCACTTTCAAATGCACTGCGGTATTTAACAAGCACTATCAATTAGAATCTACTCCCTGAGCTCATAATTGACAGAAGACAAGAATGTATAGGACAACATAACAAGACTGGCTGCACAATAAATAGCTGGATTCAACCTAAAGCTTCTAGATTTCCAATTTGATTAGCAAAAGGGGGGGGGGCTTGGGGGCTGGAAGGGGGAAATGGCATCATGAATCAAATTCTCTACAGGTAATAACATAACACATTAACTGCCTACAGAAAAGGAAATAAATCTCAATTACTAAAAAAAGGCCCTCATCACTCAGTTGTCATTGTGTCATTCCTGCTTTGTATAACACTTTCCATGCTTCGGAATTAAAAAGCTGTTTCTAACAAATAAATGCTCTGTTTTGTGATCATAATTACATGGCTTATACATTTTATTAAAAGACAATTTAAAACATTATTGGCTTATTCTTTTTTAAAAAAGCAAAGGAAAAGGGATATTACTCTCAGAATTCTTTAGAGAGGAAAAATTCCATCTCCTATTTAAGTTGATCAGTAAATGTTAAACGATGTAGCCATGCCATCTAGTGGCTTTCACTGGAAACACAATTTTGGAACATAGGTCTGGTTACTACTTTGAAACCCTAAATGGATTTCTCCTGTTAAACTCCAAAAACATCTCATATTACTAAAAACACAAAATATAAACTTAATAACATGATTATAAAGTATATTAGGTATGCTTAGCCTGATAGAAATTCATGACAAAGAATTTTCATTCAGTTGAAATAAATTTACTGCTACATTAGAAACCGATGAAGTATTGTATTTGTTTAAAATAATTTGAATTAAATCTATCAGGACTTGTGGATTGTATTTACCCATGCTATTTTCACAACCTTATAAATAATATATATATGTGTGTGTATATATATATATATATATATATATATATATATATTTATAAAAAATCTAAACAACTGTTTCCTTAGAAGAACATCATTTCAAAATCTTTATGTAATATTTTAAAAATAGATGACTAAGTTTGCATTTCTGCATTTTGCTGTCCAGCATACCAAATACCAAATAGTGTACTTACTCATTCCCATACATTCTCTCATACTAAAATTTCCATAAATATTTAGAATAAATGTAATTGTAGCTTTAAAAATATAAAATTCTCTTTGAGGGAAATGTTATTATCAGAACATCTTGACTAGCATATGACAACTTTTTCTGTTTAAAGTATACCTTACTCCTTAAAATGTTAACTTTTGTTAATTTTCTTTTTGTTTTCTCCTGATTTATTTACATATAGTTTAATCAGGTGTATTAAACAATTAAACAAATATTTAAAATATAGAGATATACAACAGGTTCTTACCAAAAGATATCAGGTTATGTATTGTATGAGAACATCAGATATAAGAAAAAACTGCCTCATTAATTTTCAAAATGTAGAAATATATATCTATTAACAATAAGATCTACTTTGTTTTAATAAATTATTTACTTTAAGGATAACTTCCTTGTATATCACCTATTAGCAATTTTTCTTTGCCTTCCTATGACCATATCTAAAATCCTATGGGCCTCATGAGGGGTAAGCTTAACCTAAATGTGAAAGAATTTGAACATTCAGGTGAAAAAGAGAGAAACGCTAGTTTCCTAAAGCCCACATATATATTCCCACACCCATATGTAAAAGTGTACAAACATATTTGTGTATATTCTCATATGTCTTACAAATACAGACTGTAAGATTTCACGAGGGCTTTAAAAAATTTGGTCTCTTCTCATAAATATGGAGAACAAAAAGAGGGTTACTAGAGGGGATATGGGAGGGGAGATGAGCTACATGGGTAAGGGAAATTAAGGAATCTACTCCTGAAATCATTGTTGCACTACATGCTAACTAATTAGGGTGTAAATTTAAAAAAAAAATTAAAAAATATTTTGGTCTCTTGAGTAACTGTGGTATAGTCTTGAATCTGCAACGTTGTTAGCTCTGGTAACAAATAAGTAGGAGAAGTTTTGGAGTCAGCAGCAAAGTGGTGGACGTGATGTTCTTGCATTTCAAAATTCTAAATATTTTATGTGTTATGGTGGTTTCCATAAGTAATGTTCTCTAAATCTTAGTATACATTTTATTATATGCACATTAGAATTAATTCTTTTTATTAATGCTACATACAAAAATCCAATAGTGACTCATTGACTTTGATTACTGAAATTGACATCAAGACCCGGCAGCAAGATTCAGTTTCAAACTCACTGTTTTATCCCATTCTAAACTTAGGTTCATTTATTTTCTGGCAAACCACTTTTTAATTACCACTGGAAGCAATGATATAAGAAAACTTTTGATAGGCTTAGAATGAAAAGCTGGCTGATCTGATGATACGTAAGAAAAAATTATGTTTCATATATACTCTTAACTACCTCAGTATATAATTGGCTTCTCCAAGTATTGGTTATCAATAAAATAGATTTTCTTCATGGGGATGGTGATTATGGAATGAGAAGGAGCACCACAAGAACCACAGACTGTAATAATATTGGGGAGTTTCTTGCAGTAAATAAAATGAGAAGGTCAATATTTTTTTTCAAACTAGATCATATTTTAAATAGAGAAAAAAAGAAATTACATATTAAATAATAAAGCAATACCTAAAATGAATCAATGTGTTTGTGGCAAGTATTACTCACAACTTATTATGACACTGCACTGTGGTATACTTATTAAAAGGTCCAGGCACTCACTACATGCTTAATGACAGAAAACGGCCAAATCAATTTATAATCAAAATGTGTAATGGAGCACCCCACTGACTTACCACCAGGCCACCCTCTTTGTGTAAATGCTTACATTTTCCAAGCCCAGGAGCACAAGAAGTGGAATTGTTGTCATTCCTCCTTGGATCCATTCCTCCAGAGAGACTGTTCCATCATGATCATAGTCTATTTCTTCCATCATTTCATGGAGGATCTGGAGTAGAAGAGATGAGGGAAAGCTTGCAGTGAATCAATAAAATGCATTTCAAAAGAAAGAATAAAGCATTGCAATGAATTAGCTAAAACAAACTGACCAGCAACTAACTGCAGAGTAGAGATAAATACCTAGGTAAATTGGTACAATGTTAATCCAAAAACTGTGGATATCGTGGCTTTGTTATGATTTCTGGAACTTGACCACCTATGATGTTCAACTTGTAGGAATAACTGCTTAACTTTTTAATACTTCTCAGTGAATGATACAGCTAAAACAAGAGGGTATCTTTAATTTAAGGGTGAAAGTGGTCTTTAATTGCTTTCTCTAGATTTTTAAAATTCATGTATATGCCAGAAAATGTCTGAACAAATTAACTTCATGGCAAAGAGCTGAAGTAATTCTTTGCTAAGTGGTAAGGGGTGGAGGAATTAAGTTGCTTTTAATTGTCTATCAGAACTTAATAAATCCAAGAAGTTAAATCATCAAGTCATTTTTGATTAGGTTTCTTTTCTAAAGTTGACTTGTATAGAATGTCTCAAAATGTTCTCTATAGTGTTTGTTGGTAATACAACTATCTCTTTTACAGTGGTAATATCAGTATTTAATCCAATGTGTTTAATAAGTATGTTAATTTACTGTAAGCTTTTTCAAAGAGCATCCAGAATGTATACTAAGTATCACATAGGGGCTGTTAATATTACATTAGCAGAAAGTATATGTGTGTTCCAAACATATTACCCTTGCTTTCTGGGGAGATGAAGTATTTCCATCTAATAGCACCAAAATGCTAATACAGAAATTTTAATCAATTCAGAAAAAAAAAGATACATGGAGAGCATTAGAACAAAAATTTGAAAGATGCAATAAATGAAATACTTGATATGTTGATACAGTGTTGTTTGCCTAAAAACTCCTGAACTTAGTTGATTGGTGTGGTTCCTCACGAAGTATTTGAAAATCAGGTTATTTTCCTTCATACACACCTAAAGGTAGGTACTGAGAAACAAGAGAATTTTTGGAACAAATAGTGCTGAAATAATCATTTTATTATTCTCCAAATGAAAAACAGGGGAAATTATTTAGAATTTAGCAAAAAGGTAGAAGATACTGTTAAAATCTCCTGCCCCTTGAACGTACTTTGATGAACTAGTAGAAAGAATAAATAAGAAGAAAACTAAAACACAGAGCATTGTTTCAGGTGGTTGTACCTCATACATCTAATGTTAGAGCCTGGGTTCATTTTTTAAAAACCTTTTCCAAGGACGTCTCAATATTCCCCATTAACTGCCATGAACCTCAAATGTTCAATTGTTTTTATTCATATGTGTAAACTTATCAGGTGTCTGACAATGTGTACAAATGTACACACTGGTTTAAAACAGGCAGAGTTGGGGCGCCTGGGTGGTGCAGTCGGTTGAGTGTCCGACTTCAGCCAGGTCACGATCTCGCGGTCCGTGGGTTCGAGCCCCGCGTCGGGCTCTGTGCTGACAGCTCAGAGCCTGGAGCCTGTTTCGGATTCTGTGTCTCCCTCTCTCTCTCTGCCCTTCCCCTGTTCATGCTCTGTCTCTCTGTGTCTCAAAAATAAATAAACGTTAAAAATTTTTTTTTTTTTTAAACAGGCAGAGTTGCCGAATCATTAGGCAGGATGAGGCATGCCGTTCCCCATGATGGCAAACACACTGCACAAGGTAAGTCATTTTATCTTCACTTTCTACTATTTATACTACTCACAGAGGTGACAGATTTATCAGTGTGTGCTGCAAATGACAAATAATGCCATACAGTTTATTATTTATATTTTCTAGTAGGGATCTGTCATAATTAGACGGCCCAGCCACCAACTGTTCCCTTCCTCAAATCATCCACATCTCCCTTTTACTCAAATGTACAGCCTGCCAATATTTTGGGGGAGAGAAAGCAGTAGTGCCGCCTTCAGCTTTAAAACCTAATATAAAAAACATCTTCCTTCTTTCCATGGCTCCAGTGAGGACAAGAGACTTGACTGAAAGATGTACCATATTTACAGGTATTAAGGTGAGTAGGATGGACAAAGCTATTTTAGATGAACATAACCCCAAAGGACAAAAGAACTTAAAAGTCCCTTAATTTCAGTGAAAATAGTACTAAGATGAATCAAGCAGTAATCTTAGAATTAAATACCATTCTTTTATTATTGAATATAAAAACTGCAACCTTGTTCATGATATGTGCTATGCATCATGTGCACAGCATGTGTATTTCCACATCCCTCAAAAAAGAAAAACCAGTTGACTTAAAACTTGGAAACCTCAATCCCAGTAAGAATGGTGCCCTCCTTTATAGGTGACATTGCATATAATTTTGTTGTAATTTACTGGCGTTAGTTTCCAAAGCAAAGGGAATGCTATCTCAGCTCTCCTATCATATAATCATGTCATTATCATGCCGTTATAAGGCTTTTAAAATTCATATAAAATGCAAGCCATTAAAATAAATTGATTTCTATTTGCTTAACTCATTTATAATTTTCTCGACTTAGTTGGTTTCAAGAATAAACTAAAGTCAATAACATACTTATCAACTCTCCCCAAAATATTACTTGTAGCAAAAGTCACAGATTCTAATCAAGTATGTTTTAATATACATTTGAATAATGCTGTAAAAATAAGGTTTTTTTTTCATTTTTTTTAACATTTTATTTATTTTTGAGACAGGGAGAGACAGAGCATGAACAGGGGAGGGTCAGAGACAGGGAGACACAGAATCTGAAACAGGCTCCAGGCTCTGAGCTGTCAGCACAGAGCCCGACTCGGGGCTCAAACTCACGGACCGCGAGATTGTGACCTGAGCCGAAGTCGGCTGCTTAACCAACTGAGCCATCCAGGCACCCCAATAAGCCATCCAGGCGCCCTCTTACAAGCATTGTTAGATACCATTTCTTTAAACAATAGATTATAATTTTCTAGCTCTATCTTTAACCAGCTTAAGTGCTACAGGGAAGTTACTTTAACATTCTGAGGTCTCAATTCCTCATCTGTAAAATGAATAAAATAGTAGTATCTACTTCAGAGAGTTGCAAGTGTTGAATAACATATAATACAGGGAATAATACAATGCCATACACAGTAAACTATCATCTTCTTGATTGAGTTCACCTTCTTTTAGAATCAATATTTAGCTATTTCCATACGAGGAAAATCATAGAGATCATGAAAAACACACATCATTTCTGACTTTTTTATGACAAGGCACAACTTTGGCAGTGTTCATCAGCAGCCTGTTTACCGACAGATATTTGAGGCCACCATTCAAATTAATTTCCATGAAGAAGAAAAGGAAAAGTTACTGTTTAGAACTCCAGAACAGCACATACACATTTTCTTGTTCAGAATCCATTTTCAGCACTGAATAGAAAGAGTAACTTAGAGTTATCAAAGGAAAATATCAAATGACAGGAGTATCTTCAAGTTCCAAAAACAAACAAACAAAACAAAACAAAACAAAACCCAAAAGACAAAGGGGTCTTTTAGAATGTAGCCAACAGTTAAACCATTCATATACCTACTGGATTAAGTTCAGTGACATCCCATTCAAGGTACTCTGCGACATGCATCATCTGACTGATGATATTTTCTAGTTCCTGGAGAGAAGAGAGTGGGGGGGGGTGGAGAAAGAGAGAGAGAGAGAGAGAGAGAGAGAGAGAGAGAGAGAGAGAATATGGATATGAATACAAGGTCTTTGTAAGTTTTTCAAACTTTTACTTACAAGAATTGTTTTCTTTAACATGTAGCTCAAAAACTAAAGGAGTTACATGATTAATTTATACCTATTATATAAAATTTATATATCTATATAGTAATTTATATACACATGTAATATATCCTTTTAACAGTCTGATTAACTATACATAAAAGATGCACTTGAATACAAATTCATTTTGTACTTTGTCTAGAAATCTTCACCAGGAGAGGGCACCAACTGCACAAAAAAAGATTTTCTTCCAAAAGATTTTTTTTTTAAGGAAGAAAATCTGTCTTGGGAAAGAACATCTGATCAAAGAAGAGACATGCATATTTTCACAAGATGTGATGTTTAAGTCACCAAGCATCCTGACCCTATGGCTTGGAAACAGGTGTGGAAGGATGAAAGGAAGTGTTTGAGGGCAACTGAGAAGTTTATTTTTATTCCGATACACTGAGAATGTATACTGACTGTTCTAGTCATTAAGTGGTATAATTTGCTCTGCTAGAGGTGCGTTCAAGGGTCAAAGTTTAGAGGCTAAGTACATGTAAAGTTTATTTTATGAGGAAATAGAATTTTAGTTAGAATCTTCATATTATTCTGCTCAAGTGTCAACTCTTTGAACAATGGCTAGTTAATACATATGACTTGACTAAACAAATTAAAGCATTTGCTCATAACTATTTATTTAATGCTTTAATTGTTCCCTGTATCCAGAATAGATTAAATATGCTTTTTAAATGCTAGTAATTTTAAATGTAGTCAATGACGTAATTAAAATTGTTGTTACAGTATAATAATGTAAAACTTTATACTTCTTATAGTATAAAAGAATAAGGTTTGAAAGCATATTAATCAAAGATAACTCTACTCAATCTAATCTCTAATCTACTAATCTCAGTCTCTGATCTAATATATGTACTTAACATTCATAAAGTGAAGAAGGAGATATGGTAAAAGAGGTTTTCTTTTGGGAGATAATGGATCCCTATAAAAAACTGATGGAAGCTACCCTACCATTCTCTAGAAAAATGTAATCATGAAAATGTTGCTTGTGTAACACAGGTTGCCCCCAAAAAACATACAAATATGAATGTGTTTACTTAATACAGATAAGAAAAAATTTAAACTAGTGTACCTTGGAATTATAGGCTAGAATTGTGCGTGTGTGTGTGTGTGTGTGTGTGTGTGTGTGTGTGTGTGTGTTACTCTGTCTTTGCCTACAAATATATGCCTTAGTGGTTTAGAAAGGTTAAACGTCCCTGGATATGCTTTTAGGAACAGAAACTATTTCTAGTGGACTATTATGTAGGCATGTTTAATTGACATCAGATAAGTCAACTAACCTAAGACTCGGTTTCCTCATCAGTAAAATGACTATTCTAATCTTACCTAGTTCGTAGAGTTGCTGCAAAGAGTAAACATGCTATGATATGAAATACATTTATGCCACCTGGCATAGTGCGAGGGATCAATAAATATTAACTAGCATTATTACACAACAGTGGTCATTTTTCAAAGTATCAATTTTCCTATGCCTTGCCTCCACTATGTGAAGTGTTATACCTTTACAATTCTAAGACAAATGACATCAGCATGTGCAATTTCAACCTGACAGTGAAGGCAATATATTGTTGTAGTAGGTTGTATGGAGAAAACCATAAAAACAAAATTTAGACCCTTAATTACAAAACAGACTACTTGAATCATAAATAAATTTATTTACCCCCAATTCATTGTTTAATATTGTATGTATAGTTATAAATATTGTTGGAAATATACTGTATGTTAACAACAACAACAAAAATGGCCAGAGACCAAAAAAGCATTTAATTTAATTTTCAAATCAGCTGCCAAACCATGGCTAAAAGTCTAGTAAAGAAACATCTTTTTAATTTAATTAAACAGAAACATTAAATAAAACAAATTTGCATTGAAATATAATCTGTATCAATATAGTCAGAAGTGCTACAATAAGCATATGGAAATATCTAGAAAAGTCTAAACTCCTAGCTGTGAAGTGCCACCAGAAAATGAGCAAATGTATCATGTAGCTTAATATTCCTAAATGGAAAACTGCACACTACCAGGCACTTAAAAATGATAGCATTTGAAAAACTGGAGGGACTTAAATAAGAAATCCTACAATCACAGCATCAATTTAGATGGGTGGTCATTTCCTAAATTAGGAATTATACGTTTTTATCTCTCTCTGGAGAAGCTAATGTGCCATTATCGTACTCAGCATTACATAAATATGTATCCAACTTCATTGCTTTGCCTGTAGAATTCTGTTTGGTTCTGTTAGAGGGAAGTATATCAGATGATGAGAGAAACTCACTCATTATCAGAAGTAATGCTCATTTTAATCAATTTAAAAATATCAAAACATTTGTTTTTTAATGTACCTGCATGCTTCAAAATTTCCACAACCTGATATTTATTATTTTATTAATATTCTTATATTTCCTTTATGGAATAGGCAATGATATAATATGAAAAATATATGATTAGGAAATGTAAATGCATTATTGGATGGAACCTGAAATGGATTTTCATTTGAGGCACTGATTCGTGCAGTAAAATTAAGAATCTAACTACTCTGAAAACTAACACTTATTTGTGTATATTACAAATAAAATAAACATTTAATTATTCATTTCAATTAAGTCATACAGAGATTGTATTTTTTTCCTATTGCTTTTTATGACTAAAATGATAAAGAATACAGTTTGCATTTATATTAGATGAGACATTTTAAAAAGGAGAGTTGGTCAAATCAATTTTTAAATATATGTATGTATTTTAACAGCATATATATGACCAAAAGACTTTAAAATGTGGCAAATGATAACATGATTGAATTGACTTTATAATTTCTTTTAATTCTACTGGTATTCTCGATAATTTCCTTAGTGTCAAACCTCAGATTTTTTTTTTTCTTTCTAGATCAATGATCTCAACTTTCTCTTGTATTATTCAAACAAGGTTGGGGTCTTTTTTTATCGTCCCATGCATAAAAGTCACTTTTTTCTAGTAAAATAATTCAATAGAACAATTGTAATCCTAACAGCCTTTTCAGGTCATTCTCTTTCAAAAATTCAGATGATAAAAATGCTGTGTGAGTGCATAGAAATTATATTAAGTGTGTCTTCTGTGGTAATAGCTATAAATTTATTCATTGCATTTTTCAGAACAAACTGCTTTGAAATTTTCACAGAAAATTTGAAGAAAAAAAATTACCGAGCTGTCCAGGAAGCCATTCCCATCTGTGTCATAGAGGCGAAACATAACTAGAAATAAAAGAGGTGTTGAAAAAAATATTATAGGTGAGTGAGATCAATGTTAGGATAAGACAGATTCTTCAAAATTTATTTTCTGTTGAAAGCAAATATTCAGGGGCGCCTGGGTGGCGCAGTCGGTTAAGCGTCCGACTTCAGCCAGGTCACGATCTCGCGGTCCGTGAGTTCGAGCCCCGCGTCGGGCTCTGGGCTGATGGCTCAGAGCCTGGAGCCTGTTTCCGATTCTGTGTCTCCCTCTCTCTCTGCCCCTCCCCCGTTCATGCATGCTCTGTCTCTCTCTGTCCCAAAAATAAATAAAACGTTGAAAAAAAAAATTAAAAAAAAAAAAAAGAAAGCAAATATTCAATCCTCTCCTACTTAAAGCAATTGATCTATGGGATGATTTCTCAAACTAATTTGCAAATGAATTCATCAGTTAACAAAAATATGAAATATCAGATACAAGGTCTATCAATTTTTGTTATGTATCTAGAAAACACTAAGAGGTACTATTCTTTGCTCATTTTTTTTATTACAAGATCATTAAATGAAAACTCAAAAATGAAAGAAGGAGTTTAGACATTCAGAATGCAGATATTAAAGGGCAGAGTGAATAAGAAGAAAGATGTAATTTGGAGGTGTGTAACCCAAATTCGGAACATGCGATCCTCTAGTACATGAGCATAGTCAAACACTGTTTTCTTCTCTGTAAAATGAGAACAAATACCCTGTCATAAAACACACTTGTGAAAGTTAAGTGAGGTGATACACATAAATGCATATCCAAAGCTGTCGGTCAGTACACAAATGTAAGCCCTTGTTTTGATTGATCCCTAAGCAGTATGGGAAAGGATTAGTGCAAAACAAGGGAATTTTTCTGACGGAGGACAACAAGACACAAAATGCATTACTACCACGGTTATAATGGTGTATTTGTTGCAGTCTGAGAGGTAGTTTCATAGGGTACCCACTCTTTGAACTAATGAGTCAGGAAAAGGGAAGTGCTGTCTCTGTGGTAGCCAGCACAGGAAAGCCAGAGGACAGTGGGTCTCAATGGCCTGAGGATTCCCTCATAAATTCACATACCACCAGGAGACCACAGCAGAGGCTGCAGGTGCCATTTTGAGATAAACAGAGAAGACTGACACAGCTGTTAAAACAGAGGAGTGGAAGTGAGAGTTTTTGTTGGGTTTGCATAATTTCTGGGAGAATCTTGATGTCTGAGGTCTATCGTATTAAATAAAGACATTGATAACAAGGGGGCATAATTATGCAATGGCCTTGATCATATATCTGTAATTATTATTTTTGTATTTAAAAACAATCATTATACTTCACCAATCAAAGATATGATTATGTATTTATAAGATGTATAGCCCGTCTGCATACAACGAACTGGAAAAAATGCTTGCAATGTAACTATCATATACTATTTATTGTAAAACGCAAAAAGACTTTAAAGATGTTAAAATGTAAGGGGAAAGTGTGTACCTATTGAGTTAAGGAACATAACGTTAGGCTGGCTAATGATGTAAATATCTTTATTTGCAAACCATGATGATTACTCTCTCTCGTGTACTCAATAAATGACAAAAATTCAGAAAGGAAAAAACCTACCACAACATGGATACTAAGATTTTCCAGAAAAAAGCAGAAAATAAAAATCACTTGTTAAGCGGCAGGAATTCATTCACACATCGCCCAAAGAACGGTTTCAGTGCAGGGAACAAGGAAAAGACTTACAAAAGCCTAACTTTATTTATTTATTTATCTTTATTTATTTATTTAAGTTTGTTTATTTTTTAGAAAAGCGGGACAGACACACACACACACACACACACACACACACAGAAGAGAGAGACAGAGAGAGAGAGAGAGAGAAAGAGGGAGAGGGAGAGGGAGAGGGAGAGGGAGAGGGAGAGAGAGAGACTGACTCAAGTAGGCTCAGCACAGAGCCGATTCAGAGCTGGAACTCCTAAACCGTGAGATCATGACCTGAGCAGAAGTCAGATAGCTTAATCCACCAAGGCACCAAGCCTAACTATTTTAGAATGGGGGGTACTGGTGACTCTATTAATCCTATCTTATTGTAGTAATCCTTATTATAATAAATGACTATGAAACCATTTTCACATGGTCAGATATATGGAGCTCTACACTTCTTGGTAAACCCTGTTGGAAACATAACCTCAAAAATACACACACAAGTGGACTCTGTGCGGGGGTATCTGCCATTTATTTTTGGCACCGTCTGCAACTTCTTTCTATGTTCTTAAAGCCACACGTTACAAAACACAGTAACAGATGACTTGTAGGGAGAGTTTTGCACATGGCATCGGCTCTACTATTCAGAAGAAAATCCTTGTTAATCGATCAGATGCTAGTGACCCAAGAAAAAATGTGCTATACAAATTCATTCTGGTGATGTGAGGCAGGAGTAGCAGTAATCAGAGAGGGCGCATTCGGAGTCCTGGATGTGTCAGCACTGTTGGCAATGAACAGTGCTCTCCCTGTGCACGGAGCGGCAGCAATGGGATTTTTCCCCGGTCCAATTCTGTACTTAAGTTCACCACTGATCCTAGAAAAGTATCCTCCAGATCTGGTTCTCTGCCTCTGCTAATGATTCTCTGTGTTCCTCGATATCATTAAAAAACAATAACCAGCTCTATTAAAAATCAAATTAATTAGGGTGCCTTGGTGGTTTGGTCGGTTGAGCGTCACACTTCGGCTCCAGTCATGATCTCGCCTTTCATGGGTTCCAGTCCTGCATCGGCTCCATGCTGTCAGACGGAGCATGCTTAGGATACTCTGTCCTCCTGTCTCCTGTCCTCCACATTCCCCGCTTATGTGTTCTCTCTTTCTCTCTCTCAAAAATAAACCTTACAAAAATCCTAAACATAGGATATGTTTTAAAAGTTAAATTTAATTAATTAAAAACTAACCTGTTTTTCTGTCTTGCCCAGTGATATTGTGCACTCAACATTGGTACTTAGTTCACATCAGACATAAAGGTTAGATCAAGAAAATTTTAAGTGTAAATTGAACTTAAAAAAAAATGTGACTTTAATTTTAACACTAAAGCTAAATTATAAAGCTTCTAGAAGAAAATACAGGAAAATATCTTTACAATCTTAAGGTAAGCGAATATGGACCATCAATTATTTTTTTTAAAAAATAGGTAGGGGCGCCTGGGTGGCTCAGTCGGTTAAGTGTCCGACTTCCGCTCAGGTCATGATCTCACGGTCGTGAGTTCGAGCCCCGCGTCAGGCTCTGTGCTGACCTCTGGGAGCCTGGAGCCTGTTTCAGATTCTGTGTCTCCCTCTCTCCGACCCTCCCCCGTTCATGCTCTGTCTCTCTCTGTCTCAAAAATAAATTAAAAAAAAAAAACGTTAAAAATATAAATAATAGATAATTAAGCTTCATCAGAATTAGAACTTCTGTTCATCAAAAGATAAATAAGAGAAAGAAAGGGAAAAAAAAGGAAAGAAAGAAAGGAAAAAGAAAAATAAGAACAAAATAATCCAGCCACAAATTAAAGAACTTTTGAAAACACAGATGTCTGATAAAGGGCTTATTTCTAAAATATATTAACAAACTTTATAGCTTAGTAATAAAATGACAAACAACCCAAATAAGAGAGAGTCAAAAAATATTAAACAGATATTTCAAAAATGGAAGATACATGAATAGTCAGTCAAAATAAAGTGTTCAAGATCATCAATCATAAACAAAATAAAAATTTAAGCCACAGAGACCACCATACACCTATTAAGAAGACTCTGGAATTCAAAAAAATTAAATGAACAAATTCAAACAAATTAAAAAAAAATACTATGTCCAAATTGTCTATGTGTTCCCAGTAGAGATGTTGGTCTGAAAGTTTTTTCATTATTGTCTAAAGTAGAAGTCCTGACATCTTTTGAATAATTTCTAAACACACTGACAGAGGATAATGGTTGCTTATGAATTCTCTTTATTTCATCAAGGAAAAAGGTGGAAAAATAAAAGTTCTAGTCAATAAGAATAGCAGTCATATAAACGGCATGCATATATTGAACAGTAAATCTAACATACTCTAAATCTGACCAAGACTAAATCAAGAATTTCTTCCTTCCTCCCTTCCTCCCTTCCTCCCTTCCTTCCTTCCTCCCTCCCTCCCTCCCTCCCTCGCTGCCTCTTTCTTTCTTCCTTCTTTCCTTCTTTCCTTCCTTCCTTCCTTCCTTCCTTCCTTCCTTCCTTCCTTCTTTCCTTCCTTCCTTTCCCCCTAATAAGAGAGAGAAATTCTAGGATTTTAGTTTTCAGAGACAAGTCTATTTTCCTAATTTAAAGTTATAGTAGTGTCATGCAAAATATGAAGTATTAAACACATTTGTCGACATTGGCTGTGTATTGAAGTGCGACTATGGTAATAGTAATGTATGAAATAGACATAAATCAGGGTGCCTGGGTGGCTCAGGTGGTTAAGTGTCTGACTCTTGATTTTGGCTCAGGTTATGATCTCACAGTTCTTGAGATCGAGCCACACATCTGGCTCTGCGCTGACATTGCAGAGCCTGCTTGAGATTTTCTCCCTCTCTCGTTGTCTCCCCCACCCCCTCCACCAAAAGAAAAAAATAAGCATCTAAAAAAAGAAAAAAAGAAATTAGCATGAATCAACAAGCACAAGGAAAATGTAAGAGGAAAAAAAAATTGGAAGCTGGAAAACACATGTTGAGTGACTTGGAACCCAGAGAATATAAACTTAAGTGAAGAAGCAGCAAAGATTTGCACAGAAAGGGTGATGAGATGAAAATTAAGTGATAATCTTCATGAAAAGAAGTTAGACCCTCAAATACTACCCTTCATACCATCCACCTAACAATATGCCAGCTCCCTACCCCAGGAGAAGAGTGGACACTGTGCTCTATGCAAACCAAGAGGATGCTGAGCTCAGGCTGCTTAGGACTGTTGATGGGAGGGGCACTACACCAAAATCAGGGTGTTTATGTGAAAATCTATACATTGAATATTAAGAGTATAAGCCCCCTTCCTTATCTCCAGTGAGTCACACTTAAACCTCACCCACATACCCACCCACCCACCACACCAACGAGTCCTTCCAAAACAAGTATTGGGAGGGGGGGAAAAAAAAACAGCAAGGCAGGGAGACAGAATAAAATCTTGTAAGAGGTAAATTGCAATCCATAAAACAAGAAGAGAGACAAATAAGGATTATGCTGAGAACAAAATGAATCCTCTGTGAAGTTAAAAGCATGACAGAAAAAGTAAAACAAAGACATCACAGATGTAGAAGACATTACAGATGGAAAAAAAAAAAGAAGACATAGGAGAAAATATGTTGGAAAAGGAAAATACTGAAAAAAAAAACAAATTCAAATTTCTGTCTTGGAGTATCAATATCCAAAAATAATAGTTCCAGAAAGATAGAACAAGTAAAATAATGGAGAAAGTAACTAAGAATGAAAAGATTAAAGAAAAAATGAAGGGCACAAATTTTTAAACTAGAATTTGTGGTGGAGGATTTGAAAATTCTTCAGTTGTACAGAGATAGAGAAACTAATGAAACTTTTTAAAAAGGTAGTTATTTTTTTTAAAGGGCAGTTATTAAAACTATGGAAAATAAAAATTGTTTTGCTTGGTAAGTCTATATAATCTTTCCCTTTTAAAACTACATTGAATAATATTGATGAAATTAATATTCTTATTAGAATTTAAAACTAAATTAGGCTCCAAGGTCAAGTGAATCATTGAAAAAAATATATTCTTAAAACTAACATAATAAGGATATAGATTTTTAGATGCAAACATAATTGAAGTTCAATATTAAAATAACTCTGTCAACATGATAAGTTCCAAATGTGGGTACCTGTTACAAAGTTACAAGCTAGTTTAACCCACTTTTTTTCTATTTTTATGCTCATGCAATTTCCCTTTATATAGAAACAATTATGCACCCACACATGAATTTGGTTAAAAGATCAGGGCAAAGGCACATTATGCAATATAAGGTTCATTCTTTATATCTACAATTTTTTTTCTCTTCCAAAAGATTTGCAAGTTTTTAATCTATTTTCTCCTCATCAACTTACTAAATATACCCTGGTGTTATTATACTTGGGATAATATATTTTTCTAATCAAAATATTAATATTTAGTTTGTCATTAAACATTAGAAAGTATGTTTATAAAGGGCATGTAAGCTGGAATTTTTTAACTCACTTTTTTTTACTTGTTTATATATTAGTAAGCTTTCAGGGCAGAGGTGAAAAAAAATAGCTGCTTGGAGTTTGTGACTTCTAATGCAATGAAGTAATGTTTTCTCCTTTTTTCCTACAGAGAAACAACAAAGACAAGGAAAGGAAGCTTTTCAAAATGAAGAGCACTTATACAGTCACTCAGAAATCATGGGTGTTAGTCACAGCCAGAAAAAAACTAGTGCCATAATTAACAACCAGTCTCTCTGGGCTTTAATTTTTTTCATTGACTCTACAGGGAGAATGACTAACTGATCTTTAGGGTCTCTTCAGTGTTAAATCCAATCGTTCTAAGATTAATACTATACATGGCAACAACTTTAACATACAGGTTATTCTTCATTATTTGTGTGTCAATGATCTATTTTGTGGTTATTTTTGTATTTTGTAACTGTATTTTGTATTTCTCTTCAGTGATACATTTTAATTAAATGTAAGCTAACAAAAATTATTCCTTAAGTCATTAACAATTTATAAATACCAATCCTAATGTAAATATAATGTGTCTTAAAAATGCAGTATAGGGGCGCCTGGGTGGCGCAGTCGGTTGAGCCTCCGACTTCAGCCAGGTCACGATCTTGCGGTCCGTGAGTTCGAGCCCCGCGTCAGGCTCTGGGCTGATGGCTCAGAGCCTGGAGCCTGTTTCCGATTCTGTGTCTCCCTCTCTCTCTGCCCCTCCCCCGTTCATGCTCTGTCTCTCTCTGTCCCAAAAATAAATAAACGTTGAAAAAAAATTAAAAAAAAAATAAAATAAAATAAAAATGCAGTATAAATGAATTTTAGCATCATTCCATGACTTAAATAATTCACGTTTTTTTCTCTTCTCAAACACCCATTGACTTCAACACAATTCCAATTAAGTATCATTCATTGATCATCTGTCTGTTGAAATACACACACACACACACACACACACACACACTCACACACACAGAGTAGGTGCTAGGGTAGGAAGTTACACAGCATAAGTGTACAAGCAAAATGAATCCAATTAGGAGTTGGCCAGAGAATTCATAACATGAGCTGGGCCTCAAGTGTATACTGTAGTGGATCTGATACACATTGAGAAAGAGCATTCCCAGCAAATGCACATTATAAGCAAAGGTATAAATATGAAAAAGTTTGGGTTTGTCTGGTGATTGAAAAGTAGATCTATGTGACTAGGATGTTGTCTGTGCATGTAAATGTAGGTCAAAGCTAAACGCAAGACGGCCAACTAGGTTGGGATGAAACTGTAGAGTCAAATCAGTTTATAGCTCTAAGTTTAGGGCTTAAGTTTATGTATTTTTAATGGGGAACTGTCAAAGGGACACATTCAGAAGAAGAAGAGGAAGAAGAACATGTCTAGAGGTTGACCAGTTTTACGTAAGATGAAACAAAGTTATAAGAATTCACACCTAAAGATGATGATTAAATACGTAGGTGTTGGAAAAATGAAGCATCTGGATCAACTTAACTAGAAGAAGTTGATGATGAGAGAAACACTGAGGGCACTGTAGGCCAGCTGAAGTTTTGAGTAGAGTTATAATCTGTAGAATTATAGTTTTATTTTACTAAATCTCTGCCATCACCATATATAAGCAAATAAATTGGGTGCCCAAAACTAAGTGTCAAAGAATGACTGGCATCATAGATTATGGAGGGATGGTTTCCAAAAAAGCAGCAGGCAAATTCAGGAGGAAGGGAAATGGTTAAGAGACAAGAATACTTATTTAAATTGCACTTAACAAACATTTATGTGAACCAATAAATGTGAAGGAATTTATGTGAGCAAATATTGGTTAATTTAATCTTTATAGCAAACATATGAGATAGATATTATTATGATTCCAATTTTGTAGTTGGAGAAACTAAGGCCTCAAGAGGTTTTTGTTTCATAAAATGTGCCCCAGGCAGTCATAAGTGTTAAAGCTAGGATGCATTCAGTTAGTGAAATCAAGAGTCTAGGCTTTTCAGTACTGTGCTATGCTATGTTTAAATTAAAAGTAGGAGAGGGGGAAGTTAAGTGATCATAGTCTGGGGTCAAAGTAAAATGTTAGAGTTTAAAATTTTAGAATAAAACCAGTCTTTACAAATTACAAGTCGTGTGGTATTGCAGCAGATGTGGGAGACTGAAATAAAATGGAGTTGAAATCACAGAATTCGAGGAAGGCAAAGAAACTAACAGAGGGAGATACTGAATGACTCTCCACAAAGTATTGTAGCTGACTTAAGGTGAGGAGGGCAAAACAGCTGCGGTACAATGCTCCTATTCCACTCATCAGGATGGCAGGTAAGTAGCACCGACAAAGAAAGAGAAAAATGGAATTCCCCACAACCTGAACACATTTACACAAAAACACGTGCACATGCACATATACCTTCTACAGCAGCAGGTGAATAAATGCCATCTACTTGATAGGGCCTCAGAATAAGCAAAGTTCTCAGTGAGAAAACATGATTGGACTAGGCAAAGTAATTTGAAGAAATGACATAATCGGTGGAAAGTTCGAGGACTTTTGTCTATTTCCTTTCAAAGAAAAAAATAATCTTTATTCTAAACATTGTGTAAATGCCTGGCAAAAAAAGACAGGTAGGAAGATGGGAGGTGATAGTAAGTGATGGATAGATTTATAAAACAGTATTTTGGGGGAAAATATCTTTTTTAGAAACATTTACAACCATGTCATTATTTTATGTAGTAACCCAGGGAAAGAAGCCTACCAAATACTGTCACCATTCAGCAGTTCTGAGAAACGGTCCTTCCTTCAGAGAAAGTGTGTGTGTGTGTATATGCTTCATTGGACGGAGGAATTGCATAAGCCAGTGTTCCTGAGAATGTGGTCCCTGAAGCAGCAACATCAGCACTATGTGGAGCCTTGTTATACATGAAAATTCTAAGGGCGCACACCACGCCTGCTGAAGCACCTACACTGAATCTGGGGCTCGGAATAAGCTGTATGCTCCTAAGTCCTACAGGTAATTCTTATGTGTGATCAAGTTTAACTTCTGGCCTAAGTGAATGTGCATGTATTCCTTTCTGTTTAGCTACTTAGAAATTAAGATCCCAGTTCAGCATTTACCAGCAAAAATGAATTATATTAGGTGCTTGCCCATATTTATTTATTGTCAACTTACTTATTTTTTCTTTCCTCTAGTTTATATTGTGTTTAATAAGTCACAACCCTTTTGGAAATAAGTGTATGTTAAATTAACCACCATTAAATTTCTTTAAAGTATTACTGAAAATATTTTTCAAACCTGTAGCTCTAGAAGACTACATGAATATTGAGAATATGTCAATGTTTAATTGTAGAAGGAAAAGAGTGTACAGTCCATTGATATGAAAGTGGGTAAGAGGAATGGATTCTGACTTAACAGAGGTAGGAAAGGGCCAGGCACTGGCATTAAAAACAAACAAAGCAAAGCAAAGCAAAGCAAAGCAAAACAAACAAACAAACAAACAAAACAGACAAAAAACAAATTCCAGATAATTAAGGATCAAGTTAAGTTCCTCCAAATCAGAGGAGTAGAGCAGAGAACTTGAGTGTAGCAGGGACAGAGGCAGAATCTTCATATATTCGTAAATCGACATTCATCTATTTCGAAGAGACTGATGAAAATCATACTGATAGAGCCAGGCTCTAAAAATTCCCACTAAGACAAGAGTCTGAAGCAACAGTTAAGAAAAAAGGCAAAGGCAACTGAATCTGACAAATGCTTGACAAAGAGCTGGAAAATTTGAAGAAAGAACAGAATAAAGGAGGTTGAAAACAGTGAAGAAAGGTAAGTGGCAGGTCAGGTTTGACCTGATTCATCAAGTGTTTTTGAATGACTTGTGGGTTAACATTCTGACTGCAGTTGTAGACAAAGACGGTTTGATTCATAAACTCAATGTGAGAACTTAAAAGCACACCTCTTAAGAATTCTACCTTAAAAACAAAATGCTTCCAGTTGATATAAAAATAATTAAACTCCAACACAAATAGCATGTTGAAGAGGAATGATGGTGCCTTCATTTAGTCTCAGACCTGGAAGAAAGGATTTGCCTGTATATTTTTAAAATCATCCCAAACACGGACCTGACAACACCTGAGCAAACTTTCTCCTTGGCTGTCACTTCAAGAGAAATTCCCTGAACATTAATATTTATTGTGGAATGTGAAAGATTTATGTATGTCTTTAGGAATACAAATAAATCTTGAAATGCAAATATTCCACATTTAGGAATAATAAATACGTATTTAAAGACTCCTAATACAGTTTATAACTTAGACAGGTATGACTTAGTCATATTATAGTTAATTCTTTATTAGTAAGAGAAATATTATCAACATGTTACTATTAGATTTAACTAAACATGCTTTCAAATCATAATTCTGAAACATCACTATGGTCTATATTTGCTTGAAAATATCAAATTTAGGATTTGTTATCTTCACTAACATTTCAGTCGCAAGAACTTTAATTTATTTTAACACTATCCAATATAATCAAGTTATTGGATTATTGAACAAACTACCAGCTCTATGTTTAGCAGGGGCTTTGGAGACAGACCAGATTATTAAATGTTCAGGCTTAGTGTAAATATTTGAAAAAATATATCTTGCATTGCAATGAGTATAGTTTGCCACCAGAGAGAGCTCACACACTGCGCTTTATTAAAGACAGCACTTCTCTCCTTTTCACCTAGATAGAAAATCTCTATCTGAAACACCTGCTACATTGTGGAAAAAACCAAACACAGCTATGTTTATTTACAACATCCACAGTCAACTCCTATATATGAAACTTTCAGGTGTTTGGCACCTGAGAAACCATTTATTCCTGGCACAGAAAGTGTTAGTGGTGAAGTTTTAAAGAAAGATTTCCATGAGAGAAAGGCTCAGGTTGTATGTGTCCAGTGAACCTTGGTGCTGACTAAGAGGAAGACCTCCTCATATCCTAGAAATAAAGGTGTTTTTTCAAAACAATTCAAATGACACTTTCCAGTATCCTCATGTTACCAAACTGAGGGACAGTCAAGAACAAGTCATCTGACAGACCAACATGCTAAAGAAATACTCTGTAATAAATGGAACTTGATAAGAATCTTAATATATTCACAATATCCTTTGATTCCCACTTGAAAGAATTTTTATTTCTTAACCAAGGCCACTTCATTTAATGAAAATTTAGATAACCATAGTAAATATAATTTTCAATTCATCAGTATCTAGTCCCTCCTCCTCCCCACTATTGTGAGAAGTAAACTAAATAAAGAAACACATACACTCAAGTTTATCCTCGGGTCTTCCTCTTTCAAGGAGAGACAGGTAACAGACAATGTCCTTCAGATGAATTACTTCTGGAGAACATGAATTTGCAGGAGAAGTACGGGGTGGGGTGATGGCACCTTTATTCATTCTCAAACCTGGGGAAAAAACATATTTGTCTTTATATTCATAAAAATATCCACACTGCTTTCAAAGAAAAACAACAACTAAGAAAATAGATAATGCAAAGACAATGGAAAGAGCTATATATTTTTAGGTTATATAATAACCAAATTCTCTGGAACTCTAGGAGAGCAGAGTCAGACATTTTCTATGATTGTTGTAAATAGTGCAGAGTTCTTCAGGATTCAGGGACACGGGGACTGCTCTGCCTGCCTACAGGAGGGTGTTAGGGTCAAATCCTCTTGTCCAGGGTAAGCTGGTAGGTGTATTTGAATGCATGAATAACTACTTTCCTCTTCCATCTTTCTGTGCTTTAGGAAGTGACAGCTATAAATCAGCGAAGGAGATACAAAAAATTGGCCTTTCACAAAAAAACTGAAGAAGAAACTTGAGTCTGTCACAATATGATTTATATGTTGATAATCAGGACTCATTCACTCATAAAAACTCATATTTATGTCAAATATTTGCCAGCACCGTGAATAAAACATCCTTTTTCCAACACATCCTTTTTCCTATCAAGAAATCTGCCCATGAGTAAGAAAGGGAGCATAAACAAAAATCTGCTTAAACATGACAGACATTTAATTAGAGAGGTGGGAACATATGACTGTACTTTAGTTTTAATATGGTTCACACTTTTATTTCTGAAACCCATTCACTGTGCTTATTCCAAGAAGAGGGTAGTGAACTCAGTGCCTGTTTGCAACAGCTGATGATTGTAGATTATCTGGCCAGTGATAATTGTACTGAAACTCGTTTACATAAATGGTTAGTTCCACAGAGAAGCCTGTGAAACCAGATCATGTGTATCTGACATGGCCTGAAGGCAAGTCCCAATTGTCTTTTAAGGTTCATTTGGCAAACAAGAGGTGCTTGGGTGAAACGGTTAATGGACTGAATGTACTAGATTCCTAATCAACCAGGAGTTACTAGAATGGAGGGAATAATCCCATCCAAATACAATTCTATGAACCTAACCTAACCACATCTCTTGCTCTTGTCTATTTCCTTTGATGAATAACTTTGATGGAGTACCTGGCCTCTCCTCTAGCCATCTCAAGATAGCCATGCATATAATCTAATGGATTATGAAATTACTTCTATCATTCATTTATTGAGTGTCTAACATGTGGCAGGAATCAAGCCGGAGGCTTTAACATGTATGATTTCACTTAATTCCCACCTTAACTCTGTGAGGTAGATTACAATATTCCCACTTTACGAGCTTAGAGTTCTGCAGCTGGAAAATCCATCCCCTTTAATCTACACTAACGAATTACAGACTACTTTTGCTCAAGGCCAAGGGTAAGAAAAAATAAGAAAAACAATTTACCTATTAATCCAGCAGAATCCTTTTATTCCCCCCACCCCATTTCTCATTACTAGTAGGTTCCATAATTGCCCCAACTTTTCTTTTCTATGTTAACCTATTGTCTTCTCTTTTATTTCATTCTTAAAATTCTGTCAAAGACCCTCTAAATTGAATTCACCACCCATTAGTGGGTCAGAACTCACATTTTGAATAAAACTGCTATAAATCTTTCCTTCATTTTCTTTTAACCAAAGTCTTATTTCAAATACAATTCTACGCTTCACATTGATTCTACTTATGTTTATAGCTATTAAAAGAAAGATATAATGATAAATTGATTTTTTCTTAAGAAAAATGTCACTGTATGTCTAATACAAACTAATACAGTTATTTTTAAAAATAAAAGGCAGAGATTGAAGACAATCTTGAGTTTTAAAACACCTATATACCTTACTGGTTCTACCTAACCAACGAAAGCTTGGCCAACTGTAGGAATAAGCAGTTGTCTTTTATGATAAAAGACATTTTGGCACTAACCTTTGACATAGCCATAACTTCCAGACTTGGAAAGCACAGCATTTGAATTATAGTCGGATAAACTATGACCTAACTCATCCTGCATGATGAGCTAATCCTCTCTTCTCTGCTTTCCCATTATGGTACTGAAATGATTTAATCAGCTTGATTTAACTCTTACACAAAATTATAACAAAACAAGAAAGAAGGAAAAGAACATGTTATGACATTAATTTGAAAGAATGCCAACTATATTATACATTTTCAGTGATTTAGAACACCTCCTGATCATCTGTTTGTATAAAACTAAAGTGCTTGGTATTTCATTATCAGCTCTCATAATAGTGAATATAAACAATATGGAGAATGTGAAAACCACATAATTTTCTGTTTGCCTTTCTTTTAGGTAATGTACATATTGAACAGAAACATCCACATATAATTTACATTTAGCCCCACCTTTTTGGAAAAACATATTATTATACTAAGATTATTTTTATTTGACAAAATGAATAAATATTTTTCACTTTCTATTCACGACATGTTGTAAACTAAAAGATTTGTCACATTCATGTCACAGTTTTATATTTAAAATAATTTAAAGGTTATTTTTTAAAAATATATGGGCTTATATAGCAATCACATTGGAGAACTAATCAACTTATCCTCAAATCCAGACAAAGATTTTTGTTGTTGTTGTTCCTTTGTGAGAGATAAAGTCACAGAAAAAAAATGTTAAAGACCTTTTTCTCAATTGCTTCATTACAAAAAATTGGGTAGAGCAGGACTTGACAGAATCCTGAGGTGCTGAACTGATGAAAAATGTCCTATGTTTGTTCCTGCTCCTACTCCCATCCCCAAGATCAGCTCACTTCCTCTCATGTGGTGAAAATGTTTCTTCATATTTTCATTTAATTTTCTGAAAGCAGGCCCTGGGGCCTCAATCCGTCTTCATAGAGACTTTTCCAACCCTACTCTACCATTTATATATACTTGATATATATGTTTTCCCTTCCTTAAATCTGGCTTTAGGTCTTTTCCACAACTTAACTCCTTCATTGCTCTAAAATATTTCTTTTTCTTTCAAGAATACTGGCTAAGGTTGATGCAGAACACACAGGAAATGACACAAGTGGCAAACAAGAAGTTGCAAGCCCTGTTTCTTGACTCCTTTTCAAGGAGATGCTAAATGGAACCCTACATTCCTCTTCAGCAGCAAGAGCCTCTGATGAAAAGCCTCAGTATTCTACTTTCCATTAAGGAAGGCCATTTTAATCCATCTGATCTTTGGTAAAACTCTGTAGAATTGGAACTGAACACAAAGATAAGCAAAACAGTGGTGTTTCTTTTGCCTGGAGTGGTCAATAGTTAGCTCTAAAGATAATGTGATTAGTTGACACCCAGTTTACAGGTTTGCTGATGTGCCAAAGGTTATGCCTCTTTGAATGCTGCATCACAAAACTGAAGCAAGTGTACACACACACACACACACACCATTTATGTCCACATACTAATGTATATCTATTGCACTGTACAACAAAGCACAAAATAAAGTGAAAAAAATACGCACTGTAACTAGAGTGTATTAGTTCAATTAGGAAAAAAATTATCTTGTACTTTGAGAGCATTTTTCTGTTTGTTTGATGATGATTTTAGTGTGTGTCTGTGTGTATGTATATATATCTTCTAATATATAAACATTCTTCAAAGTTTTAACTATAAAAATAGTTCGCATTAGTCAAGTTGAGTATTGCCTGCTATTATCACATTCTTCAAGAACATGATTTTCATTGTACTTCAAACTAGACACTCCATTTCCTGCAACAAAAACCTAAGAAGTTTTGTTTTAGCAGATACTTTTAACTCCAGTTTCAAGGTTCAATTATTAGCAAATAAGTTTTGGGTACATGTTCAATTATTGCCTCTGCTGCATTGTGTTTTATTTTGAAACACATGTAGCTCAGATAATGAAAAGGTATCACTATATCCAGTGTTTCCCCTCATCTATTAAAATGGAATATTCAAAACTAATAACATGAATTACATTTCTAAACTTACAAGGCAAAAAACCACCTGACAATTTGGATTTTCTATTTTTTAATACCGGTTAAATTTTCAGAAATTTATCAGGCTTAGACACAAGCCTTGTCAGAGTATAATCATTGTCAGAGTATTGTCAGAGTATAATCATATTTCCACTATCCTTAGTAATAGTCATGATTAGTAGCATAGATAATAAAAAGTAAGAACAATTGTTTCGTATTGTCAGACATTTCATGATTTTCAGAGTTAACCTTCCAATTATGCTTGTCTTAGGATAGTATTATATATACATATTTTTTATTTTTTGTGCTTACACAAACTGGCAGCAAAATGAGATAGACTGGGTTACAAATCAATAAGGAATGTAAAATATGCATCAAGTGAGGACAGGCAGTGGGATATCTTCCCTGACAAGAGACTGGGTCAGCAAAGTATCTGGATTTCATCTGTTTGGACATTGGCAAAAACCCCAAACAAGAAATTATAAGGAGAAGGGCTCAAAGCACAGGTCTTTGGGGGTAACGTTCTAGAAGCACATTTGTGCTTCTATTCCGTACTGTGCTGTACTGTACTGTGAAGAAGCAGTAATTATAACATCCCTAGCTGTGTGCCAACAACACTTAAACACAATGGTAGGGTCTGATTTGACACTACAATTTTATTTTAGAGACAATAGGGTGAAAAATCAGAGAGTAAAGCAAACCTCTGAAGGTCACATAGCAATCCAGGGAGCCAAGGGCTGGAGACAGGATACCTAATTCCTGACATTAGGGTCTTTCCAAGTCAGTAAAAACAAGATCTATGTCAGTTCTTTACAGGAGAATATTCTACAATGATAGAAATATTCTGTAGGTGTACTGTTCAATATGGTAGTTTTAACCACACATGGCTGTTATGCATATGAAATATGGCTGTTATGACTGAGGAACTGAATTTTCATTTTATTAATTTGCTAACTAATTTAAATTTAAATTAAATAGGTACATTGGGCTAATGGCTACCATATTCGACAGTACTGGTGACATACTGTCTGCTGAAAGTAAGAGAATAAGGGGCGCCTGGGTGGCGCAGTCAGTTAAGTGTCCGACTTCAGCCAGGTCACGATCTCGTGGTCCGTGAGTTCGAGCCCCGTGTCAGGCTCTGGGCTGATGGCTCAGAGCCTGGCCTGTTTCCGATTCTGTGTCTCCCTCTCTCTCTGCCCCTCCCCCGTTCATGCTCTGTCTCTCTCTGTCCCAAAAATAAATAAACGTTGAAAAAAAATTTTTAAAAGAAAGTAAGAGAATAAAACTACCATGTATTTAAAAAAAAAAGAGTCATGATAACAATTTTTATTTTTGTTATATTAAAGAGAAATCCCAGTTCCACTTCTGGAACAACAAAAACAACAAGAAAAACAAAAAACAAAGAAACAAAACCCACAAAGAGACCCATAAATAAACAACCTTATGGCTGGGGTGACAGTAGCAAAATAAATGAGGCAGAGTGAGAGATACAGGCTTCCAGTTACAGAATCACTAAGTCACAGGAGTAAAAGGTACAACATAGGATATACAGTCCATGATAGTGTAATAGCATTATATGGTGACAGATGGTAGTACACTTGTGGGTGAGCACAGAGCACATAATCTATAAGCATGTTGAATCACTTTGCTGTATACCTGAAGCTAATGTAATGTTGTATGTCAACTATACTTCAATTAAAAAAAGTAAAAGTTATGAAGATGGGGTGTGAGGAGGGGAATTTCAGGACCACGGTCAAAAGGTACAAACTTCCAGTTATAAGATAAATACGTACCAATGATGTAATATATCTGATGACTATAAGTAACACTATTATATGATCTAACTGTATATGCTAGTTGTTAAGACAGTAGACCCTAAGAGTTCCCCTTATAAAGAAAAAAATTAACAGTAGATTCTAATAGTTCTCATTATAAGAAGAACATTGTTTTTGTTTTTGCTTTTGCCTTTGTTCTTTATTGTGTCTGTACAAGATGATGGATGCTACCTAAACTTATTGTGGCCATCATTTCACAATATATGTAAGTCACACGAGTATGCTGTTCACCTTAAACTTGTACAATGATATGTGTGAATTATATCTTAATAAAACAAACAAAAAATCAAAACAAAAAGAAATCCAAATTAATACTCCATAAAATTTACTGTACTGTTTCAGAATGAACAACATTTTAGGAGAAAAAAAAAAGTGAATTTGATTTTTCCCTATGTCTGCAAACTAAAATGCTGGAAAACAACCTATTTAATGAATAATGGTAACAGCTGGCATTCACTGAACACTTATAATATACATAATACATTATGTGTTTGAGTCCCACAGTACCCAGTAAGATACACGAACGTTATTATCTCCATTTCATATTTGGGAGAACAGAGGCAAAGGCAAGTAGTAGGGTTCCAATTCAAAAGGCAATCTGAATTGAGATTTTATGCTTTAAGTATAATTCTGTGGGGCTAGAGAGAAAAAATAAATCAGAGATATCTGTCTCCTAACGCTCAATAAATGACCTTTTGTATAAAGAGTCTGGTTTTCAGGACTCTTAAGCGTATGTACATTGATTATTTCATAAACCTTTGGAATGAAATTAGAAATCCTAGTCATGGCTGAGAACTCTAAATGTTACTCTTGCACTCAGATCATTTCTTGGGCCATTCATTATAAAATACAATTGTGAGATGTTCTTATATATATACATATTTTGTATGTATAGAAATAAACATGCATATTTACATATTTACCAAATCTTTACCAGCATTTTCTCTGGATATCTTTTCTTTTTGTTTATCTGTGTTATCTAATAGGTGTACAACTAGCATGCACTTTATAAATATAAACCAAATAGATATTAATAACCTTTCATATTAGTCACGTAAAACCAGGTCCTAGGATATAGCATTGACCACAGAAAATTTGAAAAATCCTATTTTTATAGGGATTCTAATGGATCAAAGCCAATGCTCATTTTTACAGCTATTCCTAGGTATTTTAGAGTACATCACAAGTTAAATAAAGTTATGACTCATTTGGGACTCTGAAAAGTACTAAATATCCTATTTGCCTTTATTTGAATAAAAAAACTATAAATGATATTCATGAACACAATGCAACAATCTTAAGATAATATTATAATTTATATATGCAATCATTAACATGTAAGTGCAAATACAAAATCCATTTATATTTGGTGAATAAATCTAATGGTAAAAATGGCAAATTTGAACACCAACATTTTACTTAGAATATTCAGACAGGAGAATAAAGAAACCTGTATAATCAAACTCAATATATTCAAACTATTTAGTAATTAAAGGGGAGATTTAGGGGAACTGTTCCTGTACTGACAGTAATTTTATCCTAAATGGTGCCTTTAAGTGTAGATTTTTCTGTGGTTTCAGTTAAGAGTTTTCAGGGTTTCAAGATAAAATATTTATTGGAATAAAATAATTTGTGGATTACTGCCACTAATAATAATTATAAGAGAAATTTGGTACTATAAAAGCATAAGATATGTAATGGTTGAAGTAAATAAAAGCTACTTAGCCAATGGATAGGAATTATTTTATCTTTATTTCTAGAGCATTTCTATATAATATGTAAGTATATCCACATTAGCGAAGACACAAATATATCTTAAATGTTACTATGTGACAAGAAGTTCCCTATCTTATAGTCATGTAAGCCTTGTACTCTGTTCAGTTTGTGCTCTACAAGACCCTGTCTGCCCTTTTTTTGTATTGTGGAAACTGAAATAGTTTATTAGACACAAAAGACCTATAAAGGAAGCTACGGTGAAAATATACATGCACATACACACACACATACATGCACACAAATATTTAATATCCTCAAGACAGTCCTGATAAGAGTAATAATTCCTTCTCAGCACAATTAATGAAGTGTGTCTTTTGGCAAGAACATCCAGTAAGGTCATTTGGCAAAAGAATATTTTCCCCAAGGTTCAAGTACCTCATTTTCATTGCACATTTTTCTGTTGTTAATTTGATTAACTTCCTTATGAACAAGAATAAATTCTTTCTCCTTTTATGCCTAAAATTTTTACCTGTGGTCTGACTCTCTGGTTGTACAGAAAACATAAAAAGAACTACATTCCACTAATGATATTGTAGCTTTACAGCATACATCAATTAACCATTGCCATACTGGATGGGCAAAGAGAGGGGCCAAAGATAAAGTACTATAACTCTTTCATTGGTAGCTATTATTATTCTCAATCTTAAATATATTCTTGACTTTTTTGTACCTTTAGCCTCATGTCCCTTCGTGATAGCTTCCACACTGCTGTCAGTATGATTATTTTTTATGAAAAAATTTTAATGTTTTATTTTTGAGAGAGAGAGCGCAAGCAGAGGTGGTGGGGAGGTGGGGTGGGTAGAGAGAGATGGAGACACAGAATCTGAAGCAGGTTCCAGGCTCTGAGTTACCAGCACAGAGCTCAATGCGGGGCTTGAACCCACAACCATGAGATCATGACTTGAGCCAAAGTCACATGCTTAACCAACTAAGCCACCCAATTGCCCCCAGCAGTGTGATTATTTTCTGACTTAAGACAATATATCAACTCTCCAATTTCTCCATGGGCCCTTGGCTCCCTCCCTGGCCTCTTCTCCAGCCACTCTCTTCCAGTCACTTCATCTGCCCCATCCCAACAACTCAAGGCATAGACCCAGATCTCTCAGTACTGAGCAAGCCTACCTTCCTCTTACTCATCAAGCCCACTTACCTCTAACTCCTAAGGCCATAGGACTCTGATCCTACCAGGACCAGTTCCGCAGCCCCACCTCCAGGCTGTGCCCAATACTTCCAGGGTCATGACTACCATCTGCTCTGGGACAATCAAAAATGATCTCCTTGTGATCCTCATCCCAGTTTTAGTCTTTCATGAAAAACTCAGGACTTCCAGTCATACTCAGTTTCAACTTGTACTTTCTATCTAATCAATGTTTGCTAAGAGAACTCCTCACATTACCTTCTGACATGCTATATATATTTTTTATTTATTTATTAAAATGTTAATGACCATAGGGGAAGGGAAGTAGTTCCATTTCGCTGAAATTTGAATAGTGTGGGAGGCACATTGTAAGTGATTAATAAATATTTGTGAATGATATAAAATATCACTCAGTCATAAAGAATGAAATCTTGCCAATTTCAACAACATATATGGATCTAGAGAGTATAATGCTAAGCAAAACAAGTTAGAGAAAGACAAATACCATATGATTTTAGACTGATGTGAAATGTAAGAAACAAAACAAATCAGCAAAGAAAAAGAGAGAGAGAGAGAGAGAGAGAGAGAGAGAGAGAGAAACTGGGAAATAGACTCTTTACTCTAGAAAACAAACTGATGGTTACCAGAGAGGAGGTGGATGGATGGATGGGTGAAAAAGGTAATGGGGATGAAGAAGGGCACTTGTGGTGATGACCACTGAGAAATATATGGAACTGTTGAATCACTATATTGTACACCTGAAACTATTACAGTATTGTAAGTTGACTATACTGTATTTAAAATTTATTTAAAAACTTAAAAATAGGGGTGCCAAGGTGGCTCAGGTGATTAAGCATCCAACTTCAGTTCAGGTCATGAACTCGCAGTTCATGAGTTCAAGCCCTGCATCATGCTCTGTACTGAGAGCTCAGAACCTGGAGCCTGCTTTGGATTCTGTGTCTCCCACTCTCTCTGTTCCTCCCCCACTCACTCTCTGTCTCTCTGTCCCTCTCTCAAAAATAAATGAAAATAATTTTTTAAATAAAAGAAAAATTTTAAGATAAATATTTATGAATGGAATAATACTGAATGTCTTATATAGTTCACACACTATCCTTTGACAGGGCATTTTTATTTAATTTTTTAAAGGTTTACTTTTGAGAGAGAGAGAAAGAGAGATAGATGGAGCATGAGTGGGAGAGGGGCAGAGAAAGAGGGAGACACAGAATCCCCGAAGCAGGCTGCAGGCTCTGAGCTGTCGGCACAGAGCATGATGTGGGACTCCAACCCAAGAACCATGCAAACATTACCTGAGCTGAAGTTGGACACTTAAACGACTAAGCCACCCAGGAAGCCCAGGCAATATTTTTTATTTGAGTACATGTTTTCTCTTCTTGAATCTCCCTTCCATCCTCTCCAACTGGTACGTATCACTACCTCTATGTAAATTAGATAATTTTAATTTATGGTGAAAAAGATGATCTTGATAAATAGATGACAATTTTTATTTTATTATATACTTGATTACCTAGTTGTCTGTTTTTCTGCTTGGGTCTGAAGGATCTTCAGCTTTCTGGTGGAATTCCTGGGACATAATATGGTTTAGAAAAGAATGGTGGAATACATGAATTAATGTAATAAAATGAACAGACAAAGAATTAAATGGCACACCTGGCCAACTCACTACATGGTCTGATATAAAGGGTGCTAGGAAAATCTTCTCTTTCTGTCCTATAAAACTAATAATGACAACAAAAAACACTTATACTGACCTATAGCTAATAACAGATAGTGTTGTGGAGTCAACATTTTAGACATTGTGGAACCAATGGAAATATACAGTATAAGTGTCTGAAGCAGGTAACAAATCAATTACATTCTCTTTTAATTACTATATTTTTAGAAAAAGCAGAAGTTACTAATGACTACTGCTAAGTGCTATCCTATACAATAAGAACAGTTATTTAGTGGAGGATAGTTAATTCCCAGTGCTGCTGTGCAGAGTTGGCCTAGGTGGAAGTCGGGGAGGAGCAGGGATGCACCAGCTATCTTACAGGAGGAAGATGGTGTGACTTTACAAGGGTGCCGGGCTTGCCTTCCAGTTGCACAGTCTAAGTATCTCATCTTATGGATCATTGCATTCTTAGCATGGAGCACAGCATGTGCTATTCAATTACAATGAAACATTAGCCGAGGCTTCAAAGAGTTGGGTTTTGCTGTGAGTTAAGGGCAGAGCAAGACTTACGCAGGAAATGAGAGTTCTGAGTAACCACAGCAGACATAAGCCAGAGTGAACATTTAGATATGAAAAGGAGCGGGGGTGCATTGGGCAGGACACAGAACAGGGACTATAAGCAGATCCACAAGCTACATGACATTGTATTTACTACTAGGAAACTCAGGTTTCATCGTCTTCTTAACTGCACTGCCCAGACCCTGAGTTCCATTAAGGGGACCTTGTGGAGGGGGAGGTGTCTCAAAAGATAGGGGAAGACAATGACTAGGACTCCCTGTACAAAAATTTAAAAACTTTCCACAAGGTGATCATGAAGGCCTGAAACTTGGAAACCCAAGAGTAAAATAACCAGGCTGCTGTGTGGAGCACATTGTGGAGATGTCAAGTCAGGGTCCAGCTGGGAGCCATGCCAGGGGATAGCCTAAGACACAAACAATGATGGATAAAAATGACAAAGAATGATGGAAAAGAATAAGTTATCATGAGCAACAGAGAGTATTTTGTGATTAATTAAACATGAGGCCTGAAGCAGTGGAGGGTGTAAGAGACCAATATTTTAGGATTGGAAAACTGATAGATACTTGGGTTCCACTCACCAAGAGAGGAGATAGGAATTGAAGCAGGTTTGGGTAGAATATAATTATTTGACTTTCAGACACATTTAGTTCAATTTCTATGGGATATCCAGATGAAGAGTTCCATCTGGAATATAGTTAATATATATTTTCTTAGAGCTGAAGAAACAGTTCTGTGTTGCATGGGGAATAATTGAGGTACTTTATGTTATTTTGTACGCTGTGAAAAAAATCACCTATTGAGAATGAGGAGAAAGAAATGAATAAGCTAAAGGATGTCTGAAAATTTTAACCTAATTGAGCTAGGAGACAGCATCAAAAATGAGTACTTTTTAAGACAGATTTTTTAAAAAGGTGTAAAGGTGTTAAGGCCACGTTAATATTGAACGGTAAGAATTTGTAGGCAACAATCTGCATATTTATAAAATTTCTCTTGGGTTATTCTTATTGTTTGAGTTGTACGGACTGAAATATGAGATAATAATATTGATTCATGGTGGAAGGTATATGAGCCACTTGCAAAAAAGCAAAGGTTCCACATGACTTAACAATCCTGTAATGAGAATAGCTCAGGTAATAGACTCTAGTGATGAAGGTAAAATCAGAAGTTAGTCTCTTAGGCCAGCAAAGAGGTGAGGAGTTAGGGACGTGACATTTATGGTGAAGCAGAAGAAGTGAGAAATCTGGAAATATATAGTGTTAGGAATATCTTCAAAAATTAAAAGTCTAACCTGGGAACAGGAAAAATAATCAGCTTACATTTTAAGAAGGTGACAAAAGGCACTTATACTGCAACAAAATATACTCCCCCCCCAAAAAAAATCATTCACTACACAAAATACCAGATGGATCAGTAGCTACTACAAGTTCAACAAAAAATAACTACACACGCACACACACACACACACACACACACACACACACACACACCCCTTTATGCCTCTTTATACTCATTTAAACATTTTTATTCTATAAAAACTAAATGTTTTACATTCACCATATCTCCGATACTTGAATATTGTTCATTAACATTAACATTTTTCCCAATTTAGTCTTGCTTTTTATTGAGAAACCATTGTTGTTTAGTTTATATACAGAGTCAAGAATAGTGATCATATTCCTGTTGATATTGTAGTAATGCAATATGGTGAACTCTAAGAAGGGATAAACAAAACAGATTATAGCTCTCTTGTATTCAATATTAATTTGTGATTTTTCAGCCACAAATACATCTTGTGTACATAACAGATTATTGCAAAGTAGGGTTCTAAAAATAAACATACATTTATTTTTCACTGTCAGTGGTAAGTTTCAAAGAACATGGCGTTAAAAACAGGGCTATGAAGGACACCATGCACTTATGTTTTAAAATGTGGAGACCAAGTTTTGAAAAGGAATTCCAGTTTTATTTTTTTGCTACATGAGAGTTACACAGCCCATCTTGCAATTCCTTTTCAAGTAGATCTGTGCAGATTATGTGGCTGTCCCAAATGAAGTACAAGCTGTTACCCTTTTTTTTCCATTTTGGAAACTGATTCGATTTCTACTCCTTGTAAATCTGGCATCTTCTGTGTAATACTACATGCTATTTGAAGAAAAGAGAGCTTGAGATTTTCACTTGTTACAAGCCTGCCTAATTAATTAGAATCTCTCCCCTTCATCCAAGTCTGACACAATTACTCAGATTGAAAAATGTTCCCCTTGCTTCTTTGTCAAAACTCAAGAACAGTATTGCTTCATCTGAAATTAAAAAGACAATTTTTATTTTATTTGGTCTATGGTATGTACAACCTATTTATAGCATGAAATGGAGAACAGAGTTTTAATTTCTCGATCAAAGTAAGCAACTGTCCCATTTTAAAATGTTCAGTCCCAAACACTGGAAAGCTCTGATAGCACACTGTGAGAACACACAAAATAAGACTCAGAGAAAAACAAGCGGGGGGAGTCCTTTCAATTCATGATATAAAGGGAATTATTTAAGTAACTAAAATATTTTAAGGGTAATTAAAGATTATAATAAATGCACTCTTTGGTATACAGTTTGAAGGGATCAAAATATATCATATGGAAGGTGTACAGTTGTTTTTAGAAAAGCCCACACCTAACACATCAGATAAAGACTTAGTATCCAAATCTATAAAGAACTTAACAAACTCAACACCCCAAAAAACAAATAATCCAGTGAAGAAATGGGCAAAAGACACTTTTCCAACGAAGACATCCAGATGGCCGACAGACACATGAAAAAATGCTCAACATCACTCATCATCAGGGAAATACAAATCAAAACCACAAGGAGATACCACCTCACACCTGTCAGAATGGCTAACATTAACAACTCAGGCAACAACAGACATTGGCGAGGAAGCAGAGAAAGAGGATCTCTTTTGCACTGCTGGTGGCAATGCAAGCTGGTGCAGCCACTCTGGGAAACAGTATGGAGGTTCCTCAAAAAGTTCAAAATAGAACTACCCTACGACGCAGCAATTGCTCTACTAGGTGTTTACCCAAGGGATAAAGGTGTGCTGTTTCAAAGAGGCACATGCATCCCAATGTTTACAGCAGTGTTATTGACAATAGCCAAAGCAAGGAAAGAGCCCGAATGTCCATCGACTGATGAATGGGTAAAGAAGATGTGGCATGCACACACACACACACACACACACACACACACATACACAACAGAATATTACTCGGCAATCAAAAAGAATGAAATCTTGAGAAGTTCGGGTGGCTCAGTCAGTTAAGCAACCGACTTTGGCTCATGTCATGATCTCACAGTTTGTGGGTTCAAGTCCCGTGTTGGGCTCTGTGCTGATAGCTCAGAGCCTGGAGCCTCCTTCAGATTCCATGTCTCTTTCTCTGCCCTCCCCCAACCCCTGCTTGTGCTCTGTCTCTGTCTCTGTCTCTCAAAAATAAATAAAAGTTAAAAAAAATAAAAAAAGAATGAAATCTTGCCATTTCCATTTAGTGGATGGAACTAGAGTGTATTATGCTAAGGGAAATTAGTCAAGAAAGACAAATACCATATGACTACAATGATATGTGAAATTCAAGATACAAAAGAGATGAACATAACGGAAGGGAAGCAAAAATAGTATAAAAACAGGGAGGGGGACAAAACATAAAAGACTCTTAAATACAGAGAACAAACTGAGGGTTGCTGGAGGGGTTGTGGGTGGGGGCATGGGCTAAATGGGCGAGGGGCATTAAGATGGGCACTTGCTGCGGTCAGCACTGGGTGTTTTATGTAGGGGATGAATCATTGGATTCTACTCCTGAAATCATTATTGCACTATATGCTAACTAACTTGGATGTAAATTTAAAAAATAAGAAAAAAAAATCTTGCACCAACATATATATAATCACTTGAGGAAGAGACATTATGTCATTAACAGAAGGGGAAGGAGCATGGACTCTTCATCACACTGCCTAAGTGTTAGTTATGGCTCAACCACCTATTTCTTAATTACGTGTTCCAGGTTTTTTTTTTTATTTATTGGAGTGCGGGTTATTAAACATCTATCCCTTTACTCACATTTTGATATTCTACTTAGTGATGTAAGGGCTTGAAGTCGCTAGAGCAGGGGCTCCCTTGGGATCCCTGGGCCCTTTCAGGGAATCTGTAAGGTCAAATGATTATCAGTGATAATTGTGAGATATCACATTTGCTTTTTTCACTATAATTTTCTCATGACTGTACAGTAGATCTTTTATGAGGTTGCATAACATAGGATACAGCGAAAGAAACACAGAAGCAGATACGAAGCCAGAGGTTAAAGAGATTTGCAACGATATAAAACAATGCCACTCTACTCACAATTTTTTTGTTTTGCTTTTGAAATTACTTTTCGGAAAAAAATGTTATTTTTGTTAACATGTAATGGGTTGATTATGGTTACTCTCACAATGTCTCATCTTTAATGTGGTTACAATAGATATCATCCAAGCTCTTTGGGGTCCTGAAAGTGTCCTGAGACCAAAGAGTTTGAGAAACTCAGCTGTATACTACGTTTCTCTGTTGTGAGCTGGATTCCTATCAAGTTAACAGGGGGCACTAGAGAGACATGACAAGAAAGAAAGGAGAAGGGGCTGGTTCCTGCTCATCTACCTTCACTTCCTGTTAGATCTCTCAGGTATCTCACCCTCACAGCACATGGTTCTGGGCAGAAGAGGCTCTAGTCACTAGCTTTTATCCACATTGAGAAAGGCAGAGGGAGCTCTGGCTACACAGTCCTGCACAGACCTCGGAGATGCTCCTCTGATGTCTGACTGCCAAGCTGCAGGTTCCTCTTGAGTTCCTGAGCTATAAAACTCAGAAGGAAGTAGCCCCTTCACAGAAGTCCCAGGGTGAGATCTGCCAGGCAACACCTTCCCCGCAGAACCTTGTGTCCCAGTTCCAAGACGTCCTTTCTCCAAGCTTCTGAGTTTTGATTACTCCAACCAACACACTTCCTGTGGTTCTGCCTCTGCATAACCTCAGTATTTCTCATTGCTTTTTCAACCTTCCAACACTGTTTAACCAATCACCTCTTCTACACTCTATAGAGTAATAGAGTGAGACTTCTGTTCTCCTGACTGGATGGAGCTAGACACAATTAGCAACAAGTATTAATGCATGAGACATCTCTGAAAAGCTACCTATTATGACAGAACCAATCATCTCTATGGTGACATTAAATTTTAAAAAAGTATCCAAGAGAAAAATCAAAACTGTCTTCCTTGATAGCATATTGGAAATTTACACAAGTGATAAAAATATTATGTTTCCTACACATGATGGCTTTGTGACTACATTTTCATATATAAAGTGATCTATATTTATCTAGTCATTTAAAGGAGCACTTTTCCATATGTGATGGAAGTATCTCTTAAAATTATTACCTAAACACAGACTTCTAAGACTGTGAATGACAAGTGATGGATAATGAAAAAGTATATTTTCTTTAATGTTTAGCTATTATTATATCAGAGATACTTTAAATATTTTGCACAGTCTTAGTATGACAGTATAAGTCTTGCAACAAAGATATTTCCTAAGCAAATAATCTCTTCTCTTATAGAGAACTTGATACTGATTTCCCCTTTGAGGTTTCTACTGTGTATACATACTTAAATAAATAATTAGACTTACCGCCTGAAAGGAGAGCTGGCTTACTTTTTACCATTGGACTAGAATGAGGAAATTTGTTGCTAAATGACATGAAAAGGTGTGCCGTGAAATCATCAGGAAGCTCTGCTTCCAGGAATGTCTTCATAAATAGCTTGAAACCTTCAAAATCTATTGTCTGAAAAAAAAAATTGAAACATATATTTTCAGACACAGCCAATGTTAAGATTTTTTATGTGCTGTATTCAGAATCAACAGTAGTAGAAATGACCGCAAACATTCTTATATCCATGTCTACCAAAGGAAGGGGACTATTTGAGAAATAGTTGCAGCCGTCCTAGGCTAACAGTGGCGATTAGGTAAGCATATATCTTACCTGTGGTGGATGAGCTGGATTCCAGCAGGAAAGGCTGAAGCTTTCCAGTCACACATTTCTATTTCCAGAGTATCTTATCACTTAAAAAATCTCCTCTTTGAAACTTAGTTTCCTTTTCTGTAAATTGGGAATAATATTCCCAATCCTACAGAGTTGTTGTTATGATTAAATCAGGCAACTGACATGAACAGGCCAATTCAGTCATGAACACAGTATGAATACTGTGAAATAAAGGAATTTCTCTTGTCTCATTTCCCTGCCTCTAATGGTGAGTCTTGCTTTTGACAAATGGAAAAAGAGGTTAATTATAAATTTCACCCTAGCACCAAAAAATCAAGTGATATGAAATTCCAAAGTGAAATTCTAAAAGTTCCTATGCAAACTTTCAAAGAAACCTATTTCAAGAACTTTGCCCAACTATACTCACTGCAGGTCTATAAAAAAAACAAAACAAAACGAAAACACAGTTATTTCTTAGGAGAGAACCATTGATACATTGACAATCGACTTGGGGAAATAGTGGTGGGAACCACCTTCTATCCTTGAGTTAAGGAGAGGATTTCCCAGGAGCCACCTGGATAGCTTGCTTTCTCCACACAGATGAGGACAGTGGACTGGACAGATTCAGGCAGGATCTTACTCTTGTCTGAAAACTGAGGACAAGAGTGCAGGTGCTTTAGGGCAAAGGCAAGTCAATGGCACTATATTGGGTTTGGCCAACGCCCTCATGACTGGAGGGACAATAAGGCACAAATATATCCTGGGAAATGAATGTAGACCACATGGAAGAGGCCAGTAGTTGATTTGAAGGGACTGAGAAGCTACTGAGAAGTAGCTGGAATTAAGCCACATCTGTCCAGATCAAGAGAGCAAGGTCAATGGTCCTCAGAAGAAGCCCCTGAAGGGCACTATTTTTTCTTATCCAGTTCAATGTAATTGAGATGAAACTAAAAATAGGGCAAAAATTAAATTTGGCTGATAAATGCTCTTAATTTTGGTCAAACTTCTGGCAGATGAGAATAAATTAATTCCTTAAACTACTATTTTGGATAGAAAAAGTATTTGTTCTGTGTAATTATATTGGGATAAGATGGTACAGAATGACCAATTTTATTATAACATTATTTTGAATAAACCTAAAATGGAATATGACATACAGGGATATCATTACAGAAAGGGCATTTTTAAAGATTAGATCATGTGCCAATTAAGAATATGTACTAAGTATGTTTCTGTAGCTAATATAATTTCAAGCCAATAGAAACAAAACAAAAATGTCATGTTGTTTATTAATGGTTGCAAAACTCTGCATACACCTTAATCTGATATTTTTAGTTAGTTCAATCTTCCTGTGCTTATTCATAAAGAGCACTTCAGACATTTACACGGGAGGTAGTAAAAAGACTTCACTTTCTTCCATGGGGTACCTGGATGGCTCAGTCGGTTAAGCGTCTGACATCAGCTCAGAGCATGACAGCTCAGAGCCTGAAGGCTGCTTTGGATTCTGTGCCCTCCTCTCTCTCTGCCCCTCCCCCATTCATGCTCTCTCTGTCTCTCAAAATTAAATAAACATTTAATAAATTTTTTTAATAAAAAAGGAGACTTCACTTTCTTCTATATTTAATAGATAACCACCACTGCAAAATATTACACATTCTACTAGTAAGTGAACCACGTAATGAAAATCCATGAATAATATAAAAATATAAAGAATAGTCTCAGGTAGCGTTACTTCCAAAAAGCAGTTTGCTACCATGAGCGAAACCAAAGTTTCCAAATACAGTGATAAGGCTCACAGCCAGGCCACTGTATCAAAATTAGTTTTCTTGAGCAGAGACACCTACTCTTACTAACAGGGTTCCTTAGGCATGGCCTATTGTCAGAGATTCAATCCCCATTCAACTGGATGAGTGAACAGTATCAATAGACAATCCTCAAATGTGTGAAGCCCCATGGGACATTAGGAGTTAATTTTATTACAAAAATATAGGAACTTTGTGTAAAAAAAAATAACATATTCATAGGCACTGTGGCCGGGAGCATGGTTATTTATATTCACTCTTGCTTCTGTGTCCTAAGCCTTAAGTAGTCAGCATTGTGTTTGCCAATATAACAGAAGACAACAGCATAGTTTTAAACTGAGACTTTGGATCTGCTCTCAGACTCAACACTTTCTAGCTGTGTCAAGGTGGGCGATTTACTAATCTCTCAATGCCTCAGTTTTTCCATCTCTAGATAAGAATAACATAATACCTACTTTTTGGTCTATTAGCAATTTCAAATAGTCTTTGAAGAATAAGCCTCAAAACCATATTACCTTAAATGTTTTTGTATGCATTTGAATATCCTTTTTGGATATTTGTTTTAGAAAGCTAGTAACAAAACATGAACAAAGGACTAGAATCATCGACATTTATTCTCTGGATCTTCTTTTGGTACATGAATACATTTTAAAACCTAACTATTGCAAGGCAAGAGTTTAACATGATAACAGAGGAAAACAATACCAACCAACCAAGAAAAACAAAAGAAGAACTTTGGAATAAAATAATTTTGTGTCATATTCCAATATCTCTACTTGCTATTTGAGGGTTCTGGGGCAAGGAGTTTATCTGCTCTTTTATTTATTTATTTTTATTTATTTTTATTATCTTTTAATGTTTATTTTTGAGAGAGAGAGAGAGATAGGACATGAGTAGGGGAGGGGCAGAGAGAGAGGGAGACACAGAATCTGAAGCAGGCTCCAGGCTCTGAGCTGTCAGCACAAAGCCCAGTGCGGAGCTGGAACCCACAAACCGTAAGATCATGACCTGAGCCGACATTTGACGCTTAACTGACTGAGCCACTCAGGCGCCTCTATATGCTCGTTTAAAGAAAAAATCTGCCACATCTCAAGTGGGTGTATTTTATAAAGCCTTACATAACCCAAGTAGACCCTCCTTGAAATTAGCACCTGTAATTTAATAATGAAATACAGAAAAATAATCAAAACGAATAGCATCCTTCCTTGGTACATCTTTCTTGGTCCTCAGGAAACATTCTCAAATTAAATGCTGCAGCTCTGCTGTGCTCAGTAAGCAAAAAGCAGCTTGGTTTTATTCTGACAACTCTAAACCTTAATTTTTTTCATATAAAGTGATACATATATATATATATATATATATATATATATATATATATATATATGATCAACCATTTAGGATTGTCATCTAAATGTAATAATAAATCAGCATAAAGCACTTAAGATGCTCTTGGGTATGTGGCATGTAAAATAAATGAAATAATAAACTAATAGAAGGAAGTGCTGGTTTGAGGTTTAATGGATTTTTATTATCTTAATTTGCCCTCCTCTTTGTTAGTCCAGAAAGCCAGGAAAGTCACTACATCTTCCCGAATCAAACCTGCAGTTTCTGTGTTTTAGCTCTTTTGCTATAATTGTTCAGAATCAGGCAACAGTGACAAATCACTGCTTTTAAAATGTGAGCATTTAGGGGCACCTGGGTGGCTCAGTCAGTTGAGCGACCGACTTGGGCTCAGGCTATGATCTCACGGTTTGTGACTTCAAGCCCTGTGTCGGGCTCTGTGCTGACAGCTCAGAGCCTGGAGCCTGCTTCCCATTCTGTGTCTCCCTCTCTCTCTCTGCCCCTCCCCCACTCATGTTCTGTCTGTCTCTCTCTGTCTCAGAAATAAATAAACATTAAAAAAAAATTTTTTTAATAAAATAAAATGTGAGCATTTATTTATAAACAAATATCTTCTTTTAAAAAAATAAAAGTCTATTATTGGAATCATCATAAATTCCTCAGTTTTGAAAGTTTTCTACGAGATGACATCATCCCATTTATTACTTAAGTTTTACTGTTGATGTAAACTTCTCTTTCAAACTTCTTTACGCTGTTGGTGGAAGCAAATTTCCCCTGCCTTACATTTCGGTCATTACATACAATTTACAGTGTTATAAAACTCAAACTTCTTTAAAGCCAAAATTGAGCTGTTTCAGTTTTCCAATTCATGGAGCTAATTATTCTGCAATGCTTTTTCTCATTACCCTTGTCTCCTTATTTTCTTGTTAGTAAAAGATTTCCAAATATCTTTTAAATTCTATGTTGTCTAAAATATCTGTAAGTGCATACTGTTATCAATATATACATTTTCCTTATTTCGTGATTCAGTAGAACATTTCCAAATTTAAGTATTTTATTTTCTACTGCTGTCATGTAGCAGCATTAGAATTGGTTTTTGAAGATTGTGACCTTTAAATAGAATGAGATCACTTATATGCACATCAATGGAAACGCTAATAGAAAAAAAAGTTGGGTTGGACTTAACTGAATAAGTGTTCAAAAATCAAATTGGCTATACGCTCGGAGACACACAGACCACACGATGTTGAAAATTTTGAGAACTGCTTTTTCATTTTTTTTTTCTTAAGGAGCAGCCACAGCCTATTTAGGGAGATAACATAGAAAATCTGCAAAGAATTCAGACTGAGGGAGCTGCTGAGATATTGTTGCCAAGTTGGCATGAATTCAAAACACATTTCTATATGCCTTTCATTATTATATCTGACCATCTGGGTCCTTTGTTTTTAAGTCCTAGTTAATTCTAAAGAAATAACACTAGTGTTCATCCAAGTAGATTCGAAGTGAATGAAAATAAATGTCATCGCTCTACCATTAATGTATTCTGGTGGTTTCAGGATGGAGATTTTCTCATATTCAGCAAATGTTCACTGTGCACCCACTTTATATGAGGCTCCGCCCCAGGTGTTTGGGTGAAGATGCTACTGCAACATGCGAAAATCCTTCCACTAGAGGCTAATCTTCTAACAAAGGATATAAGAAAATAGAGAAATAAATATGTTAAATGTACAATGTTTGACAGTGTTAAGTGTTGTAGGAAAATGAAGAAGGAAAATGGTTATGTATTTGGGAGGGGCACATGTAGTTTTAAATCTTATGATGAAGAAATGAGAATCTGTTCTTTGAATAAAGATTTAAAGGAGATGAGGGAGATAGCTTTGCACATATTTGGAGAGAGAACATCTCAGATAGGCAAAACAGGTAGTGCAAATGTCCTGAGGTATTAAATTGTTCCTGTTTTAAAGGAATTTATATAAAATCCAGTGAGGAGGAGCAGGAGAGCAGAGGAGGAGTGAGGGCAGACTAGAATAGTAGAAAATACATTCTCATATGTCTATTATAGAAAATTAGGGGAGAAATACATCAACTGTGACAGGTATCACCTCACCACTTGAAATAGTCAGATCATTGAAGTTTCAATTTAGGATATGGTACTGCAAATGGTCCATTCACAAATTCTAAATGTTGTGATAGATACAAGATACTATTTTTTGACAATATCGAGATTGGATCCTCAGTGCATTTATGAGAAACCTGTAAGAAGCTATTCAAATTTATGTGTTTAATTATGATAAAATGTAACTAAGTAAACTCATAAGTATCTATGTAAGTACTATGTGAGTACTTCTCAAACTTTTACATGGCTCCCTTGTAGGGCAGAGCAATTCTCGGAGTATCAAAGTATAAAAGCCAAGCCCCATCATGAAAAGGAAGTTACTACATATTTCAACAATAATTAATACATAGTGAATATGATGTTAATAATACAGAATTATCAAAGGCATTTTATTATTCAGTTTGGTGGTAAATTTTCAAAACTGTTCTCTGGTTGTAGCATGATAAGAGGAAAATGGCTGCCTTTGTGTTGACAGGAAAAGGGAAGAGAAGCAGAAATACTGGTTGACATGTTCCTTCCATTCCTTGCTAACTGCCCTGGCATTTATGCAGTTGTGGGAGGCAGAACAGATACAACAGACACAATAACTCTAGGAGCAGGACAGCATTCTGGATGGTGGCCAGGCTTGGCAGGGAAACAAATCACATCATGTGTCCTCCACTCGTACCTCATGGTAGAAGGAAATCAATTTAGAGTTGGAAAAGACATCAGAGTTATATTTTCTCACTTTATAGTTGAGAAAAGTGAGGCTCTAAGAAAATAAAGGTGATAGGATAGGCTGATGGTGTATCTCATATATTCCCACCTTCTCTTTTCACATATATTCTAGAAATTTTGTATGAAATCATGCTGGTTGCTAAAGTGTGACTAACAGCCACTGTCTTTAAACATCACTGGAATACCTACACGTCAGGCACAGAGCTAAGTATTTTATACACACTTTAGAATTTAACCCTTTTAACAGCTCAATAAGGCCAGTATTCCTCTTGTTTGACAGCTGAACAAATGGAGGCTAATCATTTGTACAAGAACTGCTAATATGTGGCAGATGTGGGATTTGAACTCAGTTCAGTTGAACTCCTAAGACCACATTTTCTCTGTTATACTTTCCAGATGCTTTCTTTAATGGCAAAGGTTGAATTCGGTTCTGGAAGAACAATTATAGCTTACAATAAAAGGGTGTTTATATCATTGCTAACAATTCTATCAGTGTCAATATCCTTGTTAAAGACACTTAAAATATTACATTAGGCAGCAGCACTACCAAATGTAAGTTATGAATTCCCAGGTTTCTTATTAAAGGAATGAAGCAACTCACTAATCTAAATGTAAAGGGTAACCTTCTATATTAGTAGAATCCACAGTACAGAGTACCAAGTACAAAGATAAGGGAAGCTTAGGGAACTATGAAATACAACCCAGCCTTGAGCCAAGGATCATCTACTAACAGGAAATGTAAAGAGAAAATCCTACACTCATAGGCACTGATACACCAAGAGCCCATATAGAGCAATAAATATGCATGCCGTGTTTTTTTTTCCTTTGGCTAACCTCAACTATACCTATTCTTTCTATTCTGCAACTGAAATCGCTTGCCTACTAAACATTTCCATATGGAACAAAGACTGAGCAAGGAAAAGGAAGAAACTCATCCCACTGACCCTAAAAAGGGCAGGGCTAACTTTGACACCAGTTTTCAGACAGTCCCTGGTAGGGATGCCGATTGTGCAGAAAGGTGTGTTTGTTGACCAACGTGTTCAGTAAATGTCCTTTCATAGCTAAAGCATGCTATATAAAAGCAGCCATTTACTCTGAAGAGTTGTCCCCTAAAACCATAAAGTCCATGTAGTCCGTCTTGGGTGGGGTGGTGGTTGGTAGGTTTCCATAGAGGTCAGGGATAATATCAGGGAAGTGTCATCCTCTGAAAGAGACTGGTGAAAGTCATCACAGTCAATAAGTTGCCATTTCAGTCCTACCTCATCCTAGTAGACTGTAATATGGAGGACCTGTATCTAGTCGATCAAGATCATTCTGATGTAACCAATTGCACTGTGATATGTCAGGGATGACATCACAGTGTTTGCTGTCATTGAGACCATAGGGAAACGTGTGAATAAAAAGCTGCTAATACATACCCATTACTGTTCAAGGGAGACAATATTATGGTTTTAAATATCTCATGCATTTTGGTATGATATATTCCTACTATGATAGAAAAATCCATTTAGAGATTCCCAAAATGGGTTGTAATTCTAGGCACCCAGCTGAACTATGGACCCCAAACTTCCTTTACAAAATACGCTTTGCTAGGAGAGAGTGACTGAAACAACAGATGGTTTACTCTTTTTTCCCAGGAAGGCAAAGATCAACAGCTTTTCAGTTATATTTTTCTCACAGATTCTAATAGCACTGTAGATGCCCCCCACAATGAAATCCCTATCAATTGCATTTAAGTGCAATTATAAACCTCCCATTGTAAAAGAATAAATTAAGACTTTCATTAAATGAATTATTTTATTGGAGTCTGATCCATGTTTTGGTGAAATTAGAATATTAAATTCAAGAGCCTATAAAACTAAAGCCCACCCTCTAGACCCTCTTTGAATCCATTGAGACATTAGCTCCTCCGTTTCAGACTTTGATGTGAACAAGTGTCAGTCAATTATAGCCTACTAAGTATTATGGATAGACTTGCATATTATATGAATCTTAATGGTACAGAAGTACAGTGATATGGATGAGAAATTCATAGCTCACATCAGAATAAAAAAAGAAAAGACAGATTTCAATAGAAAAGAAAATGTCTTACTTGGTTAAGAATGTCTTGTTTCTGTGCATGCAAGGAAAGAAAGAATACATGTGTTAATGTAAGGTAATTTATACTCATTATCTCATATTGCTGACAAACTAAAAGGCCAATTTTACAGATTGATTTTAAAACATACCCTAGATCCATGGGTCTCAAAATGTGGTCCTGAAACAGCATCATTATCATAAACTGTGAAACTGATAGAAATATACATTTTTGAGCCTTACCCCAGAAACACAGAAACTGAGAGGGTAGGGGAACAGGCAGAAACCTGTGTTTTAAGAAGACCCACAGGTGATTCTGATACAAGCTAAAATTTGAGAATCACTTACTAGGTCAATCTTTGAGTGTAATAAGCAAATAGTTCTAACTGATATGAGATAAATATAATGAACAACACATATAAGATTTTTAAAACCTTCCAGAGAAAATTATGAAAATATAACAGCATTATAAATATATATTAGATTATGAATACTTATTTCTCACTCCTAATGTTTCCATCTTTTGGAATAACATGTTTGACTAGCCCATTGCAATGCCTTTAAAGAAAAATATCTTCCCATACATATAGTACTACTTATTTTTTCCCATGTTTTTAAACATCAGTGGAACAATATAGAATTGAATTTGAAATCCAGGAGGGAAAAAGATACACACACACACACACACACACACACACACACACAACACACACACACACACACACAATTACTTATTCTATAATATTCTATGTATATTTTACATACATATAAAATGCAATGCCAAACTGGTTCTTTCTCATATTATCAAATTCCGTTACTTTCATGAATCATTTATATCTGAGATATGCTGACGATATTCACTGTGAGTCTTCTCACTGAGTTTGGATGGCTACTAAAAACTAGCTATAATCATACTCTTAACATTATATCATTCATATAAGATTAGTTGGAGACTAATAAGAATCTCTTACCTTATTAGGTGTGAGTTAGTAGTAATTACATGCATGGGAATATGCCATACTCATTACATAAGAAATGCCATTCAATGTACGTGACATACCTTTCTTTTCCCCTTATTCTCATCTCCCACAACCTTCCTTTTCATTTTATGGCCAGTCAACAAAGTGAAGAAGAAAGGGCATTAATCTTAATCTGGGATTCCAGATAATTAGGTTTTAATTACGGCTCTTATCATGAAACTAGCTTGTGAATCTTGAGAAAGTAATTTTAGTTTTCTTATAATGACTTTATCTAAAAACTTAATAATCTTATCTGTTAAGGAAACGTAAGACCTTTTTAAAATTTTTGCTCTTAGGGAATCTTTAGTGCCATTGTTTAGAATAATATATTTTTTTGATTTGGTTATTTTTTTTTCAAAGAGTGATTGTTACATGATCTTTAAAAGACACAAATTAAAAATAATTGATTCATCTGTATATTGCAGTTAGTATTTATTCTCCATTAGATTCATCCATATATTGCAATTAGTATTTCTTCTCCATTAAAATACTCTTAAACAGGTCACATATTCATTATAGTAAGCCTTTATACAAAGATTTAGAATTCAGTAATTAAAAGAGTGATAAGAAATACAGTGCACCTACCATATAAGCAGCTTTAAAAGAGGAGAAGCAAGTAAGAGATATTTAGGCTGTTCTTTCTTTGTTTCTTTGCAAATATCTTTTATATGGATGACATAAGCAATGTTCATTTTAGAAAACAAAGGATTAATTATTTATTCTAAAAGTAGTGTAGATGAAATATTTTTTTCTAAATTTTCTTGTATAAGGGGGCATCAATTAAGTAGTCATCTGTGGCAAAGAACTTTAGGATTAACCTGTCCAGTCAATAGAGAGTGATAACTTCCCATGTGAATTCTGCATACTGTTATAGTAACCTTTCAGAAACTGGATGAAGTCATGTTCTGAAGAGAACCTCAAGGCTTTAAAGATTTCTTTTTCAACATTAAATATTCCTAATTACCTCCTATTGGCTTTTGTAAAATACATACTAGTGTTTAAGAGTCATATAAACTTTATTTTTTTTCCTGAAGGGAAAACACCTATCAATGTTAGATTAGGAGTAGTTTTGCTTTTAAATTAGAATTACTTTGGGGTCATAATGAGATCTAACTTTTTGTTTTTCAACAATTCATTATTTTAATAATGCATTTCAAGAGCAGATCTGCACATTTATGGAGAATTATTACATTACTGAATAGGCTGACATCATATGGGTGTCTAAGAATGAATCTAGTAATTACCTCAATAAATCCAGTATACAGTGACTGATAATCCTCATGAAAAATATAATAGTAAGACTAAGTCTGGAGAGTCTTTTAAATAAGAAATCATTGAAGCAAAAAGGCTATTTTGCAAACAAAATTACATTCCAACTTAATTTATAGCTACCAGCTATCTTTAGGGAGAAAAACAAACCTAGTTTTATCTATGTATATAGATTAGATAACATGTACATTTTCAAGCATGGTCAGAAATGTAAATATTAATGACACTTTTGGGCCTTACAGTAATTCTGTACAGTTGTCATCTTAGCTTTCCCACTCTGCTGTTATGGTCTTTGAGATTTTCAGTTCTACAAACTTTTCTGCCAACATTTTCTTTCTCATACTATAGCATCCAGGAAAATAAAATCTGAGGGAAATGTACGCTGGATATCTGCTTTTGTTCCTAGGACTGGAAAATGGGAATGGCTTTAAACTGCCTTATTTTCCCCATCATTGGTAGGCTGTAAATATTAACTTACTTGAAAAAGAAAACAAATCTTAGATTAAAGACCTTCACAAGCTACAGTAATGTATCAGAATATAGACAAAATAAGAAAATATGACATGAAAAAAAGCTATGGGAAATACTGAAAGGAAATTATAAAACAATATGAATTAAGGTTAGAATATATAGATTTGGTTTTGACTAAAACGCAAATTCTATAAATCCCTAAGAAAAGTAATATTGAAGGAAAACTAGGAACTGTGCTCTTATAAACATTCAAAACTGTAATGACAATGATAACAAAAAACAAATCGCAGTTAAATCAGCAAACAAATCTATCTAGCTGGCTAAATAATTCATCCAGGGGAAAGGGCCTTTTCCAAAGGGTAATTTGTTTTATCTCCCATACAACACAACTATCATTCAGAGAAACTGCAAAAGAACTCACAGCAAAGGTGCCCAAACACTTAAATGTAGCATCACTCAGGTAGCATTAAAAGGAAGGTTATTTAACAAGTAATTAGGAAAGGAAAGACATTCATTCAAGCAAGGTGTCCAAAAGCAATCGACAGGACATGAAGTTTTTACAAGGAAGGAATTTCAGGGACTTGTCAGCTTACTGGCAGTAGGTTAAAACAAGATAGGGTGAAGAAATTCCTCTTTTTTACCCAAAGTGGCTTTTTAAAATTACTAAAGAAAGAAAATCTTTCTTTAGTCAAGGGAATCATTCTCTGAAAGGAGTAACTCTCCTGCCCCCAACGAATTTTGATCTGGGGTTAAAACCTGTAGGTCACAGAGTGAGCGGCAAGCACACTTTGTCTTCCCTTCTATCTAATCCTGACCTGATCCTACCTGAGCAAGCCAATTCAGAATTGCAGTATCTTTAACATCTAGGGAAAGAACCTAAGACCATATTAGAGATGACCTATACTCCTTCAAGCACCCAATATAGAAATGTTATTTTCATCTGCAAACGTTTTTTGAATGAAAAAAGTAGTACACTATTTTACATATTTTCCAAAACAGCATTTCATTATGAATTTTATTTCATTTATGGTATGGTATATGGTACATATATTTCCAAGGACTCTTCATTGAGAAACCCCTTCTCCAATCATATATATGAAACTGATATAAATGAAAAAAAAGTTTTACCCCTTCAGGATTATACTTTGCAAGCACACCATTACCATGGAATTCTTCAAGAACATCCTTTAATTTCTTTGTGGAATCTATAAAGAAATAGAGAACACACAAATTGTTTATAGATGCCTATTGTGGTTAAATAACCCAGTTCAGAAACAAAGACCCATTAAAATATAATCACCAACACATATTCAGTTTTAAAATGAACATGTGAAACGTTCTTTATCACTTTCGAAAGGCTATTTGGTTGAAAAAAGCAATCACACACAAAAAAGAAAGGGACAGAAATACTGTTTTCCAAGTGTATTGCCAAAGAATAAGGCCATTACCTATGTACTACATAAATTAATGAGCAAACATATAAAAAAGTAGCATCTCTTCTCTTTATTTTGATAGCATAACATCTAAATGAATGAAATAAGCTTAGTTTAAAAAGAAAATATAGGAGGTGCCTGAGAGGCTCAGTCGGTTAAGCCTCCAACTTTTCATTTTGGTTCAGGTTATGATCTCAAGGTCATGAGATCAAGTTCCGTGCTGAGCTTAGGGCCTGCTTGGGATTCTCTCTCTCCCTCTCTTTCTTCCCCTCCCCCATTTGTGCACACACTCACTCTGTCTCTCTCTCTCAAAATAAATAAATAAACATTTAAAAAAGAAAAAAAGTAAACATAGGCATTTGTTATTGAACTTTATAATTAACACAGTACATTTTACATATTTTACTCCATTAGCAAAGAATAACCCTGCTGGACAAATAAACACAATGAAATATGTAGTTAAGCCTCAGTGGTGAATCCAGTCAGAGGCAAGGTACACATTGTAGTATTTTGCAGATGGTTTTATAAGGAATTTTCTAAATATACACAAAGAACAAACTAAAGCTTAATTCAATTAAGAAACCAAGTTTTGGGAAAAAAAATTAAGAAACAAAGTTGAGGAAGTATCTCTCTACTTGCCAGAAGGGATGCTGCCCCATTGAGGAAGCGTTCAATGAAAAGCTACTTACAGCTCCAAATTTAAAAAGCACACGAAAAAAGTTTAGGGGCACCTGGGTGGCTCAGTTGGTTTAGTGTCCAACTTTGGCTCAGGTCATGCTCTCACAGTCCATGAGTTTGAGCCCCTCATCAGGCTCTCTGTCAGCACAGAGACTGCTTCAGATCTTCTTCCTCCCTCTCTCTCTCTGCCCCTCCCTCACTGGTTCTCTTTCTCTCTTTCTCTCAGAATAAATAAACTTAAAAAAAAAAGTTTAGGTGCACCTGGCAGGGCTCAATCAGTTAAACATCCGACTCTTGGTTTCAGCTGAGGCCATGACCTCAAGGTTTATGAGATGGAGCCCATGTTGGGTTGGGCTCCATACTGACAGTGCGGAGTCTGCTTGGGATTCTTTCTTTCCCTCTCTCTCTTCCACTCCCCAGCTTACTCTCTGTCTCTCTCAAAATAAATAAAAGGTTTTTAAATAAACCTTTTTAAAAAGGTTTAGATATGTTACCAAAATAATTTTGAATTGCTTTTTCAATTTTTAAATATTTTGAAATATTTTTAGGATGTTCATCATACTAAGATTGTGACAAAAGAATCCTGAGTTAATATGGAAATAATGTCATGAAAGAAAATAAATGTTAGAAAAATATAAATAAGTAGAATATAAATATATGCAATCAATCTACTAATACAATGCTCTCATAGTTATCAAAATATAATTTTGATAAAGCAATCTAAGACTTACAATATACTTAACTTAGAGAAAACTAACCATTAATACTGATAAGCCATCTAAACATTCAATCAAGTTTGATTAATAGTGATAAAACAAGGCTGAAACTGAAATGTGGGAAATAAGCAGAAGCTGTTTAGTTTTCCACTGGGGAAGAGGGTATGGTCCTAGCATTTGAATATCATCCTCCTTTCATTTCCCCAAGATTCAGTGATGTTTGTAACATAAAATAATTCCCAGTTCCAAAAATACTAATTTACAAATGAGCTTTTGAGGCATCCTGCCAGAAAATTAATTCTTAGATCCCCATCAAGTGAATCATGTCTGTATTTTGTGAATTATACTTTCATTTAGAGTGTGCAATTTTGTTTATGTTGTAAGTTCTGTGAGGTTTTTTGTGTGACTGTATTGTTTTTATATTATTAAAAATTCCACATAACATAGATTCTATGTTGACCATTTTAAACTATACAAATCAGTGGGTTTTTAAAATGTATTCACACTGCGGTGCAACCATCACCCTACATAATTCCAAAATATTTTCATCACCCCAAAAACAACCTCCATATTCTGGACATTCCATAAAAATGGAATTATATAATTTGTTGTCTTTGTTTGGCTTCTTTTACTTCAAGGTTCACATATGCTATAGTATGTGTCTGTACTTTATTCCTTTTTATAGCTAAAAAATATTCCATTTTATGGATATACCACATGTTGTTTATCCAGTCATAGTCTCATGTACATTTGAGTTGTTTCCATGTTTCAGTTATTATGAAGAATGCCACTATGAACAAACATTCAAGCATACATGATTTTGTGTAAATACATATTTTAATTCTCAGGGGTATACACTGAAGAGGAGAACTGCTAGGTCATACGGAAACTCCATGTGGAACATTTGGTGGAACTGCCAAACAGATTTTCACAGGGCTATCCTACTTCACATTCCTATCAATAATGTATAAGAATTCTAATTTCTCTACATCTTTGCTATACTTTCCTAGTTTTTTTTTTAATTATTATCAGAGCTACCTTAAAGGGAATGAAATGCTTTTGATTTGTATTTCATTAGTTATTTGTTAATGGCTAATGATGTTCAACATCTTTTCATTTTTAAAAAAAAATTAAAAATGTTTATTTATTTTTGAGAGAGACAGACAGAGAGAGTGTGAGTGGGGAAGGAGCAAAGAGAGAGGAAGACACAGAATTTGAAGCAGGCTCCAGGCTCTGAGCTGTCAGCACAGAGCCCTATGTGAGGCTCGAACTCATAGACTGCAAGATTGTGACCTGAGCCAAAGTCAGATGCTTAACAGACAGAGCCCCCCAGGTGCCCCTGAACATCTTTTCAAATGCTTATTGGCCATATGTATATCTTTTTTGAAGAGATGTCTATTCAAGTCTTTTGACTATTTTTTAACTGGGTTGTTTATCTTTTTGCTGTTGAGATTGGTGTGTGTGTGTGTGTGTGTGTGTGTGTGTGTGTGTGTGTGTGGTGTAACATGTTTGAAGACTGTTACACTTTCCTATATATTTCTTTTTCAGTATATATTTTGCTACCACTTTCTGTACTGTGATCAGAGTTAATTTGTTACGTCTTGCTTCCTGCTAGATTGTAGGTTGCTCTGGGGAAGAAAATGTACATTTTATTTTTACATAGCACTCAAATTTATTACAAAGATGAAGTAATGAAATTGCAATAAATATTGTGATTCAATTGATCAAAGCTATTTCTTAATTAAAACAAATTACAGTAATTACTTTGACATTTACCTTGGCAGAAACTTAAAACTACTTTAGAGACCAGGTTCTATATTAAAGAGAGAGATGAGGGGCACCCGGGTGGCTCAGTCAGTTAACTGTCTGACTTTTCATTGTAGCTCAGGTCATGATCTCCCAGTTAATGAGTCTGAGCCCAGCATTGGCTTCTCCACTGACAGTGCAGAGTCTGCTTGGGGTTCTCATTTTCTCTCTCTTTCTCTCTGCTCCTCTGCCACTAGTGTCGTCTCCCTTTCTCTCTATCTCTCTCCCTTTCTCTCAAAATAAATGAATAAACTTTAAAAAAACTAAAGAGAGACATGAAGCTGAATCTTTTGTCCCAAATCCTTCTTTGTCAATAATAAGGCATTAGTGTAACTTAGCAGAAAACTTTTACATCTTCTAATTTATATATGTAGATGCAGATACTTCTGTATACAACTACATAGACGTACACATTTCTAGATTCACAAATTTTGGAATAAGATATCCCAAGGACTCTGGCTATTTTAACCATATCTGAGCCCCATGATAAAATGAAAGGGGGAGGAGAAAATTTGCTTTCTTATACCTAGGCTTTCCGAAGAACGTTAAAGACATTGCCTAAAGATAGACTTTTCATTTCAGGTTTCCATAGGAGTAACCCCCCCCCCGACACACACACACACACGCACACACACACACGCACACACACACACACACACACACACACACACACACACACACACAAACACTCAGTAATCATTTATGAATGCTCCAGAGAGGGCAATAGTCCTTAAAATTATTCATGTCATTTTTTAGGATTTTCTTGGTCATAGTTTATATTAGAATAATCTTAGTGGGAGACCACTAGGAATAAATTTAACAAATTAAGAGGCAAAATCTCTGTGTTTCAATGAATGATCCTGCTCAGGGACAATTTAACAAGCACTGACTCATATTTAGATCAATCACCATTCACTCCATTTACCCCCTTTTCAATGGTCAAATTTCATTTTTAATCTTGATATCTAAGGTATATTCATGATCCAATCTCCACTTCACAATCTAGTTTAGGAACTGGAAAATTATCTTGTTGTTCTATTCTAGTCCCAATAGCCTCTCTTGGGCCCAGTCTCTTGACCACTGAGGCTTTGACTTACCCAGCCAATATTCTATAGATTAAGATTCTCGTATGAAACATCAAAGGGCTCCAGATATCCTGACTTGGTCCCCTAACCTTTAATCAGAATTGCCTTATATGAACAGTCTACATATCTATGTGGATTCCCAAACTGCAGTAGATTGTAAAGATCCTGCTGTTGTGTTCTACCGACCTTCAAAGGCGAAACATCACTTACTTATTTTATAATTCTGCTGCTTTTCTGGATTTGCTCCTATTACTTGTCACCATAAACATTCCTACCTTTCTAATTCTGTCAACTCTAAATCACATCTGTTCAAACAGCACTGGGGTGGTGGAGAGGAGAAAGGACACATAACTTAATCTGACCTACTCTCTAGTATAAGACAGACATAAAGTAAGTGATGCCTGGGTGAATAGATGGTTAGTGAAAGACATAATCTCAATCACATTTCAGCTAATATTGGAGCTTCAAATAAGAGAGCACAGTGACAGATTCTGGGCTGAGCAATACTGAGAAATCTAGGTAGGCAGGCAGCCAGGCAGGCAGCTGTGAACTGGGAGATCAATTCACAGGTAATACATATCTGTAATGAAACAAAGGTCTGGCATCAAAGAAGCCTGGCAACTGAAGTGTAGGGCAGCCAGGTTCAAACAGCTGATTTCATCCTTGGATCAGGGATCAGGACAGATGCTTAGTACCAAATACAGGGTCTCTTAGAAAGCAAAGGAGGGTCATGACATGAAATACATGGCTAATTCCAGAGGCACTGATGCTTGACTCAGCTAATAGGGCAGGAGACTTGGAGAAGAACAGTAGACACAAATCACTGCCCTATATCCATTTTACCAGGAAGTAATATCCTGGTAAAACCGTATCCATTTTACTAGGAAGCAATTTAGTATTACTAACCACAACAAAGACTATGTGATTTTAGATTACTTGCTCTACCACCATCAGAATCACCTAAGCACTAAGGTGCTACTGAACCAAAAACGTGGAGGGATCATTTTGTTCAGCAAATGCTTTGGTTATATGCAAGGACAGAGGAAATGTATATGGGGACTGATGATCTACTTAAGTGTCTGCTACATCTTGAATGAACTTCCTTTGTGATTTCACAGTCTCTTTGACTCTTCATTCCAAAAAACTCAACACACGCTTCTCAGATTAATCACAAAGGTCTCATGGAATTATGGAAACATTTAAAGATAGAGAGTTTTAGATTTGAGTCCTGGCTCCAGAATTCATGGTTGAATATCCTTGGGCATATTTTTAATGTCTCCTTGGCTCAGTTTTCTAATATGGAAAATAGGAATAATGATACAAACCTTGTAGTACTGTATGTAGCAGAGTGTCTGGTGCGCAATAAATTCCTGTTCCTTTGTTCCACCATAAATATGACTTCAAAAATATCATTACTTTCAACAGTTTCCTGTTGTGTTTGGATTGAAGCACAAACTCCTCCTTTTGGCACGATAGTTATGTCACAATATGATCCATACCCTACCTACCAACAGCTATTTTTCATGCCTTCCTTATTATAGTTAATATTCATTGTAAGATATCCCATGATTTTAGAGCCCCTCCTTTGCTCACGATGTTCTCTTTGCCTGGGATTCTCTTCAATATCAAATGAAGTTCAAACATAATGCATGCCATAGTTTACCTGTCACCTTATTCATAAAACCTCTCAAGACTTCCTTCAACAACAGTAGATAGCAACTAACCTTCTATGGAATACCCTATAATAACTTTCTTAGAATCTACACCTGATTTATGCATTGAGTACAATTAACACTATTAATCAACATTTGCATGGGTAGATTGTTTTAGAGATTGCAAAGTGCTGTATCTTTTTTTTAAGCATTGTATCTTATTCTTTCATTTAAGACTCACAAACGCATGAAGACATCAAGGTTAAAGTAACCATTACTTATTCAAAATCATACAACCCAAAGGGGTTTAAGTAGTGATCCAAACGTTGGTGTATGACCCAAGTCTGTTTTCCTTATTTTGTAAAAGCAAAGCAAAACATAACAAATAAATAGAAGTTTCCATCATAGCCAAGGCATCAACTTGGCAGTCCATGGTTTTCTTTAATTTAGTTCACTGAAGTTCATTACCTATTTTTCTAGCACATGGAAACATTCTATTTCTTTTTTACCAACTTAAATTAACAGGTGAAGAATACAATATATATATATATATATATATATATATATATGAAATATAAAAAACAAAAAAGGTCATATGGATATTTTTAAAGTGTTTTCTGGCATATTTATTTTTGTTTAGTATTATATTTCTCTTTGATAATGGAATTAGAATATATATACAATTCTTTTTGAAAACCTTAAAACATATGTAAATTTGACATAATGTATGTATTTCATATAATTATTATGAGACATTCTTAAACATTAAAATTGCCTGTGTGCATTAAGAAGGGAAAGTCACAGCAAATGCAGAGAACTACTGAAGTAAAATCCTAAAAATGTTTTGCAAAGAACACATTCTCATTATACCTCCTAAGAAAATCTTTTTTTGTTTGTTTCAAGGTAAATATACTTTAAAGGTCAAGGCCAATAGTTTTACTATCCAAACAGTAGTCCTAGGCCTTCTCACTCCCATGAAAAGATTATCATATTCCACTGTTAACACCAAGACTATCCAACTTACAAAGCACATTTGTTATTTTTAAAACTACCAAATTCTGAAATAACCAACTGTAGATTAATCATCTAGTCCTTTATGTGCCTGAGTAGACAACACCATGGGCCACTGTTTCAGTGAGGACATTGGGTTTCCAGGAATAATGCAGCTCTGACAATGTGAGAGAGGCTCCTAATGCCTGTAATCTGAATTTGGGACCATGGAAAAGTCATCTGTTGGCTTTCCCAACTCAGTGCTTCAAAAGTTTTCTTCAAAGTCTAAGCTTCCCCACGTGGTATTTTCCCCTTATAACAAAGGTTATCTGTGGCCTAGAAATCTTTTTATGCACTCAATCTAAATCATCTTTGCAGTGGCTATTTTAATCCTGTAGGAAATAAGGTTTGTAGCTTCAACTGTTTAAATGAAAATTTTCTAGTCTAAATACTGAGCTAGCATTAATGCACATATAACATATTACTATTCAGTACAAAGTTAAATGTGAAAATTAAAGTCTCCCTTAACTATATAGTATTTCAAATAAGCAAAATAACCCAAACAGCTTTGTGTCTAACCCAGTGATACTCAAACTGGGATCCATCTTAGAATCATGTGGGTAGTTTTTAAAATATACTGATACCTGGGCTTAAAACACAGTGATGATGATTGAATCCACTAGAGTGGATCCCACTAGACATGATAACTTTTAAAATTCTCCTCACATGATTTTTATATGCACCTAAGGTTGAATTAACCACTGTTCTTATCCTTAAAGAGATGCATAAAGAAATTGAGAATTAATCAGCAAAATTTTTGCTGCTACGTCTTCCTACCTGGGTCCCTGTTTCACTGAGAACATTGCATTTCCAGGAGGAAAAAAAAAATCTCTGATGACGCAAAGAGGTTGACAGAGCCTTTAATCTGAATTTATATATATTTAGCCTGATTGTAAAGATTATATATAATCTTTAATAAGTATATATTTAGTCTAGCTGTTGCTCAGGGGACTTCTATTAGGGAAAAAAACTTATTAGAGCATTTTACTTAAAAACTGATTTAACTGCATCTGAGGTCACGATAGCAAAAAATAGTATTTTAGAAATAGAGAAGATACAGAAATTGCTATTGCTATTAATGTAAATCCCAAGGTGATATAAAAAAAATGTCCTATTTAAGTTGTGGTCAGCAGCAGTAAATAAACACCTACAACATTATAGAATAAAATATTTGGAGAGCCAGTCACCCCAACATTAAAGTTCATATCTACTTGTGGGAGAATTATAACAAATGTACAAACAGATTAAAAAAAAACCCTGAAACTATTGTTAAAAATAGTAAGTCACACTGTAGCAGTTTATATGCTAAGTGAAATGTATATAGCTGGAGTTTTAAAAACATCCCAAAGATACTCTGATGGTACAGCTACATTAGGAAGAATTGTTTTAAAAAGCTAGTAAGTAGTTCTGAGAGCAAGTTCCCTTTCTACATATTTCTACTAAGCTCTCGAGATCTTTGTAACTTGAAAAGATAATGGTCATACTATCTTAGACAAAACTATTACACACAGTATAATAATTATTTCTATTTATCTGGAAAGACAATTATTTAATTTCAAGATAACTGTTGATGTGAGGCTATGGAGAAAATTCCCTTTCTCCTTTTGATATTCATTATTTGATGATAATACTCTTAAATAACCAATCCTTAAAACTATTTTCTGCATTTGCTATTTTTCCCTTGTTCATCTATTCATATTTAACTTTTTGAGGTGTACACTTGATCAATGCCTTGGACAAAATATTTATAAGAGTGATTCCTTGGGTAGACAACATATCTGGTAATCTGTCCTCCAACTGGATACTGTCTGAAATGCCCATAAAATGATCTGCATATCATAGAGATATTCTCACATGGAAAATTCATTAAGAAAAATATACATTTGCATTTGAGCCACTGTTCTATAAAATAACTAAGGATTGATACTGAAAATATAATTTTAATTAAGAATTGTAATTGAGAAGGAAAGGCCAAGATGGCAGAACAGCACGGAAGTTTTTTTGTTTTTTTTTTTCATTTCTTGTCCCTGAAATGTAGCCAGATCAATACCAGACCATCTTGAACACCTAGAAAACGGATTTGAGGATTAAGACAACAATCTTCACAACCTGAACCACAGAACTCTGCAGGTAAGCAGAACAGAGAGCTGAACTGGGGGAGAGAGAAGCTGCAGAGGGCAGGGAGCTATTTTTGCTTGTGGAGAGAGGACGGAGATGGGGGAGAAATACAGGAAAAGCACCCCCCCTTTCAAAAACAGCTGGAGAGAAAAATAAAAAGTGGCAACAGCCACAAGTGTCTGAACAAAAAAGGGAGAAAGGAGAAAGGAGAGGATTTAAATACTATTAAGACTTTACAAACAGAGGGAGTGCAGAGTCTGAAAGTCCGTAGCTCGATACCTGGAGGTGCTCTGGTGGGAAAGATAAATTCCAAGAAGCAAAGAGCAAGGTCCAAGGGCTCCATGGGCCACTCAAGGAGTGGCAGTTCCCCTGCTGGGAGGACATTTGAGAGAGGCTGTGAGGCCTCCCCACAGGCAAATGTCCCAGTGGACCCAGAGAAAAACCAGATTTGCTGGTGTTGAAATAAGGATGTAAAGGGTGAAGCCTGGTACCAAATGTGTTGTGATTTACCATAATCGCTGAAACGCTGCCTCTACACGATCACACAAACTTTTTCTGTGGCAGGCTGGCACCCAACCACAGTCTCTGGGAATTGGCAACACCATGATCTTGTGAACACTCCTGGGGGCAGGCTGGCACCTGGCCATTCCTCAGCAAGACCCTCCCCCAGAGGGTCTGAGTGGGTCAAAGCCACAGTTCCTCAGAAATGAGGGATTGGGAAACACAGCCTCATCTGAGATAAAACTCAGGATGGAGGTGATGCCTGGCAGCCTGACACATTGTTCATAAATAGTGTAAAAGCAGGGAGAAGATGAAAGCCAGACACAAAGGAGGGGGACTTGATTCCTGGTCGGGGAGGACATGGAGTTCCAATACTAGAGACTGGGTAAGCTGAAAGATGCCATTTTCAGCCCTCCCATGCATGCATATACATGCCTACATGTGCCACAACAATCCACCCCAGTAAGCTAAGCAGCACGATCTAGTGGAGAACAGAGTCCTTACACTAAGCCCTACCGAAATGGGCCAACCACACTCTTAAGAAACACAACTAGTCCCTCCACCTGCTTAGTTTACAGACTATGAAGTGCTTCTTAGTTTGACTTCTAAGGGATACCAGATGTCATTTCAATCATATTTTATTCTGTTTGCTGGTCCCTTCATTCATTTTTTTCTTTTTCTTTTCTTATTATTGAATAAAGAGGAAAAAAATCATTTGCCATTTTTATTAAAAATATTTTCTTTACCTTTTTTCTACTATATTTTTTTACTTTTTTGTAATTTTTTTAAAATTCTATTTTACAATGTCATTTTATTCTATGTCATTCTATTCATTTTTTCAAACTGTCAAATGTTTTCCTCCCCCCCTTTTTTTCCTTTTCTTATCTTTTCCTTTTTTCCCTAATCTATCAAGATTCAATCAACCACAAGACCAAAACACACTTAGGTTCTAGCATATTTTATTTGATTTCTTTGTGTTGTTTTTAACTTTTTAATTTTTTTTTTTACTTTATTAATTCCTTTTCTTCCATCCAAATGACAAAATGAATGAATTCACCCCAAAAGAAAGACAGGAAGAAATGACAGCCAGGGACTTACTCAACACAGATACAAGCAAGATGTCAGAATAAAACTTTAGAATCATGATAGTAAGAATAATAGCTGGGGTTCAAAATAGATTAGAATCCCTTTCTGTGGAGATAAAAGAAGTAAAAACTAGTCAGGATGAAAAAAAAATTCTATAACTGAGCTGCAATCTGGAATGTATGCCACGGCGGTAAGGATGGATGAGGCAGAGCAGCGAATCAGCGATACAGAAAACAAACTTATGGAGATTAATGAAGCAGAAAAAAAGAGGGAGACTAAGGCAAAAGAGCACGACATAAGAATTAAAGAACTCAGCGACTCATTAAAAAGGAACAACATCAGAATCATAGGAGTCCCAGAGAGGAAGAGAGAGAAATAGGGGTAGAAGAGTTATGTGAACAAATCATAGCGGAAAACTTTCCTAACCCGGGGAAAGACACAGACATCAAAATCCAGGAAGCACAGAGAACTCCCATTAGATTCAACAAAAACTTTCCACCAAAAAGGCATATCATAGTCAAATTCACAAACTACTCAGACAAGGAGAGAATCATGAAAGTAGCAAGGGAAAAAACTCCTTAACCTACAAGGGAAGACAGATCAGGTTCATAGCAGACCTATCCACAGAAACTTGGCAGGCCAGAAAGGAGCAGCAGGATATATTCAACATGCTGAATTGTAAAAATATGCAGCCAAGAATTCTTTATCCAGCAAGGCTGTTATTCAAAATAGAAGGAGAGATTTAAAAAGTTTCCTCAAACAAAAATTAAAGGAGTTTAAGACCACGAAACCAGCCCTGCAAGAAATTTTAAGGGGGACACTCTGAGGAGAGAAAAAAACAAAAAAACAAAAACAAACCAAAAAGACCAAAGCAACAAAGCCTAGAAAGGACCAGAGAACACCACCAGAAACTCCAATTCTACAGGCAACATAATGGCAATAAATTCCATTTTTCAGTACCCACTCTAAATGTTAATGGAGTAAATGCTCCAATCAAAAGACAGAGGGTAAAGGAACAGATAAGAAAACAAGATCCATCTATATGCTGTTTACAAGAGACCCATTCTAAGCCTAAAGTCACCTTCAGATGGAAAATAAGGGGATGGAGAACCATCTATCATGCTAATGGTTGCCTAAAGAAAGCTGAAGTAGCCATACTTATATCAAACAATCTAGATTTTAAAATAAAGACTGTAACAAGAGATGAAGAAGAGCATTATATCATAATTAAGGGGTCTATCCACCGAGAAGACCTAACAATTGTAAACATTTATGATCCAAACGTGAGAGAATCCAAACATATAAATCAATGAATCACAACATAAAGAAACTCATTGATCATAATACCATAATAGTAGGGGACTCCAACACCGCACTTACAGCAATGGGCAGAAAATCAACACGGAAACTATGGCTTTGAATGACACACTGGACTAGACGGACTTAATAGGTATATTTAGAACATTTCATGCTAAAGAAACAGAATACACATTTATCTAGAGTGAAAATGGAACATTCTCTAGGATAGATCACATACTGGGACACAAATCAGCCCTCAACAAGTACAAAAAGACCATGATCATATGGTGTATATTTTCAGACCAAATGATATGAAACCCGAAATCAACCACAAGAAAAAATTTGGAAAGATAACAAATACTTGGAGACTACAGAATATGCTACTAAAGAATGATTGGGCTAACCCATGAAGATAAAGAGTAAATTAAAAACTACATGGAAGCCAATGAAATGATAACACCACAGCCCAAAACCTCTGGGACACAGCAAAAGCAGTCCGAAGAGGAGGTACATAGCAATCCATGCCTTCCTAAAGAAGGAAGAAAGGTCTCCAATACACACCGTAACCTTACATCTAAAGAGCTGGAAAAAAAAAACAGCAAAGAAAAACCAAAACTGGCAGAAGACAGGAAATAATAAATATTAGAACAGAAATCAATGCTATTGAAAAAGAACAAAACAAATGAACAAATAAACAAACAAAACCCAACAGAACAGATCAATGAAACCAGGAGATGGTTCTTTGAAAGAATTAACAAAATTGATAAACCTCTAGCCAGTTTGATCAAAAACAAAAAGGAAAGAACCCAAATAAATAAACTCAAGAATGAAAAAGGAGAGAGCACAACCAACACTGCAGAAATACAAACAATAAGAGAATATTATGAGCAATTATACGCCAATAAAATGGGGATTCTGGAAGAAATGGACAAATTCCTAAAAATATATAAACCACAAAAACTGAAAAATAAGGAAATAGAAAATTTGAACAGACCCATATCTAGTAAAGAAATCAAATTGGTAATAAAAAATCTCCCAAATAACAAGAGTCCAGGGCCGGATCATTTGCAGGGGAAGTCTACCAAACATTTAAGGAAGAGTTAACACCTATTCTCTTGAAGTTGTTACAAAAAAATAGAAATGGAAGGAAAACTTCCAAACTCTTTCTAGGAAGCCACTATTACCTTGATTACAAAACCAGACAAAGATCCCACTAAAAAGAGGAACTACAGACCAATTTCCCTGACGACTGTGGATGTAAAAATCCTCAACAAGATGTAGCTAACCAGATCCAACAATACAATAAAAGAATTATTCACCACGACCAATTGGGATTTATACCTAGGATGCAAATCTTGTTCAATATCCGCAAAACAATCAGTGTGATACATCACAATAATAAAAGAAAGGACAAGAACCACATGATACTCTCAATAGATGCAGAGAAAGCATTTGACAAAATACGGCACACTTTCTTTATAAAAACCCTCAAGAAAGTAGGGATAGAAAGATCAGAACTCAAGATCATAAAAGGCATATATGAAAGTTTCACAGCTAATATCATCCTCAATAGGAACAAACTAAGAACTTTCCCCATAAGGTCAGGAACATGACAGGGATGTCCACTCTCACCACTGTTATTCAACATAGTATTGGAAGTCTTAGCCTCAGCAATCAGACAACACATAAGAGTAAAAGGCATCCAAATTGGCCAGGAGGAAGTCAAACTTTCACTTGTCACAGATGGCATGATACTCTATATGGAAAACCCAAAAGATTACCAAAAAACTGCTAGAACTGATCCATGAATTCAGCCAAGTCACAGAATATAAAATCAATGCACAGAAATCGGTTGCATTCCTATACACCAATAATGAAGCAACAAGAGGTGAAACCAAGGAATTGATCCCATTTACAATTGTACCAAAACCCCCAAAATACCTAGGAATACACATAACCCAAGAGGTGAAAATCTATACACTGAAAACTATAGAAACTTTATGAAAGAAATTGAAAAAGATTGGAAAAAGATTCCATGCTCCTGGACTGGAAGAGTAAACATTGTCAAATTGTCAATAATACCCAAAGCAATCTATATATTCAATGCAATCTCTATCAAAATAACGCCAGCATTCTTCATAGAGCTAGAACAAATAATCCTAAAATTTGTATGGAACCAGAAAAGACCATGAATACCTAAAGCAATCCTGAAAAAGAAAACTAAAACTGGAGGCATCACAATCCCAGATGTCAAGACATATTACAAAGCTGTAATCATCAAGACAGTATGGTACTGGCACAAAAACAGACACTCAGATCAGTGGAACAGAATAGAGAGCCCAGAAACAGACCTGCAAACATATGGTCAATGAATCTTTGACAAAGCAGGAAAAAAATATCCAATGAGTAAAACAGTCTCTTCAGCAAATGGTGCTGGGAAGACAGGACAGCGACATGCAGAAGAATGAACCTGGACCACTTTCTTACACCATACACAAAAATAAACTCAAAATGGATGAAAGACCTAAATGTAAGACAGGAAGGTGTCAAAATCCTTGAGGAGAAAGCAGGCAAAAACTTCTTTGACCTTGGCCGCAGCAACTTCTTACTCGACACATCTCTGTAAGGGAAACAAAAGCAAAACTGAACTACTGGGACCTCATCAAAATAAAAGCTTCTGCACAGTGAAAGAAACAACCAGCAAAACTAAAAGGCAACCAACAGAATGGGAGAAGATATTTGCAAAGGACATATCAGATAAAGGGTTAGTATCCAAAAGCTATAGAGAACTTATCAAACTCAACACTGAGAAAACAAATAATCCAGTGAAGAAATGGGCAAAAGACATGAATAGACACTTCTCCAAAGAAGAAATCCAGATGGCTAACAGACACATGAAACAATGTTCATCATCACTCATCATCCGGGAAATACAAATCAAAACCACCATGAGATACCACCTCACAATTGTCAGAATGGCTAACATTAACAACTTAGGCAACAAGAGATGTTGGCGAGGGTGTGGAGAAAGAGGATCTCTTTTGCACTGCTGGCAGGAATGCAAACTGGTACAGCCATTCTGGAAAACAGCATGGAGTTTTCTCAAAAAATTAAAAACACAACTGCCATATGACCCAGCAATTGCACTACTAGGTATTTATTCAAGAGATACAGCTATGCTGTTTCAAAGGGGTACATGCACCCCAATGTTTATAGCAGGGCTATTGACAATAGCCAAAGTATGGAAAGAGCCCAAACGTCCATTTTAGGATGAATGGATAAAGATATGGTGTATATATACATATACATATATATGTGTGTGTGTGTGTGTGTGTGTGTGTGTGTATACACACACACACACACACACAATGGGGTATCACTTGACAACCAAAAAGAATGAAATCTTGCCATTTGCTGCTACATGGAGGGAAACAGAGAATATTATGCTAAGTGAAATTAGAGAAAGACAAATATCATATGACTTCACTCATATGAGGAATTTAAGATACTAAACAGATGAACATAAGGGAAGAGAAACAAAAATAATATGAAAACAGGGTGGGGGACAAAACATAAGAGACTTTTAAATATAGAGAACAAATGGAAGGTTGCTGGAGGGGTTGTAGGAGGGGGGATGGGCTAAATGTGTAAGGGGCATTAAGGAATCTACTCCTGAAATCATTGTTGCACTATGTGCTAACTAACTTGGATGTATATTAAACAATAAATTAATTAAAAGATAAAATAAAGGTATTTTTAAAAAAGAAAATAAACAAATAAAACATAAGGAATCAAAAAAGAAATAATTTCCCAAAGATTAAAACTCCTTCAAAGACATCTTAATATTTAATATTTTTAATGAAAGTATTTTCTTTTTGGTGCAAGAGAAGATCGTAGCTAAAAATAAGTAAACATTAAAGGCCTAAAGAAAGTGCAATGCATCAACATTCAGATTTCTTTTTCTCTTCTAGGAAGGTAGATTATGAACCTTGTTAATTTATGCTTACAGGATAAAATATTTATTGTGGATCAAAATTTACTTTATCAACTATAAATAAAAGTTGATTGCTTTTTGGTATTCTCTCTCTGTGGCTGAGTTTTATGTATGCCCAGGTAGTAATTGCAGTTACTTAAAAATTTTTTTTTATTTTGAGAATAAATGAAGATTCCCTAAAGACAAAAATGAATTCTAATTGGGACCTAAATTGATTAGCATGATTCAGTGGTGTACTGTTAAATATTTACCTACTATAGAGGATGCAGAGTGCTGACTTATGTGTTTGTTGATTAACCTGTTGTAAACATCCTCCCACCTTGGCCATTTCAAGCCTTCAGCATGGCATCGTGAATGTGGAGTTGGGAATATATGTTAATATTTCACTCACATGAGCAGTAATTAATGAATTAATCAACATAGATATTTATGTATTTTAAGGAGGTGAACAAATCTTTAGAAACAAATAGAGATCAAGAGAAATAGAGATCAAGAGAAAAAACAAAAGGCACAGTTGTGACTGCCCAATCATTCTTGAAAATATTTGAGAGTCATGTAATGAGTTTAGAACAAGCATCATTCTAAGTACTTGGAATATATCAAGGCACAAAACAGAAAATATTCTTGGCTCATGTGGTTTGTAGTCCAGTGAAAGAAGACAGAAAATAAACATAAGCAAATGTAGTATATTAGAAGATTTCAACTGCTTTGGAAAGAACAACAATGATAAGGAAAATTATCAACTTTCAGGATGTAGTCTGCAATTTTAAATAGCAAGAGTGGACTTCTGTGAACAGATGACATTTGGGCAAAACTTTGAATCTGATTTAAGTTATAAAAGAAATACTCTGTCCAAGTAAAACTGATGAAATCTGAATAAACTCTGGGGATTATAACAAAGTCTATTCTCTGATTCTGATGGTATTGTACACACTGTAGTTATTTAATGTGTAACCATCTCTAACTGGTACATGGGGGCTCCTTGTACATATTTAATATAAACTCTTGTGCATCTGTAGTTATTTCAAAATATTTTTTTAATTTTTATTTTTTATTTTTTTATTTTATTTTTTGGAGAGAGAGAGAGACAGAGTGCGGGCAAGGAAGGGGCAAAGAGAGAGAGAGGGAGACACAGAATCTGAAGCAAGCCCCAGGCTCTGAGGTATCAACACGGAGCCCAAAGTGGAGCTTGAACTCACAGACTGAGAGATCATGACCTGAGCTGAAGTCGGACGCTTAATCGACTGAGCCACCCAGGCACCCCTCAAAATATATTTTAAATGGAGTGCTCTGGCTACTGTATTGAAAAGAGACTCTAGAAGACAAAGGTTAAAACAGGGAAGTAGTTATGGAATTATTACATTAATTGAGTCCAGAGATTTGATGACTTTTTATGAATGTATTAGCAGTAGAGTAGGAAACCTGGATCATTTTGAAAGTGGAGTCCAAAGATTTACTGATGGATAGGATGTGGGTTTTGAAACCGAAAAACCAAAAATAATTCTAAGATCTTATGTTTGAGTAACTGGAAGGATTAAGTTGCCACAAAGAAGAATGGGGGATACTGAGAAAGAGCAGATTTGAGACAAAAACTTTCATTTTTGGCATTTTATAATTGAAAAATCTACCAAACATCCAAGTATGGCCATTATGAAAGCAGTTATAATGGGAAAGAAAAGTACGGCATAGGGAATACAATCAATGATATTACAGTGCACTTATTGTGATGAGCATGTCATCATGTATATAATTGTTGAATCATTATGTTGTACAGAAACTAATTTAATGTTCCATGCCAACTATATTTCAATTGAATGTTTTAGTAAAAAAAGAAAGCATTTATATATGGGTGTTGAATTCAGGAGAAGATCTAGGCTAAAGAACTGAATTTTAGTGTTATGTATATAATTGGTATTTAAAGCCACAGAATTGAGTATCACAGGAAGAATGACATAGAGAAGATACCAAGGACTAAGACATGGAACTCTCAGATGTCAGATGTTAAGAAAAATAGACGGATCTGCAAGGAGACTAGGAATGAGTATCTAGTGAAATAGCAAGAAAACCAGGAGAAACATGGGTCATGGAAGCAAAGTGTCACACAATGTCGAGTAGGATGAGGAGCAGAAACTGATCATTAAATTTAGTAAGACACCCATTCATGTCCTTGTCAAGAACTGTTTCAGTTTAGTAGTTGGGACAAAATGCCAGAGTAAGTTAAGAGAAAGTAAAATGGAAGAATTCAAAAGCAGCCAATAGAGACAGCTCATTCAAACGGATTTGCTGCAACGGAAGCACACAATTTGAGCAGTAGGTGGACTACTAGAAATGGACTCAGGCTGATTTTCCTAAGAGAAGAGAAAAGGAAACAGCACTCTGATAAAAATGATCCAGTGGATAGGGAAAAATTAACAATTAAGGAAAAGAATGGAACACCACTAGATGGGCACTTTTTTAAGTGACTAAAATAGAATGCACTCTTGTTCACAGCAGGTGATCTGGTTTAGAACAGAGGGGGGCATGGACAGTTCACCCAAGGGAAAGGCAGAGTATGCGGGTTCATTTGCTGAGGGGCAGGGAGTTGTCCAGCTGTCATATATAAAGTTCTCGTGACAACTATAGTCAGTGAAGCAGGAAGAGAAACCATCAATTGAGAAAATAGGAGAGGGGAAGTTATAGAAATTTGAGGAGAATATGGAGGTCTTGAAAAGCCATCCAGGAGACAGAAAAGGGGAATGGCCAAGGGAGATGATTGCCAGGCCACACTGAAGGCCAGCCAACTATAACGTAGGTGGAGAGTTAAATTTAACTACCATTATAGTTTGTTCGCCAAAGTGATTTGCAGTGAGGGGGAGGAAAGGAACTTGAGGAAGGAAGCAGAGGGATGGTTTTAATGACTTTTTCTGGGGGGTTATATGGGTTTTGGATTACGGCTTCAATTCACGAAGAGTCCACTGTGTGACTCTGCCAGTCATTTGAGAGAGAAACATTTCTGGCAATTATCGTGCTTTTCAGAACTTTACCCCCTCCTCAGATGACTGCCTCCTCTCTACCATCCATAAAATGATATGGAAAAGAGAACTCTACAATTCACATTGCTTTCTATATATGTTTCCCAAGAGGTAACAGTACCTCAGTCATTCTTGCTTCCCCTCCCTTCCTTCATTTTTTTCTCTCTATTCTATAATGCACCTAATTATATTTGGACACAATTAGTTCTGTTAAAATTGTCTTTCCATCCTTCCCCCTTGTCCAGAGAATAAAATAGAAAGCCTGAGTACCTTAGCTCTATCTGGAGCCATCACTATCAGTGGTGAAAAAGGTTATTTCTCTAGAGACACATTCTAAGTCTCCTGTCCCCACTTCACTGCTTGCTACTCCTCCCTTCCTGTCTGATGATGCTTTAACCCTTCGCAGCACACACCTACTTAATTCATTTTGGAGAGGTTGAAAAATAACAGTGAGATGATTCTGAAGGCTTTCTGCCCCTTGACAACACTTTCTAGCTTATATGGTTGAAGTTACATATTTTTTTCCAGTTCCTTTGGCTTAAAGACTGCTCATTTGTTCGCAATATTGTTTTCTTTCTTTTTTAAAGTGATTGAGTCATTTGTTAGGTTTGGTGGAGAAGCCTTTACAAATTGTACTCATTGTATTTTCCCAGAAAGATAGGCGAGATTTAAAAGGTATATATTGTGGTGCCTGGGTGGCTCATTGGTTAAGGGTCTGATTGTTGAATTCGACTCGGGTCATGATCTCACGGTTTGAGAGTAAGAACTCTGTGTCAGGCTCTGCGCTGACAGTGCAAAGCCTACTTGGGAGTCCCTGTCTCCCTCTCTCTCTCCCCTACTCCCCCCCCCCCCACCTCACGCTCTCTCTCTCACACAAAAACAGAATTTTTTAAAAAATAAAAAATTCAAAGTATTAAGCAAGAAATGCCACTTCATGCAGTATTGTTCAAGCAGATCCTTCACAAGTATCATGCAGAATCTCCCAACTAATGAACTCATTTTCAACCAAATATCTAGATTTTATATTGATTAATGCTGCTTACCTACCAACTTTTTGTGATGATGTTACTGCTATCGGTAAATGGGGATAGTAATTATATCTTCCTCGTATTTTTTATGGGCTTAGTACCTGATACATAACAGTTATTCAGCAACATGAGTTCTTCTCATCTATCCTGTCAGATTGACACTGTGCTCTTGAGATTTTTTTCTTCCATAACCTTAATTTCAGGTTATTCTCAATTTTCTTCATTTTCTTTTGCATTTTCACTAGATGCTTTAAATTTCCTATTTAAACCAATAACCAGGATATAATACAAAATGTTTTAAGTTAAAATTATACTTATTATCAATTTTATTTTTTATTATGGACAACAGAATTAAGTATAGCCATTATGTTTTTCAATCAAATATTTAATGAAATGCAACTATGAGTTACAATTTTGAATGTGTGCATTATTTAAACCTTTTAAACCCACATTAGCTCAGAAGATGAAAGTTTATTTATTTATTTTTTGTGTGGGTTGCAAAACACTTAACTGGGAAACCAGACATTCTGGCAACAATTGTGTATTCTCTAGTGGCACTGCTAATGACATCCTTTTTTAAGACAACATAAAACTACGAAAGTTTTCTATTTGTTTCTGACCATAAAAATTTTCAGCCCTGTGTATATTTACCAACAAACACAGTAGTAGGCAATGTGGAAAAACTGAAGTCTATTCATTTTGCTGGCATACATATTTCAAGGAATAGGATTTGCTTACATACATAATTTCAAAGAACAGAAAACACTAAAACACTGTCCCCAGGTCTTAAATTCAGAACACAAGGCAGGGAAATGTGTTCTATTTATCTTGTGGCTTTATCTCCTCATCTCTACCATGCCTCCAGGGGCCATGAAAGCTTTATTGTGAAAAAGAAGCCTCTAGCTCTACATGAAATTAAAACTAGTTGAAATATTTGCTTCCAGACCTTGGCTCTTAGATGATGTATATCAAAGTCCTCTCATAAAAGGGACCTCCATTTTCTCCCTCCAACACTGAGGAAGTCAGAAGAAAAGCAAACAATACCAGTATTGAAGAATTCTTCCAACCAAGACATTCTATGATCCAAATGAAAAAAGAATCTCCAGATGCAATAGAAAAATAGATCTACACCTTCTAAATATTATCCCACTAGTATTCCCAGGTATACTTACTTCCCCTTCCTTTAATTCTTACCCAACATTGGAGTACAAAGTTCAGAATGAGGAAATTGGAAATTTCGAATCCCACTAACCTGATAAACAGAAAAGGGAGGAGAGGAATAATAATTCCAGTTCAGAGAGGTGGAGATTTTTCTGGCATGTCAAATTCCCCAGTGTTATTTGAACCTCTAATCATATTACTAGTATTATATATGAGAAATATATTGAGACTTATACTTATTACTTTGAAAAGTGATAAACTTTGATCAAGGTCCCTTAAAGCTTAACTGGACAATTTTAAATGGAGAACTTTACCTACAAAATGACAATCTTTATATTTTAAAAATTATTGAGTGGCGAGTAGACCAGAGATGAAACATTATGTACATGGATATTGTAACTTAGTTCTTCTAAATATCCCTACTGGGTGGTGTTCAGAAGGAAATTAAGTGGTGGTGTTATTTTATTAAATGGTATCTCATAATCTACGTGCTTACATTGGAATATTTGCTATAACAACTTCCAACAGATTTGGCCATAATTTGCCATCAAATAAAACCACCTTCGGGGCGCCTGGGTGGCGCAGTCGGTTAAGCGTCCGACTTCAGCCAGGTCACGATCTCGCGGTCCGTGAGTTCGAGCCCCGCGTCAGGCTCTGGGCTGATGGCTCAGAGCCTGGAGCCTGTTTCCGATTCTGTGTCTCCCTCTCTCTCTCTGCCCCTCCCCTGTTCATGCTCTGTCTCTCTCTGTCCCAAAAATAAATAAACGTTGAAAACCACCTTCTAAAATGCTAGCAAAATGTGTTGGCTATCCTGAGGGAAGGGATTTCTAGTGCACCTTTTCTGTAATCAGCATAAAGTCTAGTCCCATGCTGCTTAAATATTTTTCAAGATCTAAAAAAGAAGGGAACAATTAGAGGTGATGATTTTGTAAAGGAATTTGGTTACAAAGAAAATCGGAAATGGTTTGAGGGATTTAAGGACCGTGTGACATCGCACAGTATAACAATCAGGAATGAGAAGATTCCAATAAGTGAGGCTGCAGCATTCTCTCCAAATGAATTGTGGAAATCCATTGATCAATGTGCTTCTCCTACAGAGTAAATTCTCAGTCATGTTGGAAAACAAAAAACAAAAGAACAAAAACCTACCAAGAACATAAAGCCTCCAAAAATAAGCTAACAGTGCTCATTAGTTTCTTACTGCCGCTGTAATAAATTACCACAAATCTGATGGCTTAAAACGACTGAAATGTATTCTTTCACAGTTCTAGAGGCCAGACATCTGAAAGCAAGATATCCACAGGGTTAGTTCCATCTGGAGGCTCCAAGGAAGAATCCTTTCCATGCCTCTCCTTTAGTTTCTGGAGGCTACTGTAAATCCTTGATAATCCTTGGCTTGTTGACACATAACACTAATTCCTGCCACTGTCATCACACGCTCTTCTCTTCTGTTTCTGTGCGTTCTTCCCTTCCATCTTTTATAAGGATATTGGCCAGTGGATTTAAAGCCCACCCTAAATCCAGGATGAACTCCTCCTGAGATCCTTAACTATTTTTGCAAAGATCCTTTTCACAAATAAGGTTACCTTCATAGATTCCATGGATTAGAACTCAGGCATACCTTTTTGGAGGGTGTGGGCACTATTCACCCACAAGACACTGGTTTTAGGTAGAAATTTTAAAGGCAGTGTTCAGCCAATACTTTTATTGATGCATTGCTCTGAAAAACCCAGGAAACTTAATGGAATTTTGAAAAGTTTATTTTTGGTTAAATGGTATGTCAGTTCAGGTCCTGTGAGGAGTATATACAAGAAACTGGACAGACATCTGTGAAGGGCAAAGGGAAGCAGGAGAAGGTAGAACTTTCAGGCAATGAAACAGATCTAACACTTTGAAAAAGACACAAGAAGGAAGAGAATTGGGTCGCAAGGCTTTAGATACAGGGAAGCTCTGACAAAGCCTCCCTCAGGCCAATGCGGAGCTCCTGAGCAAACACTGCCCATTGGAAGAGTGCTGTTAGAACTTGGGTTTATCACCGCCACTGGGCTTAGTCACTGCCTGGGAGCAGTCCAGGGAGAGCATGGCCTCAGAATTAACAGTGTACTAAGTCCCAAGTGTAAGGCATAAATGATGAGAAGCTGGTCAAGGCTCAGTTGAGAAGTTTTCTGTCACCATCCATCAAAGTTCCAAGAAGAGTTCGAGAAGGAAACTTTTGTAAATACAGCTCTTTGCTTATACCTAAGATATCCTTCTAGGGTTGTTGATTATGAGATAATGCACAAGTGATATTTTTTGTCTCTCAATACCACTAATATTAGTACAGCCAAGGGTACTGGCGACCTTGAAGGCATATCAGTTTATGGTGATGCAGTACCTGGAGTGGGAGGCTGATGCAGATGACTTTGCCCTTGTGAAGGCCTACCTGAATGGTCCTGACAGCAAGAAGGTACTCAAATTGATCAAGTGGGCTGCAAAAGAGATTTCATGCCTAACAATAAATTAAATATGAAAAAAATTACACAATTCTATACTTTTTTTTAACTAAACTTCCAAAATTTTCATGAAGAGGGCTAACCAAACAGACATCTTATATCCAGCATAGAAGCCAGATTTGTCACTTTGGACAGTGAAAACATTGAAGAATAGTTCAGCAAAGGATTTGTTCATTTAATCATTGTGAATTGGAAGAAGAGAAAGCATTGATGGTTGATGCAAATCTTCAAATACGCTTTGGATCATTCATATAAAAACCATGTAGCTAGTGTATGTGATGTAGACATGAATATGAACATCACATATTATCACTTTATCACCAGTTATACTGGCATAAGCAAAATGAATGGAAATAGATGTGGAATTTGAGTTCTACAGAGCCTATTACTGTGGTCCAAAACATCAGTTGATAGTTCACAGCCATCTGTTTCTAGAGTCAAAAGAGCCAACAGGAGAAATTATCCACTGGTTCCATATACTCGGACATGGCCATGTACTTGGACACAGCCAAACTTCAGGCACTTATTCTTGCCTCTCTCACCCCTTTACCAGTTACCTCCCATTCATCTTTTCCATTCAGCCAGCAGCAGCTTTGACTACATCTTCCACCTCCCTTTTCACCATTAATCTCAGTCAGGAAGTCTGCAAGTGTTTATTTAATTTTAAAAACTACCCTGGGGCGCTTGGGTGGTTCAGTTGGTTAAGCAACCGACTCTTCAGACTTGATTTCAGCTCAGGTCATGATCCCAGGGTCATGGGATCAAGCCCTGTGTCGGGTTCCATGTAACAGTGCAGAGCCTGCTTGTAATTCTCTCTCTCTCTCTCTCTCTCTCTCTCCCTCTCTCTCTCTCTGGCCCCCACTCAAGTGCACACACATACTCTCTCTTTCTCTCGCACAATAAATGAAACTTTAAAAAACAAAACAAAACAAAAAAACTACCCGTTTCTTAACTTTTTTTTTATTTTGTTAAAGGCTATTTTCATTCACTGAATCTCCAATGTATTATTCATTCTTCAGGTTTCTACTTAGAAAGAGAAGGTTATTTGTATCTAATACTTGATATACCAGTATCATTACATACTTCACACCTATGCACCAAAAAGCTCATAAAGTGCTAAATAATTGTTTAATGATTAAGTAATTTGGTGCTTTAGTGCTTTATATTACACAAAATCTTTGTTGAGGTTTATGTAAGTCTTTCAATACTTATTATGACTTGGGAAATTTTGCTTGGATGTTTTCATAAGCAGCAAATGCATTCATTTTTCCCTATTAAAAATAATGGCATTGAAGCTACTACTATTAAACAATCAGTAGTCAACACATTTTCAATAATAGATTAGATTCAGATTATAAGAGACACACATTATACTTTCTAAGTAGAAAAACAATGTATATAGTTAGTGAATTCAGGGAAAGTAACTGAAGAATAACAAAGAAGGTAATGAAGAAAGGACAAGAGTGAGAAAAGCCAAAAATAGCATCGGAATTTAACCGAGCACATCAGAGAATCCAAATAAGTCTGAACAGTACAGTCCTCAGCATCAGCTGCTCTAAATAAGGAGTCATATCCTCAAGTTCATTCTGAAAAAATAGTGAAGTAATCAATAATGGAAGCAAAGAAACACATAATCAAAATGCTTGCACTGGACTAAAAGTCCTAGAAAGGAATATGGGAGAGCTTTTGAAGTGGACCAAAGATGAGATCACCAGGAGGTGTACATGGACAATAAATAAAGATGATTATACTGGCCAACAGTTGTCAGGAATTCTTTTGTATTGTGACCTGTCAACATTATGATAAAAGTGTGTTGATGTAAGTTACATTTTCATGAACCTGTATTGCCTCACAAGTTTTTTGTAGAATGCAGTGCAAAGTGTCGGGGGTGGGGTGTCGGGAAGCCTAGATAATACACTCTAAATTTTTTTTTTAATGTATCTGAATGACTGCGCAGAAAAGACTGACAAGCCTTGAAGAAATCATCTTGATGTTATTTTTGTCATAGGAAGAGCCCAAGAAAAATAAGAAATTATCTCTTCCAAAGTCAAAATTGGTCTGGGAAAAATTTTTTAAATAAAGAGAATTCCAAGAAATTAAAATAAATTCCAATTAATACCTAGCAAGAGCTTTGCCTAAGGCACATCATCCAAGCACATACAAAATAAAGGAGATTCAGAGTGACTGCATATTTGTTCCACTGAAAATCTGAAACTAAAGAAAAGCTAAGAAGGGATAGTGTGCTGCACAAAGTGTCAAAAATCGTAGCTTTCCTCTTATTTGCATAGTGTTATTATTGCTATTTTGCTATAGTATACTGGTTTTGCTTGAATGTTGCTCTGAATTAGATGACCTGTTTTATGACTTTTTAAATAACTCGCCCTTTGTGAGTGTTATTTAAATCTAATCAGATCATAATTGGATATCAATAATCTCTTTTCAACCTAAGTATCTATATGTCATATGCAATGGTCTTCTTCAAACTATTACATTTTCTAAGCAAGTCCGAATTAAAGACAGATGCACAACTCAGTAAAATTGGCAGCAAATTTATTTAAAAATTTTTAACACTTACTCAGTTTTGAGAGACAGACAGAGACAGCACATGAGCGGGGTAGGGGTAGAGAGAGAGGAAGACACAGAATCCGAAGCAGGCTCCAGGCTCTGAGGTCAGCAGAGAGCCCGATGTGGGGCTCAAACCCATGAACCGTGAGATCATGACCTGAGCTGAAGTTGAATACCTAACCAACTGAGCCATGCAGGTACCCCAGCAGCAAATTTATTTAAATTTGTGAGAGTAAAAAAAAATTGTTTTTGTGTTAGAATTCTCCAATTTCTCTCCTTTCCTAAGTCTCCTTTCCACCACAGATTGCTTTATCTGTCTGGCTCTTATTGTCCAGATTGGCATCATATTGCATAGTATGTGCTCCACTGCTGCTGAGATGGAAGTGACAAGATGACTGTATTTTTAATGCCCACAAATTAGAACCGTAAAACAGAAGTTGCCAAATATAAAAAGATATCACTCTCTTTAATTTCTCTACCTGAAAATGACCACTATTATCACTGTAGTGATATCTTTCCAGAATTTCTGTAATATGTATATATAAATGCATATTTAGAACACTGGGATCAGAAATCATGAAAACTGGGGTGAGAGAGGACATGATATTTTTAAGCTGCCCTTATATTTAATATATTTTAATTAATTATTTATTGACTTTTTAATCTTCATTTTTGAGAGAGAGAGAGAGAGAGAGAGAGAGAGAGAGAGAGAGAGAGAAAGAGAGAGAAAGAGACAAAGCGTGAGCAGGGGAGGAGCAGAGACAGATTAAGACACAGAATCTGAAGCAGGCTCCAGGCTTTGAGATGTCAGCAGAGAGACTGACATGGGGCTTGAACTCACAGACCACAAGATCAGGACCTGAGCCGAAGTCAGACACTCAACTGACTGAGCCACCCAGGTGCCTCTAATATATATATTTTTAAGTTTTTATGTTAGTAAACACACATCCATATTATTGTTAGTATTGGTTGAATAGTGTGTCCTTCCATAGTTGTACTATAATTTTATTTATTTGTCTATTTAATTATTTAAATTATGGCTAAATTTTTATTGATATTAAAGGTAAATAAATATAATATACTTACATCTCTGGAACATATTTGATTCTATCCATAGGATAAATTCCTAAAGGCAGCATGAATGGATGGAAGGTTTCATATGTTTTAAGGCTATTTTTACATTATGCCAATTTGCTGTTCAGCAAGTTTGACCCACTTTAATTTGTCATAACAACTATAAGGAAAGTATTTGCTGTGTATAGAATCTGGACATAATTCAAATATGATGCAAATATATTTGTATTCTAGCCTCAATAATCATATACTCAACTAAAAAAATCCACATTAATTCACATTTCATACTGCTGTGAATAAATTAAGTAAACATAGGTATTATTGGTGAATTCTGTTTTTCCTTTATTGTTATAGAGTAATTAATAATCATCAGGCTCTTGGCATGCCTGGGTGGCTCTGTCAGTTAAGTGTCTGACTCTTGATTTTGGGTCAGGTCATGATGTTGCAGTTCATAAGTTTGAGCCCCACATAAGGCTCTGAGGTGACAGCACAGAGCTTGCTTGGGATTCTCTCTCTCCCTCTCTCTCTGCCCCTCCCCTGCTCTTGTTCTCTCACTCTCTCACTCTCTAAAAATAAACTAATTAATTAAAAAAAAAATATATATATATATATATACACATGTGTGTATATACATATATACACATATAAGCATCATGCTCTTAAATATTATCAAGATAAAGAGACTGAACAAGAAACGTGCTCAGAAATGAAAATGCGACAAGATTTAGTTAGGAGACCTGTACCAGCTGAACAAATATTCCTTGTACCTGATTTTTTTAATCTGTAAATAAAGATGACCGATTGGGCAATTTCTAAGCCTTTTCAAGTTGTCAAACACCATGTATACCATACTGCAAACTCCATTAAGCTAATAACCATGACTTATTTTCTTAGTTTTTTTTTTCCACAGCACCTAGCATGTAAAGTACTTTGAGTAAAATAGTCATTTTTATGTGCTACATGAATCATATTAAGACATATTTTTAAATGAGTATGCTAGGCTGCTTATTAATCCATTTTCATTTCAAAGGATCATATAAAACTAAAGTAAATATTGATTTTCCAGTATTAATTGCTCTATAACCCTCTGCAAATGAAACCATTCTTCCATTTGCTTCATTTTTTTAGAAAATAAAGAGAAAAAGGTTGATTGAGGTCTCATACAAAGTTTACTAATATGAAATATTCAGTCAACTAAGAAAGCCTCGGTTTTATACTTCTTGCTGCAGCTAAAATAGAGGTAAAGAAGGAGTTGACTTTTAACTTTTGCTCTTACATAGGTAGCTCTGAATTTTAAATGTACCTATCACTAAATTTTTGGAACTTTTAAATACGAATTATTTAATGGAAAGAATGAATACATTTGTTCTTATTTTTATCCCAATTGTTTAAATTAACAGAGGGAAATTGTAAGAGATTTGCCATCTTTAATTAAGTGACAGGGATGCCCTGTCTTACCTTTATTCTTTTTTAAAAAATATATACATAATTTATTGTCAAATTGGCTAACATACAGTGTGTACAGTGTGCTCTTGGTTTTGGAGGTGGATTCCAGTGGTTCATTGCTTACATACAACACCTAGTTCTCATTCCAACAAATGCCCTCCTCAATGCCCATCATGCATTTTCCCCTCTCCCCACAACCCCCCCACCCTCCATCTACCCTCAGTTTGTTCTCTGTATTTAAGAGTCTCTTATGGTTTGCCTCCCTCCCTCTCTGTTTGTAATTATTTTATTCCCATCCCCTTCCCCCATGGTCTTCTGTTAAGTTTCTCAAGTTCCACATATGAGTGAAAAACATATAATAACTATCTTTCTCTGATTGATTTCACTTAGCATAATCACTTCCAGATCCACCTACATTGCTGCAAATGGCATGATTTCATTCTTTGTCATTGCCAAGTAGTATTCCATTGTATATATAAACCATATATTCTTTATCCATTCATCAGTTGATGGACATTTAGGTTCTTTCCATAATTTGCCTATTTTTGAAAGCACTGCTATAAACATTGGGGTACATGTGCCCCTATGAATCAGCATTTCGGTATCCTTTGGATAAATTCCCAGTAGGGCTATTATTGCTGCATCATAGGGAAGTTTTATTTTTAATTTTTTGAGGAAACTCCATACTGTTTTCCAGAGTGGTTGCACCAGTTTGCATTCCCACCAATAGTGCAAGAGGGTTCCCGTTTCTCCACATCCTCACCAGCATCTGTAGTTTCCTGAGTTGTTCATTTTAGCCACTCTGACTGATGTGAGGTGGTATCTCAGTGTAGTTTTGATTTGTATTTCCATGATGATGAGTGGCGTTGAGCATCTTTTCATGTGTCTGTTTGCCATCTGGATGTCTTCTTTGGAAAAGTGTCGATTCATATCTTTTGCCCATTTCTTCATTGAATTATTTGTTTTTCAGGTGTTGAGTTTGGTAAGTTCTTGATAGATTTTGGATACTAACCCTTTATCTGATATGTCATTTGTAAATATCTTTTCCCATTCCATTGGTTGCCTGTTAGTTTTTCTGACTGTTTCCTTTGCAGTGCACAAGCTTTTTATCTTGATGAGGTCCCAATAGTTCATTTTTGCTTTTAATTCTCTTGCCTTTGGATATGGGTCGACCAAGATACTGCTGTGGCTGAGGTCAAAGAGGTCGTTGCCTGCTTTCTCCTCTAAGGTTTTGATGGTTTCCTGTCTCACATTTAGGTCTTTCATCCATTTTGAGTTTATTTTTGTGTGTGGTGTAAGTAAGTGGTCTAGTTTCACTCTTCGACATGTTGCTGCCCAGTTCTCCCCAACACCATTTGCTAAAGAGTCTATCTTTTTCCACTGGATACTCTTTCCTGCTTTGTCAAAGATTAGTTGGCCATATATTTGGGAGATATCCACTCGTACCACTGTTGTTTAACATAGCATTGGAAGTGCTAACATCAGCAATCATACAACAAAATGAAATAAAAGGCATCAAAATGGGGAAAGAAGAAGTAAAACTTTCACTTTTTGTAGACGGCATGATACTCTACATGGAAAACCTGAAAGACTCCACCAAAAGGCTGCTAGAACAGATACATGAATTCCGCAAAGTCTCAGGGTAAAAAATCAATGTACCGAAATCAGATGCATTTCTATACACCAATAATGAAGCAGGAGAAAGAAAAATCAAGAAACTGATCCCATTTACAATTGCACCAAGAATCATAAAATACCTAGGAATGTACCTAACCAAAAATATAAAAGATCTGTAGGCTGAAAAGTATAAAAAAGTTATGAAGGAAGTTGAAGAAGGCACAAAGAAATGGAAAAACACATTCCATGCTCATGGATTGGAAGAATAAATATTGCTAAAATGTCAATACTACCCAAAGCAATCTACACCTTCAGTGCAATCCCAATCAAAATTGCATCAGTATTCTTTTCAAACCTAGAACAAACAATCCTAAAATTTGTATGGAACCACAAAAGACCCTGAATAGCCAGAGTAATGTTGAAGAAGAAAACCAAAATGGGAGGCATCACATTCCCAGACTTTAGCCTCTACTACAAAGCTGTAATCATCAAGGTATTATGGTATTGGCACAAAAATAGACACATAGACCGATGGAATAGAATAGAGAACCCAGAATTGGACCCAAAAATATATAGCCAACTCATCTTTGACAAAGCAGGAAAGAGTATTCCATTTTTAATTATAAAAGTATCATGATCATAATTACCACTTATGAGTAATACAGTTGAAGTAACTTAATTAAAATATTCCATGAGTACCAAAAAAATATAAAATGAAAAATAAAGGCTCCTACAAACTCCAGAGCTGACCACTTTAGCCATTTCTGCTGTTTAGCAATTTCTGTTGATTATCATAATATTTACTAATTACCTGATATCCTGATATAAAAGAACGTATGTTGCATATGCACTTTCCCCAAAGTGCACATAAATACATTCAGTATTTTACTGTTTATATTACTAGTTATAGTTATTGATTCCTCAGTTTCAGTTCTCTGTTCTCTACGGAGCCTGGGAAAATTGCCCTACACTCTCTTTACTTCACTACCCTTTCTTCCAACTTTTCTGAACTACACGTTGCCTTCTACATTTTTATTCTGTGATGGAGATGCCTCTTTTTCTATAGTGAATGTTGTAGCTGGGCAGAGGGCCAGCTTAGATGTAGAAACAGGGCATGGAATGTAAGGAAGTACTCTGTGTTAATTCTAAGTTGGGTCACTAAATGGGGATATGCCTTCTTTACGCTTTCTCTTTCTTGTTTATGCTGGCTGGAAAATGATAAAAACCTACACACAGCCTAAGTGTGCAGTAAATGGCAGGGCAGCAAAGTAAAAGCAAATGACCATGGGATATAGAGCCATCCACAAATGTGGAACATTCCCCAGATGACTATTTTCTGCAGGAAGGATATAAACATCTTCTTTAAATTTTGGAAATTCTGGTCTCTCTGTTTTAGCATCTTAATCCACTTAACAAATACACTTCAGTATTTTGTCTGTTTGTTGATTTCTAAAATATCAAAACTACATAGCAACATTTACAACACTAGGCATATAATGGTATAATTTACTGCTCAACCAAATAGTGTGATTGGACCCTGAGGGATGGAGCTTGAAAGCTAGATTAATCCTGTGTCATTTAAAAAGAATGTTAGGGGGGCGCCTGGGTGGCGCAGTCGGTTAAGCGTCCGACTTCAGCCAGGTCACGATCTCGCAGTCCGTGAGTTCGAGCCCCGCGTCGGGCTCTGGGCTGATGGCTCAGAGCCTGGAGCCTGTTTCCGATTCTGTGTCTCCCTCTCTCTCTGACCCTCCCCCGTTCATGCTCTGTCTCTCTCTGTCCCAAAAATAAATAAAAACGTTGAAAAAAAATTTTTTAAAGAATGTTAGGTTCTATTTTCTTACAGTCAATCCACAGTTCAAACCATGCCATACTGTAGTTTGCATAGTATTTAGAGCATGATATTCTCACAAAGATTTTTTTCACAGTAGCTAAATGCCTTTCTTTATTTTTTCTGAGATATTTACTAAATGAATACTAGATCTAACAATTCTTTGTTATTTTGCCCTATGTACAAAATGGAGCCACTGTTTACAGTCAGATAATTAAGGTCTTCCTTAACTATATATATTGTATTGACTTTTTTAAAGAAGGAGATGGAGAGCATAAATGTGCACGTGCGAGCAAGGGGAGGGGCAGAAAGAGGTAGTGAGAATACCTTTTTTTTAAATGTTTTTAAAATGTTTATTTATGTTTGAAAGAAAGAGAACAGAGCCTGAGCAGGGGAAGGGCAGAGAGAGAGGGAGGCACAGAATCAGAAGCAGGTCCAAGGCTCTAAGCTGTCAGCACAGAGTCCAAAGTGGGGCGCAAACTCACGAACCTTGAGATCATGACCTGAGCTGAAGTCAGTCACTCAACCCGCTGAGCCACCCAGGCACCCTGAGAATCATTTTTTTTTTTAATGTTTATTTATTTATTTTGAGAGGGAGAGAGAGAGAGCAAGCACAAGCAGGGGAGGGGCAGAGAGGGAGGGAGAGAGAGAATCAAAGCAGGCTCCACATTCAGCTTGGAGCCCTGACATTGGGTCTTGATCTCAGGACCACCAGATCATGACCTTAGCCAAAATCAAGAGTTGGAAGCTTAACCTACTAAACCACCAGGCATCCCAATATTAACTTTTTTTTATAATGATGGCATCATTATTTTAATTTTGAAGAAGTCTTGCTAATCTCTGTTTTTGTTTTATCACAGACTTTTCCTATTTTATGATACAGCATTCTCTAAACTCTCTCACCAACAATAATACTTGAAAATACTTTTTTAACTAAGCCCAAAGCTTAATTTGTGGAGAATTGATCGTTTTTTTTTCAAAATTGGGTCTGCCATGTCATGAATATAAAATATTGTTTCTTTTATTTATGTCAGATTTAATAAGTTTTCATCAAGTTTTATAACATTCTCCATTACGTTGTTGTACACATTTTGGTAGATTTATTTTGAATAACATCTTTTTTATTTTCTTTTTACATTTGTTAGTTTTAGAGTTACAGAAGTAGTTTTTTTTATTGGTCTTACAACCAGCAACTGGTTACTTCAACTATTAATTATCAAAATGTGTCCACACAATATATGAATGTTAAAAATAGATAATTACACCATCCATATTCATTTGTTCTTTCTATTCTAATCCTAATATATATATATTTTTCTTTTCTTATTTTACTTATAGGAACCTCCATTATAATGTTTATAGAAATAGTGACAACGAATATCTCGGCCAATTTCCTAATTCTGGAGGGAATACTTGCACTATTTTGTCATTGAAAATGTTATTTATTATACTTTCCTGTTAAATAGTTTTAAGCAAGTTGAGCATTTTTTTCTCGTTTGCAAAGAATTTTTAATCATGAATATACATTGAGTTTTATTGAATGTTTTTAATGACTTTTTCAACATGAACCTTTTATTGTAAATTGCATTAATTTCATTTTAAGTTTTAAAAAATCTTCTGAAGTAAATGTAATGAGAGTAAGATACATTGTATTTTTTTAAATTATTAATACTTATGGATTCACCCTCTCAGCCCATTGTGTTGCACTCTGTAATCTATTCTTTGAATGGTTACACTATTCAAATTAATTTTAGTTACACTATTCAAATTAATTTTAGTAAAATCTAAACCATTAAAAAGCTATTGAACATTTTAACAATATTCAACTCCCAAATCATAAGCTATTTGGATTAGATTTTAGCTTTTTTTTTTTCTTTTTTCTTTTTTGGTCATCACAAGAAATTCTTACAATTGTTTATATAGTTAAGATTGCTTTAGTTTGCTGATATTAGCCTTTTCCTCAGGGCAACCTGGCTTCTTTGTTCCTTTAGCCCTCCTGTGTCAGCTTTTCTTTTTCTCTTTTGCCCTTTGAGAATTTTCCATACTTCTTGTGAGCTCAACAACAATATATTTTAATGTATATTTACTGTTGAAAGGCTTTTCAATATGGCTAGTCTACCACATTTATGAGAAAGAAAGTCTCTCAAAAATACATATTAAAAAAAGAAGTGCTGGGCTGTCTCAGTCAGTAGACTATGCAGCTATTGATCTTGCGGTCATGAGTTTGAATCCCACATTAGATGGAGAATTTACATAAAAAGTTATTTAAAAGAAAGGAAAGAAAAGTCTCTCATTCTTTTACCAGAGTATGGCCATCATAAACTAAGGTTCTGGTTGCATCAGACTAACATGTCCTACATCCCTATGGCCTGTACGATGAAGCTAAATGTGCACTTTCCATGAAAAAGAGCAAGAAAGAGTCAGCTTAGTATTATGAGTGACTTTTATCTTTATTTTCCATTTTCTCTTGGCAGTTTACATTTATTTCATCATATGGCTTTCAAGGTCTCAGAAAAAACAGATAAAGTAAAAAGTAATATGATATAAAAATATGACACTTCAAAGGTTTATAAATAGCTAAGTGGCTTCTGAAAATTATTTTGAGTATTTTATTATCAGTATCTCAAGAAAAGTGTAGAAAATGGCTAGCAAACTCACTGTAATAAATGGTTTCACTTCTTCCTTTTATAACCTTGCCTGTCATTCAATTTATTTTTAAATAAAACATTTTGGCTCTAAATATTGACTCCTTCCATCTAGTTCATTCAAAGCTTTTGCATATATATACATATACATACGTATATATATGCATATGTATACATATGTATGTATATATATGCATATGTATATATACATATATGTATATATATGCATGTATATATACACATGCATATATATATATATATATATATGGCAAAAACCTTATTGCAATTCACAATTAAATTATATTAAATCCATTGACTGCTGTACTTTTTGTCAGGAGATCAGAAATAGGACAGAGGTCTCCTTAGAACTGAACTAGAAATTGAAGGCCACCTGCATCAAAAACACGTGTGGAAAAGCACATAACAAGAAGACTGTGACACAAAGAAACTTAAGCCTGCTCTCCAAAGCTGAATTCTGAAATAGAAAATCAAGTATTGAATCATAACCTCAAAATACATATATATATTGTACATTCCAAAGTCATGAATAAGACTATTTCTGAAACAGTAGATTAAGTTAAACATTCATTTCACATTCAAAAATTTAGGATTACTCAAATTTATCCAAGTATTATTGGAAAGTACAACATTCAGATATGAAAAGAAGAAAGATTTTTCTTTTTTTGCAACAGCTGAAAGATCTAAGGGTAAAAGAAGGCCATATTACAGTTCATTATCCCACCAGCTCAAAGAATTATTTACAAAACAGTGTTTGAACTCTGGCAGGAAATCATTTGCGAGTCTTTCTTTCTTTCTTTCTTTCTTTCTTTCTTTCTTTCTTTCTTTCTTTCTTTCTTTCTTT
>NW_024412391.1:55205836-55401964 GCF_014898765.1 Herpailurus yagouaroundi | reverse complement strand
TTTCTTTCTTTCTTTCTTTCTTTCTTTCTTTCTTTCTTTCTTTCTTTTCCTTTCTTCCTCTTTTTCTTCCTTCCTTCCTTCCTTCCTTCCTTCCTTCCTTCCTCCCTCCCTCCCTCCCTCCCTTTCCTTCCGTCTCTCCCTCCCTGTCTTTCTCTCTCTTCCTTTTTTCTTTTGTTCTTTCTTTCTCCCTTCATGATATTTCTAAGCAATTGTACAGAGATCTCCTGTGTTATAAACTTCATCGGAAGCAAAGGTTAGAAAATTTCCAGGAAAATGCAGACAGACAGACAGACACACACACACACACACACACACACACACACACACACACTTAAAATATTATAAATCTGGCAAAAGTTGATGGCTAAGACTGCAGCTGGCTGGGGAAGAAGAATGAAAACATGCCCTGGGCTCTTAGCATCACTGCACTGAGTAATAAGTCTCATTAGGACACTGTTGGGAAAGACCCAGACTCTGGTACCCTGATCCCAGGCAAAAGCTTGCTGCTGTTGTTAGGAGGAACATATAAAGCTTTCATGGCCAGATCACTGACCTAATACAAAACAGAGGTCTGTTACCCTTGGAGGAAGATCAGGAACATTGAGAACAACCCAAGCCATGAGGACCAGGTCTACAGAAACATAGTCTGAGGATGCAGCAGACGGTATGAAATCCTCCACTGCCATCTGCATCCCATCAAAAGCCATGCATAGGTTAATATGCCTTTTGTTTTCTGCATTCTGATGCTTTGATACCTTGAGGCCTTGCCTCAAGCAGAAGGGACTGCTACTTTCAAGGGTTAGCTCATTTTTAAGATAGCAAAATCTTGCCTATGAGCATGCTTTTCATCTACAAATTATCAATACACATCTTCTACCCCACTCACCCACTTCATCAGGCTCTCACACCCTGAGCCACTATTTATCTGTTTCAGTTACTCCAGGGCCAGGTTTCAAATGACTAGAGACAGCTTCCATGACCCAAAGCCTGCTGAAATTACTTAAATTAAGAAATCCTAAGCCTGCTTATCCTGCCTCACCCATTCTTTGACACAGAAACCATAATAAAAGCCCTTGCATGTTTTCTCCTTACTTTGTCTACCTCCTGACTGACCCTCCTGTGTCCCCTATGGCAGGGTGAGCCGCTTCTCTTAGGATCTGTGAGTACAACAAAGTACCTTCTCAATGGCAATCACTCTGTGATCTGTTGACACGGCCATACCTAAATAATAATAGAAGCTATTTTTAAAAGCACCTTACAGGGTCGCTTAGGTGCCTCAGTTGGTTAAACATCTGACTTCAGATCAGCTCATGATCTCAAAGTTTGTGAGTTTGAGCCCCACATTGGGCTTTCTGCTGTCAGCACACAGCCTGCTTTGAATCCTCCCCGACTCCATCAATTTCTCTCCCTCTCTCTCTTTCTCTCAAAATAAATAAAAAACATCTTACATAAAATAACACACAACAGCGTCTATTTCTGAAGGATGTGAAGCAGCACAGAGTCTCCTCTAGGGCACAGGTATTGATGGTCTGCTAAATGATGTCAGTGCAGCAAGAACACAGAAAAAATCCATCAGCATTCCAGACGTGACTTTATAACAATATAGCTGCAGCTTCCCACTGGAGGAATTTTTTTAATTGAATATTTAAATTTGAGATGATAATGGGATTCATATGCAAGTAACTCTATGACAGAGAGATCTCATTTTGTCTTCTCTTCAGTTTTCCTCAATGGCAATACCTTGCAAAAATATTGTACAATATCTAACTGGAATAGTGACATTGATAGTGAAGGTACAGAACCATTCCATCATCTCAAAGATTCCACATGCCATTTTATAGCCATACCCAATTTCCTCCAGCTCCTACCCCTTCTTTAGCCCTGACAAGCACTCATCTTTATTCCCATAATTTTGTCATTTCAAAAATACTGCATACATGGAATCACACGCTATGTAACATTTTCGGACCGACTGTTTTTTCAGCAATATTTCCTGGAGATTCATCCAGCTTGTTGCGTGATTCGTTATTTTGTTTATTTTTATTGCTGAATCCTATTCTATGGTATGAAGCTACCACGATTTGAAGGACAACTGGATTGTTTCCAGTGTTTGGCTATTATAAATAACACTTCAATAAAGATTTATATACAGGGTTTTTTTTTTAATGTTTCTATTTATTTTTGAGACAGAGAGAGACAGAGCATGAGCAGGGGAGGGGCAGAGAGAGAGGGAGACACAGAATCTGAAGCAGGCTCCAGGCTCTGAGCCGTCAGCACAGAGCCCGATGCGAGGCTCGAACTCACGGACTGTGAGATCATGACATGAGCTGAAGTCGGACACTTAACTGACTGAGCCACCCAGGCGCCCCTATATGCAGGTTTTTATGTGAACATAGCTTCCTTTCTCTAAGACAAACGCCCAGGATTACATTTGCAGTGTCATATGGTAGTTACATGTTTAGTTTATTAAGAAACCAGCAGAAGGCTAGAGTAGCTGCACCATTTTGAATTCCCACCAGGAATGGACACTTTCTCTACAATCTCTCCAGCAGGTAGTGATGTCACTACTTTTTAATTTAGCCATTCCAATAGGTGAGTAGTGCTATCTTGCTTTGGTTTTGATTTGCTTTTCCATAATGAGCAATAATGTTAACAGGTTTCCATGTGCTTCTTTACCATCTGTATATCTTCTTCAGGGAAATGCCTATTGACGTCTTTTACCTGTGTTCTAATAGGAATATTTGTTTTATTCTTCACTGTTGAGTTTTGAGAGTTCATTATATAGATAGCAGTCCTTTGTTGAAGGTGTTTGTTGTCACTGTTGTTGTTGCTTTACTTTGTTGTTGCTTTTTTTTTTGCTTTGTTTTGTTTTAATATAATTTATTGTCAAGTTGGCTAACATACAATGAATGTGTTTTGAAAATATTTTCTCCCCATCTGTAGCTTATATTCTCCTCTTAACAGGGTCTATTACACAGAATAAGTATTTTGATAGAATCTTATTTATCTATTTTTCCTTTTATGAATGTGCTTTTGGTATCAAGTCTAAAAAAATCTTTGCTTAGCACCATATTCCATTTTTATATGCTATTTGCTGATATTTTCATAAGGATTTTATATTTTGGGGGGACATTAGTCTGTCGCTTTCTGTTTTGTTTTGTTTCTTTGTTTACTGGAAGAGAATATGTACAATAGGTATTACTTCTTCCTTAAATGTTTGGTAGCATTCCAGTAAAACCATCTGGGCCTAGAGATTTCTTTGCATGAGCTATTCAATTATAAATTTAATTTCTTTAATAGTATTAGAGCTATTCAATTCTATTTCATATTGATTCAGTTTTGACATTTTCTGTTTTTTGAAGAAGTGGTCTAAGTTATTATACTTTTGTGCATAGAGTTGTTTGTGGTATTCTCTTGTTATTCCTTTGACGTGTACAGGATCTACAGTGCTATCCCATTTCATTCCTGATACTGCCAGTTTGTAGCCTCTTTTTTCTTTGTCACTCTTCCCAGAGACTTGTGAGTTTTATTCATCTTTTCAAAGAATGAGTTCTTGTGTCATGTATTGTTTCTATTGTTTCAATTTTGTTGATTTCTACCTATCTTTGGTATTTCATGCGCTCTCCTTGCTTTAGATTTAGTTTGCTCATATCTTTCTAATCTCTTGGGGGAGGAGATGAGGGTATTGACTTGGAGGTTTCCTCTTTTCTATTACACGCATTTACTGCTGTCAATTTCCCTCTTGGTTTTTATTAGCTGTGTTCCACAAATACTGATATATTTGCATTTTCAGTAAATTCAAACTAATATTTTATTTCCCATGATATTTCCTCTCTGACCCATTATTTATTTAGAAGTATGTTAATTCCCAAGTATTTTGAGGTTTCCTCTTATGGATCTCTAATTTGATTCCATTGTGATCAAAGAACACACTCTATTTGATTTCAATTCTTTGAGATTTGTTAAAGTCTGTTTTATGGCCCAAGATACTATCCATCTTGGTTTATGTTTTATGGGCACCTGCAAAGTAACATACAAGTATTTTACTGTTGTGTAGACAATTAAATAAATAATGTTCGGATCCTATTGGTTGATAGTGCTGTTAAATTCTTTTATTTCCTTGCTGTTTAAATATTTAAGTGGTCTATCAATTACTGAGAAAGGAGTATGGAAGCTCCAACTCTAATTGTAGATTTGGGTATTTCTACTTTCAGTTATCTCAGCTATTGTTTTACATATTTTGAAACTCTTGTTGGGTGTAAATATATTAAGATTGTTCTGCCTAATTAGTAGATTGACCCTCTCATTGTTATACAATGTCTCTATTTCTGGAAATATTCTTTGCTCTGAAATCTACATTATGATATTAATTTTTCCACCCTACTTTATTTTGATTAATATTTGCACATTACATTCTTTTTCCTCCTTTTAACTTTCAGTCTGCCTGTATCCTTATATTTGAAATGAGTTGGTCATGATTTTTAATCCACTCTGCCACTATGTATCTTTTAACTGGCTTACTTAGACTATTCATATTTAGTGCAGTTATTCATATATTAGGGGCTCAAACTGTTTTGTTTTATATTTGTTCTCTCTGTTTTGTTTCTCCTTTTCCTTGCCTTCTTGGGGATTACTTGAATATGTTTATAATTCCATTTTCATTTACTCTAGTGTTTTTGTTTATCTCTTTAACAGATTTTAATGACTGTTCTACATATTATACTACATAAGTTACCATAATATACACTTCACCTTTTTCAAAGTAAGCGAAATATAGAAAACTTACCTCTTTTTTGCATCCATTTACCTCCCCTATTAATGATATAGTTGTTTTAAACATTCTTCTGTATGTATACAATTATTTGCCAAGAAAAAGAAAAATATTTATGGATAAAAAGAGTTGTACTCAAATATTTAAGCAGTATCTTTCATAATTGTTGAAAACTGACATTCAATTCACTAGGTGAATTCATAAACATAATTTGATACACTGACACAGTGAAATATAGGAGTAATAAGAACAAATTATCAATACATGCACTAAGGATTCATTCAAAAGCATTGTGCTAAGTGAAAGGAGCCAGAAAAAGGAAAAACACAAAACAACACAACAACATAAAAATAAAAAAATATATACACTAAATGACTCAGTTTTTATGATACTCTTGCCAACATAAAACTGTAATGACAAAAATTAAATCTGTATTTCCAGGGGTTGGGTGTGGTAGGAGTTAATTGACTGAAAATGCGTTAGAGGGAACTCTCTGAGATGATGGAAACTGCAAATCAAATGTTTTAAAGCATCTAAGCTAATCCGTTACTACATGTCTAAAGTGCTCTGCAGAATGTTTTTATACATTATCTAGAGTAATCATCATATGAACTCTTGCATGTAGCAGTGCTATTCCTTGTTAAACTGAATGTGACTGAGGCTCCCTGAGAACCAGAGTTTTCCCAAGGCCATGTATGAAAGAGGCAGTAAAGCAGCAATTGGACTGACTAATCTATAAGTTTTCAATATATCTTTTACTATATTCCTCATACAAATATGCTATACTATGCTAATAGAGGATTTTTAAAACTTTATACTTCAAGTAGAGTACGTTACACATAAAGAAAAAAATGCAACTATGTGTTTTGAAGTATGACCTTCACAAGGGTGGTTATGAGAGCAAAAGGGTGAGAGATTAACACTCAGGAGCCTGAGAAAGTGCAAACCAGTGCTTGAAAAGAGACAAGGGAAACACAGTATAGGCAGAATGTTTAGCTTTGTTTTGCTGATATCCACAAATATATTTTAAATAAAGAGAAAAACTATTTTGGCATCTTAAAGTTATGCCTTTAATCTGCTTTTCTGAAAGCCTCACAGAAGTTGTTTTCAGCTTCACATAAAGCATTTGATGGTTTCCATTAGAGATTAAATATGAGCATCCCCATCTTCTTATCGGCTATTCCTTTGCCAAATGTTCCAAAGTGATCAAAAACGAACAGTAAGAGGAATCACAGATTGGAGGGCATCTTGCCAGTTGAAACTGTCTAAAGAATATTCTGACAGTTTTCAGTACTGTATTACTTAAAATAGCCAACTAGATGGGTGGGGTTGTTATTAGTGTTCTAGGAATAGATTTAATTACAAATGGCAGGCAGGAAGCCTTGACAGAATTCTGATTGATGGTTGTACAATCATGTACCTTGTTTTAGACCTATCATTTGCTTTGCCTTCCCAGAGCAAAATGTTCCAACAGCCACCAAATATGAGAATGAAGAAGTACAGCAGGTTATACATGCCACTCTAATCCCCAAATCCAATTAGCATTCAGCCTTGTCATGTAGCTACCCTTCTAACACTTTTTCAGCTACATTCAGTGCTGTGGCTCTGATTAAAAACAGTGGGTGGCCTTGATCACTTAAGATGCTTCTTATAAAATCACTGGGAGCCTAGCAGAGAAAGAGAATGAGACCCAACAGAAGGGTGGAGGCTACATAATAGTCCAAAAGAAAACTACATTGATATATGCCAAGAAAGACATTTCCATCTTAAACCATCCATTAACAAAATTAGAGGAGGAAATTGGAAAACTTGTTAATACTCTTATTTTTACAATGTTAACCTGAACAATACAATATAAAGAAGAAAGAAAACATAATTACTGTGGTTATTATATGCCACATGCTCTTCAGATTTATATTAATTACCTCATTCATTCTCATAATGGTCTTCTGAGTTACCTGTCATTTTCCTCATTTTACAAAGATGGGAAATGAAGATCAGAGACACTAAACAACTTATCCACATTAACAGGTCCAGTAAGCAGCAAAGAAGACTACACATTGAGGTGTCCTTGATCCTCAAGCCCAAGCTACAATTTTCTCTACCAAATCTATCTTTTTTTCCCCAAACCTATCATTATATAACTCTATTTTTTAATGTGTCAGTTATCTTGTTAGCTTTTCATTAACTACACTTTCTTTTAATCCCCTTGCTATATCTTTTAGTTATCTATTTAAAAGATTTTATTTTATAATTATAGATAAATGACATGAATTTGATTAACTACCAGTAGTGAAAGAAGGCTACTGCCCAATTAATAAAACAAATATATGTATAGCTGCTAGCTAGGTTGCTAGCTAGCTTTGGGGATTGTCAACAAAGGATGGTTAGAAATTTCATTAGGTAATAAAGAATACAATGTAGCTATAAAAAAAATAAGGAGAGGGAGGCACCTAGGTGGCTCAGTCAGTTAAGCATCTGACTTTGGCTCAAGTCATAATCTCATGGTGTGTGAGTTCGAGCCCCATAATGGGCTTCCTGCTATCAGCACGGACTCTGCTTTGGATCCTCTGTCCCCCTTCTCTCTCTCTACCCCTCCCCTCTTGCTCTCTCAAAATAAATAAACTTAAAAAAAAAAAAAAAAAGGATGAAAGGGATGCCCGGGTGGCTCAGTCTAAGTGTCTGACTCTTGATTTTGTCTCAGGTCATGATCTCATGGTTCATGACATTGACAGTCGGCATGACATTGAAAGCTGGTTCATGAGACTGAGAGTCTGGCAAAACACTGGAAGTGGAACAGGCTTAAGATTTTCTCTCTCTCTCTCTGCCCCTCCCCCATTCATGGTGTCTCTCGTCAAAATAAATAAATAAACTTATAAAAATGAGAAAGCTTACAGGGTTTAAGTAAAATGGCAGCAGGCAAGAGAATGTATATACCTTGGAGAAATTTTGTTTGTGAAAGGATAATAATATTCATTAGGTTTTCTTTGCAGAAAGAGACAATGGAAAGGTAAATAAGAAAATAATAGAAATAGCAATAGCGAACCAGAGGTGAGGAAAGAGATGAAGGGAGTGGGAACAGCCTCTCATTCTTACAGAAATGAGACTCCTCAGATTATTTCCTTTTTGATGGTTTTGACCTTCAAACTATATACATAATTAACCTATTCAAAACTAATCTAAGGAGAAAAATGATGATAACCCAATCTGGATAGTCTGAAGAGTAAGGTCAGTAGTAGGTAAAGGGTATCTTAAAGGGAATCTAGTGCAAGGTCTCAATAACTTATTGTTCAGTTCAAGTAAAGGGTCAGGAGGCTCAAAGTCTTAGATTTGACACTGGGTCAAACAATTATCAGTTGAAATTTTAGCTTTCTTGTTTTCTAACTGTGATATTTTCAGGTTACTTAACATCTCTGAATTTCAATTGTATCATTTGCGATTATAATGGTACTGACATCAAAAGAATACAGTGAAAATTAAAGTAATGAACAAAAAGTATTTGGATATAGAAAATGCGATGAGAATTAAGAATTTCCATCATTCACTCTACCACTCTGATCACAGAAGCAGGAAAGAAATGGGTGAACAATACCTCTTGGAAACCACCCAAAGAAGGACACTGAGACCAGGAAACTCTCGGATCAGGTAGTCATACAATGATGATAATAGGCAGAACTAAAGAAAGGGTTTCATGCTCTAAGCAAAATCCACCTTTTCCTAATGTTTCTATAAATGAGCACATGGTGGCTTGAGTAATCTTCATATTCATAATAAAAATAGGCGGGCATACTCAGGTCAAAAGGGGGACATGAAATTAAACACCTGTTGAGCAAACTTTGAAAGTTACTGTAAGTATAATATTAGAATACTTTTGTTTGTTTAATCTAGTCACACCTCATTGTTTTTTCCTGCAAAGCAGCTTTAAGAAAAAGGCACCATATCTATAGTATTATCATTAACCCTTTCATACACTTTCTGTTGAGATACTTTTAATTCAATCCACTAGAGAAACTTCCCACATGGAAACATAATACTCCTCTTATAGAAAGAAATTTTATAGCCAATTCATTCCACTTTAAACTAAATTTCTTGAATTTGTCGATGAAGAAGATACAAATTAAATCTGAAGAAAAATGTTCTTTTGGTGGAAACACTAACATCCTAATTAAAGAAACAAGGAAAACACAGATACGTGAAAATACACATAGACACAAAAGTCATGTGAGACAAAATTACCAACTGAGATTCTGCATGAACGTTAATGGTGAATCTTAAGAAAAATAACAGCAATCATTCTAGTAAATGGGTATTGGAAATTCACTCTATAAGAAATCTTACTTGAAACTTCTTACATTCAGAAAAGACAGAATTATTAAAATGGGATTCCTCTCCTTATCTTACTTCATTGGGACATGGCATTCCACCACTACCATCCCAAGAAAACATCCCTGCCTCTTCTCCCACAACTATCACTTGTGATATTCAAATACTGTATTTCTTTCCTGCTTCCCAGATACATTGACACAGCTCTGCCTTCTCTGTCTGGGTTTCTGAGCATCATTAGGAAATTCACCTTTGAGAAATCAGAGAAGATTATATACTTTTTAAAGTATCAGTCAAATAATAAACTTACACTTTTTTTAGGAAAAAGAAAAGAGTGTTCATATTGCCAAAGGGGTACCTGGATAGCTCAGTTGGTTTAGTTCAACTCTTGATTTAGGTTCAGGTCATGATCTTGAGGTTTGTGAGTTTGGGCCATGCATCAGACACCATGCTGATAATGCAGAGCCTGCTTGAGATTCTTTCTCTCTCCCTTTCTCTCTCTGCCCCTCTCTGGTTCTGTCTCTCTCTGTCACTCTCTCTCTGTCCCTCTACCTCTCTCTCTCAAAATAAATAAATAAACTTTAAAAAATTAAAGTGTTCATAAAGTATCACTCAAGTATTATGTCTAATTAGTACTTAAGAGTTTTTATGAGGATGATTAATATTGTTTGCCAAAAGCAGAGAAATATACAGACATCTCAGTTTTTATAGAGAGTGCATGTATAACTTGACTTTAAATGAAAAAAAATTGGAAGATTAACCATGTTCATGAAAAATTCTTACATGACATCTAGTGTTAGAATTTCTGTCAGGGTCTAGGGTTTCATCCCTGATTTATAGTCCTTTTAAGTCAAGAATTTTCTATTTTATTACAAAGTAAAGACCATTAAGATCATTTTAATCATTTCTATACTTGACTTAATTTCTAATTTACAAAGTCACTGCCACTACTGTAACGGCAATCTAATTTTTAAGGAGCAATCATTTCTATAATTTATTTTGCCTATCTCATTTTCCTTTTTGTTACTAATTTTACAAATGCAGTTATTTTTCTGCAAAAGTCCATTACAATCATTAGGAATGTAGGGGCTATAGCATTTATGTTGGGAGACCCATTAAAATCTAGCCAGCTAAATATTAATAAGGTCAATAGTATCATTTGGCTCTCTTAGCTTATTTTTAAAGACTTTGCATTAACATTCATAATATAAGTAATTTATAAAACAATGTTGAAGTTTTGTCAAATTATGATGGATGAAATTATCATTCTATTAGAAATATTTCAAATATGCACAGAAGTTTAGAGAGTAAAATCATGAGCATCTGTGTAATCCACCATGTAGATTTAACAACTGCTAAAATGTCATAGTTTTCTTCAGCTCATTTATAAAAATCAACATAAAAATTATAGATTTACTAAAATCTGCATACATTTCACTCTCAATCCTACCTGAAAATAACCACAATCTGAAAACTGAAGTGGATCTTCATCATACTGATTTTTCATACATTTGCTGCACATTTATATAACCATAAATGTATAGAGAATATTTTTCTAATATTTGCATACAAGTTTTCATTCTCACAGGCATATTCTTAAGGTTATCTTCATTCATAAAATAAAAACTGAACTGAAAACATAATGAAGAAAACACTTAGAAGTGATTGTGCTAAAAACATAAAGCTGATAAGAAAGGCTTGAAGTGGAAGAGTTGGGGGTAGGTTGCAATTCAAATAGAGGAATGAATGTAGACCTCTTGGACAAAGTTTCATGAGTCAACATTTTAAGAAGACAGAGAGTGATTTATTTTCTGCATCTATTATTACATGTGTTTAGATGTTGCACTAAAAGGATTGAGCCCTCTTTGTCCTTATTAATGCTTTCGCTTTTAATCCTTTCATCTAATATTGCTATGCTAGCTAATTGTGTGTGTGTGTGTGTGTGTGTGTGTGTGTGTGAAGAATTATTATAATTTAACTAAATATTTCGGCCATTCTATTATTTTCACTTTGTCTTGTCTGTTTCTCATTTATATGTTTTGGGTTGATTTAAAAGCATCAAATGGTGTTTTTTATTCCTTCACATTTGTTAGGCACTGTCCCTTCATGACTGAGTTCATCTGTTTGAATGTATTATAACAATTTTTTAATTGAATTTATTTCTATCACCTGGTGTGTGTGTGTGTGTGTGTGTGTGTGTGCGCGCGCGCGCATGTGCGTGGTGTCTACCATGATTTTTCTTTGCTCATTTCTTTTGCTCTGAGCTGTCAGCACAGAGCCCAACACAGGGCTCAAACTTACTAACCATGAGATCATGATCTGAGCTGAAGTCTGATGCTTAACTGACTGAGCCACCTAAGTGCCCCTAGATACCACTTTTAAAAGTGATTACTGGGACCCAAGATGGAGAGGGAAGATGGCGGCATAGGAGGACGCTGGGCTCACCACGCGTCCTGCTGATCACTTAGATTCCACCTACACCTGCCTAAATAACCCAGAAAACCGCCAGAGGATTAGCAGAATGGAGTCGCCGGACCCAAGCGCAGACGAGAGGCCCACAGAAGAGGGTAGGAAGGGCGGCGAGGCGGTGCGCGCTCCACGGACTGGCGGGAGGGAGACGGGGCGGAGGGGCGGCTCGCCGGCCAAGCAGAGTCCCCGAGTCTGGCTTGCAAAAAGCGGAGGGGCCTGAAGGACTGTGTTCCGACAGCAAGCGCGACTTAGCGTCTGGGAGGTCATAAGTTAACAGCTCTACTCAGAAAGCGGGAAGGCTGGAGGACAAAGGGAAGGAGAGCTGCTAAGCCCCCGGACGACAGAGCTCAGTTTGGTGGGGAACAAAGGCGCTCGCCAGCGCCATCTTCCCCGCCCATCCCCCAGCCAAAATCCCAAAGAGAACCAGTTCCTGCCAGGGAACTTGCTCCCTCCGCGCAAACACCCAACTCTGCGCTTCTGCGGAGCCAAACCTCCGGCAGCGGATCTGACACCCTCCTGCTGCCACAGGGCCCCTCCTGAAGTGGATCACCTAAGGAGAAGCAAGCTAAGCCTGCCCCTCCTGCCCCTGTGCACCTTGCCTACCCACCCCAGCTAAGACGCCAGATCCCCAGCATCACAAGCCTGGCAGTGTGCAAGTAGCCCAGAGAGGCCACCCCACCCCACAGTGAATCCCGCCCCTAGGAGAGGGGAAGAGAAGGCACACACCAGTCTGAGTGGCCCCAGCAGTGGGCTGGGGGCAGACATCAGGTCTGACTGCGGCTCCGCCCACAAACTCCAGTTATACACCACAGCACAGGGGAAGTGCCCTGCAGGTCCTCACTACACCAGGGACTATCCAAAATGACTAAACGGAAGAATTCCCCTCAGAAGAATCTCCAGGAAATAACAACAGCTAATGAGCTGATCAAAAAGGATTTAAATAATATAACAGAAAGTGAATTTAGAATAATAGTCATAAAATTAATCGCTGGGCTTGAAAACAGTATAGCTGACAGCAGAGAATCTCTTGCTACAGAGATCAAGGGACTAAGGAACAGTCACGAGGAGCTGAAAAACGCTTTAAACGAACTGCATAACAAAATGGAAACCACCATGGCTCGGATTGAAGAGGCAGAGGAGAGAATAGGTGAACTAGAAGATAAAGTTATGGAAAAAGAGGAAGCTGAGAAAAAGAGAGATAAAAAAATCCAGGAGTATGAGGGGAAAATTAGAGAACTAAGTGATACACTAAAAAGAAATAATATACGCATAATTGGTATCCCAGAGGAGGAAGAGAGAGGGAAAGGTGCTGAAGGGGTACTTGAAGAAATCATAGCTGAGAACTTCCCTGAAGTGGGGAAGGAAAAAGGCACTGAAATCCAAGAGGCACAGAGAACTCCCTTCAGACGTCACTTGAATCGATCTTCTGCACGACATATCATAGTGAAACTGGCAAAATACAAGGATAAAGAGAAAATTCTGAAAGCAGCAAGGGGTAAACGTGCCCTCACATATAAAGGGAGACCTATAAGACTCGTGACTGATCTCTCTTTTGAAACTTGGCAGGCCAGAAAGAATTGGAGTGAGATTTTCAGTGTGCTAGACAGAAAAATATGCAGCCGAGAATCCTTTAGCCAGCAAGTCTGTCATTTAGAATAGAAGGAGAGAGAAAGGTCTTCCCAAACAAACAAAAACTGAAGGAATTTGTCACCACTAAACCAGCCCTACAAGAGATCCTAAGGGGGACCCTGTGAGACAAAGTACCAGAGACATCACTACAAGCATAAAACATACAGACATCACAATGACTCTAAACCCATATCTTTCTATAATAACACTGAATGTAAATGGATTAGATGCGCCAGCCAAAAGACATAGGTATCAGAATGGATAAAAAAACAAGACCCATGTATTTGCTGTCTACAAGAGACTCATTTTAGACCTGAGGACACCTTTAGATTGAGAGTGAGGGGATGGAGAACTATTTATCATGCTACTGGAAGCCAAAAGAAAGCTGGAGTAGCCATACTTATATCAGACAAACTAGACTTTAAATTAAAGGCTGTAACAAGAGATGAAGAAGGACATTATATAATAGTGACAGGGTCTATCCATCAGGAAGAGCTAACAATTATAAATGTCTATGCGCCGAATACTGGAGCGCCCAAATATATAAAACAATTACTCATAAACATAAGCAACCTTATTGAGAAGAATGTAGTAATTGCAGGGGACTTTAACACCCCGCTTACAGAAATGGATAGATCATCTAGACACATGGTCAATAAAGAAACAAGGGCCCTGAATGAGACATTGGATCAGATGGACTTGACAGATATATTTAGAACTCTGCATCCCAAAGCAACAGAATATAATTTCTTCTCGAGTGCACATGGAACATTCTCCAAGATAGATCATATACTGGGTCACAAAACAGCCCTTCCTAAGTTTACAAGAATTGAAATCATACCATGCATACTTTCAGACCACAATGCTATGAAGCTTGAAATCAACCACAGAAAAAAGTCTGGAAAACCTCCAAAAGCATGGAGGTTAAAGAACACCCTACTAACGAATGAGTGGGTCAACCAGGCAATTAGAGAAGAAATTAAAAAATATATGGAAACAAACGAAAATGAAAATACAACAATCCAAATGCTTTGGGATGCAGCGAAGGCAGTCCTGAGAGGAAAATACATTGCAATCCAGGCCTATCTCAAGAAACAAGAAAAATCCCAAATACAAAATCTAACAGCACACCTAAAGGAAATAGAAGCAGAACAGCAAAGGCAGCCTAAACCCAGCAGAAGAAGAGAAATAATAAAGATCAGAGCAGAAATAAACAATATAGAATCTAAAAAAACTGTAGAGCAGATCAACGAAACCAAGAGTTGGTTTTTTGAAAAAATAAACAAAATTGACAAACCTCTAGCCAGGCTTCTCAAAAAGAAAAGGGAGATGACCCAAATAGATAAAATCATGAATGAAAATGGAATTATTACAACCAATCCCTAAGAGATACCAACAATTATCAGGGAATACTATGAAAAATTATATGACAACAAAATGGACAACCTGGAAGAAATGGACAAATTCCTGAACACCCACACTCTTCCAAAACTCAATCAGGAGGAAATAGAAAGCTTGAACAGACCCATAACCAGCGAAGAAATTGAATCGGTTATCAAAAATCTCCCAACAAATAAGAGTCCAGGACCAGATGGCTTCCCAGGGGAGTTCGACCAGATGTTTAACGCAGAGATAATACCTATCCTTCTCAAGCTATTCCAAGAAATAGAAAGGGAAGGAAAACTTCCAGACTCATTCTATGAAGCCAGTATTACTTTGATTCCTAAACCAGACAGAGACCCAGTAAAAAAAGAGAACTACAGGCCAATATCCCTGATGAATATGGATGCCAAAATTCTCAATAAGATACTAGCAAATCGAATTCAACGGCATATAAAAAGAATTATTCACCATGATCAAGTGGGATTCATTCCTGGGATGCAGGGTTGGTTCAACATTCGCAAATCAATCAACGTGATACATCACATTAACAAAAAAAAAGAGAAGAACCATATGATCCTGTCAATCGATGCAGAAAAGGCCTTTGACAAAATCCAGCACCCTTTCTTAATAAAAACCCTTGAGAAAGTCGGGATAGAAGGAACATACTTAAAGATCATAAAAGCCATTTATGAAAAGCCCACAGCTAACATCATCCTCAACAGGGAAAAACTGAGAGCTTTTTCCCTGAGATCAGGAACACGACAGGGATGCCCACTCTCACCGCTGTTGTTTAACATAGTGCTGGAAGTGCTAGCATCAGCAATCAGACAACAAAAGGAAATCAAAGGCATCAAAATTGGCAAAGATGAAGTCAAGCTTTCGCTTTTTGCAGATGACATGATATTATACATGGAAAATCCGATAGACTCCACCAAAAGTCTGCTAGAACTGATCCATGAATTCAGCAAAGTTGCAGGATACAAAATCAATGTACAGAAATCAGTTGCATTCTTTTTTTTTTTTTTTAATTTTTTTTTCAATGTTTATTTATTTTTGGGACAGAGAGAGACAGAGCATGAACAGGGGAGGGGCAGAGAGAGAGGGAGACACAGAATCGGAAACAGGCTCCAGGCTCTGAGCCATCAGCCCAGAGCCCGACGCGGGGCTCGAACTCACGGACCGCGAGATCGTGACCTGGCTGAAGTCAGACCCTTAACTGACTGCGCCACCCAGGCGCCCCCAGTTGCATTCTTATACACTAACAATGAAGCAACAGAAAGACAAATAAAGAAACTGATCCCATTCACAATTGCACCAAGAAGCATAAAATACCTAGGAATAAATCTAACCAAAGATGTAAAGGATCTGTATGCTGAAAACTATAGAAAGCTTATGAAGGTAATTGAAGAAGATTTAAAGAAATGGAAAGACATTCCCTGCTCATGGATTGGAAGAATAAATATTGTCAAAATGTCAATACTACCCAAAGCTATCTACATATTCAATGCAATCCCAATCAAAATGGCACCAGCATTCTTCTCGAAACTAGAACAAGCAATCCTAAAATTCATATGGAACCACAAAAGGCCCCGAATAGCCAAAGTAATTTTGAAGAAGAAGACCAAAGCAGGAGGCATCACAATCCCAGACTTTAGCCTCTACTACAAAGCTGTCATCACCAAGACAGCATGGTATTGGCACAAAAACAGACACATAGACCAATGGAATAGAATATTAACCCCAGAACTAGACCCACAAACGTATGGCCAACTCATCTTTGACAAAGCAGGAAAGAACATCCAATGGAAAAAAGACAGTCTCTTTAACAAATGGTGCTGGGAGAACTGGACAGCAACATGCAGAAGGTTGAAACTAGACCACTTTCTCACACCATTCACAAAAATAAACTCAAAATGGATCAAGGACCTGAATGTGAGACAGGAAACCATCAAAACCTTAGAGGAGAAAGCAGGAAAAGACCTCTCTGACCTCAGCCGTAGCAATCTCTTACTCGACACATCCCCAAAGGCAAGGGAATTAAAAGCAAAAGTGAATTACTGGGACCTTATGAAAATAAGAACCTTCTGCACAGCAAAGGAAACAACCAACAAAACTAAAAGGCAACCAACGGAATGGGAAAAGATATTTGCAAATGACATATCGGACAAAGGGCTAGTATCCAAAAATCTATAAAGAGCTCACCAAACTCCACACCTGAAAAGCAAATAACCTGGTGAAGAAATGGGCAGAAAACATGAATAGACACTTCTCTAAAGAAGACATCCGGATGGCCAACAGGCACATGAAAAGATGTTCAGCATCGCTCCTTATCAGGGAAATACAAATCAAAACCACCCTCAGGTATCACCTCACGCCAGTCAGAGTGGCCAAAATGAACAAATCAGGAGACTATAGATGCTGGAGAGAATGTGGAGAAACGGGAACCCTCTTGCACTGTTGGTGGGAATGCAAATTGGTGCAGCCGCTCTGGAAAGCAGTGTGGAGGTTTCTCAGAAAATTAAAATAGACCTACCCTATGACCCAGCAATAGCACTGCTAAGAATTTATCCAAGGGACACAGGAGTACTGATGCATAGGGGCACTTGTACCCCAATGTTCATAGCAGCACTCTCCACAATAGCCAAATTATGGAAAGAGCCTAAATGTCCATCAACTGATGAATGGATAAAGAAATTGTGGTTTATATACACAATGGAATACTACGTGGCAATGAGAAAAAATGAAATATGGCCTTTTGTAGCAACGTGGATGGAACTGGAGAGTGTGATGCTAAGTGAAATAAGCCATACAGAGAAAGACAGATACCATATGGTTTCACTCTTATGTGGATCCTGAGAAACTTAACAGGAACCCATGGGGGAGGGGAAGGAAAAAAAAAAAAAAAAAGAGGTTAGAGTGGGAGAGAGCCAAAGCATAAGAGACTGCTGAGAACTGAGAACAAACTAAGGGTTGATGGGGGGTGGGAGGGAGGAGAGGGTGGGTGATGGGTATTGAGGAGGGCACCTTTTGGGATGAGCACTGGGTGTTGTATGGAAACCCATTTGACAATAAATTTCATATATAAATTAAAGAAAAAAGTGATTACTCTTATATGTGTAATATAATCAATAAATTTTTTTCTTTTGTCTATCGTTCAATATCTGTATTATTGCTCCAAAAATTGCTCTTAGCATATTTTAGTCACAAGCGAATATCTTCTTCACTTGCCTTGTAACTAGTGTCTAGAATTTTAGTTCTTTCTTTTGAACCATAAAAATATCATAGTTATTTATTCCATGAAATAATGCATTATGTTGACATGCATTACATGAGTTTATAGCTTCTCAGTGATTGTATTCTCTTTTCCAAAGATTTCTTTAACTCTTTTCAGGTACATCTGCTTTTGTTTCACTTTCATTTAATTTAATATGTCTTGCTGCTGTTGTGTATTTCTAAATTCTATTTCTTTCTCTCTTTGATAATTTTTAGTCATTATAAAAATATTATAATTCTTCTCTTACAGCTAATATTTACCGGTGGTTTTCCTTTTGACTGGGCTTGTTATTGGTTACCATCCTTTAAGTTTTTAGGTGAATTTTGAGTAGAAGTTATTTTCTTCCTTGTTTTAGGTTCTCTTATTTCTTCAAAGAAGTTTATAGTTACCTCCATTCTGTCCCAAAGCCCACTTTCCAAAAACAAGATTCAGGTTGGTGAGTTGCTAGCATAGAGCTATCACTCACAACTCCAGTGGACTCACTTATTTGGATACTCCTTGGTAATTGTGTAATAACCCATCTATAACTGTGGGCCGCTGCCTTAGGAAACACCACCCAAGAGTGGGAATGAGAATATCACAGAACAAGTCATAAGCCAGTGGGTGGAACCACTATAAGATACCAGCTGCTTTGTTCTTCTTCCCTGTATATGCTTTTCAAGGCAGCAAGTACATCATTTTCAAGCTTCTTTTCACTAACTAGTTGGACTCACCATAGCACTTGGCTTCTAACTTTGAACACACTTCTGGTAGCTCACCTTTTGTGGAGTTCTTTTAGTTCTTCTTTATACATAGGAAGTGAGATCTCAGCTCCTGTGTTTGAGTCTAAAAGGAAAGTCCAGCATGCCTGTAGATTCAGTTACATACGCTATTTTTTATATTTCTCTCCAGTTTTTAGTCCATGGGGATCTATATATTATGTTATATAAACTATGATTTGGTCTTCAGTTTTGAAATAACTAATTTATCAACACTAGTGACTGTAATAAAAGAGTATGAAGTTATAATTCCATCTTGATAAGAATTCTAAGGAAATGATCCATGATTCTTTCTGATTCTCAATGTTATAAGCCTACAACTCTTCCTCTCAAAGTCATTTTACCAAGAATTCATAAAATTGGTGTTTTTTTAAGATTTTATTTTTGAGTAATCTCTACATCCAACATGGGGCTCAACTTCAGAATCCCAAGATCAACAGTCACATGCTCTATCAAATGAGCCAGCCAGTGCCGAAGAATTCATAACATTTGAATCTAAAGTATATTGATTTATTTTTAGTTAAACTGAATCCTTTATTTGTAATTATATTTTAGAAAATACCTTCAAACCAAGTCAAATCAGTGTAGCCTACTCAAATTTCCAGTCTTTTCTTTTCATGTAATAGGTCCATTATCATTTTTATATACACTAGGATATTAAGATAAGCAGATTCTCATATTTTACTTCAATAATAGTTAAAATTTATTTTTTTTACAAAGTTATATGACAAAGTGACATAGTGTGCCCTACTACCCTACCTGAGGTATGCACATCAGCTTTTAGCTTCCATTCTTCTTGTAACTGGAGCTTAATTTGCAGCCTCCCTGAAGAGCTACCTTTAATGCACAACACTGTATTATGAAGTTCAGAAGATCAGAAAATATTCTTTATCCAATTTGCACTTGGAAAATAATCCTATAAAGAATTATTGCCTGGCAATATACTATATGCACTGATGTTACAGCTACAGATCATACATTTAAGTTTTCAGAATTATCTGGGTGTTTGTAGTCAAGATCATAACACAGCACCTATTCCTTCATTACCAGTCATGTAAATACCTGACTCCGAAGACAGGGAAGAGTAAACACAAATGGACAGTTGATAATTGTTCTATGCCTTATAAAAACATATGAATAGCACCTACATTGCTATGGTTTGTAAAGTGAAAACTGTAAAATAAGGCATTGTGATCACAATCTTAAGTCACAAGGCATCTTCATTGTTAGTGTATGCTGTCTGCACCATGCCTTCCCACAGTACTTGCAATTGTCACATCTTATTTCCCATAATGACTATCTGGTACATTTGCCTCCTTAGTATTCATAAGCAGCCCTCTCCTTCCTCCCTTCCTCCCTCCCTCCCTTCTTCCATCCCTCCCTTCCTTCCTTCCCTTATTCCATGTTTATTTATTTTTGAGAGACAGACAGACAGAGAATGAGTGGGGGAGGGCCAGAGAGAGAGGGAGGCACAGAAACTGAAGCAGGCTTCAGGCTCCGAGCTGTCGGCACAGACCCAACACGAGGCTTGAACCCACGAACCACGAGATCATGACCTAAGCTAAAGTAGGATGCTTAACCAACTGAGCCACCCAGATATTCCTGCCCTCTCCTTTCTGATAACATACCAATTTCTTTCAAAAATCCACCTTGCTCCTACTCTTAGACTGTGCTATACCAAAGGTCTTCCCTACTCCATGGCTATCAGAATGACAATATAACCTAGGCCCAGACAATTGTGGCAACAATAAGCAAGTGAGCTGAGAAACCACTAGCATCAGCAGCTCTAGGATTTTCCCTAAACAATTAGAAACAATGGTAGCTCTTTCTTCCAGGTTTGTTTACTGGCAAGGTTCTTATCCATCATTGCTGGAGTCGGCCTGCTTCAAGAAGGAAACATAATGAAGCTCTTAGAAAAATCAGAACTGAGAAATGGTGATAAACTCCTCGGGGAACGAAGCTATACCTAAAGGCAGAGCAGTCCTGAAATTCTTCAGTTAGGTCTGTATTTTTTTTCTGTCTCTCTTTCTCTGTCTCTCATAGTAGCAAATTACAGTTTAATTTTCTCTCTGAATGTAGGTTTTACCTCACAGATCATATATTATAACCTTCCATTCTCTCCTCTACGTTACCCACTATTTGTGTTTCTTGAGAACAGAGATGATGATGTCTCGTTAATCATTTTAGATTTATTTCCTATCATAGTGCCCAATTCAAATGTTTAATAAACAAAAAATGAATGCAGAAATGAGTAAGTACTAGCTCTTGTAGCTATATCACTACAGCTATCCTTAATTTAAAATAATTGAAGGATAATTTTGTCTATAATTCTGAGATAAATGTCTTGAAATGGCACAAAATAAATATTATTTTCCCTCTGCTCTGCCTCAGAAGAGATCATTATGAAGAAATGTAACATGAGATTAGAAAAAAAGTTACCAACCATGGCATCAAATTACACTAAGATCACTATTGATGTGTATCAGAAATGATACAAATGACATAAAGAGGGATGGAGTTGAAAGTCTTGGAAATACCTCATAACATGTATTCTCCCATCTCTTTCAAAGAACTCCTGTTGTCTATAATTACACCATCAAACAAATATGTCATGGTAGGAAAAGTTTGAGCATTACTGCTTAGAGCGTCTTCTTAGAGTAATAGTCCCTTTGTTTTAATTACAAAAAAAAGCACATTATGAAAAACATGACTTCAGACTAATTTCAACAGTTGTAATATTATGACATATTTGTTTATTGTTCATATGTCTGGGTATATACATTTTTTGGTATCACTTTAAATAAGTTATAGACATCATGACACTTATTCATACATTCTTCATCATGAAACTCCTAGGAATATGGATTATCTCTTACTAAGGAATTGTCAATTCCTAATCTAGTATCTAACCATATCCAAATGTCCCCAGTTGTCATAAGAATACCCTTCAGAGCTTCCATTTTTAAACTACACTCATGCACTGTAAATCATTATTTAGCCTCTATTCTAAACTAACAAGATTTCTATGAGAGATGTTTATATAAACAAATAGATCAGTTATCATTTCCTGAATATTACTCAATAAATAGCTCCCCCAAAATGTTGATATTTACTACAAAGAAAATAGTATTATGAAGAAAATGATTTCTTAAGGAAAAGGATCCCTACACAAAAGTAATAAGTTACTAGCTACATGAAGAGGGCACACTGGTTAGCGTGTTGGGTAGTTATCGGAAGGATTCTGGACTATTCAAGAAGTAAGCATTAATACCCACTAAATATTCATCACCAACCACCAAAACTATGAAAAATCCAAAAGAAGTATAATAAAATTGAATATAATAAAAGAGACATTGCACTATAAAGGATTTCAAGGATAGTAAAAGCACATTGAGCTTGAATCAGCAAAAAGTGAAGGAGTTTTACACAGGGTAAAGGCTTGATGAAAATGATAACTGAGGAAAAAAAATGAATGGAGCACAAGAGACTGCAAAAAGGAAGTAAAACATGGACAGAGGCTGTTACAGAAACCCAGGTGAAAACTGATGAGGGTAGAATGTTTGCTTGTAATTCATAGTTTCATTTTGTTGGAGAGGGCCAAGAGGCTCCTTAGAAACAATGGAAATAACTACACTAGTATACAGGTACACCAGGTCCTTACCCCAGACCTGTCACTAATTAGCTGTGTAACACTGGTTAACTTGGAAAACATGCCCAGTCCTCAAAATCCTCCACTGAAAAAAGAAAAAAAAAAATCCTCCACTGGAAGCTGAGGGAAGGGGGCAAAATAGGGGACAACAAAGGCCCAGCTCCATGTTCCTCTTCATTTGGGAATGGCCATCCCCCACTTGCACTGGAAGTTGCTTGAAGTTTTCAAATTATGCAGACATAAACACATTTATTTTTAACTGAGGTTAAAGAAAACTTTAGAAAAAAAAATTTGAGCAAGTAATAACTTTAATGTAGGCCAAATTTTCTCCTAGCATTCTCTTTTTGACTCTTGTGGAAAGTATAATAAAACTACTTTATGAGGCAAAGATACAATCTGAATATCTCTTAAGAAAATCTATCTAGAGGGGCCCCTGGGTGGCGCAGTCGGTTAAGCATCCGACTTCAGCCAGGTCACGATCTCGCGGTCCGGGAGTTCGAGCCCCGCGTCAGGCTCTGGGCTGATGGCTCTGGGCTGATGGCTCGGAGCCTGGAGCCTGTTTCCGATTCTGTGTCTCCCTCTCTCTCTGCCCCTCCCCCGTTCATGCTCTGTCTCTCTCTGTCCCAAAAATAAATAAAAATGTTGAAAAAAAATTTTTTTTAAAAAGAAAATCTATCTAGATATTTAAGGATTCTGGCTAAATTTTTTATATTAGGCATTTAAATATATTTTTTCACATGTATGATTTTAATTGTGATTTAATTTACAATGATATTAGCTACTCACCTAAAAGCACTAAGTTCCCACTAGAGTTCAGTGGTTTTCATTTTTAATATTCCAGGTCAAATACTAACAGAGACCATGTTTTCAAAGTCATTTCAAAAGAAGTGAGTGAAATATCGGATTTAAGACTTCAAGTTCAACTGAAGCTGAAGCAAAGACCCTGTGAATTATATGGGCAGTGTCATTATCCCCAAGAATATGGAGGTGATATTTTACCTTCCACCCATGTAAGAAATGTAGGCTTTTTCAAAGTAATATTCTAATACATTTAGAATCTTCTAATGAGTGTTCATTAAGAAAGAATGCACATCATGAGGCAATTTTTCTTTTTGCGAAAAAGTATTTTTGTTCTTAGATTTTTAAGTTAATATTTTTTCCAAAGTCAACTTGAATATATGCCTGACAAACAGATCTGAAATCAAAACTATATAATAATTTAATGCCAGGGCACCTGGGTGGCTCTGTCAGTTGAGCATCCTACTTCAGCTCAGGTCATGATCTCATGGTTTGTGGGTTTCACCCCCCCTTCGGGCTCAGTGCTGGCAGTTCAGAGGCTGGAGCCTGCTTGGGATTCTGTGTCTCCCTTTCTCTCTCTGCCCCTCCCCTGCTCGCACTCTGTCTGTCTCTGTCTCTCTCCCTCAAAAACAAATAAACATTAAAAAATAATTTAATGTCAATAATACAGCAGCATTTTGGGTATTACAAGAGTAGGGAGTGATGAACATTAAAAGTAGTCACTGTAGTTCTTTCCTCAAGAAAAGTATAGTCTTATTGCTTTAGGCCACATGTATGAAAGTAAGTAACAGATCCTTTATTCAGCATCCCCTGGCACATTTGCAAAATGAGAGAAAGCTAACATGAAAACTTGCAAAATGTTCTCTGTGGATTTCCAATGTAAAATTTCTAGGACTGTGTTTATTTCCCTGTTTTCCAGTAAATCTGGTGAACAAGCAAATCACTGTTAAACTTGTTAAGATCCTACATTAACACCTTGAGATCATGAATTCCACTTCCTTTAGTCTTACATTTAAGTCTTTCCTAGAGACCTGACAGAATGTATCCATATTGCAAATATTAATTATTTTTTATATTTAAAAACTGGTCTGAAACTAGGAAATATGGCTGCAAAGGCTAGACTCAGAGATAAATGGTAGAAGTACCCGTGCGGCCATTATTAGAACACAATGGTTTCAGAACAAAATAAATGTGCTGTAGTCTGGTTTCTGGTAATCGAGTGAACCTCAAGTCACTCCTGGCAATGAATCCATATTCTGAGTGAAGGTATATCATCCTGAACTTGTATTCTCATTGCTGGTCTTAATTGTATTTCCGTTATAATTTTCTAGGCCAGCAATCACAGTTATTTAAATATAATCCAAGTCACAAATGTGTGCTGCAAAAGTCAGCTAAAATTTTGTAGTAGCCACACTTTAACAGGTAAAAAGAAAAAAGTCAAATTAATTTTGATAATTTATTTAATTCATTATTTCCAAAATGTTAACATTTCAACATTTAACCTTTCAAAACATTAATGAATGTCTTTATCTTATGAAAGCTTAGAAATGCAGAGTTCAGTTTACATTTATGACACGTCTCAATTTGGAGTTGCCACATTTCACATGGTCAAGAGCCACACATGGCTAGTGGCTACCATATTAGACAATTCAGTTCTGGAACTGTTAAGGTTTCAAATGCTTTAAATAGTGCCAGGTGAAGTGCCATGAGCTTGAGGATTATTAAAATGCTCTTTGATTATACTGGCTTAACTAAAAGTTGGAACTCTGGAGGTCTAGAAAGGACCAGTTGAAGTAAGCCAGATTTCTCAATCTCTATGACTACAAGATTGTGCCGCTTCAAAACCAAGTAGTAAGGGCAATTTTAGTAACATTTAAATTGTTTTCAGTGTTTAATGATAAAGAATTATAGCCAAGAGTTATAAAATAAAGAATACTACACACTTTTAAACCTTGGGTCTTTTACATCAAAATCCATACTTCTCATAAAATTCTTATTATTCAAAAATTTAATATTTTTATTTATTCTTGATAATAGTGGAAATGGAGAATGAATAAAACATATCTATTTTGAGGGGAACATATTTAAAGTATTTATGTAATTGGTTAAAATACCCTAAAATTAGGGGCACCTGGGTGGCTCAGTCAGTTAAGCGTCCAACTTCAGCTCAGGTCACGATCTCACGGTCCGTGAGTTTGAGCCCCACGTCGGGCTCTGGGCTGATGGCTCAGAGCCTGGAGCCTGCTTCCGATTCTGTGTCTCCCTCTCTCTCTGCCCTCCCCCATTCATGCTCTGTCTCTCTCAGTCTCAAAAATAAATAAACATTAAAAAAATTTTTTAAAAATACCCTAAAATTAGAGTTCCATGAATTGACCATTTTCTCCTCTTACCATAGTTTCTAAAATAGGGCCTTCTCTTTTTTGTTGTTGTTGTGTCTGATAAAATATATAGAACATAAAATTACCATTTTAACCATTTTTAGTGAACAGTTATGTGATATTAAATGTACATTCACACTGTTGTGCAACCATCCACAGCATCCATCTCTAAAACTTTTTCATTCTTCCTGATACACTGCACCCATTAAATACTATCTCCCCATCCCCTTCTCCCCTGAGTTCCCAGCAACCACCATTCTATTCTCTGTTCCTATGAACTTGACTACTCTAGGTACCTCATATAAGTGGAATCATACAGTATTTGCACCTTTGAGACAGCCTTATTTCACTTAGCATAATTTCCTCAAGGTTCATCTAAGTAGCAGCTGGTGTCAGAACTTTATTCTTTTTAAGGCTCATTTTTTTCTTCCTATGTATAAATTGCATTTAGCTTATATTTGCATCCTTTGATGGACCCTTGGGTTGCTTCCACCTTTGGGCCCCGTGAATAATGCTGCCATGAACGTGGTGTACAAACACCTGTTCAAGTCACAGGTTTTCACTCTTATTAAGTGTCCTGAGTTTGAGAAGCCCTTATCATTTCTACTTTTTTTTTTTTTTTATTAAATTGGCGGCAGATTTTCCTTTCACTTTAGAATGAAATAAAAATCTTTCCTCCTTGTGCTGGCAGTATCTACAGTCTTCCTTTCTAGCAGAACAGAAATTTATTGCCCTGACAGCCTGAATTTTTTTCTACCCCTTATTTCCTACTTCTTATTCTACTATATTTTTCCAAGGTCGTCACTCTGTAATATTAAATTATTTTACATGGAGAAATGTTAACATTTCTCTTAAAATATCGATAGAAGATTCTAAGCTTCAGCTACCTGGGTCTCAGATAAATTATCCCAGTTTGACATTTTTGTTGGAATTTATCTTGTCACATACTCCAGGCTTCAATCTTTCAACCCTCTTCACTCCATTAGTTCTTCTCTCGGCTCCCACATGTGAACTATTCTTGGTATTAAAAACTCATTTTGAAAGCAATACAATTTCAACAACTAAAATACCATGTGTGCTCAGTTAGGTTAAATTTAGCCTTGTGAAATTGCACCTTAGCAATTTTGCAACATCAGTAAGTACTTCTATCTCCAGTTCCTTTTTATCCCCAATCCACAACTCGCCTTGCATTCACTTGTAATTTCTGCCTCTCTAGTAAATACGGCTTTGAGGAAACAAGATCCAAACTAAGGAGAAAAATAAACAGTGATATACCAAGTATGATGTAAAAATAAGAAAACAAAGCTCATGAAATCCTGAGCACTGATGTTCACAGCAAAAGTAGACTGTTCTCTAACTTTTTCAACGCCATATTTAGAGTGTTCAAAGACTTGTGAGAAGCAAATGATAATTTTATTAATAACCAGAACTATTCGAAAGACCTTCACTGTCTGAATTTCAGACACGTTCAGTGCTCCTTATTTCCAGCTATTTCCTTTAGCAAGTCTTAGTAGAAAAGGAAAAGGAATATAGATGAGCAGTTGTAAATAATGCACATTTAATTTTTTTTCAATTGCACTAGAAGAACTATTCTTATATTTAGTATACCCACAGGCATATTTCTCTTATTTGCCCTAAGCAGGACTGCTCTTGGGAACATCAAACTATCACATAAATGAATAGCAGTGAGAAAAATGTGACATGGGAAAAATAGACATATAGAGAGGGGAGCCACTTTGAGTCAAGATTTCCATTATTGTGACTGAAAATACTCTCCACGGTAAGAATTTTTTCAAGAAATACTTTTTATTAATAAAGGACTATTTAATTTTCAAGATCACAATTTCTGACATAAAAGCTTAGGTATTAGTCTCTGTTGTATTTACTTATGAATGGAAATGTGGTTGGATTTGGAATTTTAGAGTCATTTTCCACCCAACATTTAACTAACATGACTTCATTTTCTTCTGAAAATTAGTAAATTTTCTGAAGAGGTAAATTCCAAAAGGACACCAAATTTTCTTACTTTAGAGATCACCTGCTTGAGGGCTTGTAAATGTTTTCCTTATTGTTCAAGTTTTAAAATATCACGGCAGTATTATATGTTAAGTGTTGTGTGTTTTTTTTTTTTTTAATTAGCTCTATTTAATTAACTGTTTGGGTCAGCAGACTCATATTCTTCTTCAGCTCAGAAAGTCTCTTCTAATATATAATTAATTGGTGTTTATGATTGATTTCTTCTGTTCCCTTATTCTGGCATTCCAATTACAGTATTTTCTGGTTTCTCTAATCTTTATATTTACTGTATTTTCTCTCATAATTAAAAATGTTGCTGCTGTTCTATATTATTATAAATGAAACATTACACAAATGAAATCTTATGAGCCACAGATTAGTAGAGAGGGTTATAAACAGAAAATTAAGAGATTAGAAAAGTGGATAATTTTGTTTTGTTTACTTCTTTGTTGTTTCCTTCTTTCCATCTTTTTTTATTTTAACTTTTTTAATGTTTATTTATTTTTGAGAGTGAGACAGAGAGAGAGAGAGAGAGAGTGCAAGCGGGGAGGGGCAGAGAGAGAGGTAGACACAGAATCCAAACCAGGCTCCAGGCTCAGCAAAGAGCCCGACAGGGGGGCTTGAACTCACAAACCGTGAGATCATGACCTGACCTGAAATCAGACACTTAACCAACTGAGCCACCCAGGCACCTCTCCTTCTTTCCATCTTGATCGTGGCTTCCTATCTGACTAGGACTGCTGCTATCATTATTCACTGTGGGGCAGGCAGCCAATGCCAGCAGTCTCATGTGCAGGCATGAAATCTTCATTCAGTGCCTTCCACTGCACATTCCTTTGACACCAGAAATGTGGCTCCTCATCCTGTCTTCTAGACCCTAAGCTAGTGGACCTCTCGCTCCAAGGTCCTCTTTCCAGGCCTCGCTCTAGGGTATGATGCTTGTGGAAGCGTTCAAACCTGGCCAGTTTTACTGAATTCACTTAACCCATGGGAAACTCACTTATCCTTGTGATGACAAAAAATAACAGATGTCTGCCCATATTTTTCCACCCACTTATTTCACATGATTGTTTTTCTCTTATTTAGGTAGGTATATGACACTGTGCTAAGCCCATTGTCTAAGCCAAGATCCTAACAGAGAAATAGGTATCGTTCTCTTCCTCTAGCCATACTGATCTCTCGGATTGGTGTCTTGGAGACCTGGTCCCTGGCTTTAGTGTTGTGGAAGGGAGGACTTCACACCCATGAACTACCCATTAGGCAGGCTCAACTTTTCCTCCCCCAACCCTTAGTTATTTCCTTTTATCAACAGCAGCACAACAAGAGGTAATGAAATCATAGACTACAAAAATCACAAAAAGAAAGAAAGCTATTAGGAATATATTGTGAAAGACAATTCCCTGGACCAGACATGGGGCACCAGGGAATGGATAAAATACAACCTCAGGTTAAACTGAAGGAGAAAGATGTAGATTTTAAATATGAAAGGCTTACATTGTAGGCTGATAGAAGATACCTATATTGTATACTTGTAGAAAATAGCCACAAAGCCCCTCTACATGTTTATTAGAAATTCCCTTTTTGTTCCTTTTCATTATCCAATAAGTTGCCATTTTGCCTCAGGTTTTTCTGATCTCATACCCCTGTTGATGATTGGCAGTTATTGAAATAGTCATTGATCATTTTTATTAGACTCTAGCTGTCGTTAACCAGGAAGAATTGTGGTCAAAACAGCAAGTGAATAAAGAACATGGACTGTGGAATCAGACACACACAGGTTCCACTACTGACAGCATGTTAGAGCTATGCCAAGACTCTACATCCTAATTTTATTGCTCTAAAATATTGCCTAAATAATGCTATTTCACATAAAGACTTATTTCGCATAAAGACTAAATGAGGTAATACAGGCAAAGGATACAGCACAATATTACATATGTGGATAATTATCTACTATTATGATAGGATAACACCTACATTTTCTGTAAATGCTTTTACTGGAATAGCAAAAATAAACAAACAAAAAACTCTGAACCAACATTCACTGATAATAGCAATGGCTTCCTATAGGTACCCAACATACTAAGCCAATATTATTCAAGTGTGAACTCCTGGTGAGGAGTTTGCTTTTATGTTCTACACTGCTGATGGAACACTTAACACTTAAAAGCCCAAAGACTATTGACACAGTTTTCTGTCTATAAGATGCTCTTTCCCATAACATGCATCAATATTTGTCTTTTTATTTTCCTTCAAATCCTTGCTAAACTTCAGACCCAGTTCCAGTTTGAGCTTTCAGGAAATAACTGATGGCTTAGGATATCATGAAGTTCATCTCCAATTTATGGTAATTTGATTACAATCTCACAGGGACCATGACCTTCACTTCTGATGATACAGCTTTATGGCTCCATCTACCATGCACATATATATGACTAAATGCCATTGGGATAATTTAAGTTATATGCCCCCAATAGTGCATCTCACAGTCTGGTAAATGTTGCAAGTTTTAATTTGTTAATCATAATACTAACACATGTCGAGTTTCACCATAATAATTAAATTACAAAAAAGCCCAGGTACAAAATTTGGCTTTTATTTGAAAAGAAAATGATGAAATCTAGTCAGACATCATTATATCTTTAAAAATCAAACAAAAGGGGTGCCTGGGTGGCTCAGCCGCTTAAGTGTCCAACTTCTGCTCAGGACGTGATCTCCTGATTCATGAGTTCAAGCCAGAGTCGGGCTGTGTGCTGACAGCTCAGAGCCTGGAGTCTGGTTTGGGTTCTGTGTCTCCCTCTCTATCTGCCCCTCCCCTGCTCATGGTATGTCTCTCTCTCAAAAATAAATAAACGTTAAAAAAAAATTTTAATCAAACAAAAAAAATAGAAATACAAACATAAAAGCTTCTAAGGGATAACTATAGTGAAACTTATCAAAGGGAGGCTAAATAGTAATAAAAAACTGAGTAAACGTTGGATTTTAATTTGAAAAGCTTAAGAAACACTTTCTTTTTTAAGGTATCTAATATCTATGCTTTTGCAGTAGTTTACCCATTTTTAGAATCTGAATCAGAGTTAGATATTTTAATTAACATACATTTCTCCTTCTTAACAGGGAAACGCATGTTTTCATCTAAAATAAGCACAAATGACACAATGTTTAGATTATATTGTCAAAACCAATTGTCTGCTTAGTGTCTATTTCCTTATCCCTGCCACAGATATTGACAATAATAATATATTACAAAGTAAAGTCTATTTTAATCATTTTCCAGTGAAATATAATAATACAAAAGTACATGTGCTTCCAGAAGCACACAAATTATGGCATGATGCTGATAGCAAGAATCAACTCTGGTAACAACGACAACAAAAAATCAGTAGGCGTCTCCTATATCTGCCAAGTCTAATTCTGAATTTCTGCACTATGTGCTAATATACGAGAGAGCAACCCAGACACCAACTGGGAAAAACTCCAGATTTTCTCTTAGGTATACAAATCGTGACTTCTGCTAGGAAACTGTGATAATACCAATGTTCCAGAAGATTAGAACATGGATTCTTAAGAAACTTAAACCACCACAGGCTCATTGAAGGGGGGCCCTTAACAACTAAGAACATTTGTTTCAAAATATCAAGGGAAAGTGGGCCATTGTCGCACTCCTCCTACATGGCACTATTGAAAGTCTTTTAAAGGTGTTTTCCAGAAATATAAATAAAATGGCTAAATCAGAGGTGGTCCAATTTCTATTCTTTATTAATTCAAACACTTAACTCTGCCCCTTCTAATGCATGCGGTTCTACAATCTTGAACCAGCAGGCTATGATGAGAATTCCAACCTGCATACCTAAAAGGAAAGCAATAAATAGGCAGGCAGGGTGGCCTGCTATGTTCCCCAGCAGCATGGAGAAACTTAGCCCATTAGACTACTGCAATTATCTCTGTCCCTTCTACCTCCTACCATCTTTCCACAGCGTCAGAAAACTTCTGAGTAAGGCTCCAAGCAGAAGTCATGAAGGAACTATAAAATAGCTGTAATGTAAGGGAGACAGAAGCAGAGGCAATGGCTCTTTGGAGAAGAAAAAGAAAAACTAAAGAATACAATGGCCTCCAAATTATATTACCGGTCAGGATTTGAAATTCAACTTTTAATTCTACTTTCCTAGTGAGGAGAAAGAATGATGATTAAGACATATTAATTGTTATGGAAAGTGTATTTGGGTTAGTCTATGCTCAAAATCTATATATCATGGAGGGTAATATTCGACAGAGAAAACAACTAGAGGTGATGGTATTTGTAAGGAGGTCAGAGAAACAAAGTCAGACATAAGTCCCTACTACAAAAATAGGCATAACTCAGTTATGCCTATTTAATAGGAATTAATATAAGGTACCAATATTTAATTATACATTAAAATAACTTATTGCATCTAGTCTTTAGGCTACTTGTTTTTTCCTTTATGCTAATCTTTGTCCACTTTTGTCTTCCTCTTGGTTTCCCTTAGTTTATGTCCCAGTCATTTCCACATGCTGCAGATTCATTCACTTTCCATATTCAATTTACTTTCCCCAATTTATTACACTTTTTAAATACACACAGGGAATCTAGTGTGTATAATACCAAGGGATAAATTGACATAGAGGCCTTGCCTTTAAGTCAGATGTATACCATTTGGATAAATCAATTGTTCTCTTGACCAATAACAATACTAGGTAATGTTACCAAGGTTGCATCCCATCCCATTGAGCAGAAGATGGCCCTATCTCTTTTTATTCTTCTCAGTTACAGGCAAAACAAGAACTAGCCATAACTGTTTGGATCCAAGATGGCAGCAGGAGACTGGAAAAACCCAGTCATAGCTAATTAGACTATGGCGACAGATTTGACCATAGAAGAACCCCAAATCTGATTATAGGCTGGTTATAATACATCAGGATGCCAGATGACATACCTGCCAATACTGTAACAGTTCCAACCAAAGTCATGGAAGGAGAAAGAGGAGGTGGCAACCATATTCTTAGAAAAAACCTACTCATTCAGAAAAAACTCATGCATATTTCTCCCATTTTTGCCCCAGCCCATAAAACCCTCCTTGAGATACACCCCAGAAGTGGATTTGTGAACTTAGTTCCTGCTTCTGCATTCTCAGGCCACTGAATAAAGCTGGTGCTGTCCAAAGCGCAACTTGGGTTTAGTGTTTGGCTTTGCAGCACAGAACACAGAAAACACTTCCAAGGAAAGGCACAGGGCTTCCCCAGTAGTTCCAACCTATTTTGGGGGAAAGGGAAAATCAAATGGCAACAATAATCATAACTACTAGCATTGTATCCCTATAGCATACATAGTGTAATTATTCTGCATATTCTACAGATTCTACATTGCACAGAGGTGAAATAACTTGCCCAGAGTCGCATCGTTTGTGGAATCCAAATTCAAACCTAGGCAGTTTAATTCTACTTTTTTTTTTCAACGTTTATTTATTTTTGGGACAGAGAGAGACAGAGCATGAACGGGGGAGGGGCAGAGAGAGAGGGAGACACAGAATCGGAAACAGGCTCCAGGCTCTGAGCCATCAGCCCAGAGCCTGACGCGGGGCTCGAACTCACGGACCGCGAGATCGTGACCTGGCTGAAGTCAGACGCTTAACCGACTGCGCCACCCAGGTGCCCCTAGGCAGTTTAATTCTAAACCTATGTTCGTTCGTTCTCTCTCTCTCTTTCTTTTTTTCTTTCTTTCTTTCTTTCTTTCTTTCTTTCTTTCTTTCTTTCTTTCAAGAGAGAAGGAGTGCACAGGCATGAGCAGGGGAGGAGCAGAGGGAGAGAGAGAATCTTATGTAGACTCCTTGTCTGGTGCAGAGCCCAACACTGGGCTCAGGGTCAATCTCATGACCATGAGATCATGAGCTGAGTCTAAATCAAGAGTCAAATGCGTAGCCAATGGGGCCACACAGGCATCCCTCTAAACCCATGTTCCTAACCAGTATATCATACACTTTATGAGTTAAAAAAAAATACACAAAATAAACATACTAATTTAAGTCATAAAACTAAATGAAGAGTCAAATGAATAATATAATGAATGAATATAATAAATTCTAAAAAGTTAGAGATCAGTATAGGTTCATATATTCAGAACAATCTTTATACTACCTTCTCTCCTCATCCATGTGTTTGGGATCTTGTGGGGAAGAGAGACTCATTAAAAAAAGAGAAGGTAGAAAGAATATAGCAAGAAGTCACCTTTGTTTTCATTCTTTCCATAAATTGCCTGATATCAACTCATTGAAGGAATTACCTAGTTACAATCAATCATCAATTATCTGATGATTCTCTATGCTTTAAGAAATGCTTGGTGACCTGCTATGTAAACAATAGAGATTCTGCATCAACAAAATATTGCCTAAATCCAATGTAACTGTGCCCCCTTGTTTTTAAACATCATGTAGAAAATCCTACTCTTTTACTACAATAATATGTAGGCAATTTTTGCTTTATATAGCATTAACATATAGTAGTATTTCATTGTTTTCCAAATGTTTATACCATGCTTTATTTCAACATATAGTTGCTGTTTCTATAATCTACTTAAGCAAGCACTAAAAAAAAAATCATCATAAAAAGCAAAAAAAAAAAAAACAAAAAAAAAAACTTGGCACTGGTGTTTTGCAGTGCCTGATATTGTAACACTTGAAAAAATTTCCTTGGGTTGGGTATTTTAATGCATTTCAAAAATTTTTAACTTCACATATAATTATGAAATGGTGTTTATCATTTATGGTTTCCAATTAACTAAAGTATTATATGAAATAAGCTTATTGAAAGCCATACTGTTTTAATTTAACAAAGATAAGCACAAAAAGAAGCAAATGTTCTTAATGCAATTATAATTGGTCACTGGATCGATAAATGGAGAGGGGATAATGTGAGTGGATTATATCTGAAATGTTATGGAGGATATAGAGTTCTTTCCATGATAATACTTTTCTATTGGGTTTAAGGCAAGAAACTCTAACAAAGTTAACCTAAAATTATCACAGAGATTTCTCTCAGAGCTAGAACTTTGAAAACTGGAGCAAAGTGTGTCTCTGTACTTAAATCAAGCTATACCTGGAGAACTACAGGGGGTCCATTGAATACTTTCTGACCCAAATCCATAGTTACAATCTCAGACCAGGCTTTTGAGAAACATCTTAGGTATTTACAATCTTAGAGCTCTCTATCCTTTCTGTGAACAGGTTCAACCAGATTCCAGAAAAGTCTTTGTCTCTGCTCTACAATTAATTACATTAAAGAAAAAAAAGCTACTCATATCTAAATTAGTAACATATCCATTAGTAGGAAGAGTGAAATCTTGAAGTCAGAAAAGTTCATTTTTGTATTAAAGCCTCTTTGAAAACCTTACCATGTCACTTTCTATATACATAGGCTAGGGCCATTTTCCTTATTTGCTTTAAGTTTCACTGACTTATTAGATCCATAGTTATTGAGTATCCACTGCGTGTTAAATACTACGTTTACAATGTGGACATATATTTGTGAATAAGTAAACTACCTTTAGAAACTAGAAATGATAAAAACAAATAATTAAAAAAATTATTATCAGCTGGTAGATAATGAGTTTAAGCCCCATGTTGCTTGTGGAGCCTACTTAAAAACTAAAAAAAAAAAAAAAAAAAAAAGTTCTTAAAAAATTTAAACAACAGCAACAACACCAAATGAATAAACCCAAATCACATTAACTGTGATATAGGAGATGAACAGGGTTGATAATATCAAGGAAGAAGAATTTCAAGTGACCAGAGGAGGCCTCATAGAGTGGTTGACATTTAGACTGAGGACAGAAAGACAAAAACGAAGCACACTTGGAAAAAAATCCAAAGGGAAGTACATCCCCAAAAAGAAGACCATATGACAGTACAGTGTGGCTGAGCAAAGTGGGCAAAACAGAGTGGTGTCAGATGGTTTAGTACATCAGATGAGAGTCTGCTCATACAAGTCTTAGACTGAATAGTAAGGAATCTGGATCTTACTCAATGTACAATTGGATATCATTTCATAGTTTTATGCAGGAGAATGGCATAGATGGATTTATATTTTGCAAAGACTTCTCTGGCTTCTCCATAGAGAATATTTTTGAGAGGAATTGGGGGGGGGGGGGATGCAGGAAAGCCAAGAAGAAGAGTACCATGGTAATCTGGGAGAGAAACATTGGTGTTTGGGTTTACAGTGAAAGAAACATAATCAAGAGAAATGGAGAAATTATCTTAGAGGTTGACTTGCTGACAGTTTATATGTTGAGAGAGAGGGAAAGATGAATATCGAGTTTGAGTATTAACTTTTCTTCCAAAGTTATAGAATGATAATAGCACAAATTCAACATGCATAATCTAAAGGAGGGATAGAGTTGTGTTTTAATTTTGATTTTCTTTGGATGGAGCAGAAGGTAATCAAGAATTCAGTTTTGGATCTGTCAAATGTGAAATGTCAATGAGAATCCAATTGAAGATGTCAACTAGAGAATTGCATATTTAGAGCTAAAGTTGACAGAAGAGAACTGGGTTAGAAATATACATTTGGAAGTCATTGTCACATACATGGTATTTAAAGCTTTCAAACAGATCATTACAAAAGAATGAAAGTTGAGTTTTAGAAGGAAACATAATCTTGAAAGCAGCAAACATTTAGAGGTCAGGTTTAGAAGAAAAATCTACAAAGGAGATTGAGAAGGACACTCCAGAGGTAGTCAAAAAAGAGGAAATTACAGATCTGGAAGCAAGAGACATGTGGGTTTTAGGAAGAAATTACTGGTTATGCAAATGAATTAATTTGAGAGTTCAGGTAAAATAAACAATGAATACTGACCATGAAAACCTTAGGTTTCCAAATTGATTATGGTAAAACTCAAGGCAGATAGATGGAACAGTATGTAGAGATGTTTAGTAAAGCTCTTATAGAATGGACAATTCTAGAGTGATTTATAGGTTGATAAAAAGAGTTGTAAAGGAGGAAAAATAATTTACCTCTATCTTTCCAGGTTCTGGAATAAGGGAGAGATTAACAAGAAAAAACAAGGAAGTTTAATATACCTCCTGTATACATGAGACACCCAAGAAAACTGATTAACTCTCCAAAATGACCCAAGCCACCACCTTACATACCATTTCCAGTTGGGGACAAAAGAAAGATGTAGTGGGGGAGGCCAATGTTGAGAGGTTACCAGGAAACGCATAGTAAACAAGGGGATGGTTGTTACACAGATTTACGTTCAATGCCTTCTCCACAGTTAAGAGTTTCTAGAGATTTGGTCATCCTCCCCTTCCAGATATAGAGGGGGAGACACACTTACAAATGGAGACTTCTCTTATGAATGAAATTTCCTTTACAAAAGGGCAACTTTTACTCAGTTTTTAGAATTTCTCCTGTGTATTCAGTTTTTCAAAAATAACTAGCTCAAGATAATTCTTACACCAAAGAGGCATATTTTGGGTGGCAAATTCTGCTCCCCTTCAGAGTAAAGTAGGTAAGAAACTACAGAATGGGAGAAGACTTTGATATCAACGAACAAGCAAGTTAGTGAGCTCATGAGAAAAAACAAAACAAGACAAAACAAAACAAAAATCCTGCCAAATAACAGATAAAACAATCCTTGCACAACTGTTCTAACAAGCACAAAACCACATATTAAAGATTTGAACTTCATATTATAAATATCTATTTCTGGGAAAATTTTTCTTTCTTGTCAAGAATTAGGGATGTCTTCAACTATTAATATTTCTCAACTCAGTATCTTAGGCACAGTTGGATGATGTCATCTATTTTCAATTGAATTCACCACAGATTTTAGTCAGTTTATATATTTTTTTATTCTGAACAATAGATTTTATAATTTAAGAATTAAATTTATATATAATTTTTTCATATCATACAATTATAGAAAGCCTAAGGTATCTTTTCACATTAGAAGGACACTAAGTAGAGGCGTCTGGGTGGCTCAGACAGTTAAGCATCTGACTCTTGATTTCAGCTTAGGTCATGATGTCATGGTTCATGATTTTGAGCCCCACCACAGGGCACTGTGCTGACGGTACAGATCCTGCTTAGGATTTTCTCTCTCTCTCTCTCTCTCTCTGCCCCTCTCCTCTGCTCACATTCTTTCTCTCTCAAACTAAATGAATAAACATTAAAACAAAACTAAGTCAAAAAATTGTCAAAAAACCGTAATTGAGGAATATAAGTACCAACTAAAATTAAAATAGGTAAGAGACAAAATGACTCAATTAACAGGTAGAATATTAAAATATGTAGATAAGTTATAACATATAATTTTTAATTAATTCTTATGTCTTGTGTTTTCAATTGCTACTTTTTATTCCTAAAGTGAGCAGATATTTAAAATATTTTCTCAATTTTAGAAATTTATGTCTGTGGTATACTAGATATAGGACGTTTTTGCTTTCTCAAAAATTAGCCTTTGGGAGGGAAACATGGTTATTATAGTATCTTATTAAAAGTAAAAACAACAGGGGCGCCTGGGTGGCGCAGTCGGTTGGGCGTCCGACTTCAGCCAGGTCACGATCTCGCGGTCCGTGAGTTCGAGCCCCGCGTCGGGCTCTGGGCTGATGGCTCAGAGCCTGGAGCCTGTTTCTGATTCTGTGTCTCCCTCTCTCTCTGCCCCTCGCCCGTTCATGCTCTGTCTCTCTCTGTCCCAAAAATAAATAAACGTTGAAAAACAAAAAAAATTAAAAAAAAAAAAAAAGTAAAAACAACAAAAAAACAAGGACATAGATTGTATATTTTCGTTAACTTCAACTAAGAGAACTTAAAGTTGACTATTCTTTATAAAGTCAGATTTTAAAATGTATCTCTGCCGTAAACATACGATTATATTTAAACTAAGAAAAAAATCCACAATGTTTAAAAAGTACCCTTCAAACAAACAACTCTCACCAAAATCACTTGAATAGCAAAACAATTGTTAAAAGGAGACAAGGAGGCCCAAAATGGAGTCACTTGTGCTAAACATCTTATTGACAAATCAAGACTTAATACCTAACCTAACTACAGTTTAAACCCCCAAGGTATGTAACCTTTAACCAGTCAACCTGATTAGCACTAGTGAGATAATCTGCCAGATAAACCTTTCCATTTCCCTTAGGAGGGAGAACTTACCTGAAATATCACATTCTTTCCTAATAATTTCCTTTTACTGCCCCCTTCCTGACATAGAAATCTTTATTTTTTAGATTTCATGGAGTTTCTTTCTATTTGCTAGATGGGATACTTCCCAATTTATGAATTGCTAAATAAAGCCAATTTGATCTTTAAATTTACGCAGGTAAATTTTTGTTAACAAAATAAAATTATGATTAACAAACAAGAAGCAAGTGAAACTAAGAGTATTAATTTTTTTCCAGCTTCTCCACATTTTGCAGATTACCTGCAATGAATACATATGGCTTCTAAAATAAAATTTATTTTCTTTAATTGGCCTTACTCATCAACCTATATTAAAACAACCTGTATCACCATCGACTTTTCCTTTAGATACATAATGTTTTCCTCATTGTTTTTGTTTCCCTCTGTCAACAAATAGCAATATATAAACAGTTTTTATGTTAAAGAGTGTATTTTGTTTATGCCAGTCAGGATATGGATTATAATAAAGAAAGGAAAGAGAATGTTTTACAGAGGGAAATAGAGAAAAAGAATGAAGAAAGATACAAATTGAGAATGAGAGAGTGAGAGGTGTGTCAAATTTAGTCACTCTGGAGAAGGAAATTAGTAGCAAAGTATCTGTATTACTGTTCAGAACTCAGAAAGCTACATTTTATTATATAGCTGAAAATTATTAAAATTCTCAAAAGTTCCTTCATTGGCCTCAACTTGGAGAAATTTTTGTGCATGATTGTATATGGTTCACTGTGTCACAACCAAGGTGAGCTGCATCAGAGATTAGAAGACATACTGAGTTTTCATTTACAATTACCCTTTTATAAACTGGTCTCATCTTTGTCATTAAAGATCGTATTAGAAAGGTAAATAAAACATCATTTAACAGTCTATTTTTATTAATTATAAAGTTATAGAATTTTACACTTTTCGATTCTCATAATAAATGGCCCAACAGAAACAGCATGTTGAGTCTAAATAAGAGACAAAATTATATACCAGGTAGGCAGAGATACTAAAGAGCATTCCTTTTACTTTTGTTCAGTATGTGTTCCTAAACTCCGTGAAAGGTGTGGTACACAACAGGCTTGAACTGAGGAGCTCCTCTCTGCAGCAAGATTGAATTTCAGGTGGACTAAGCTGTTTAGCTGGCTAGTGGCTAAAATGGAGATGCCACGATTTTCTGAAAACATATTGTATTTCATTTACTTTAAATTTTTTAATGTTTATTTATTTTTGAGAGAGAGACAGAGACAGAGACAGAGACAGACCATGAGCAGGGTAAGGGTAGAAAAAGGGGGAGACACAGAATGTGAAGCAGGCTCCAGGCTGTTTGCTGTCAGCACAAAGCCCAATGTGGGGCTTGAATCCACAAACTGTGAGATTGTGACCTGAGACAAAGTCGGATGCTTAATTGACTGAGCCACCCAGGTGCCCCCCAAAAATATATTTTAAAAGGTTCACAGGGCTCCTGGGTGGCTCAGTCAGATAAGCATCTGACTTGAGCTCAGGTCATGGTCTCATGGTTCCTGAACTAAAGCCCTGCGCTGTGCTGTTTTCAGTGCAGTGTCTGCTTTGGATCCTCTGTCTCCCTCTCTCTGCTACTCCCCTCTGGGGGATAAGCTTAGGAATCCGCAGGCTTACACCAATGGGTTGACAAGGCATAAAGAAATACAAAGTCATAAAATACTCACACCTGAGTTTGGGTAAACCATATTGGCACCCCAAGAATAGGGGGGTGCAAAGGCACCCTGAGAATAGGGAGGCACAAAGGTGCCAGAAATGGAAGGAGGTGCAAAGACACCCCAAAATAGAGAGGGGGTGCAGAGCCCCCAGAATAGAGACAGGAAAAGACCTGAAACAGAAATGGTGCAAAGGTGCCCAATACATAGGTATATGAAACAAACAAGCTTAGATATTCAGGGTTAAAGTGCCCTAAAATTTAGTAATGTAGCAGAAAGCTGCTTTCACAGGAGAATAGGGCCAGGTTTGGTAAATTGGTGAATTGGACTATAGACCACTGCACTGCAGGCAAAGCATCCCAGAGTGGATATGGTTAACAAAAGAAAATGTGCCTTGTCAACCCTGAGGTTATTTCCCCTATCTGTCTCATCCCCTAGGCTGGCTAAGATAAACAGAGGTGCTGCCTTATGTCCGCTGTAAACAACCTTCCTCTGGACTGCCCGGAGTGCAGATTTTGTTTTGTATTAACCCAAACCCCTAACCATAAGTATCTTCAAGAACCCTTTTCCTCACATCCACAAGTTAATGTTCACAGATTCATTGTCTCTTTGTGCACGTCCGTTGCCATGTTTGTTAGCCTTCTGATCCTAATAAAAATGGGGCAAGGACACTTATTCGGGGCTCTTGCCTTTTCCTGGACATGAGCCATCTTTCACTTTCAATCCTGCATCCCACTCTTTTGCTGGACAAGAGAGAACCTAAGACCCAGAGTTTACGACACTCCCCAACTCACACATGCTCTCTCTCTAAAATAAGTAAACATTAAAAAGATTTTTTAAAAAGGTTCACAATATAAACAAATGACCAAGGCAATTCCCCCTTTCCTTAAAATTAACTCCCTATTCAAAACAAAAGTGTAACTGAATTCTTACCTATTGAAAACAAAAACATAACTGAACTCTTACCTCTATGTTCTATCAACAAAGGACATAGTGTGAGGTAGAGAACTAAATGAAACATAAAATCAGAGGCATCTTGGGCTTTCTGAGTAATTCATTTCAGTTTTAACAGTTGCATTAAGTCTCCAAGTGCACACTTCCTTTTACCCACTTATTGCATCATACCTTCAACATTTCTTGTTACTGCTGCTGCCTGCCCTGAGGCAGCCTATTTGATTTTGCCTACGCTGCTCAGGGCCTACCCAGAGCAGCAGTGTTAAACTTGCAGTAAAAATGAGACAAGCCTTAAATGCTTACTCCAACAACTTGGCTGACCTCATCATGCTTCTTCCTACTAAAGCCTGGAAATGGATTCTGGCTGGAAGAAACGTATCTCTTCATCAAAGCTTCTGCCCGTTTAATCTCTGATTTTCTCATGAGTCTCTCACTGCTCTCTCAAAGTGACTCTCGACTGCATGCCCATCAGAACTATCTCAAAACTACCTTAAAGGATATACTAGGAATCATCAATTTTTCAGTCCAGCAGCTTCCAAGAAATATCATGCTTTATAGTTTGTCTGAGTCATAGCAAACATTTATATCCTTTATGAAAAATTTGAACTTGTAGCAAAATGGAGTTTCCTGGTCCCTTTATTCATTTTCTCCTTACTATTCTCATTACTGTTGGGAAACAATTCTGCTGGCTTATGCTTTGTTTTTAAGCTAGTGATCACCCAATGGATAACAAAAAGTCAGTAAAGCAGTAATTAAATGCATAGACTATAGACACAGTGCACCTGATTTGAACTATGGCTCTATAATTTAATATCTCTATAATCTTATGTAAGTTAATTTAAATTGTCTGGGCTTCAGTTTCCTCATCTGTAAAATAACAATAATAATAATTGCTGGCATTATATGGTTGCTATTATTAAATATATCAATATAGTTAAGGCACAGATACTTAGAAAACGTGAGCTGTAATAAATTCATGACAAGATCCTTATGTGTTAGATATTATACTATATTTGCCATTCAAGATATGTTCTGAGAGATAATAAATACCAACATGCAAACATTTAGTTTTCCTTAAAGTACACCACTCTGAACACTCTAAAAGGGACCCAAATTCTTCAATGAGATATCTTTTGCCCTCATGGGATAAAGCCATGAATAACAGGTGACCTAGACTACACAGGATACCAAAATAATGGTCTTATGAGCTCTGACCTTGTAGAACTCAGGCAGGATGGGGCCAGGACACTACAAAGGGCTACAAAAAGAAAGAGAAAGGGAAACAGGAGGAAAAAAAAGGCATAGAACAAATGAACAAATGTTTTGCTTTAAACTCTATGTATGTTTTTTATCAGCAACTCATAGTATTACATCTGGTGTGAAAGACAGACTGCATTTGAACACCCTTTAAAACACTATGGAGTATTAGCATGGGAACAGTCAGAGAAGGTGCTGCCTAGGATTTTTGACTCGTGGAATGGCCACATCTAAATACAAGCGTATCATAGCAAATTCCAGAAGCTTCTACTATAGCTTTTAAACTGATAGTAGAGAGGGACAGATCATTTTGAAAGAGAGACACTGATACAATTAGACACATGGACTCTGTAGTAAACAAGCTGAAGAAAGACAAGTTTTGAGAAAATTGTTTCTACTCCAAAGGCAGGACCAAGCTATATTATGTATGTTTATCAAGATGATCTCTCAAAGAAATTTCCTGAAGGAAATCCTGGGTAAAAGAGCCTGCGATAGAATGACTTATTCCCTATTTATTATACAATATTTAGAAAGAAAATTGGGATCCTTATGGAGAATAAAGACCCATGAGGAATATGGTATAGCTGAGGGCATCTACTTCACATCTCAGCCATTCACACAGAGACCCTGTATGGACAATAACAGATAAGTTACACAGCTTCCGCAAGATATCTCTAGACAATAAATCTCAAAATACTTAGGAAATTTCCAGAGAAAGAAACTTTGAACTGTCCACTGAAGAAGTCATAGTTGGGGCACCTGGGTGGCTCAGTCAGTTGGGCATACGACTTCGGCTCAGGTCATGATCTCACAGCTTGTGAGTTTGAGCCCCGTGTCAGGCTCTATGGTGACAGTTCAGAGCCTGGAGCCTGCTTTAGATTCTGTGTCTCCGTCTCTCTCTGCCCACTCCCCTGCTCTTGCTCTGTCTCTCTGTCTATTTCAAAAATAAATAAACATTAATTTTTTTTTTTAAAAAGAAGTCATAGTTATACAACAGAAAAATTAACTGAAATATAAGCAAAACATAAGGAGGTTAGAATGTCATCTTTGAGGTGGCTTATGGAGGAAAATCTGAATAAATGTAGATAAAGTTACAGTTCCTCTGTTGAGCTCTGTGCTATTAGTTTAGAAAGTAAATCTGCATTAGGTTTGGAAATATCAAGATATATATGCTAATTTCTTCACCACTTAGAGGAAAGAAGATAAAATATAGGTAATTTTGTGATGCACTAGAAAGTTTTTACAAAAGATGCTAGAGAGGAGGTCTTAGGAAAAGATGGTCAGTACACAGTCAAAGACGTGATAGGAGAAATATGTGGCCCAGATATGTGACCAAGTTCTGCCAGCCATCAATCTTCCTAAAATGTCTGAAAAATCCCTATGGTTTTGATTAACTCAAGGAGGGTCAAGAGAAATCAGAGGTTATGGAGAACAAGGAAAAAAATCAGAAATACCTGAAGATACAAGGGTCCTCTACCAACTCAAGAAAATATATCTGACTGAAAGTTAAGATGTTGGTGGACATTTTGGAAGGAACTTCTAATCCTCACTTTTAGGAGTAGTGGGAGCTATGGGATTTTCCTCAAAAAGACATCCTACCTATTGCTACTAGTGCTGTCTGGGGGGAATGTGCAGCACTATTATTATTTAGTCAATCTCTGGACATTACTGTCCACAATTTCCTAGAAAGGAAAGAATAAGATGCCAATTCGTCAATTCTGTATCAGATAAAAAAAACAGGTCAATATTTAAAAGAGATGGAATTGCAACATTAGTCTGGTTACAAGTGCTGGGTCCATATGCACCATTTTTCTGACCTCCTCATTCTCTTCTGGCAACTTCAAGGGCTCCACACAGTAGCCAGCCCGGGGCCACTTTGGACATTCAGACCATGGGGAAAAGAGTACTCATAAAAGTGAAAGATTGGAAGTTCCCATTCAAACCATCCAAAATGTCCACCAACATCTTAACTATTTCTATGTTTTTTCCTGGATCTTCATAACCTCTGATTTCTCTCAACCTTCCTTCTTTGCCTTCACTCTGCTTCTAGGTTTTCACATTCATCCTATCAGTGTCCTACATTTTATTTATTTATTTATTTATTTATTTATTTATTTACTTATTTATTTTAAGTTTTTAAAATGTTTATTTATTTTTGAGAGAGAGACCTTTAAAATGTAGGGCACTAGGGACATCTGGGTGGCTCAGATGGTTAAGCATCTGACTTCACCTCAGCTCATGATCTCATGCTTCGTGAGTTCAAGCCCCATGTCAGTCTCTGTGCTGACAGCTCAGAGCCTGGAGCTTGCTTCAGATTCTGGGTCACCGCTCTTCCTGCCCCCCACCCCGCTCTCAAAAATAAATAAACATTAAAAAATTAATTAAATAAATAGATAAATAAATAAATAAAATGTAGGGCTCTGATAGGATGAATCTGAAAACCCAGATGCAGAGTGAAGGGAAAGAAAGAGGGTCAGAAAGCAAGACAAAGAGACTCATAGGGACTGAAAGGCAACCTGATAGGAAACATGTGTTTTCATCAACCTGTGGAATACTGACTATGGTGGTAATGACTCTTATAAGCTTATGTTTACTGGGGGATAATTTGCAATGTTTCTTTCAGTTTTCTGTAGGTCTTACAAACAGAGGTACAGACTAGTTTGATTCCAGACCATCACTTCACAGATATTTTGTAGTGAAAACCCTTGGGGGACATAGAACAGGAAGTGCATGCTGTTTGCTGTGACATGGTTAGTAATGCCCTTTTCCTATGATCCAGGAGTATTGTGTCTTCCAGCATCATAAATCTGTGGCAAGCTAAATTGTTAAATTGTGAGTGGGGTAAATTCTCAGACCTACCACAATATTGACAATTTTCCTCCCCACAAAATACAGTTTTTGGTATGAGAAAATAATCCTTGCTCCTGAAGATGCCTGGGAAAGTCTTTGCAAGAGACTGAAGGATTTGAAGACAAACTGTTTTCTAAGAGGTTAAAATGAAAAATTAAGTCACAATGAGCAGGTGGGTATTTTTCACATAATCCCATAGAATCAACTGATAAAATTGATAATAAATAATGAAATTATAAATGTGTATTTGGGAGAAGCAGAGACTGTCTTGCAGAAAAAGAAAAGAAATAGTATAAAGATAACTCAGAACATTCTAATGGTAACTACAATGAAAGTGGTAATTAACTTACATATGGTGGTTTGCAGTTTACAAAGCATTTCCACACATTATTTTATTTGAGTCTTACAGCAATCTTGTGAGATAGACTTTAGTATTTTCTTAATTACACAGTTGAGAAAATTAAAGTTTAGAAAGATTATGTAACTTGCTAAAGGCTAAAACTAATATGTTAAAAAATAAACAGAAATGAACTTGAGAAAATTGAATAAAACCAAAACAAAAATTAAGATTTGGCCATAGGCTAAGAAGCTTCCACCACAAGTTATTCTTTTTATATGATGCCCTTTTTGCACCTATGAACTTGTCTTTTCTCCTATGTAAAACAAATTTCTTCTTTTTACTGTGTTCATTTCAGCTATAATTATTTTTCTCTTTGTTTTCATGGCTAAGATACTATAAAAAAAGTAGTGTGTATGTATTCTCTCTGCCTTTCTTTTCCACTCATCTCACTGCATCTACTATTCTAAGAAAAAAAGAATTTTCATTAAAATCACCAGCGACACTAAATGATGAAAACTCTGGGTACATTTTGGTTATTAAGTTACATCTCACCTTCTAAAAACACTTTTTTTCAGATTGTAGAATACTAGTCATTCACTTATTTCCTCCTTCATTTCTAGGTACTATTTTCCAATTGCTTTCATGGATATCTTATCTTAAATGCCTTATAAACACAATGATCTCTAGCATTCCATCTCCATCTTCTTGTTCAATTTTCTCCCATTGGGTCATCTAATCTATTCTCATGATTTGATTACCACCCACAATGCAAAAGCACACCGATTCTATATATAAATCCAGTTGTGATTTATTTCTTGGGAGCTCCAGATCTGTATGCCAAGAATCTAATTCATATTTTCAATCACAACATGGATACAAAACTATGGTTCACTATGTCCAAAATCAAATCAGTTCTCTCTATACCTGTCATTAATGCATTAATTTGTTTGTTTGTATTCCTTTCCTAGATTAAGTAAAGCACATTGACTCAAGCTGGAGTATACCATCCTCCTTCCTTAGTCCTCATATCCTAATGGTGATTATATCTGGTTTATTCTACCTCTAGATACTCTCTAATAAATAACTACCTCTCTGTTAACAATATCTTTAACCCTGAGTATTCAACAACTTGAACTAGAAAAATATTTTTTGTAGTCTCCCTTAATCAAAGTGATTCTACACATACTTCTTTCAGAAATTATAATCTTTTCATTTCACTATCCCTCCTACTAGTATCTTCCATGTCTCCTGATGAGTATATGTTGATAGACAATCTTTTATTAATAGCATTCATGTACCCATATTTTATTACCATTGCTGATCAGCCTATCTTCAGTGCTTATATGCATGCAGATGTGCACACATCATACATACTCCTACACAAATGTGTACATACATCGACACACACGTCCAACTGTCCCTAATGTGTCACAGTATATTATGCATCAGCACATGCTTTGATAACTGCTTAGAGTTTCCCTACTTCTCTTATTCCTATCCAATAATTTCAATTAAAATTAAAATCCCATTCCCCCCTCAACTCCTATCTACATGAAGAATTAAAAGCTCTCCAAGTGTCTTGCATAGATTTTGATTCAAGATGGCAATGCCAAGAGGCTCCTGAATTCACCTCCACCCATGGACACAAGAAATGTACAGTTACATATAGAACAATTCCATATGAAAGAAGTCCATAAACTTCAATGACTTCTACACATCAGGCAAATGAGAAAACCCACATTGAAACAGGTAGAAGGAACTGACACACACTATCACCATAAACTCCACCCCCACCAGAGTGCCACAGAATCAGAAGGAAACTTATTACTGTTAGCTTCATCCTGAGAAGCAAAGGGGTTGAATCCCACATCTAGTTCCCCAACTCTAACTACCTCCACCTGAGAAATGGATCCCAAAACATTGAGCTTTGAAAACCAACAGGGCTTATGTCCAGGAGACAGGCTATAGTGAACTGAGAAACAGTTCTTAACGTACTCACCTGGACTCACTGAGGCTAAGCCCCAGGTATAGCACAGAGGCAACAGACTAAAGCATTCAGTCTTTCCATGAGAAAAGCCGATGTGCTTATCTTAAAAGCTATGGCTTAATAACAATAAATTTTCTGAAAAAGAATAAGGAAACTGATGGGGCCCCTGGGTGGCTCAGTCGGTTAAGCATCTGACTTCAGCACAGGTCATGATCTCCCGGCTTGTGAGTTCAAGCCCCCATGTGGGGCTCCACACTGACAGCTCAGAGCCTGGAGCCTGCTTCGGATTCTGTGTGTGTCTCTCTCTCTCTGCTCCTCCCCTGTTCACTCTCTCTCTCTCTCTCTCTCAAAAATGAATAAACATTAAAACAATTTTCAAAAAAAAAAGAATAAGGAAATTGATACCATTTACAATAGCATTGAAACAACAGAATACTTAAGATTGAATTCTACTAAAGAGATAAACAATCTCTACTTTGAAAACTAAAAGATATTGATAAAATAGATCAAAGGAGACACACATAAGTATAAATGTATCTGGTGTTTACAGATTGGAAGATTATTGTTAAACTGTCAACAATACCAAAAGCAATATTAGATTCAATGCAACGCCAATGACATTTTTTATAGAAGTAGAAAAACACTCCCAAAATTTATTAGGAACCATAAAGATGCTGAATAGCCAAAGAAACCTGAGACAAAACAGGAGGTCTCAGAATTCCTGATTTTGAGCTATACTATCAGGTTATACTATCAAAACAACATGGTAATGATGTAAAAGCAGACAGACCAATGGAACAGTATCAAGAGTCCAAATGTAAACCCAATATATATGTATATAGTTAACTAATATATTTGACAAAGAAGCCAAGGCCACTCAATGTAGAAAAGACAGTATTTTCAATAAATAATGCTGGGATAATTGGATATTCACGTGTAAAAAAAATGAAACTGGGCCCATATCAACAGCACTCACAAAAATTAATACAAAAGGACTTACATGTAAGAACTGAAGGCATGCAACTTCTAGAAGAAAACACAGGAAAATAAAGCTACCTGACATGGGTCTTGTCACGATTTTTTAGATATGAGTCCTAAAGCACAAGCAACAAAATAAAAAATGAACAAGTGGGACTACATCAAACTAATCAAGCTCTGCATAGAAAAATAAACCATCAACAAAGTGAAAAAAAAAAAAAACAACTAATGGGATGAGGAAAAATATTTTCAAACCACATATCTGAGAAGGTGTTAATATCCAAAATATGTAAGGAACTCAGAACAACTCAATACCAAAACACAAATAACCCAATTTAAAAGTGGGTGAAGGACATGAATTGACATTTCTCCAAAAAAATATCAATTACAATAAGTACATGAGAAAATGCTAACCATCACTAGTCATTAAGAAAATGGAAATTAAAATCACAATGAAATATCATCTCATCCCTGTTAGAACAGCCACCATCAAAAAGGCAAAGATTAACAAGTGTTGGTGTGGATGTGAAGAAAAGGAAACCTTGTATACTGTTGGTGGGTTTATAAAATGGTGACACCACTATGGAAAACAGTATGGAGGATCCTCATAAAATGGAAAACAGAACTACCATATAATCCACCAATTCCACTTCTGGGAATATAACCAAAGGAAATGAAAACCCTAACTCAAAAAGATATCTGCACCCCCATGTTTACAGCAGCATTATTTACAATAGCCAAGACATGGAAACAACCTAAGTGTCCACTGATGGATGACTGGATAAATAAGGTGTGTGTGTGTGTGTGTGTGTGTGTGTGTGTGTGTGTGTGTGGTGATGTTATTCGACCATTGAAAATGAGTAAATCCATTTGTGACAATATGGATGGAATATGAAGGCATTATGCTAAGTGAAATAAATAAAGACAAATACCATATGATCCCATTTATACGTGGCATCTAAAACAAACAAAAGCAAAAACCATAGAAAAAGAGATAAGACTTCTAGTTAGCAAAGGTGAGGGATCATGGGAGGGGGAGCTGGACAAAAGTGACCAAAAGATACAATTTTCCCCTTTTATGATACATAAATACTAGGGATATAATGTATAACATGATGACTGCTATATGATACATAAGAATGCTGTTAAAAGAGTTAATCCTAAAAGTTGTCATCACAAAAAGCACATTTTTTCTCTTTTTTCCTTTCTTTTGTTTCATTTTATCTGTAGGAGAAGATGGATGCTAGCTAAACCTATTATGGTAATCATTTCACAATATATGTAAATCAAACCATCACACTGTATGCTTTTAACTGATACAGTGATGTATATCAATTATTTCTCAATAAAACTGGAAGAAAACGAAAAGCTGTGGCCCAAGAGACAACCTTCTAACTTAACACACATCTAAGAGGCCAAATGCAATACTCCCCAGAGGTAGGGAAGCTAGCACTCTCCCTCTGCCTCACTCCAAGTTGTTTGTATCTATTAGAAAGGAACTTGTACACACAACTGGTACCAGGCTTCTGTAGCTGCTGCCTGGAGGATGCATCCCTTGACTGTCTGGCTCTGGGGGCCAGTAGGACTTATGTCTGCAGGTTCCACAGGTCCATAGCAAATTGAATTCATTCTTAATGACTTAACCCCAGAGTACAAAGGAGAGGTATCAGACTAAAATTCCCAGTGTATGTGAGAAAGAGACATATTTGCAGATCATGTACCAATACATACATAAAAAGGTGTTCAACATCACTAATCATCAGAGAAATGCAAATCAAAACTGGAATGAGATATTACCTCACACCTATGAAAATGGCTATTATCAAAATGACAAAACTTAAGTGTTGGAAAAGCTGTGAAAAAATGGAAACTTTGTACATTGTTGGTGGAAATGTAAACTGGTACAACTACTATGAAAAAGAGCATGGAGTTTCTCAAAAAATTAAAATAGAACTACCATATGATCTAGCAATCCCAGTTCTGAGAATATATCCAAAGGAAAAGAAAACCCTAACTCAAATAGATATTTGCACCACATGTTTGTTGCAGCATTATTTATAATAGTCAAGCCATGGAAACAACCTAAGTATCCAAAGACATATTAATGGATAAAGAAAATGTGCAAAAGTATATAATGGAATAGTATTCAGCCATGAAAAAGGATATCCTGCCATTTGTGACAACATTCATGGACTCTGAGGTATTATGCTAAGTGAAATATGTCAGACACAGAAGACAAATGCAGTATGATCTCACTTATATGTGGAATCTAAAAAACTCTATAAACTTATCAATATATGAAAACAGAATGATGGTTGCCCAAGATGGAGGGTGATTATGTGAGTTTGGTGAAATAACTGAAGGAGGTCAAAACGTACAAACTTCCAATTATAAGATAAATAAGTCCTGGGAATATAATGTGCAACATGGTGACTATAGTTAATAAAACTGTATTGTGTATTTGAAAGTTGCCAAGAGACTAGATCTTAAAGGTTCTCACCATAAGAAAAAAAATGTAACTGTGTGTGGTGATAGATGCTAATTAAAATCATCATGGTGATCATTTTACAATACATATTAAATCCTTATGCTGTACACCTAAAATTAAAATAATCTTAGGAGCACCCGGGTGTCTCAGTCAGTTAAGCATCAGACTCTTGGTTTTGGCTCAGGTCATGATCTCACGGTTCGTGAGTTCAAGCCCTGCACTGTCTCCCTCTCTCTCCGCCCCTCCCCTGTTCTTTCTCTCTCAAAAATAAACATACATTAAAAAAACACAATCTTATAAGTAGCTATATCTCAATAAAAAAACATTCTTATATATGTAACATTCAGAGAATGTGTTTCATTGCTTTATCATCATCTGCCTTATTATTAGTCTCTGAATAGACTAAACCCTTTGACTGAAAGCACCACAATATTCACTTCTGTATTACCCAAAGCCAAACATAATGCCTAAGAATAAAAAGTACTAAGCATTGTTGTGTGAATAATGATCATTGAGCAAAAGTAAGTTCCTCTAGTCTGTGTACTCACATTTTTGTGTGTGTATAGCACTTTTGCTATAATGGGGATGGTGACGACAAAGGAAACTTTTGTCAAGTGACAACTTTTAATCTATAACCGAGTTAAAGATGAAGTATGTATTCAATATGTATGATTCTTAGTGATACTTTCGTTATAAATTTATCATTAATATTAGTGATAAAATAACAGTTGTTATTTTTTGATAGGGGGTATCATCCTCATTTTATAGGCAAAGAAATGAGAGCGTAAGGCATTAAGAAACAGAAGCATAAAGCTTAAGTTTCCAAAGTAAATGGTTGATTATATTTTACTTGTGTGTACTCGCCAGTTAGTAGTTTTCACCAAATATTTTGGTGCCCCCCTGACACTGGGCAGACAGAAATAATGCATTTCTCTACTCACTTAGAATTAGATGTAGTCATGCGGATTGCTTAGGCAAAACAAATCTAAGAATATCATTGCCAGGGAGAAGCTTTAGGAGCCAGTACCCAATTCTCAAGCTCTCTGTCTCTACCACAGCACCTGCCAAATTCTGAAGCTGACGACTATTCCAAGTCACTGGGACTTGACTGGGGACAAAGTGAAATTAACCATTTGCTGACTCAGATTTGGAAATAAAATATGAGCAAGAAACCAGTGCCTATTTCTTTAAGCCACTAAGATTTTATGACATAATTTGGCCCACCACGGCCAATACTTCAAAGTCCTAACTTCAATAGTAAAGGTTGTTTGACTGTGAGTCTTAATAAAACTGTTTTTTTTTGTCAAGTTTGAAAAGTTTGAAAAAATAGATGTCTAAAAAAAATCACTTAAAATTATGTGCCATTACAACACTAAAATAATAGAAATTTAGACACTCATAGTTATTACTTTCTTTTATCATTGCAAGCTTCGTGTATTAAAACATTAAAGACATATATGGACCAAGAGAAGCTACCAAGGAGAAATTCAGTCTGAAACAGTACAACAAATAGAAAACAGAGACAGAAATGAGGCAAAAGAGATTATGCAGCCAACATACATTCCAGAAATAAAATCTGGGTCAGAGCCAGGAACTGCTGAGTTAATCAATGTGAATCAGAAGAAACAGGGTCGGAAATGAGAGACATGTATTATCCAAAATAGAGTTGCAGATTCCAATTTCAGATCAAGTATCAGGGCAAAGTCAAGACATTTCACTTAAGTAGTATAGATGAATAGACCTAAAAAAATTACTTAAAAAAGTTCTCTTTGGTATTAAACTACCTCAGGCATCACCATCATAATCCTTATCATAACAATAACAGATTGAATCCTGTGTATTTTACGTGCATTTTCACATTGAATCATCATTGCAATCCTAGGACACGGGTGAGAAAACAGAGGGGTCTGTGACAGCACTAGAACCTACCTCATTTTAGGCAACATAAAATTGCATTCTCTCAGTCACTGTGCTAAATGACCCTTTGCCCTTCATTCTTTTGTATTTTACCAAGAGTAATCATCAGTAAGTGGTTTGGCCTCCCAACACAGAGCCAGTCTAACACATGGCATAGGCCAAAAGCAAAAGCTAAATGCATCATGACAAATTAGAAAGAGGGCTAATATGTGATCTAAATTTGCTTAACAATAAATTAAATACCCACAGGGGAAGAGGTCAGGTCAGCTTCCCTCCATTATCTTTGGCCCATCTTGTATGGATCAAACACAAAACATATTTCAAAGACACATTAGATCATCATGCTAGTGGGTGCAGTTTCTCAGGAGGGTAAGGCTACTTAAAATGGAAAAGAACTTTGCCATATTTTTATTACAATTGCTTCATGATTTTCTTCTTATCTGTCTTTCTCTCCCCATTTTTTTTTTTTTTAATAAAGAAAGCGTGAGGGAGGTTCCAGGGACAGGAGGAGGGAGTGTAGGAGGAATATTGAAATCTGTCTCTCTTTAGGTAGAGCTCCACTGAGGTTCACACATGATCCAATCCAATTGACTATGATAAGAGACCAGGAAGACATATTGAGGCCAAAGCCTTAGTGAGCAGCTTTGCCTCTTTGTTTTGTCCTGTATGCGAAAACCTTTGAGAGATGGCTGTGGCTGATGGAAATATGAGGACCTGAATCCCAGATTCCAGCTTTCCCTATTTTGGAAACATGATTAACAACCCATTTATTAACATATTGATCTTCATAAGAAACATACATAAATTATTATTGTTTTGATCTTCACTTATTATGCCATGGCTGTGTGCTAGGTAATCTGCCTGAAAGAGATCATCTGCCTCCCTCTAAGGTGTATTGTATTAAATGAGTTAACACACTTGCACATTGTGTAGAATAAGACAATAAGTGTTCTACATATTGTGTAGAATATCTACACATTGTGTAGAATAAGACAATAAAATGTATTATTTATTATGATGATGCTTACTGTCTCAATAAATCCTACAACAATGCTTTGAGGTCGACTCTACTTTCCCGGGTGAAAAAGCTGAGGCACAAGTAGTCTATGTAATATTCTAAAGGTCATACCACTAATAACTACAAAATGGGGCTGGGGCTCAACACTGTCAAGTATTAGTCTACCTGCAAATCCGTTGCTCCTTCCTCTAAGCCATGCCACCTGCCTCTCTCCATGGAAGAACTTGAACATTAGGTCTAAACATTAGGCATATTGGTCCTTGCTGAAAAGAACAAGTTCATCATAATTTTGTAACTCTCAACAATGCCAGCTGCTATAAACAGTATAAAATTTATGAAAATTTGGAAGTGTTCCCACCATAATAACACAGTATTTTTCAAAAATAATTTGCATGCTATATAACACGCTTTATATATAGCAAATAAAAAGCTAATCCTAAGTGACAATATGTGGGCAGATAATGAATCACTTGGAAATATCGTGTAGCTTTTACATAGAAAATATTGTCCTCCATAAAAAGATCTGGAGTATCTTAACCCTTTGCTCTGCCATGAAACCACAGCAGGAAGCTCTGGCAAACTAATAATGTGATAAGCTCAATTCTCTACACGGCAGGAGTGAGAGCTCTCTGTCTTGTAACAACTGTTTGGATGACTTTATATAAAGAGTGGGAAAGAAAATTATACTCCTCTCCCACATATCAATGAAAATGTTTCCCATGGAGTGACTCAGCCTGAAACCCTAAACAGGAGCATGGTCTCAGCAGGCTGTAGGCAGCCACAGCAGGCTTCACGTTAGCTGCCTTCAGCATTTGTGGGGACAACACAGAAATGAGGCTGCCAATAACACCAGAAGTTTCCACCTTGTGGGAAGAATCTAGTCTTACAGCAGGAAAAAAAAAAAGACACTGACTGTATTCTAAAATATGGCACTTTTCTACTGATCATCTATATTCAAAACAGCCAACATAACACACTACTCCCTTCCTATTAAAATAATAATTGTAAAATTACATCACTTACAACCTGCCAGGCACTGCTATCATTATTTGATGTATATTATTAATTCATGCAATTTAATCCTTACAACCCTTGACATATTTATTGTTTTCTGCATTTTATAGGTGCAAAGAATGGGACACAGTGACGTTGACTAATTTTCCCAAAATGGGAAATCTAAAACATGGAGGATCAGGATTTGAATACAAGCTGTCTGGTGTGCTAGCAGCCTAACTAGGAATGTTGTGTCACTATCACTCTATTTTCCCCGATTAATTATTACAAGAGAAACCTTGAAGTTGAGAGAAGATTTCTTGTTACAGGGTGTAATGGACTAAATGTGTCCCCACCAAATGCACAGGTTGCTATACTACTCTCCAATAGGAAAGGTCTTTGGCAGGTAATGAGAACTAGCTGAAGTCATCAGAGTGTGGCCCCAGTTGGATTAGTGCCCTTATTAAGAGTCCCTGGGAAGCTTACTGCTCCTCCCTTACTCTTCCCAACCTGTGAGGGTACAAGTAGTAGTTTGTACCCCAGGAGGGAGCCCTTACAGGACCTGACCATGCTGGAGCCCTGGTTTTAGACTTCCAACATACAGAACTGTGAGAAGTTAAGTTTCCAGTATTTATAAGTCACCCACTCTGTGATACTTGGCTATAGCAGCCCAAACAGAACAAGATATGGGGTGTATTGTGGCAGTTGTGGAGGGAACCCAAAATCAGATCAATTGAGGAAATGATCTTTATGGTGCTATCTAGGCCTCTCATTGAGTGATTTGGTTTTACCAAATTTTCTCATCTTGACAAGAGGTCTACAGCCCCACCCCATCCCCAAAAGCATATGAAACATTCATTTGATAGCACATATAGCACATATAATAGCACATATAATCTTAACATGCTGCAAATTTAAACTTAAATCAATAACTCGTTTTTTTTAATTTAATACATATAAACAGCTTCCTATTGAAAGCTACAAAACAAAGTCAAGAAAGTGAATCCAATATACCATTTTCTAATCGACCATGGAGAAATGTCACTTTGTCCACATTGCACTGCAACATGAAAAATCTGATCCTTGGGGCACCTGGGTGGCTCCGTCGGTTAGCTTCTGACTTTGGCTCAGGTCATGATCTCAAGGCTCGTAAGTTCAAGTCCTGTGTCGGGCTCTGTGCTGACAGCTCAGAGTCCAGAGCCTACTTCGGATTTTGTGTCTCCCTGTCTCTCTGTCCCTACCCTGCTCCCCATTTGTCTCTGTCTCTGTCTCTCTCTCTCTCTCAAAAATAAACAAACATTAAAAAACATTTTTTAAAGAAAAACCGGATCCTTAAATGCTGATGACAAACTGATTACATGTACTGAATAGCATGGAAAATATACTACTTTTATAATCTTCAGAATAATGTTTGTTTCCAGCTATATTTAACAATGGCAATTTATTACACAAGGATACATTCTAATCATGTTATTCTTTGCTTCCTAATTACACAGGAAACTTCATGGATGGTTAAGTCATATTGTTTTGCTTATTTAAAAAAGAGCGTAGATCATGGAATTTACACTATTTTTTTTATTTTCAGGTAATCAGTTAATTTGTTACAGTTAATCAGTTAATTTTTGACCCCATAAAATCAATTTTAAATTGTTCTTATACTCACTGTGTCACTTCTTACTACCAATTTATTGAATGCTCATTAATCTTTGTCTCAATATGTTACAACTTCTACATTTATGACAATTTTTATTACCATTTTATTACACCATATTCCTTAGTCAATAAAATGAAAGTAACAGTTTATAACATATTTAATACTTTAACAATAAATTCTGTTGCAATTCTAATATCTGAATTAAGTTATTCTATGTGATAATTTAGCTATTATGGCAATAATTTGCCTATTTTATGCCAGTACTTTCACAAACATTAAAATATTTTACTGATCCATGTAAATTCAATATAAGCTAAACCAAACTCAATGTTTCCTTCACTTGGGTGATTATGTCACCAAATTCCCCTATCTCTCAACTCAAATCTTTTGAACTAAACTGGATTTCTCTTTCTCTCTCTCAACTTCATTATTTCTCAAACTCTCTGTTAGTTTTAATGCTACAATATCTGAATCTATGCTTCTCTGGTTGTCTTTCATCATCCATGTTATTTAGTTTATTCTAACAGCCCACTGGCAAGATTCCAGCCTCTTTCCATACCATATACCATCCTCATCTTTACCAAATTAAACTCTTTCTTCATGTTTTTCTACCCTTAAAACCCTACATTTACTCCTCACTGTCTAACTCAAGTTTAGCATGATATATTTTAATTCCATCTCATTTTTACATCTTTAACAGCACTTACAGTCTTAATTTGTGGTATGGCTAAATATGATTCCTCTTCCTGCCTCAAATATATGCTGAATTTTCCTTTTTATCTATATTATTTCCTTCTCCATTTACCTTAAACCTATTTTTTAAGATTCATTTTAAATCCTACTTCTTCCATGAAGACTTCCCTTTTCCCACCTCCAAATGTATACTAATGTCCTACAGAACCCCTAACTTTGTGGCACTTAAAATATTCTGCCTAGATACAGAGTCATTTATCCATTAGTTTCTAGCCTTCATTAAGCATCCTTGAAGGGAGGGTCCACATCTGTTCATATCTGTATTTCCTTCAGTACTAAGCAGAATACTCTAACAAAAGAAAGTGCTCAGAACTATTTGCTTAATTATCGGATATAACACAACAGCAAAGAGCATGCAGAACGCAGTCATTCTAGACTTCATGTCCTTAATGGGATAAGAGGATGATCTGTGCTTTCAGCTGCTCAAAACAGTTTTCGAATATCAGGCACACTTCGATGTCAGAAATTTCTGCCCCCGTCCAGTGATAGTTGTTGTATTTTTATTATTGACTAAGAAAATGCACGCTTTCTTATGGCTTTGCATCTTCACTGAAAATACCCAACAACATCCTCCCAACCTCACCCTGAACACTTCAGTCCTCAAGTGAGGAAGACTCTAGAAAACTTGTGAAATTGTCCTTTTCAGATAATATGCACTGTTTATTAATGTTCCTGACTTATATGTACCCCAAAAATATATTAGTATTCATTTATCCTATCTACTTCTTATTATTTCAAATTCCCCTTCTTTTTTTTTTTTTTTTTTTTTTAATTTTTTTTCAACGTTTATTTATTTTTGGGACAGAGAGAGACAGAGCATGAACGGGGGAGGGGCAGGGAGAGAGGGAGACACAGAATCGGAAACAGGCTCCAGGCTCTGGGCCATCAGCCCAGAGCCTGACGCGGGGCTCGAACTCACGGACCGCGAGATCGTGACCTGGCTGAAGTCGGACGCTTAACCGACTGCGCCACCCAGGCGCCCCTCAAATTCCCCTTCTGTGTGTAATTCTTTTCCCTGCCTCTCCTCCCAAGTCTTATTGTATCTCCTGTATGCCACACCTCTCTCTGCATAAGCAGCCCCAGCTTCCTCTTCCATTCTTGTGTCTAGTGATTGTTTTTCTCTTTCTAAAGCTTTTTGCATCCTCTTCCTCCAATCACCATAGTATTCCCACCATTCTTGCCAATCTTATTCCACTCTCTATGTGCTATTTTTTTTTCTCTACTCATCATCTTCCCAACTTGCGGTGCCTCTTATTTATTAGTTACTTCCTTTTCTCTCTTCAATACCTTGACCCAGCTGCTATTCATATTTATAGTTGAAACTCATTTCATGAAACATGGTCCTAAAAATGTGTGGTAAAAATAAAACTGCTTATAAATAAAATCTTACTGTTTATGTGAAAAGAAACTTCATATTTAGAAATAACCTACTATAAATTGGATTGCCATGGTCTATCTTTTGTATAATCACACACACTTGAAAAGTTGGCTAAAGGTCCTGATACCCTCTCTCTAACAACCTCTAATTCCAACTCCACAATGAATCTGTGACTCCCTGCTCCCAGTCCTTTTACTAATGTTACACTAACAGAAGAAGCAACAAGGAAACAACAACAAAGCCCTCCATTTTTCCCCTTTACTTCTGTTTGTTCTTCTACTCAGTTGCCAAATCACCAGTTTCCATTCACCCAAATTCTTACCTTTTGCTTTACTTCTGGTACAGTTGGAATGTTCCCAGGCTTCATTTTGCATCTAATATCCTAGTTCTTTTTTTTAAATGATATTTAAGTTTACCTTTTCCTTATTCTCATGCCCAAAGGTAGTCCCAAGTGGACCTACTTGCAAACACAAAAGACATACCTACATCTATCCCAACGTTAACCAGGATCTGTAAACCTCTAAATAATTAGTATCTGATTTAACACGAATGCCAAATAAAATCATACTACCAACAGGAATACTTACACTCAGCATATTTCTGAAGTTGGGAAAATTCTGAGGGGCTGAGGTGGGCCCACTTCTCCTGGTTGGTCATGGTGGTAGTGATGTCTCTTACATACCAGGTGAGGAATTCTTTATTCAGGTGTTTGGCAGAACTCTATACTTCAGAGTTTCCACATGGCATGTTTCATTACAAAATATCTCAAGCTTTCAAAATATGCAATCTGTCAACATGAAACCGATGTGGATGTGAGTTTGTTGTTTCAATAATATATTAAAGCACTGCAGAAAAAGAAACATAAAAATAAAAAGATCAGCATTATTGCACAAAGAAAAAATTGACAAGTTATAGAATGTTAAGAATTTTTAATTTCTAAATAATGTGTTCCAAAGTTATTCTATTTTGTGTAATACTCAATTGGTAATTGTCTGTGCATTCTTTAATTGCATTTTTATGTATATTTCCTAATGCCAGATCACAGGAATAAATATGATTAAAATATAAAATGAAGAAACTTTTATGAAGTCTGTTTCATAAAAGTAGATTTTTTTGTTGTTAACGTTTATAAATTCCACATTTTAAGAGCAAATAAGGGTGTCATTTTTATGAACTTATCAATCCTTTAATATTTAAGCAATTATCATATAAAAATCCAGACCCAAGACATTAAAGGAGGCTAATTAAACCCTACACATAATATTAGCCAGTATAACAGATTTTTAACAATGATTTGGAATGACACTCAACTGTACCACATATATTTGATATCAGGCAAATCAATTTTGGGAGTCATACAGAGATTTTTCCCAGCAATAAAATAAACAGAATATTTTAATTTTACAATTTATAAAACCCAATAAAAGTTACCAAATTAAAACAATTCCAAATGTCTGACAGACTTGTGTAATGACAGTAGAATAATTACTATGAATCATGCTTAAAAATAAATCCCTAGGTTGTCATGGTCCTACATTCACTGCCTTATCTATAAGGCAAACAAAATGACAAACCATCTGGTTTCAACTTTTTATTAAAGACAGTAATCAATTGCTCAAAGTCAGACTGGCATTGTGATCATTAGAGAAAATGAAATATTTAGCAACAATGACTTAAGTTTATGGAATTGTATGCTTGGAAAGCTTATTTATACAGATGTCATTATCTCAGGCCATAGTACCTATATTTGGCATTAGTGTGTAAGCTCTCTTAGCATCTGTTTTTGTTGTTTGTTTGTTTGTTTCCCTATCAACCCCAGGACCTCACTGTCACATCCTTTCATCTTTGCCTTAAAAAAGATTCTTGTCTGTCTCATCTGTTCAGAGTTCCTGCACTCAGTTTTACAGGATGATGGTTTGCTATTTAACTGGCAATAATGAAGATAGTGATGTATTAACACAGGCCAAATTGCTAGCTCTCTTTTTCCTGCCAGGGAATGCTCTTAAATCACAACCATGACTTTGTGGAAATAATGCAAACTAAAAGAACAGGAACATGTGATGGACATTTATTTGTGTCTTCTTTGTGATTTCATCCTTCTCACTGATTTCATCTTAATTCTTTCTTCTCCCAGTTACGTGCAGTTTGGGGACTATAAAACAAGGTGTCCTATTCTTTCCTATCTAGAGGGAGACAGATGATTCAGTCATATTTGGCACATGAGACCATCTCATGGGGCTTCAAATGTTGAATGGAGTTATTCAAGGACAGGATGAAAATAGTTGTACCTAAATGATACAGCAATAATTGGCTGCATGTCCATGCTTGAACTAGACTGTCCAGATATCTTGTCATTTCAAGAAGCAAGTAACATTCTTTCAATTAAGCATTAAGTAGATCAGAATCAGTTTCTATTGCCTACAACCCCCAAATCTTAACTAATGATAATGGAAGATCGTTTATTCATTTTAAAGAAAGTTTATTTACCCCCCTCTGTGTGCCAGAAAGCATTCTAAGCACTAGAAATGCAACAAAGATCAAAATATACCCCAAAAATGAAAATAATGTTAATTACAACAATGTGTCAGCTTTACTGAGAGCTTACAGTATGCATGGTACTCTCCTCACAGTATTTGTGTGTCAGATTATTCAGTCTTCACAAAATAACTTTGTGAGGAACCAATGTTCTCTGACTTCAACAAACAAAGAAACTGACCCTGGATGATAAGAATCTGGTTAAATATGAGAGACACTGCTAGAAACTTAAACAATATTTACTCCTCTCCCTTGCTTCCTTGGTAACAGAACTCTAATCTTAATGAATGAAAATATATCCATCTAAAAAACTATATTCTTCAGGTTATTTGCATAATTAAATGACCAGTGAGATGTAAATAAAGTTGGATAAGGTGTATAGAAAGGTTCTACTGGGAAAAACAGCTGGCAAATTAACTTTTAACCTTTTTTCTCTTCCTCCAACTTCCTACCAGGAATGGTAACATATTGGCTGCAAATCCAGCAGGTTTTTTGTTTTTTGGTTTTTTTTTTTTTGTACTTCTGAGATAAAATGGAAGGCATGTGCAAAGAATAGTAGAATCCTATAAAGTAGGCCAGGAAGCCAAACAGCTAACTGCAGAAAGATTTGGCCGTCCCCCTATTTTTTGTGAATAAAGTTTTATTGGAATGAGCAAGAGGCCAATTTTGGAAGGGATCTCAATGCTAAATAAAGTTTGGGGAATTATTCTGAAGGCAGTAATAAACAGTAGAAGATCCAAAAATACCAGAAACCTGATCCCTGTGGGAAAATGTCATTATACAAAAATGCCAATGCCTTCATTTTGTGTCTTGCTCTCACTGTATTATTGCAATAGCTTCTTAACTGGCCCCCTGAGCTCCACCTGTCTTTAATGTTGCCTGTTTGTTGAGTTCATGGACAGTCACAGACTAAGGCGATTCCAGAGGCCTGTCTGATAAATTAGCAATAAAAAGTTAATTAATATATGAGAATAGTAATGAATTGGTTAATTAATTATAGCTTTCTACCTTGTTACTTGCTGGGAAATTTATTAAAATTCCTCAATTATTTACATATTAAAAAACTCAAATTTAAAATGACTGGATAACTGATATCCTTCACATCTCTACATGAATCCCGTCTTCACAGTAAAATGTTATCTGGTCATTCACCTTAAAATTGCACATTTCATACACACCATCCCTCCATCATGCTTTTATTTGCTTTAAATATAATATCTATCAAATATCTAATTTATTTATATTATGTAATTCTTTGCTCCTCATGCTACAAATTAGGGGCAACATGAGTGGTTTTGAGCCCTCATAGGATTCCACAAAAAGGACAATACAAGGAAAAATACTTATTGCATTTTCCCTTGATTTTCATCCAGGTGTATGTATAGGGGCCAAGGGCAGGCCACCCCAAAATGGGCCACTTTGGAATGGAAATTATTCTGACTGAAAGCAATAAAGACCCTATAGGCTCAAAGGCAATTTTGCCCCTCCAGTAACTACATAGAAGAATCTCACCGGGTGCTCTTTTCCAGAATAAGAGTTATTAGCAGAGATAAATTTGATCAGAGTGACCCATCTTTATGGCTGGGCAAACATCTAATTACCAAACTTCTGCTTATTCTATCACCCTGTGAATTACATCCCTTTCCACTGACGTCCCAGAGCACTACCCCCCTTCTCCTTAGTTCAGGATACATATACGCCTCATTTTGCCTGTCTTTGAAATTTCAGTATCTGTATAGGTTCCCCATACATATGCTATTAAATTTGATTTTCTCCTCTTAATCTGTCTCATGTCAATTTGATTCTTAGTCTGTTAGAATACTGAAGGGGAAATGACATTCTTTCTCCCCAACACATGTATTAGATTCTATGTTACCATATTCTCTCCTGTGCTTTAAGACCTAAGTCCCACGAGGACAGTGATTTTTGTCTGTTTGCTACTTTCCTAGTACTTAAAAGAATGCTTGGTATGTAGTAGCTGATTAGTAAATAATTATGGTATGAACTCACGTACATGCTTTTTTCATAAAGAAAGACCTGGGTAGTAGAGGTAGAAAGAGCTCCTCAAGTTGAGAAAGAGAAAATGGGGCATAAAGGGGTTAGGAATATCAGTCACTACAGATTTCACTCTTACTAGGGGCCATCCGTTTCCTTCAACTCAAGAGACATGAAGCAAAGAAGTTGTAGTTAGAGGTACAAAAATTTTACACTTACAAGAAAAAGACTGGGGCATCTGGGTGGCTCAGTGGATTAAGCAGCTAACTCTCGGTTACAGCTTAAGTCATGATCTCATAGTTGTGGGACTGAACCCTGCAATGGGCTCTGCTCTGCACTGTGTGTGGAGCTTGCTTGGGATTCTGTCTCTCCCTCTCTGCTCCTCCCATGCTCGTGCTTACACGTGTCCTCTCTCTCACTCTCTTTCTCAAAAATAAAATGAACTTTAAAAATTTTTATTTTACACAGGTTTTGAGTACTTTATTATTGTTTTTGTTGTCAAATATAACTAAGTCCATATAAATGAGCATTATTCCCAAGGAATGCTTACATCTTTATGATAACACACATGAGTGTCAGGACTATCTTTAAATTATTTTTCTATATCTAACAAAAAAAATTACATAGCTTTCTTTAATTTAGCATGATCTTGTCAACACAAGTCCTAGTCTTTTTTTTTTTTTTTTTTAAGACAGAGAGAGTGCTTGTGAGTGGGGAGAGAGAAGAGAGAGAAAAAGAAAGAGAGAGAGAGAGAATCTGAAGCAGGCTCCATACCCAGCACAGAACCTGATGCAGGTTTTGACTCCATGATGGTGAGATCATGACTCAAGAGGAAATCAAGAGTTGGACTCTTAAGCAACTGAGCCAGCCAGATGGCAGAGTCCTAACTTTCTGTATCAAGAGCAGTTTCCCTGGACTGATCTAATACAATTTGCATTTTATTAAGAAGATGTTAAAGAGTAATGGCAGCCCTGAAGGACTCCAAGTAAATTCTCTTTGGTTCTTGGATTTGCTTTCTTCCAAAACTAATACACCTTGAATAAAACCTCCTCTTAATCCTTCTCCTAGTGTAAAGCCTTTGTCTTCTTACAATCCTGGTAGTGCTAACTCTCACAATGAGATGTGACATGTGGTAAAGTAAGAAAAAATAAGGGTGGGATGCAAATGGAAAAGTTTTCCTAATCAAATATTTTAAACTAGCTGAACTAACGTATCACAGCTCTCTATAAAGAGAAAAACTGCATGTATAATATTAAACCAGGAGATACAGCTATTCATGCCTCAGGAGAGGCATTCCCATGATGGCAACACTTTCTTACAGTCTCTGCCTCTTTATAAATGTGTAGAAAGAAAATGACAATATTCAGTTGAGATTCCCTATGGTACATTCACAGATTTCCTGCTCCCAGGCAAGGGGTTTCTTCAGGTACATAAAATGAAAGCCAGGGAGGATCCACTTTGTTGGCTGTTGGAAAGCAGTCTAATGTTGGCATTCTCATCTACTCAATGGATGGGCCATTTTACTTAGTCATTGGCAGGAAATAATTATGTTGGAGGAATTGGAGAAGGCTCTTGGCCTACTTTGGGCTAACACATATTCTCTACAATGAGGGAAGGAAACCAATCTCCTATGAAGAAGTTATAGGCAATATCTAGATGCATGAATTTGATGGACTGGATTCATTATTTATTAGACAGAGTATGTTTCTGGATAATTATTCAAAGTCAACAAGTCATGACTCCTTTGATTGAATAAAGTTAATACACATTAAGACATAGTGAAAATTACATGTATACAAATTTAAGGTATTATGATGACTGAAAATATTGACTGGGTCTGAAAGGTCATAAACCCCAAATTATTAGATAAGTGATGGAGAAATCATAGCAAAAATATAAGAGTCAAAATATCAACCAAAGAATTTATGAAAGAGAAGTAAGATCATGAGGCACCTGGGTGGCTCAATTGGTTAAGCATCTGACTCTGGATTTTGGCTCAGGTCATGACCTCACTGTTGAGAGATCAACATTCACTGTTGAGAGATTATCTCTCTCCCTTTTCCCCCTCTCTCTCTGCCCCCATCCCCTGCTCACACTGTCTTTCTCTCTCTCCCTCTTAAAAAAAAGTGTTTAAGAAAAGTAGGATGAAACTAAATGGAACATTAATGCTATCATGTAATTTATAAGTACTTGTTCATTTATTAATGAAAGGAACATGATAGACACTATGCCAGATGTTGGAGATATATTAAAAACAAAACATATATGGTATCTGAGTTCTTGGATTTTGTTTTGGCGGAAGATCTACATTACTACAAACCAACTACACAAATAAATCATTCTGAATTGTAATAACTTGTATGGAAAAAAAAAAAGGCAATGTAGTTCCGTGAGAGAGCACCACAGTATCCTCATTAAGAGATTCAAAGAGCAACTCAGAGAGGAAGTTTTATTTATACTGCATGATAAAAGGTGAGTAATAATTAAAAACTTGGGTGAGAAGAAAAACATGAGCAGAAGCCTCAGAGTGGGAAGAAAAAAAAATAACAGATCTCTAAAGAAGACAGGTGTAACTGGAGAAATAGATAAGAACTACATCTTGTAGATTCTTAGAAGATACACTGAAGATTTATCATAACTGAAGTGTGAAACCACTGACATATTCTGAGCAGGAGATAAACATGATCCACTTATATTTTAAGAAGTCCATTATAAACGGTGGATGGAAAGGTGACAAGCATCGAAGTGGAAGGTCTGCTCCAGTACTGGATAGAGCTGGTGTTGGCTTCTACTACAGAAATGGAAGTAAAGATGAAGGAAAAGGCCAAACTCAAGATATATTTTAGAAGTAGGATTTTATAATGAATGGGATATATTGTGTGTAGGATGAGGGAACCAAGAATGACTCCTAGAGTTTGAGCTTGAGCAAAGCATAGAGAAAGGTGGAGTTTAAAGAATTACTATTTACTGGAAGTGTATCAGGTATGAGAAGAGATGAATCAGTATTCTGTTTGGGAATGTATGAAATTTGAGAAGGGACATCTCAATTGACAGGACTAGTAGATAGTAAGATACACCTAGGCTAAAAAAAGAGAAATAGAGGTCATATTTTGTGAGTTGTCTGATATAGATAATACTGTTGAAGATACGAGCATGTGTACATTTGCCTGATGTAGCAGCCATAAAGCTTTGCCTCTAAGCTCTGCCTTTAAGAAAGAACGTGCATTCAGCTGCAAGACTGTAGTAGCTGACAGCCTCTAGCTCTTATTGCTTTCAGAATACAGTCAGCTTTTGAACCAAGGTCACACTCTTCTCAGGCAGGGGTCAAAGACTAAAGATGATGGATGTACTAGGACCATGTGGTTTTTGTACAATGGAGGACTCCTGTAATGATCCGTATTTGCTCCACAACAACCCATTGGACCGGCTGAGATTTTGTTAGATCTGCATTGTGATCTGAAGCTATTCATAACCAAATCAGCACCCCCACCTCCTTTCTTTTCTTGGGTATCAAATCTGCATCATTGTTTGAAGGCTGTCTCTGCCCAATCCTGCTTTTCCTCCCTTTATCTTTCACAGGAATAATTTCCTGGTAAGCCTTTGTATCCCTAACTCCATTTTGGTGTTTGTTTCCTGGTGAAGGATCCCATGTCTCAGGATCCCTAGTAGGAAACAGATAGTACACTTAAAATGGGTAAGTAGGAATTTAATAAAAGGATTTTGAGTGAATATGGACGAAGGTTAGGGAGCTGATAGAGGCTGGTGAAGTATATTGATCTAGCAAAACTTGGGAACTTATTGACCCTAAGCCTAAACGGAACAAGGATGTTGTAGGTAAGAAACCTCAGAGTAGCTATATATATACAGGGTCATCTGAGAGGGGCCATGTTCTTGGATAGCAGGATTCACCTATTTTCAAAGGACTTAGCTGGGCAGGAGGTGGAGGGAAATGACATCCCTAACCTTGTACTCTTCCAACTCTCCCATCTTCTCTAGTGCCTCACAATGACCAAACCCAATCATAAGTCAGAGGGCAAAGGCAACAATTGATGCCACCTGTATGAAATAACCTCAGGAAGCAGAGAGCAATATGGAAGGGGGGAAAGGGGAAAGGAGAAATCTCAAGGGGCAAATAAGGAAATATCAAGCACATCTGAGGAAAGAATATGGTGTGAGAAAGAGGGCCCAGGACAAAGTTCCAAAGAGTTCCTGTATTTAGAGATTAGAAGTAGAGGGGTGCTTAGGTGCCTCCGCTAGTTGGTTAAGTGGCCAACTTTTGACATCAGTTCAGGTCAGGATCTCAAGGGCGGTCATGAGATCAAGCCCAATGTCAGCCTCCGTGCTGAGCATGGAGCCTTTTAGGGATTCTCTCTCTCTCTCTCTCTCTCTCTCTCTCTCTCTCTAATCCTCCCCCCTCACTCTATGTGCACACGTGCTCACTGGCTCTCTCAAAAATAAATGAATGAATGAATGGGTAAGTAAACATTATTTTAAAATGTAGACAAAGAGCCCCCCCCCAAATAGAATATGGTGCCAGAGAGACAACAAAAGAGGAAGAAAAGAATCCTTCAAGGATAGAGTAGAAGGCACTTTTCATAAGTTTCTGGGCAATTAAATAAGATAAGGAGGGGCACCTGGGTGGCTCAATCAATTAAGCATCTGACTTCGGCTGAGGTCATGATCTCATGGTTCGTGGGTTCGAGCCTGGCATCGGGTTCTGTGCTGACAGCTCAGAGCCTGGAGCCTGTTTCAAAGTCTGCGTGTGTGTGTGTGTGTGTGTGTGTGTGTGTGTGTGTGTGTGTGTCTGCCCCTCCCCATCGCCCCATGCGCACGCTCACGTGCTCTCTCTCTCTCTCTCAAAAATGAATAAACATTAAAAAAATTTTTTTTAAGATGAGGACTGAAACACCCAAAGGCAACATGATGGTCACTGGTGACCTTAGCAAAACAATTTCTCTGAGGCTGAGCAACTCAAATTGGAACAGGTTGCAGAGTAGAACTGAGCTTGGGATAGCTGTGAAAGCCATGAACTCTCAGAGAAGTATGATTGTGAGGAGTGGAAAGCTGGAAGTAACTATCCAAGAAGAATATGGAATCAAGGAATTTTGCTTGCTTTTTTGCTTGCTTTTTTTTTGTTCGTTTGTAGGAATCACTGCAACAAAATTTAAAATTGAAGAGAAAGATTTATAGTGAGAATGGTTTAAGGATCAGAAGAAGTGATAGGTATTTCAGTCTTTAAAAAGGATTATAAAGCCCTTGTTAGCAAGAGGAGATAAGTTCCAGAAAATATATGAGAGCCAAAATTAATCATAACAATGAGAACCGATGCAAGTAGTTTTGTAGATTTGGTGGTTAGAAAATGGAAGATTTTTGGCTGATGACTTCTGTTTCTCAATGATATATAAATTGTAGTTATTAGCAGAGAGTTTATTTAGGCAATGATGGGGGAAGAGAGAAATAAGGGTGGGAAGATACGAAAAATAAATAAATACAAATGTGGGAAGCCTGGCTGGCTCAGTTGGTAGAGCACTATTGATGTAAGGGTTTTAAGTCTAAGCTCTACATTGGGTATAGAGATTACTTAAAAATAAAATCTTGGGGCGCCTAGGTGGCTCAATGGGTTAAGCATCTGACTTCAGCTGAGGTTCTGATCTCGGGGTTCACAAGTTCCACGAGCATGGATCCTGTTTCAGATTCTGTGTCTCCATCAATCTCTGCCCCTCCCTCCCTCTCTGTCTGTCTCTGTCTCTGTCTCTTTCTCTCAAAAATAAAAATAAACTTTTAAAAAATAAATTAAAAAATAAAATCTTTAGGAATTTTTTTTTAATCAAAAAAATTACAAACACTGTAAAGCAAGTTCACTAAAGGCATGTAGTAACAACAGCAGACACAGTTAAAAGCCAATGGGACATTGCTATTCATAAATTTAGAACTAAAACAGCCTGGTTTTAAATTATTAACTTATACATCTAAAGGACAATTAAACATCTAAAGGACAATTAATCATATTCTTATCCCACCACTTCTGAATCAACTAGATCTGTATTCTCATTGAAATTCTGAGCTCTCTTCCCTATGTAAAGTGAATCACTTAACCCATCTGAATTTCAAATCCTTTCTCATGAAAAGTGGATAATACCACCCACTTCCCAGAGGTATTAACAGCTAATGAAATAACATGTGCATAATACAAAAGAAATAAAAGCTTCTCAATAAAAATTATTCTTTCCTTGTTTTTGCAAGTAAGGATTTAAGGCATACTTACAGTATAGGATGTGAACATATATACAGTATGTATATAGGGGAAATAAACTGGAAGTCTGCAAACCTTTGAGAAGACTATGTGGGGGGCTTAATGTAAGATTCATGATTGTGTTATCTTTGGACTCTACTGCCACAAAAAATCTAAAATAAAAAATTCAAGGGAAATCTTTGGTGATGCAAAACAGGGAAATACATCAAACTGCATTATCTGTATTTTCAGGTCATGATTTCAAAGTTCGATTATCATTTTTTTAAGAAAATTACACTTTTTATACATGGTTTTAAGGAGAATACCCTTTAGAATGGAGACGGGAGGGTTAGGTAGAAATGGCTATCCTGCACAGCGATAGAACCTTTATCAATATGAAATACTAAATGTAAAGTGCTATGCTAAGAATCTACTTTCCAACCATGGCCACAACAGTATCACTCATTCCACATGCCATTGTAGAACCCTGTTGAATGCCGTCAACACGTGATATCTATGTTTCCTCCCCTTATATTTTCGAGTGCCTTTGTGGTTACCTTCTAACCAAGAGATTTCAGCAGAAATGGTTCAGCATGACTTCTGTGGCTAGATCATAAAACTATCACACACGTCAGTCTTGCTTTCTTTCTTGGGACACTTGCTCTTGGAAGCTAATCAACATATTCTAAGAAAGTCAAACTGGCCTATGTGAAGAGACCAAAGACATACCATGCATCTGTGCATCAGCCAACAGCCCAGACTAAGTGTCAATCAACAGCTAGCATAAACCCCCAAAATCTGTGTGAAGATGCCTTCAGATTCCAGCCCAAGCTGTCAAGTAACCCTATTCTCTAAGCTATAGGTCTTCCCAGATGAGCTACCAAATAGAGCCAAACAGAGACAACCCAACTCATTATGCAAATTCTAAAGTCTGACCCACTGAATACAAGAACCCAATAAAATGGTTGAGTTACAGCACTATTTTGTGTTTTTATTATTAAAAAGTAAAAATAAAAATATTAGGACACTATTTGACCCAAATAAAAAGTACCAAAATATTATTTTACTGTTATTATTGCATTTTTATATGCTGAATAAATTTTGTGTGTGTGTGTGTGTGTGTGTGTGTGTGTGTGTGTAACTCTTAATTTACCCTTCTTTTTTTTTTAATTTTTTTTTTCAACGTTTATTTATTTTTGGGACAGAGAGAGACAGAGCATGAACGGGGGAGGGGCAGAGAGAGAGGGAGACACAGAATCGGAAACAGGCTCCAGGCTCTGAGCCATCAGCCCAGAGCCTGACGCGGGGCTCGAACTCACGGACCGCGAGATCGTGACCTGGCTGAAGTCGGACGCTTAACCAACTGCGCCACCCAGGCGCCCCAATTTACCCTTCTTACGATACTTGTCTGGCTCGTAGTGCTGTGAATTTCCCATCTCCTTCTGAATTGAGGAATAAAGTACTTGGGAGTTGAGTATAAATATTTAATATAGATTTCCTTCTAACTTTGGACTTTATAGTGATGGATGGTTGAGAGAATGAGAGTCATGGAATAAAAAACAAGGGGTTAACAGAGTAATACTTTAGAATAGGCAAAGATCTCAAAGCCAGAAAGAGAAAAGATCCATTTTGTGGGCCATTGTTTTGTTCTGTTTTATCAGGAGAAAGGGCCTGTTTGTGTCTTTTACAAAGATTTTCCAAACATAAATATAATCCTGAATAAAGAAGAGAAAATGTGAAAGGATAAAAGAAAACTCCTTCCTCCCACCCCAAATATGGAAATACTGATTAAAGAAAAATACCATTGAGTGTTTTCAATCTATTCGACCTGGGACTTTTTCAAATCTAGAATGCTAATTATTAAAAGTTTATAAGTTTATCACTACTGTTTCTCATGCCCAACTCAAGAAAGCAGAAATTCACTAAAATAATTCTCCAACTCTTTGCCAAAGGGCCACTGATACGATACATTCAGGCTCGGTATTATGAATGCATGTGTTTACAATTTTTTCTATTAATTAAAAAATAATAAATTCAGTCTTAGGCACTTCCTTGAAATTGATGATTGCTGGTAAGGAACCTTTCAAACCTTTTATCTCTAGAAAATAATCAACTCTAATGCTGTTATTCAACTTCAAGTTAGAGTACACAACTGCCTAAGGAAAATCATTATGGCAGCACACTGGGGACCTTTTTACCAAATGAAATTCGATGTCTGCTCTGAGAAACAAGTAATGCTTGCAGTAAATCCACGGTAAAACCAGAGAGCTATATTCAATTTATTGACACAGAGACAGATATCAGCAATAGAAAAATACATATTTTGGTCATATAGGCTTTATTTCCCTCTGAGAAATCCACTATCTTAAACATTCCATGTACACATGATTCACCAAAAACACCACAGAAAAACACAATGTAATTTTCTCATTTGATTTCTTTATTTGTTGCTAGCAGTGAAGTATAAAATGTTGCCCTTCCCTGCTTGAGAAAATATCGAACTGAAAAAATAATTTCTTCTTTCACAAGTTAAGCTTTTATTCTTTTCCTGCAGAAGATTATTTATAGAACTACAAAAGAACAAATTGACTAATGAAATTAGTCTAGTGTGTTTGTTACTTGACCTATAGAAAACATCAACAACATTTAAAAGTTTTTTATAACCACATTAGAATTAAAAAAAATGAATCAAATTCTCAACCGGAACAATTGCTGAGCAGAAGCATAATAGGGTGTAATGCATTCAAGAGCGCCTGTAGGACATCCTTAAACACAGACACAGACACACACACACGCACACACATACACACACACAAATGTTGACAAATGAAACATTATTACAAAGGTTTTAATGTAGGTTTCTAAAAAAAAAGCAATTGAAATTAAATTCCTTTTTTTTTTTTTTAAGAATTCAAGGTGTGAAACGAGGTTGTAATATTTTAAATCAGGTCTACAACAAAAAAGATGAGTAAGAACAGCAGCTATTGGGAGATCAGCAGAGAAATAGCACGTCTCAGCCTCTCATGGTTAGAATGGCCTAAATTGAGCAGCACTTGAGAATCCAGGGAGAGCCTCAATCACCCTGTGAGATATACTTTGAACTAACAAATTCTTCCTTCAAGGTTCTTTCAGAGACAGGATATATATCCCTTCCATGTAAGTATAGTTTTAATCTTGAGATAATCGTTACAAAAAAGTATCTATGACATAATGGAAAAGGATAAAGAATTGAAAGTTTGATTATGTAAACCTGTATTTCCATGGACAACAGACATAGCTGACACCCAACGCAGATAAATACGCACACAAGCGCACATGCATACATTCACACGAACACCCACACAAAACACATATGCACACATTTTGTCAGAGATGGATTGAGCATTTTGCCCTCTTGGGTCATAAATGATTAAGCTCTTTAAGTAAAGTCTCAGGTATTTACCACAAGAATTTTTTGAATGCAATGTTCTTGGAAAGCTCATATTCTTTCCATACTTAATTTGTTGTCCTTGTTTTTGTTTCTAAATATTAATACCCTATTTGATGTTGATTAGATATGACTATACAACTCCCTTTCTACTCCTTGAAGAGCAGCTCATGTGTACTCTAAAAAAAAATTAAAAACTGTACTTAAGGGGTACCTGGGTAGCTTAGTTGGTTAAGCATCCAACTTCAGCTCAGGTCATGATCTTGCAATTAGTGAGTTCAAGCCCCGCATCAGGCTCTGTGCTGACAGCTCAGACCCTGGACCCTGCTTTAGATTTTGTGTTTCCCTCCCTCTCTGCCTCTCTCCTCCTCATGCTCTGTCTCTGTCTCTCTCAAGAATAAATAAACATTAAAAAAATTTTTTTAATGTATTTAAGTTTATTTTAAAGAGAGACATAAACAGTGTGAGTGGGGGAGGGGCAAACAGAGAGGGAGAGAGAGAAAATCCCAAGCAGGCCAGCAAAGAGCCTGATGTGGGGCTCGAAAACAGGAAACCATGAGATCATAATCTGAACTGAAACCAAGAACCAGATGCCTAACTGAATGAGCCACCAGGCACCCTGAAATACATTTTTTTTTTTATCCTGGGGCGCCTGGGTGGCTCAGTCAGTTAAGCAACTGACTCGTGACTCAGGTCATGATCTCACAGTTCATGAGATTGAGCCCCCAGTCAGCCTGCTTGGGATTCCCTCTCTCTCTCTCTCTCTCTCTCTCTCTCTCTCTCTCTGTCTCTCTCCTCCTTCTCCACTCATGGGTGCTCCCTCTCTCAAAATAAATAAATAAATGTTAACAATAAAATAAATAAAATACATGTTTTATCCTAATAAGGCACAAATAATAAAAAAACAAAGTTTAATGTACAGTATGCAAAGATAATATATATATTGTTTCATAGTAATAGTAATGGGATTAAGGGTCAATATGTTAGGTAGAAGCTAGAAAGAGCCCTGGAGGAATACCCTCAGGGAATACCCTGAGGTAGAGTCTCAAATCCTTGATGGGGAGATGATAGAGACAGAAACTGGAGGCAAGGGTAGGGATAAACAGATTACACATTAGAAGCCTGGGGGGCACAACATCCTGACCTTATGGCTTCCAAGATCTTGGGGCTAAAAGACTGAGAGCCACAGGTGCTGAGTGGGCACTCTCCACTTCCACCTCTACCCTGGGGTAACACCTAGACCCATTATAATGCGTTTGCACTGGGTTATAACCCCGCCCCCTGAGAAAGGTTGCCATGATGGTTCCAGGTATAAACGATGTAGGGTCAAAAACTCCCTGTCCCAAACTGTGGGAGGGGTTCCCCCAAAGGATTGGAAGCAGGCACCATTAGACACCACACCACTGAACATCACTGCTCCTCCCAGGCTAAAAAGACACAAGAAATAACAAATCCCAAAACAACCCTCGTGATGGTGTCCACCTCCCAGAATCTGCCCATTCTCCCATCTTGAGAGTGTACTTTCACCTTAATAAACTGCTTTGTGATTGCTACTTTCTTTCTGGCTGTCTTTATTCCAGCATGGATCCTCTCTTAATTTTTTTTTTTTTTTTTTTTTTTTTTGTGAGGAATCCAAGAACTAAGACCTCCATTCACACCCCACCGACTCTCCAACCAATAACAAATATACTAATTTAGAAAATATATGTATTGGTAATTAACATTTTCCTCAAACTGTAGTGCACTTGAATCTCTGAAGCATATATTTCTCTCCATTTTAATGATAAAAATAATGCCTCCATCAAATACAAAATCTAATAGCACTCAAGATACGTTTTATATAAGAACTCATAAGTGAACAGCTTTCAATTTATGAACTCATCATTATAACCCTCCTGAGGCTTATTTCCAAGAGTTGAAAAAATCCTAGATTAAAATTTGAATACTGCCTCAGTGGAATAAATATAGAGATCTCAACCTATCTTTTGAAAAAGATATATTCTTATTGAAATGGAAATATAAAAGTATACAGTTACAATTGATCCTTTTCCTATTGATAACCATATATTTTTTGACTCACACATACACACTCATACCTTTTAGAGTCTAGATGATAAAAGTGCTATTTCTGTTTCCTTTACTATTTTATTGCAAGTGTCATATGCATATAAATGTATATTATGAACTCTGCATAGTACTATTTTATATGGTTTGAAATGTTACCTAATTTGTATCATACTGCCCATCTTTTTTTCCTGAAACTTCTATTTTTCACTCATTTTTTTTCCAGATGTATACCTATTAGCATATGTGGCCCTGATTTATTCATTATCAGTGCTGTGGAGCAGAAGTTTTCATTGTATGAATGTATCAAAGTTATTCATCTCATCTTTTATTCATGGGTCTTGGGTTTTGTGTGTCATTTTTAATTATTAAAAATAATGACACAATTGACATTTTTGCATATGTTTGTGGGGTATATAACAATACATAGAATGTTGGAATTTAGAGTATGCTTAGCTCTGTGCTACCAAATTCTTCTTTACAATGTAGTTATTTTAGTCAGTTTCTTAAGCTTTTGCCCATAAAATGAACGTGGAAGACACACTCTTAACATAAACTCCAATGAGTCACACTGCCAGGTAATCCTTTCCCCCTGAATGTGGGTAAGACTTGCGACTTGCTTTTATTTTTTTTTATTTTTTTTTTTTTTTTTTAACGTTTATTTATTTTTGAGACAGAGAGAGACAGAGCATGAACGGGTAAGGGGCAGAGAGAGAGAGAGACACAGAATCTGAAGCAGGCTCCAGGCTCTGAGCCATCAGCCCAGAGCCCGAGGCGGGGCTCAAACTCACGGACTGCGAGATTGTGACCTGAGCTGAAATCGGACACTTAACGAACTGAGCCACCCAGGCGCCCCGCGACTTGCTTTTAAATAGTAGAATATGGCAATGGTCATTCCCTTGGTCGGATTACATTATATGGCAAAGGCACAAAGATTTTGCAGATAATCAAAGTTCCTAATTAGATGACTTTAAGTAAATCAAAAGGAGGATCACCGTGGTAGACTTGATCTAGTCAGATGAGCAAGTCCTTTGACAGTGGGTCTGTGGGTGGGGGATGGGTGAAATAGGTGACTACCTAGTGCACTTGCCTTGATGAGCACTGGGTGATGTATGGAATTGTTAAATCCCTGTATTGTACACCTGAAACTAATATAACACTTCATGTCAACTATACTGGAATTATTATTAATTTTTAAGTGGGTCTAGATCGGGCACCTGGGTGGCTCAGTGGGTTGAGCGTCCCACTTCAGTGTAGGTCATGGTCTCCCAGTCCTTGAGTTCGATCTTTGGGCTCTGTGCTTACAGCTCAGAACCTGGAGCCTGCTTAGGATTCCATGTCTCGCTCTCTCTCTGCCCCTCCCCTGCTCTTGCTCTCTCTCTCTCTCTCTCTCTCTCTCTCTCTCTCTCTCTCAAAAATAAATAAATCATTAAAAGAAATAGATAAAGTGTGTCTAGATACCAGAGACTTGAAGCAACAAAGCTCCCACTCTGCCCTTCCCCCTTCCCAGATATGAAGAAGCAAGCTTCCATGAAGTCTACAGCCTCAGGGAAATAAATTCTGCCAACAACCAGAGGGAGCTCAAAAATATATCCTTCCCTAGTCAAACCTTCAAACAGGAAGACAGCTCTGCAGACATCTTGATTTCAGCTTTGTGAGACCCTGAGAGAGAATTCAGCTACACCACACCCACATTCTTTATCTACAGCAAATAAGATATAATAAAGAAATGTTGTTTAAAACTATAACATCTGTGGTGATTTAAGGAGGTATAGAAAAAATATAATGGTGATAAGATGCTACCTTATTTTTGTCTTAATTTGTGATTTTAGATTTTAGGACACAGTGTACCTTTTCACATGTACCTTGGCCATTTAGGTATCTTTTTCAGTGCACTGCCCATTGATATCCTTTTCCCATGCTTCTACTGGGTTTTTTTTTTTTTTTTCCTTTTTCTCTTCCATATGTAGAAGTTTTTCATATATACATTTATTGCTTTAAGCATATTTCAGTTATTGATGATATCTTTGCTGTCAGAATTTTAAATTTTACCTTGTTTAAATATACTAATTTTTATAATTTATTGCACACTTTTAAATACTACCTGCAATTCTAAGTATCTCAAGAAAGAGAAAGTCTAGAAAATATAAACATCCAAAGTGAATCAATCTTCTCCTATGTGGATAAAGTTTTACTTGACCTGACCTATTAGAATCAATATTCAATGGATACTAGTTCTCCACTATTAGTAAGATTCATACTCAGTCACCTATAAAAGCATTTTCAACGTAATACAAACAACTATTCAAGACTGAGGAGATGAATGAGTATATGAAAGTGAAACTGTTCTCCAATATTGACTTAAAACACTTTAAAAACATACCCAGAAGCCATGCTTTAGCGTTTATCTTTTGTTTTAAATCATGTCAATGAGATCATGTTTCACTGGAAATAACCAGTTTTTCAGTATGTTTCTGTTCTTGGGTCTAACTACCATCGCCAGATTGCCCACAGCAGATCTCTATGCTCAAAAATGACTAAAATAAAAAGGCCTTTGATGACCAGCAGTAATAGAACACTAAAAGCCAGCATGATGATACTCTTCTCATCTTCATTTTAGGGTACAAATGTATTTCTTCCAAGAAAAATAAAAACAGAAAATATGTATAGATTTAGGAATATATATAAGAAATGGAAGATGCATGTAAAAAGAAGACAATAAACTCTACATTAAATTAAAATCCTGCTCTGTGATACACAAATAAGATTTAAGCAAGGTGGCAGCTTTGGAGGAAATATAATTACTTGGCCTGTAAGATGTGTATTATCGTTAGGCAGCAGAGCACCATGAGGGATATAAAGTTCTAATAGTGTCAGATGGCAACAGATTAAGGAGTAAGGAGAAAGAGAAAGAACCACCACTGGAATAGCATGGAGCCAAAAGATAGGAATGGGAATCTCAGTAATTGACCAAGAGATAGAGACAAAACAGATCAGGGAGTCACTGGATAAAGTAGCCAGAGTAGATAAGGTATAGATATTCAAATCCAACTGTCATCAAGTGACAAGTACATTTCACTGTCATAATTTCTGGGGAAAATAAACATTATTAGCCCATGGTTGCAGAGCTCAACCATCTCCCAGTCTATTTGAAAAGATGGACTTAAATACATTCATCTTTCTATGAGGCAGCTTGTTGAATGACAGAGTGCTTCAGAGGCACAGAGGTGCAAGTATGATTCTGACTGGGAAGAATAGAGAAAGCTACAAAGAGGAGGTGTACAACCCAAGTTAGACTTTGAATTATATGTTCACTGGGAGAGGGCATTCCAGGCAGCAGAAACACTGTCATCAGCAATCATGATGTGATCCAGGCAGAGAGTACAGGTTGTGGGTGGATGTCAAGAACAGAAACTAGAGTCTGCATAAACAGGGTTGTACTTGGACAAGAGATCTGGATATCAAGGAAAGAAGAAGGTTAAGGGAGACACAGTCGAGTCGAGTCGAGTCTCCTTATTACTCTTGGTGATGAACTGTGATTCCTCAGTCATACATGAAAATATAGTATATTGTCATTATTTCATTCAATATTAATTTTTTCCAGAATCAGGAACAGACTATTTAAATAAGCCAAAAAGGAGACAGGAAAGCTTGACTTCGAAGGTGAGCCAAGAGACCTGAAGTACATGGGACTATTTGAATCTTCAAAATATGCAAGAGTAGAGAAGTTAACTAGTAGAGAAGATTGGTAGGAAAGACTTTTTCAGGGTTTTTTTTTTCATTATTATTTTAGAAGTTCACAAATTTCCTAATCCATTCTCTTCCTAACAAACAACTAAAAAGTACTGCCATATTTTCTTGATGCAACATTTCCTTTGGACATTTAATTATGGAATTTTCATGTTGTTTAATAAATATTTTCCTTTCTCCTTTCCCCTCATTTCCTGACTAAATGTAAACAATGGGAATGAATAAATGCACCTCTTAAGACATTATATCCCAGGATTCCCAACCACATTATTATGTGACTTACAATATAGCCAAAGTCGTAAACAAAGGCCTAGTAGCAAAAACTTTGGTGATTTCAATACACAACCATGTAATCAGAAAACTGTACCAAGAAGTAAGAAATAAGTTTATAATATCTACTTACTTATTTTCTCTGTCACAAACAAAATGACAACAAGCAACAATTTCACTAGCTATAGAAATAATGGAAAAAGCAGTTCTATATTTTTATACCTAAAGTGATATGTTTTAACAATAATGTGCCAGGCATTTCCTTTGTTAAATAACTTCTCTGACTAAAAAGGACAGGATAATATATACTTAAAATATAATCTATCATTTCTGTTGCTTTAAACATTGTGAATTTTTATGACAGATAGCACTTACTTAAAAATATTTTATATTTCAAATCTATAAAGAAGCCTTTTCTTTCAAAAGACAAATGTCATTCATTCTTGATAATTCATTGCCTCTCATAACAAAAGTGCTCCTTGGACAAAATTTGAAATCTGATGACAATCATATATATCTGTATTTGTCCCTCACTGTTTATTGCTTTTATATGTGTACATAATGCCTAATAAATTGGTTCTCAGTAAATTATTTTCTGAAAGGCAGATAAAAACTGAGATAAGTTGGGAAGAAAAAGGAAATCATTTTAAATTGGTATTTTGGTGTCATTTTCCACAGACAGATATTCCATTCTCTTCCTACCACACTGTAAAACTGGATGGTATGTAAATTCTGAGAGAGAAATATTTCAGTGACAGAATATTAATGTATAGAAAATTTTAATTAGATGCTTTCACAGTTAGTTATTTATCAGTTTTATAGTTTTAACTGGTACAGCTATATGTGATTTACATTTTCAGGATTTTATAAAACAATCTCCTTCCTTGAGTTCCTCCCTCCACCCTCAGGATATTAAATTGTTTATGTACAGTCTCAGGAGCTCTTTCAGCACCCTCTTATGACATGCAAAACTGCATGAATATGCATTCACACTTGGGAAAGAAAATTCATGAATTTCATGACAATCTTTAAAGGTTATATGATTCCAAATATTGAGATCATAGATTTTTCTGGGAATTTAAAATGTATTTCCTTCATAAACAGTGAATGACACATCGTACCCCTATATTTACCTATATCCAGCAAGAAAATGATTAATAGCAGTGATACAAGACATCATTGTAGGGGAAATGTAAGCTTCAGAATTCAAATTCAGGATGATTTCACACAAAGTCATTTTATTTCCAAGTAGTTGGCATATGTGTATAATAAATTTAGACCTCTGAAATTCGAGTAGCAAACTGAGTATATGAATTGCATAAACTGATTGGGTTTTTCACTATTTGTATTTTTTATATTTCTCAGACACTGAGGCATCTAATAAAATGTACAAAGTTATTTCTGCTCAGTTATACATTCAAAAAGGAAATGTGTATATTAAGTAGATTTTATAATATAAAGATATGTGTTAACATGTTTGACTTACAGCGTAATGCATATTTCAGAAATGTGCGATATGGTTTAAACAGCAAAAACAAATTTTTATTAATAAATACAAAAACAGGAAAATAGCTAACAATTACTAAGTACTCTCTATCGTCTAGGTACATTTTTAACTTTTTATATTTATTTAGTGGTTATAAGAACTTTCTGAGTGAGGTAATACTATTATTTGCATATTACAAATAAGAAAACTGAGATACAGAGTTTTAAGTTATTTGCCTCGAACCACAGTTTGCAAGCGATGGAGCCAGAATTCAAACTCACGAAGTCCAATGGAGGAAATTCCACTCTGAGTGAATTGTAACTATGATGTTCTGTCACTTCTCTTACACAGATTAAATAGTTTATGTTTACATATATTTTTAATGTGTATTTATTTATTTTTGAGAGAGAGGGAGAGCACAAGTAGGGGAGGGGCAGAGAGACAGGGAGAGAGAGAGAATCCCAAGCAGGCACCAGCACAGAGCCCAATGCAGGACTGAATCCCATACACACAAGATCATGACCTGAGCTGAAACCAAGAATGAGATGCTTAGCCAAACTGAGCCACACAGGTGCCCCAATATTTTATTTAATTTTAACTTTTTAAAAGTAGGTTTCATGCCCAGTGTAGAGCCCAATATGGGGCTTGAACTCAAGACCCTGAGATCAACACCTGAGCTAAGATTAAGAATCAGATGCTTAACTGACTGAGCCACCTAGGCACCCCTATATTTTTAAAAGTGTAAGAATCAGTTGGAAAAGACTAAAAGGTCTTATTACTTCTCTTTACAAAGGGTCCTCTTTTTTTTCCCTCTTTTCTCCTTTTTTTTTAATGAATATATAATGCAGTTGTTACTCCTCATTTGCCTTTATAAGTTTTTTTTTTTATATATTTTAATCACTTTAGGTCAACTGCATTAAATGTATTATACACATCACAAAAATCACTAAATTTATTTTTCATTTTTTTATGCTTTCTCTCAGAAATAAGTGAAATTAAAAGATAAAAATTTTCCCAAGTTAGGGTAGAAAAGTAAGGCTTTCTTGGTGACATAAATTGTTTAAGCAAAAGCACAGAAATGAATACAAATATAGAGATAAAGACAGAAGGAGTTGAGATGTGATGATGGAGAAAGGTTACTTCCTGGACTGAAAAGTCCAGACTTAGAGAAAAATAGACTTAAAAAAAATGTTTTATTTGGATCAATATTCAGGATTTATCTTTTGGTATTCTGTTATCAAGATCTTAATTCCCACACAGAAACTAGCTCATACAAGAGAGCCAAGAAAAACTAATCTGGTTTATATTTTTGAAATAGTTTCAACAAAGTTGAGAATACAGATGGCACCTAATTTTTCAGTTATATTTTAATTTATAGGGCTTTTCCTTGGATATAATAACTCCATTCTAAAAAGTAAAATGAGAATAGCTGTCACTGAATTTGACAGTCATTGACAAAATAAATCCATTCACAGGCAGGGTGTTCTACAAATACAGCCAGCAAAGACCATGCAGAACTCTGTACTGAACATACCCAGATTTTAATTAACCTCAAGGATGAGTTTTGTCTCTTTTCATTACTTTTTCAAGTGTAGTCTCCGTACGGAGTTGGCCAAAGGGATGGTATTTAGTTCCAAAAATGTGTGTTTTCAGCCGTATTATATGTCTCAACTTCTCATTATTTTAAATCTTCTGAAGAGTTTCTTAAAATAAAACAACTTTTATTCATTCATTCGTAGTAAATAATCTTTTTGATTGACAGAGATGGAGAGCATCAAGTACTAGTACTAATTTTTTGAGCTACACAATTATACAAAGCTTCTAGAAAGGAAACATAAATAAAATGTTTTAATTAGTTGTATTAATTATGAATAACACAACTAGATATTAAGCCTCAAAAAATGGAGGTAAATGAGAATTTCTATAGAGCAGTGGTTCTCAACCCGAGATTATTATATGCCCTGTAGGAGTCGTTTGGCAATTGCTGGGACAGAGTTCTGATGATCACAACCGTGGGGTGGGTGTGGGAGACGCTGCCGACATCTAGTGGGTACAGGTCAGGGATGCTGCTACATATCCAGCAATGACCAAGACAAGCCCCAAAGAATCATCTGGCGCAAAAGATTAATAGTGCCAAGGATGAGAAACCCTCCTATGGAGCATTGCAATGGAAACTGGCACTTTTTAGATATTATTATGCATAAGCCTGGGTGGATTAGATTTTTATGATGCTGGTGACTATTTCATAGGTCATCTAATTATTTGAAGATAGTAGTCCTGTTTCTTAATACATCTACATATATTAAGTAGTGTTACAGAAAATAACCCATTTCTAATTAAACTGTTTTTGTGAAATGTCATACATTTTGTGTTTCAAGGGGTTTAAAAAACTAATTTCCTTTTTTTTAATATTTACTTATATTTTTGAGAGAGAGAACATGAGCAGAAAGAGGGGCAGAGAGAAAGGAGTGAGAATCCCATGCAGTCTCCAGGCTGAGAGTGGGGAGCATGATGCAGGGTTCAATCCACAAACCGTGATATTATAAACTGAGGTGAATTCAAGAGTTGGACGTTCAACCGACCAAGCCACCCAGGAGCCCCAAAGAAGTAACTTCTTTTTTTTTAATTATTTTTATTTTTTTAATGTTTGTTTATTTTTGAGACAGAGAGAGACAGAGCGTGAACGGGGGGAGGGGGGGCAGAGAGAGAGGGAGACACAGAATCCGAAGCAGGCTCCAGGCTCCGAGCTGTCAGCACAGAGCTAATGTGCGGCTCGAACTCACAGACTGTGAGATCATGACCTGAGGTGAAGTCAGAGGCTTAACCGACTGAGCCACCCAGGTGCCCCAGAAGTAACTTCTTAATGCAGCACATAAAATATATTAAGGCCAACATTTGTTTGTTTACATGTTTCTATAACAATAAATTCTTGAAATGTTTTATTTCCTTTCACTGAAATGGAACTTGTTAAATTACCCTTTAAATTTAAAAACTGTGTTTTCTCAAATTGGAGCACTAAATTTTCAAACTCATTTGTTTAATAGTATTTGTGGAAAATAATAATAAAGCTCTAAATATTTATGAATTATTAAAAGCAAATGTAATTAACCCCTATAAATATCTCAAATGAATCATACTTTCTCCTATACGCTTAACAGAATGTGAACTAACTTAGATTTCTGTTTTCTCCTTTGAGAACTGCCTTTATAAATATTACCAGCAGAGCGGAGGAAAAACAGATCCTCAGGATATATATGTAACAACAACTAGCACCGATTCCTTGACTGACGTCTAATCCTTACAGGTATCTGCTGAAACAATCAAATCGGCTGTCTAGTTAGACACTGTAAAGGGAATACTACCTAAGGTAGTGTCAATAAAAGCTACAGCAGTGTTCTTGCAGTATTTAGTATTTAGAGCTGATTTCAAATTGTAGAAGTGAGGTAGTAACAGAAGAGATTTGGAGACAGATTGGATTTGACTTTTAATTCAAATTAACATCTCTGTATCTGTGTGTCGCTCTCATCAACTAATCCCCACCTAACTGGACCTTGTCCTGGCTCTGATCAGACCAAGAACCCCCAGTGGAAACCTCCATCTTTCATTGAACATAATGTGGATTATATGGAAGGTTTTGTGGTAAAATACAGGAGAAAGAGACATTACACTCATGTTCCAAAGCAAAACTTCCCCTTAAAATTCCACTCGATACCTGCTCCCTTCAGTAGCTGCCCCACATGGTGGCCTCTCTTCTCTTATACAGATTCTGACTTCAGAGACTTCCTCCGCACAATAGCTCTGGCTCTGCTCCCAAACCTCATGCCTTCCTACCTACTTTCCTTTAACTCTCCCCACCATTTTGCTTTGTTGAACAATTTTTCTTCCCTCCATCCTCTCTGATTTTTGTTTTCTTTTTACTTTCCAGTCGCCCTCTGTAGAAGTGGAAAAGGCTGAATTTTCTCCCTTAAATATAATGAGAGACAACAGTACCTACCTCAATGGGCCTAAGAATCTAGCCTGTGAAATCAAAGGCCTAAGAATCTAGCACATTTACTGTTGTATATTTAAACACTCAATCCATGTTAGTAAATTGCTTGTTCCTTGCTTCCTTACAGAAATGTAAATTTTAAATTTCTCGGGGAAGATGAAGACATAAAACACCCCATGAAGACCTAACAAAAAAGAACTCATCATTGTCTTAGAGGTAAAGATAGAACACTTATGTCAAACTCCAAGGACAGTCTCTCTAGTTATTATAAGCTAAACATTGTCAGAATTCTTCATAACTAAAGGTTATAAATTCTACGTTGAGATGGCAATCACTAAAATAACCAAGCCCACAGAGATGAGCAATGGCATCTTGCCAAAGCGAATATTATATACAAAAAAAAAAAAAAAAAAAGGAAAAAAAATCATGTTCCTCATCAAAATGAGTAATGAAAAGCTCAAAACAACCTATGTAAATTCTCGGAAAATGAAACTCGATTAAAAATTTACTGTTGATATTTTACTTCACATTGGTGCCTCTCATGGAGACTATGAGATTCTATCATGTTTTGACAGGATTAAACACTTAAGGTTTAAATGGATCCATACTTTCCCGTACATTTTAAAGTTTAAAAGTTTTTTTAAGTAATGCATTTTATTACAACTTTGTAAATGAGCATACATTCCTCTAAAGTGGGAATATTCTTTCCATTTTTAGGAAAATGTTTAAGCTGAATGCTGTATCACAGTATTATTACTAATTCCCATTTTTTTCAAAAAAAAATTTAATGCTTATTTATTTTTGAGAGAGAGACAGACAGAGAGAGAGAGAGAGAGAGAGAGAGAGAGAGAGAGAGTGAGTGGGGGAGAGGCAGAGAGTGTGGTAGTCACAGAAGCCGAGGCAGGCTCCAGGCTATGAGCTGTCAGCACTGAGCCCCCATGCAGCCCAACTCAAAGAACTGCAAGATCACGACCTGACCTGAAGTCAGGACACTTACTTGACAGAGCCACCCAGGCGCCCCAATGCCCATTCTTAAGTAAATTAATTCATTTCAAACATTAAGCACTTAACTTCTAAAAACAAGTATGATCTACCTTATCCAAATAAAAGCTTTTCTGAAAGTTTATTCCTCCTTGAGTTATGTAAAAGTAGCTCATAAATAAAGAATATATCACAGCATTTATTACTCATGGTATTTCCCTGTTCTTTGCCTAATTCGTCTTTTGAAACAATCTTATACACAATGTATATTCATATATTTAAATTAATTCTGCTTTGCATTTACAGTAATTTACTCCTGTCTAGTCAGTATCAAAGGATCATGACATACTAATAAACAAACAAATGATTACCCACTCATGTTCATGCTATACCAGAAGATCTAGTTTATGATTTAGGAGACAATATTAATGTTTTATAATCCAACACTTTACTTTGTTAGTTACACTCTCTCTTGATTGTTCTTCTACCTGTCTATTTTCTAATTTCCTTTATCAACCTTTCTTTCTTTCTTTAACACCTTGGTGCAAAGTTGTATCTTGGGAGTCTTGGCCCTACACATCTTTCCTTGAGGGATCTCACTCATATTTTTGCATTCCAGTGTTAATCAGTTGAAAATGCATCTTCAACTTACCTCAGCCCATTATTCTCACCTGACATCCAAGCCTACAGAGTCAACTATTAACTAGGGATCTTCATCTAGGTATCCTACAGATACCGTAAGTGAAATGCTCTCTTTCCTCCCCTGATTAACCTACTTGGAGCTTCCTAGCCGGCATCGTAGGTGTACAAGCAACTTCTTTTTCCGCACTGGGTAAATGAGTGAGATGAAATGAATAAATATGTGAATTAATGAGTTAATTCTTTAGAAAATATCTTGGACTTCTATACAGAATACTTCCCTTACTGTCTTTGATAAAAATCTTTTTTCATTTTCTCTCATCATAGAAATTCTGACAAAAACTAACTTAAGACTGATCTTGAGAATATTCATCTCTAGCTACCATGAGTCACCCTACTCTGATCTACCCTCTTTAAGGTCAGCCTCACACAGCCTACCACATATTTATAATATGCTTGTTGTTCTCTGTTTTGGGTAATGTTAATATGCCCAGATGTTTGGTATGCTAACACTACCTAGGATGTGGACTAACTGAGAAGGACTAGGCTTCTCCTTTCTTATAAAACATTCATAGCACAATGCTGACAAAAAATTTTTGGAACACACAGATCACATACTTATCAAATCATTAACAGGCATTTAGTGTACCTTTACTAAGTGCCCAGCACTGTTTATATTGGTAAAAACATTAACATATTTATTATGCTAACTGCTACCTATGGGGAGATATAAAGATAGATGGCATGATGCAGGCATTAACCAATCATTGTCAAAATGAATTTTAATGTTTACTCATTTAGTTTTCGTATTTTCATCTTAAACAACCTCTGAGTTTGAAATGTAAGCACTCTCTAATATTTTTTGGTACAACTTCTGTCATCAATATGGCACTTTGCCCAAAATAAAGCTATCATTGAGACAGACCTGAGAGTCTCAAGAACATTAATGCCCCTAAGCTCTTTGTGAAGCAAAGGGGAAAATGGTGATTCATGAGATCTAAAAATAAATATGAGTTTATAAAGGATGAAAGATTGAACACCGTAATATAAGAATTTATCATATATTCATCTGTCCATATTGTTCATTATATAACTATGCTACCTTTAGAGTACATCTATTTCTCCAATGAAATGCTGACTCTAAATAAGAAAATAGAACAGGGATAGCAGGTACAGCATAGAGATAGAGATAGAGATAGAGATAGAGATAGAGATAGAGATAGAGATATGTATATATAGATATATAGCCATATATATACATATGTGTATATATCTCTCTCTATATATGGATATATATAATATACCACTAAGCAGAGACCTCCCAACACTCAGTCATAAATAAAGGATTACAATAGCATCCTATTGAGCTCGGGGGCAGTCTCAGAATCTCTCTCTACACAGAATCTCTCTCTACACTAGAGGCAAATACTACCAACTGATTAATTTTGGCATAGGTAATGAAACCTATTTATCACCTGCTCTGGAATAAGTATTTACTGAAAGATCCCAACAAAGTTTCTGTCTTATATTATGTTATGCTTCAAATGCCTAGGACAGCTCCTGATTTATGGTAGATACTAAATAAATATTAGTAAGTTTATTAGATACTAAATAAATATTCTTTATATATACATGTGTACACGGGCTTTAAGTGACAAGTAAATCCACAACAATTTATAGCTAATTCTGAATTCCATTATTTCTAGACAGTTACCCTTACAGTCCAAAACTACAGAGTCATTTCTGAAAGTCTCTGAACTGAATGAAAATTGTTTATCATTTGGTTTCTTTAAAGAAATATAACTGGTAGAATCTGGTAATGACATTACCTATGTATTCTATTAGTAACTTATATGTAAAATATTCCATACGTAGTTAGTACAAAAATAGGGAATGGGAGAAGATATTTGCAAATGATATCTCTAGTAAGGGGTTAATACCTAAAATGAAGAACTTCAACAACTCAGTGCCAAAAAACTCAAATAATCTGATTAAAAATGGGCAGAGGGCCCGAATAGATGTTTTTCCAATGAAGACATACAGGGGGGCCTGAGTGGCTCAGACGGTTAAGTGTCTGACTTCAGCTCAGGTCATTAACTCATGGTTCCTGGGTTCGAGCCCTGCATTGTGCTCTGTGCTGATAGCTCATAGCCTGGAGCCTGTTTCAGATTCTGTGTCTCCCTCTCACACTGCCCGTCCCTCACTCATGCTCTGTGTCTGTCTCACTCAAAAATAAAGAAGCATTAAAGGAAAAAAAAAAAAAAAGACATACAAATGGCCAACAGATACATGAAAAGATGCTCAACTTCACTCATCATCAGGGAAATGCAAATCAAAACCACAATGAGATACCACCCCACCTGTGGTATCTCAGATACACCTGTTACAATGGCTGAAATCAAAAAGATAAGAAATGACAAGTGTTGGTGAGGATGGGGAGACAAGGAGACCACTGTGAACTACTGGTGGAAAGGTAAATTGGTGCAACTATAGTGGAAAACAGTGTGAAGTTTCCTCAAAAATTAAAAATAGAAATACCATGTGAACCACTATACCACTACTGGGTATTTACCCAAAGAAAATGGAAACACTAATTTGAAAAGGTATATGCAGTCTTATGTTTATTGCAGCATTATTTACAATAGTCAAGATATGGAAACAACATATATGTCCATCCATAAAACAATGGATAAAGAAGATGTGGTATATGTATATACAATGGGACATTATTCAACCATAAAAGAGAATAAAATCTTGCCATGTACAGCAACACAGATGTACCTAGAAGGTATTGTGTTAAGTGAAAAAAAATAAGAGAAAGACCAATACTATATGATTTTACTTATATCTGGCATGTAAAGGAAAACAAAGCAAATGAACAAACAAAAAAGCAGAATCAGACCCATAAATACAGAGAACAGAATGGTGGTCTCCAGAGGGGAAGGAGTTGGGGGATGGGCAAAATGGATGAAGGAGACCGTAAAATACAGCCTTCCAGTTATGGAATGAAAAAGTCATAGAGATAAAAGGTACAGCATAGGGAATGTAGTCAACGGCATTATAATAGATGATAGGTACACTGTGGTGAGAATGGCATAATGTATAGAGATGATGAATCACTGTTATATACCTAAAAACAATGTAATACTGTATGTCACCAATACTTCCATTTAAAAAAAGACATTTGTTTCCTTTAAAGAAAATTTAATTGGTAGAGTTCAGTAATGGCACTATTTATGTATTCTACAGTAACTTATTTGTAACATATTACATAGACAGTCATTACAAAAATATGGAACAATAATTTTATTAATCAAAATACAAAAACAGTAGAATGAATTCCTAAAGAATGAAATGAAAATATTCAGTAGTGATTTTTAAACATTTTTAATGAATTGAATAGGACTAACTTCTTGAGACTGTTTTTTTTCTTTTTTGGAGTTTTCTAAAATATAGGACAAATGTTGGGCTTGAACTCCCAACTCCTAGATCAAAAGTCACATGCTCGACCAACCCCAATTTCTAAACATTATTATAAACAGTACTCTTTCTTTGAATAATATTCTATTAGTCCAGCCAATGTATCAGAGGTTGAATTTTTCTAATTGAAGATGAACAGGTAGGTATACTCAGTTAATCCTGTGGTAGCACTTAAACGTATACACACACACACACACACACACACACACACACACACACACACAAACTAATCACAAAGTTTGACCTCAGAAAATTAGGACCTGAGTTTCTGTGATCTATCACAGAGTCTTTAGTTGTCTCATCCAGTTTCCTTTTTCAGGATTTATTGAACTCATAGACCATTTCAGTAGAAATAAATTTACTATAATGCAGTTTTTGTGGAGGCAAATTAGTTGACATAGTTTAGCACTGGAAACAGTGCAGATTTTCCACATTTCAAATTAAATCCATGATGGTAAATACTATAAATATATATTGCTCTTATTCATTTATATGAATATAGGAGATGTACTTAATCCATGAGAATGTCAATTATTTTATCTACAAAGTCTCATCATGAAATTATGAGGAAAAAATGCTATGCTACTTTATAGTACAGTAAATAAGATGCTATTAAGATATCATACTAAATAATACAAAATATATAATACTACATATACATGACAAAAATGGAGGAGTATTGATACAAATGATTAAAGTCAACTGAAATACTGCTTTTTTAAATTGTTACTGAAAAAAGCAGCAATTGCAGCAAAATCCTTTGTATCCTGAGCTTCAAAGCATTATTCAAAATCAATCTCCCCACATAGATTTATTATTAGATATAATATCAAGTCTTAGATTGCACAGTCCCCTGTATGTAAATTTTCAGGTTGTTTCTCGCAAGTAAGTAGGAGAAAAAAAGAGCTTTATAATATCTTCCCTTCCTAAACCTTTTTTTTTTCATCTTCCTAGCTTAATGAAAAAACAGATTTTCTTCTGTGTTAAAAAATAATACCTATTTTCTAGAGAGGAGTTTGGTGTATCATTAAGAAGTTAAGTAGATATAATGGAGTTAAGATGAATTTCCTTGAAAGTCAGGGACAGAACACAAAGAATAATATAATTTAATAACAGTTGACCAACATCCTATCAAAAGAAATTGTGGAGAAAGGAAGCAGCCACTACAAGCCACAGACAAAATAAGTGTCATTCCTCTAAAGCTATTTGCCATCTAGGACCATCTATTCTTTTCAAACACCCTCAGTGAATGCCAAATGTTACTTCTTTTACTTCATAACCAAAATGCTGCTTCCCATATTTGCTTATAGCTTAAAATCTAGGAAAACAATCAACGTTCACTTTTTAGAAGTTATCATGCTTTTAAAAAAATCAAACCATATAGATGATTTAACACTATAGTCTGAAATATACCAATTTGTATGCCCCTGTAAAATGCTTTTGCTAATTGTAAGTTGTTACAATGTCTTATGCTTGCCTAATTATTTAGCTAGTTATAAAAATAAATTATGAGAAACTATCAAGACCACTTAATCTTGCTGCTCAATAATTGTCAGTAAAGATCATTATGAAATTTTCATGAATCTGTACATACATGCTAAATATCTTAGATTTGTACGTGTGTATATTTGTACATGTATGCACATGCACACATGATCTTATCTCAAAATGACCAGTATTGGGCAAAAGAAACTATCTTTTCTAACACACTATTGTGCATCATTTGAGTAAATAATAAGACTCCTAACTATCAGGTCTACATCTTTGCCTTGAATTCTAAGAAGAGCAAAGCTAGAACTCAACCAACTTTCCTGAACTGTTTTTCTTCTGTTTCTTAGGTTTTAATGTTTATTTAGTATTAGCACTATCATATCAGTTCTACATTGTTGTTGTTATTATAAATTACAACTTATTCAACTCAATATAACTTAGCTGCCTTTCTGGGCTTGTTCTTTTTTTTTTTTCCTGAACAACTGATATTCGACCCTAATCATACAATGCTCTCTCTATTGCCGTTCACTGACACAGCATATCTCCTCAGCTAGCTAGGCTACTATTTTATCTACCTATCTGTCTGTCTGTCTATCTATCTATCTATCTATCTATCTACTATCTATCATCTTTTAAAATTCACTGCTGTAGTACATTCAGTATAAATGTCTGTAATCTAGTGGATGACATCATAAATAAAAACTCAACCTATATGTCAAACTACTTATAAACTGTATATAATTTTTAAAAATTGTTTTAATATTTACTTTTGAGAGAGAGAGAGCAAGAGCACGCGAGCGAGTGAGCAGGGGAATGGAAGAGAGAAAGGGAGACACAGAATTTGAGGCAGGATCCAGGCTCTGAGCTGTCAGCACAAAGCGCCAAACAGGTCTCAAACTCAAAAAACCGTGAGATCATGACCTGAGCCGAGGTCGGACACTCAACCGAGTCACCCATGCACCCCATAAACTGTATGTTATTTAATTCAGATTACTAACAACCACCAAATTCTGTTTTCAGGGGGGAAAAATTACTCAATGTCTACAATTTCAATCTCCCTATGCTACTTATGTGCTTACAACTATGCTTAGTTCTGGGAAGATAATTACAAAGACATTAATATTTTTAGACTTGCATGTGACAAAAATCAAAGGACTTATATGATCATGGTACATTAAGACTTTTTTTCTCACGTAACAATATCGGGGAGGTAGGGGAAGTTTCGTAACTATGTACCACACATTGTCACTGGAATCTCTGAAATTTCACGTGTATAATTTACCTTTTACAACATTACTGCTGAAATTCAGTCAAAGTTTTGGTCTCATTATTACTGAAATATTCTTTTGAAACAATCCGTTTGGGGCACTAACTCTGGGATTGCATTTCCCTCACCCTTGCCCACAACTTGTGCAGCTTCGTATGACAGTAGTTTATAACTTACATATACTTTTGTTTTGCTTTGGAGTATTCCCCATAAAACCAAGTTTGTGATAGATGCTTAATGAGTGTTTATTTACTAAGGTAACTTCACATTTTTTTAAATAATTTTTTTAATGTTGATTTATTTTTGACAAGGAGACAGAGCATCATTGGAGGAGGGGCAGAGAGAGACAGAGACACAGAATCCCAAGCAGACTCCAGGCTCTGAGACACAAGGGCCTCGAACTCCAGAACTGTGAGATCCTGACCTGAGCGTAAGTCGGACGCTTGACCCATTGAGCTACCCAGGTGCTTCAGCTAACTTCACATTTTAAATTTTTTTCCAAATTATTTCCAAGAAACAAATAAATAACTCTCCATAGTGCTGAGTTGTACAAACAGTAGGCCCTTGAATCATTAGAAAATATGCTGATTGGTTTCTGGACAAAATCATATACAGGAGAATTCAATCACGCCCCTAGCTTTGAGGGCTGATTATCATTTTATGACTTTTTGTGTCTCTAGTACCTAGTTTATATGACTGTGTACTCAAAAAGGAATCCACATTTGTGCTTTACAGAAGGGCAAGAATAAATTTTTCATTTGTCTTACTTTATGGTGACTTTGGGAATGCCCCGTAAGAAGGGGAAAAGCACCTAATATTTTATCCGTGAAATATACACACATACAAATACAGTCTGTCAACAAAATTTCCTTGTGTCTGAGCCCTTCACATATAATCTATACATCAAGCTAACCAGAAAAAAAATCATGCCAATAATAATTCAGAAATTAACACTTTCACCCCTTATTTCATCTGCATTCATAATGGTAATGTGCAGTAAAACTCTTACCATTTGCTCCATCTTTGTCTTTTCCAATTGCACTAATGTCCCTTCAGTGAAGCTCTAAAAGAATGTCAGATTTAGAGTAGTTATATGACTATGCTCTTTACTGCCTAATTTGCAAGTTGGTGTTAAGTCCCTACAAACTACATTTTTATCAGATATAAAAAATTGAAAACCATACATATGTAATATTTACACCATGTGATCTATTAAAATGTCTCACAAACTAACTTTGCTTTCCTCCTATTGAATTTATTATGAATCTTGCATAGATGTTAGTTTATGGACTGTAAAAATATGCCCCAGGCCATTCCTCTTTGTATCAAAAGCCAACAACATCTATTTAAATGCCACCAGCAAAATGAATGCTACAGCTTTATAAATTGTTACATTTCAGTTCTCAAAACCCCATACTTTTAGTTGATAAGAATAAATGATAAACTCCTGGCCTCATGTTCTAGACAGAACAAAATATCATACAGATTCCTGATGTATTGTATTGTTAAAGAAGTAATGTGTATCAAGACACATCACAATTCAAGGTAGTGTAACTCTTCCCAAATTATGACAAACAAAAATGATCTGTATTTTAATGTTTTTCAAAATATTCATGACCTGGTGTAAAGGATATCCTGTTTAGATACCTGATTTGTTTCTGTTAGCTAGGCAAGTCTAATTTTGAAACAATTTAATATGGCAAAATTCCACTCTGTATTCAGTAAAGGAATGCACTTAAATATATCACTTGAAAGAGATAGACTGTTTTTATTGCTTCAGTTGGGAGTTTGCTCCCTAAATATAAAACACTTAACTCTTCTTCCAAGCTATTTGGATGTTTTATACTTTATCTTGTCAGAACCTCCTTGCAGTCTATCTAAATATTTATGCCTTTGGAAGGTTCTAATCCAAGTGGCCAAAACTTTTTTCTTTCCTACCTGAAATCACCTAGGGCTATCAAGTCCAAAGAATATGCCTATGATTCTAAATATGTATGTTAGTAAACAAACTTGTGAAACTCTTTTCTTTTATCAAACAAAAACCTTCATAGTGGCAGCTTCTACAGCTAGGAAGAAAAATCAAGAAGGAGCATTAATTTTCTCCATGGTAAGTTAACCTTACGTTGAAATTATCTTATCCCATAAGATATTTGTGTGACAAGTTGAAATTCTTTTAATGTGAAATAATCCAGATGCTTTCATGTAACTAATAAGTGACAAATGAATGCATGATCCTTCTTTTCTCTCATAACAGAATTCTAGTTTTACAAATTTTATTTACTCAATATTTAGCTAGCTCATTTTGCACAGCACACTCAAAAACTTCATTTAGCAATTCTGAGAGTCATAAGGCATCAACTTGGTTTCTATTTAACTGGGGGACCTAAATTTTATTGAAGGAACAAAGTGGCAATTTTAGAGAAATGATATTTAAACTGAATCAGCCAGGGTACAGGAAAGGTGGTTCTAGACAAGGGATATGGTGGTGAGTGGGGAGACTTTAAGGTAAGAAAGAATTTTAACTTTGCAAAATAAACTAAAAGCTGGATGTTGTTTCTAGATGCAGCTAAGGAGTGCTAGAGTTGCCCAAGTTCAAGTTGGAGCAGTAAGAACTGAACCCCAAGAGACTTACAGATGGGGGTAAGAGATTTGGATTGCACTCTAACTCCATAATAAGCCCTTTGAGAGATTTTGAGCACATGGACAGTTATAATATGGTATAGTAATATACTTATATGTATAACAGTAAAATTAATGTTCTTTTTAACAAAATGGTGCAGCATCAAAACTGTCAATGTCTTTAGGAGCCTCATCTCAATCCCATAACCTATACTACCCACTGGTAAAGCTTTGTGTATAACTTCTCTCTGCTTATACAACCTCTTTGTATACAGAGAATATTACTTTGCTATTACTTTTTATTTTTTAAAGATATGATCATATGCTACACCTTCTATAATTTAATGAGTTTAAAATAGAATAGGCATACAGGCAATTATAACTCATTCTTTATGATAGCCAGAGAATTACACAATAAGGAAGTACAATTTACTTAATCATATCCCTACTGATGTTAATTTGCTATTATTTCTCCAATTGTATGCTATAATATATTACATATAATTATATATATGCTATAATAAATTATATATATATATATAATGTTGCAATAAAAATAATCGCCACCATGTATCTTTATACTCTAGCATTTTTACTTCATTGAATAAATAAACAATAATGATGTTGTAAGGTAAAAAATGATGGGGAATTTGGATTTTAATAAGTCATAGCAAAATGCTTTCAAAATATTCCACAGCATTTACAGAACTGCTGATAGTTTATAAGACAGCAATTTCTTTACAGCCTTGTCAATACTGGATACCATTAAATGCTTTTAAATGTTACCAATCTGATAGGCAAACTTTGGATTATATGGCTGTGAGTGGTCATCACTTCATTTCCGTGACAACTGAGATGGGGCATCTTTTCACAGGACTGTCCATTAGAATCGGTTCTATAAACTGATTGTTCTCATCCTGCTGATTTGCTTCTATGACTCTGAAATCTTTTTTAAAATAATTTTTTGTATATACTTGAACCCTGGAGGAGTTAACCTTTTACCATTTATATAAATAAAAAGTATTTTCTCTCAACAAATTGCTCACATTTGAATGTGACTAAAATATTTAGTTCATAAAGGTGCTTTTATTTTTTAAGTTTATTTATTTTGAGAGAGAGAGGAAGAAAGAGGAAGGGGCAGAGAGGGAGGGAGAATCCCAACCAGGCTCTGCACTATCAGCACAGAGCCTGATGTGGGGCTCGAACCTACAAACCACAAGATCATGACGTGAGCTGAAATCAAGTTGAATGCTTAACTGACTGAGCCACTCAGACACCCGCATTTTAAGTTTTTATATAATAAAATTGGCAAAAGAACATTCTTGGTTTTCTAGAGAATATATTAAGGGTTAAGAGTGTGTGCAGAACAATTAAGTCATAAATATGGCTCTGCATTTGGTAACAGAAATTACTAGGTGCCATTTCAATACAGTAACTGGCTATTTGTGTATCAGACACACCCTAACTGGAGATTTTCTTATTTAAAAGATATTTTAAGGGGTCACGTATCTAGGGTCACGTATCTTTGTTCAACTTCCTACTTACTATATAAGAATAAAGGTTAACTTGTAGAACTGAGTGAAATGCCAATGATCATTCTCTGAAAAAATTTTCTATTATGTTGTTGAAAGAAATGACGTCAATGATTTTAATACCATAATCCAAATGTTATTATTTATTGCAGCTTTGGACCCCCCCAATTTTGTTTATTCAATTTTTTAAATGTGAAATCTACCCCAAATGTGGGGTTTGAACTCATGACCCCGAGATCAAGAGTCGCATGTCCTACTGACTGAGCCAGCCAGGCGCCCCAACCACTTTAGTATCTTTTAGTAAATTCATTTCTTTATTCTTTTAACTAATCAGCTCTATAAATATCACATCTTCTAATTCTCTTTTGAATCATTCCTGACATGTTAATAGTTCCTTCATTAATTAATGAGTTGACTAAAATCTTTGAAATGTGTTCATTTTGTATTTTTATGAAAGCGATTTTTGAATTTGAGTAGAGTTGACACAAATGTTACATTTGTTTCAGGTGCAGAACATCATGATTTGACAATTTTATATTCTATGCTGTGCTCACCACTAGTCCAGCTACCAGTGTCATCATACAATGCCATTATAATACCATTGACTATATTCGTCATGCTGTGCCTTTTATTTCCGTAACTTATTCATTCCATAGTTTATTTGCAAATTTAGCAGATGTTTCCTAAGCAAGAAACCTTGGTGGTCTCAAATGCAGTGATGAAAATCAAGAGTAGTAGGTTTTGGAGGTAAAAAGAAACTAAATATGAGTATATTTGAGAGTATGAGGGAGAAAGAGGAATCACGGATGAGACGTAAGAGGAAGAATGAAATGGGTAACAGAAAAGCTAGTCCACGAGAAAGGTGGAGTGCTGGATGGTCAAAGTATACACTAAGTTCCTAGATTCTACCTGAGGACCAAATCTTCCTCTCCCATAAGAGCAGAGAGAAGGAGGGGTGGGCAGGATAGTTTTATTGACTGACAGGCAGTGCCGAATTCCGTTTTAAGGTTTGTACTTTTGTCATATGTATCTATATAAAATATGGGCCATGGCCATCTGAGAATTCAATAAAAGGTGATGGCTAAAGTTTTAAGAAGAATGGGAAAGTTAAACGTCATTTTTGAGCATATAAAAACAAGCTTTATGGAGGAAAAACAATTGACAGGATTGCTAGAGTGAAGTACTTAGTGTAACTGTGAACGGTATAAAGGTATCTTCCTAGGATACGTTTTCTCTTCTCCTCTTTGCCTAACTTCTCACTTTTCATCTTAGCTAAATTGTTACTTTGTTAGGGGAAGCTTAGGTTGCTTATCTATCCAAATCACAGCCCCGTGTAATAAACTCAGTTTTTATCTCCTGTATATGGCACATGTTAAATTTGTATGTGTTAGATAAATAAATAAGTACAACAAAAAGGAATATATATTATATATAAGTCATTATATATAAAATTATATGTAATATTATACTATCTTGTTGTACAAAAGGCTTGAAGTGGCCAAAAATACAGACATAAAATTGGGATCAAGAGATAGAAAAAGGCAAGTGTCTCTCATATCAACAGACAGGCCAGTAACAAAATGAGGTGAGCCAAGTGGGCCTGGGAGGCCACACCCTCCCTCAGGGACAGGAGAGGCTCCTGCTTCAGCAGGCCTCTGCCTGGAGGGAGTACACATGCTCAGATCCCCAGAAATTATTTGTCAAAGGAGGACAGAAATGCAGATTGCCTGACTTATAAATATCAGAAACTCAATGTTTTAGAAACGTCAGGTTTGGGGGCACCAGGTGGCTCAGTCAGTTAAGCCTCCAACTCTTGATCTCAGCTCAGGTCATGATCTCACAGTTCAAGGGATCAAGCCCTGTGTCAGGCTCTGCGCTAACAACTTAGAGCCTGCTTGGGATTCTCTCTCTCCCCTCTCTCTCTGCCCCTACCCTGCTCTCTTTCTCAAAAAATAAACTTAAAGAAACAAAGAAAGAAAAAAGAGAGAGGAAGAAAGAAAGAAAGAAAGAAAGAAAGAAAGAAAGAAAGACCTCAGGTTTGAATCTCTGGGGCTTTATGTCAAGCCATGGTTTTCTTTGGAGAGTGGGCATGACAAGAAAGGGACATCAGTGGGATTGCTGGGCATGTCCTGCATCTTGGTCTGTGCTGGTTACATGGGTCTGTGCAGTTTGTGAACATTTCACAAAACCATACATTTATTATTTGTGCCTTTCTTTTCAAACAAAAAGGTAATAAAAATATGTATGTAATTTGTTTGTCCTGTATTAACTGTCTGTCTACACCAAATATGAAGGCTTGATGAACTTAGGGAACATGCTTTTCTGCTCCCCTTTAGTACCTAGCACAGTGGTAATATTTGATTGGATGAATATTAATGAGAGCTAGTGATCAATAAACAAATACATAGCTAGAACACAAAACATGTAGATCCATGAAAAAAATTTAATAGATTCAGATTTTGCCATTTCTTTAAGAAATATTTAAGATGGGAGTTCCTGGGTGGCTCGACTGGTTGAGCATATGACTCTTGATTTCAGCTCAGGTCATGATCTCATGGTTCGTGAGATCGAGCCCCACGATGGGCTCTGCACTGACAGTATGGAGCTTGCTTGGGATTCTTTCTCCTTCTCTCTCTGCCCCTCCCCCACTCATGCACAACATGCTCACTCTCTCTCAAAATAAGTAAATAAACTTTAAAAAAAGAGAAATATTTAAGATGGAAAAATACACACTCATACATATTCACACACAGATAGAGGTAGAAGTCATAGAGGTAGGTAGAGATAAAGACAATCCTCACAGTTTTTGCAAGGAGTCTACACTCAAAGCCGTATTATTTACATTAACTACTGTCACTATTCATACTGCTGAACAAACTGGAGAGTCCCTTTCTGGAAATCTCTTATAAGAATAGGGACCTAAAACTAGAGGTTTACTTGACATTTTGCTCACAAAAATAGACTCAGTACCTCTGCAAACAATACTTAACTCTGTGATATCCAATTAAGACCCTAATGAATGCTTTAGTTGGATGAGGCAGTTATTAATTTATTGTCTTTTCATTTTTAGCCCTATTCTAAATCCAGTTATCCTTGACAAACAAATAAATCCATAGAACAAGACCACCAATTAAAAAACAGATGCTCCCATTACAATCCTGTCATCTCTTACAACTAAAGCAAACTTCTTATTAATGTCATTATAGAAAATAGAGCAGAAACTTCCATTTGTGACAGAATTCCTTCCTAGGCCAGACGACAACAAACTTTTCTCGTAAAGAACCAGAGAGTAACTATGTTAGGCTTTGTGAGCCAAAAGGTGTCTGTTGCAACTACACAACTCTTCTAGCTGTAGTGCAAAAGCAGCCATAAGCAACTTTTAATAAATTCCTTCAGCCAAGTTCCAATAACTTTTTATGTACAAAAATAGGCAGATTTGTACTTTAGGCAAATGTAGGAGAGTATTTCTTAAATGCAATTATTTATTTCTCTTATATCATGATATCTTTTCTTGAACCAGAAGGAAACAGAACCATTTAACTATCAAGTTTTCCTCAGTAGTACATTACTGTAGGGAAAAACACTGTTCATCTTTGAATGATCATGGATTTTAGGTTATTCCATATGTCCATAAAGCCCATAAATTATAAATAAAGTGGATATAAAGCCATGTCAGATTGACCTTCTTCCTTACCATAGCAAGTTTTCACACAGGTTTTTGAAAGGTCTGTACTTATTTTGCTCTGCTTTCCAAATGTGGAGATAAATATGTTCCCTGACAACCTGACTCTTTCTGAGGCAGCACTCAATTTATCATTACTCTGGAGCACATTTTCCAAAACCTGACAAAAACATCCCTGAAAGCTTTGGAGGGGAAAAATAAACCCTCATCTCAGGCTGTGTAAGTTACAACCAAGTACAACGATGGATAAAGTAAGAATCAATCTTGATTCATGCTTTTGGAACATCCTAAAAAATGGCAGCTTGTAATCCAAAGGCCATGGCCCAGCAGAACCAGAGGCAATTAGGCAGGAAACAGAAAAGATATTAAATATTGTTTTTTATGTCACTTTTTTTTTAAATTTTCAAGAAGCCCATTATTAGAGATCTCTGAGTAAAACACTATTAAGCTGGTGCTCAGTTACCTCTCCTAAAACTGCTTCCTTCAAATTATGTGTAACTGAGAAAAACAAAACAAAACAAAACAAAACAAAACAAAACAAAACTAACGACTTGGAACATAAAAACAGGGCCAATGTTGCCAGAAGAGCTTGGTTAAATGCACTTAGAGTTCCTGAGAGCACTGAAAACACATTAGCCCTGACGGATTTAGTGGATTGCTGACTTGAAAGGTCTTGTCTTTAAGGAAAAGATCTGGGACAGGTAACTTGATGTTTCTTGATGAGGAGTAGAGCCAAAATCAGTCTACATGGGAAGGAAAACAAAAGAATATTCACAGGCAAATGAGGGAACTGCCCACCAACACTGGCAATCTTTTGTTCACTAATATTGCAAAAACTATAGACGTTAGGCAAATAGCATCCTAAAAATGGCCCTATACTCAAGGCCCACCCTGTAGAAGATATAAGAAAGCTACATACCTAACTATATACAAGGAGCTGGTAAGATAGGTGTCAAAATACAAAAAAAAAAAAAAAAATATTGGGTAACCGCACCTAGAACCAGGGACAGGGCAAGCTGGGAAAGACAGAAATGTTTCCTGGGGATAGAAAAGGGCTGGTACTTGAAGAGATGAACAAATTTAGACAGGAAGAAATTGCGTTGTGGGGAAAGGCTGCCAAGAGAGGAAGGAGAAAGCCTTCTAGGCAGAAGAATGCAAGTTGTATAAAACAGCACATCAGAGAAATAAAAGGCATGCTCACGAAGTGGTTAAATGTGCCTGCATACATACAGGGGGCTTGGTGGGAGGCTAACACAATAATAATAGAAACGGCATTAATTGAGTGCTAGCTTTGTGCCAGGGACTGTGCTAAGAGAATTTAATGGATTTAGACTTTAAAACAACCATGTAAATGAGAGTCTATTTTTAATCCCATTTGAAAAATAGAAAATTGTGATTAACTCAGCCAAAACCACACAACTAGTAAGTACTAAACTCAGGATTTAAACCAGGCAGTTTCTAATTACTGAGTTCCACAGTGTGTCGGGGTAAGAAAAATCTACAGATTTCTTTTTTTTTTTTCCTGAATTCCAAGCTAAAGTCAATCTACAGCTTATTTATAAGGAATAGGAAAGACACTGAATTATTTTAAGTAGGGACATGGGAAAAATCAGAATCTTAAATATGAAAATAGATACTTAAAATTTTTAAAAAAGTATCAGACAAGGAATGATTTGGGGGAAAAAAAGACCACATAGCAGGTTAAGAGTACAGTGGAGTGAAATTAAAGAGTTTGAAATTGCATAGTATGGGTAAAAATGGAAAAGGGCAAATGCGCGAGAGAACAGTCAAGAAAGATCATGAGTCTCCTGACATGGAAACTGAGAGGGTACTAGGAAGAAAAACATTACAAGATGATTGAGTCTGGGTTGATGGGAAAGAGAAATTTTGAAGGGATCAAGATGGACTCAGTTTTAATATTTTTGAGAACTCAGTGGGATATATAGATAGAAAAGTCTAATAGGCAGGTGAGAATGGCTCACAAGTCCCTCTAATCCAACATGCATAACCTAAATCCATTAAGGCCCACAAAAATAATGGCAAACCAATGGAGTTCTGCTCTAATTCTCTCCTAATTAATGCCAAGATACTGCCTCTCTACTGTGAATGCCAGAAGTTTAAGGGTCATGCTTGACTTCTCTACATTTCCTCATACACTCCTATCCAGACTGTTATAAGCACTACCAATTTCACTTCATAAATATCACTCAGATTTCTTTCTCTCCATTTTTACACCTTTACTGCTGTAATGCAAGCTACAATTTTGACTCACCTTAATTACTAAGATGGCCCGTTCGTGAGCTATCCAACTTCCATCTTGCTGACCTACCTATATACCCTATACACAGTACAGCTAGAGCAACTTCATCAAACGATAGATGATGTTGTCCACATATCCCCATCTCCCTCTAATCATTATGCCCAATGCTCTAGGGTTAAAGATAAAACAGTCTTGGGGCACCTGGGTAGCTGAGTCAGTTAAGTGTCTGACTCTTGATCTTGGCTGAGGTCATGATCTCACAGTTCATGAGATCTAGCCCCACATTGGCCTCTGTACTGACTGCATGGAGCATGCTTGGGAATTTCTCTCTCCCCCTCTCTCTGCCCCTCCACACCCCATGCCATGTGTGTGAACTCTTTCCTTCTCTCTCTTTAAAAGTAAATAAAGTGAAAAATTTTTGAAAAAAGGATAAAACAGTTTCATGACATCATTAAACTCATACATACCCACGCCAACCTGTATGAACTTCCAGTCTTCAAGTTTACCTTGCGGTATTAGTCTTTTTACAAGCTTTTTTACTTTTGCCTTATTGTCTAGTTAATACCAACTCATCTTTCTGACCTCAGTTTAAAATCATTTCTTCATGAAGCCTTTCAAACCCTCTTGATGAACTCAAATGATACTGTTATATTTGGGCCATTCATTTCAGGTGCAATTTCCAATTTATTGGTATTGTTATCTGACTGGTTTTCCCTCCATGTCAAACCAACAATTTTCACTTCAGTCTGCTTTGGTCTAACTTGTGCTCTACCATTCAACTGAAATTTCCCTTTTCAAGGTCAAGAAAGACTGACTTTCCCAATTCTGTGGCTAACCTACCTGGTCCTCTTGCTTGTCCTCTCAGTAACAAGCCACATATTTCAACAGCTCTTTCTTACTGCAAATTTATTGAGCATCCAGAGAAATTCTCCTGGCTTTCTCCTGCTGCTCCTTCTTACTTTCTCCAAGGCTCATCATTGTATATTCCTCTCTCTCTACTCTGATTCCCTACATGATCACTCCTGGTCCTAGATCTATGCACAAATCTCACATTTTTGTCTCCGACAAGCAGGGGAGAAGAGCATAGGGGGAGACACACACACACACACACACACACACACACACACACACTCACACACACAGAGAACATTAAGCAAGCTCAATGTTCAGTGTAGAGTCTGAGGTGGTGCTAGATCCCACAACCCTGGGATCATGACCTGAGCCGAAATCAAGAGTCTGGCACTCAACAAACTGAGCCATCCAGGTGCCCCTCCAATAACTTCTTGAATTTCAGGCTCGTGTACCCAACTGCCTATTTAACAGCACCTATTAGATAATTTAAAGGCATTTCGAATGTAATAAGTCCATGGAAGAATGGAACATATTTAATAAATCTAAAATCGTACATTATTTTTTGAGAGAGAGAGAGAGAGAGAGCTAGGGTGGGGCAGAAGGAGAAAGACAGAGAGAGAGAGAGAGAGAGAGAGAGAATCTTAAGCAGGCTCTATGCCCAACTTAATGCCCCGTGCAGGGCTGGATCTCATGACCTTGAGATCATGACTGAAATCAAGAGTTGGATGCTTAACTGACTGAGCCACCCAGGTGCCCCTAAAATAGTACATTATTAAAAATAGCACCCACTCTCTATCACTTCCTTTCCTCTTGCCCGGACTTACTTCTCATCATGGCACTTATATATAAAATGATATTAAGTACTTGTTACTTTCTATCTCTTCCAAGAAAACGTGTTTGCCCATGTACTGTTTTTACACTGCATTTCTAATGCCTAGAACAGAACCTGGCATCAGGTAGGTACTCAAAATATATTTACAAATCAAATAATAAATTATTATCAATCACTCACTAAACTATAAATTCACTAGGCACAAAAACTACGTACGTGTTTTATTAGCATTGTTTTCCAAGTACTTGGTAAATGGTAGTCATTGAATAGTTTTTAACTCATTGAATAAACAGAAGTAACATTCTAATAGTGCAGTCTTACCAATGACAAAGACTAAAGTTGCAACAATGAGTGAAGCTATCCAAGGTGGCAAATTCTGTAAAGAGGCTAAAGATAGCAAAAAAACTGATAAAAAGTAAATGCATTTGATAACCAGGAAATTGTTAATAAATTTAAAGGCCAATTTAAGTACAGGTATACATTGATAGCAAAGTATAATTCGCTACAGAATAAGCGGGAGGCACAGAGACAGACGCCCTAAGGGTAAACATGATATAGTAGATACTCTTCTTAACATCTGAGTTCCCTTCACTCCATATGCCAATGTTGAAATTTTCTGCACCATTATATCAACTAGGTATTCAATACCTATCTGTGTACCCTTAAAGAGGCTACTTCCCCATGGGGTACCTTAAATCTAAAAGAACTGGACCTTTTATTTTTACCTCTGTGTGAATAAGGAGCCATATATCTGAAAGTTATAAGAGTAGGTCATTGCTTAGAACACAAAACATTGCTATGAAGTTAAGTTTCAAGGACAGCTACATGAGGGTAATGTTTGAGCCCTTTTATTTAGAAATTGAAATTGGGAAGAAAAACAAGTAAGAGCTGGTAACTGTAATATTTACTGGCCTGTTAGAATTTTTCTAAGTTAATGATTTTTAAAACATTTGATAAGACTACATAGATTGCACCTTGGCAAGTAATATACGGATAAAGAGGAACACCCTCCAACTGTGGAAGCTAGGAAGTGTTGATACTATGCAGGAAGTGGCCATGAATCTATGAGCCAGTCCAGTAAAACCATTTTTATCACCACTGACTCTAAGCTGGTAAGAACAAAAAAGCTGGTTCAGGTTCTAGAATTGGCAAGAATTAGGGCCATGACTCAACTACGTTCAGCTTTTGCTTTGATTCACAATTATACTGGCAAAGAATCCTTGCAAAGAATAAACACAAGATTAAGAATGTAAGTCAGTAGATGCTCCCTGAGGCTTTGTTTTATTCCACACAAAGGCAAAGCCAAAGTTCAATACTACCAGAATCCCATGCAGAGGGAGGAATCCTCCCAGTTAGCACAGTACAAGATGTAGGAATTTGGCCTTTTATAACCATCTGGTTGGGGGACCACAGCAACAATGAAAGGGCCAGTCCTCTTCCCTTCAGTGAGAGCCTTGCTGCACCACAGATGTATACATACTTCTGTGCTCTATTTCTTGTGCTTCATCAAACCAACAAAACTTTCAGTGCAACTGGCTTGGCTATGGCCTACCACAAGCCCTGGTTAGAAAATCTCCATGCCCTAAGTAGATGGGAGAGGAAGCTCATTTCACAAATCAGTACTCAGTTTAAGAAACAGAAATTCCTATTAGCTAAGAGAAAATGAGCATGCTTTGGGTAGCAAAAGGCCACCAATGTTTTGCTCATCATAGAAAACAAACAAAAACAAAAAGTCTTCACAGGTATCAATGAATCCTTTGTACTTAGTCTCTTGACACTCAAGCAGGAAGTACAAAGAAAAGAGTCCTGAAATAAGAACATAAAATTCCACCTCCAATCTACAAAAACAAAAAGTGTGGAATGAATGGAATGTGGACAACATAACGCAAAGGGAAAGTTGACTTCCAATTTCTTCAAACCAGACCTATCAAAGTCATTTCTGCAAATTAAAATTAAATTTTCAATTTTTTTCCTGTTTGGCCTGGAAAAAATATCATACACCAGTACATTAACCTCTTTTATAATGTCTAGAATAAATAAAAAAGAGGGAAAAATCAAACATATAAAGTGTTACAATATATCAGCTTATCAGGATTTCCCCAATCATAAGCTCTAATAGAGTGTCCCTGCCTCAAAGTCATCTCTTTTCACACAGTTTTCATTTCCTTCTGAAGTTATACTTTTTACTATACCACAAATAAAATTAATTAGGGCACATACCATACTGTGTTCTAAGAAAAATGACTATTTTATTTTTTTTAGGTCACAGCTAACCTTATTTATGTTGCTTAAAACTATATAGAAAATAAATACTGTATTAGAAATCCAAAAGCTATTCCAAGGCCAACCTATTCTATAATTTCTAGAGCTACACGTAAGTGAAAAACACACACTTGTAAAGTAGACTAGCATACTGCTGTGGATAAATTCACTTTTAGAGTAAGGTTTGATGTAAATCATGTTTTCTCTCCTAAAAATGCCTTCATTCATTTTATTAGTTGATATTTGATTCTGTGGAAAGAATGGAGGGAAGAGAGGGCTATGGGAAAGCAAGAAACTGAGCAAGTGACCACCCTCTCATGAATTACACTCAGAAATCATGATAAAAATCTTCTGTGTTTATTCACACTTTTTTTAAGTAAGTATTTCATGTGGCTGAGGAAAGTATTTTCTTTCTGTTGTCATTGGTACATCATCACTTAAATGGGACTCTGAGAAAGTTACATAGCAGTGGAGAAAGTAGACTAGATTATTTTCTATTCCTTCCACATGTGTGACCTCTTAGCCTACTGTTTACTTCCATTAAGCCCTCAAAGTCTCAGTGTTTATTCTTGTCAGATACTGAAAATAACTCTGAACCTTCCACTTCATCCAGGTTGACAAATGCTGATAATCAATTCACAAAATGTGTCACAAATAAAACAAGTGCCTAAACCTAACATAAACAGTTAATATTGTAAAATAAAGTGCCAATTACTGAATTTGGTCAAATTAAGAATAATCTTATTCTCTCAAAACAGAATAACATGATTGAATATTACTTCTAGAATAAGCAAATGTATTTATTACTACTACTTACCAAGGGGAAAACGTGATAGAAGACAAGCACTTGATTAGAATAAAAAAAAAAAAAACTTTACGGAAAAATGGACAGTATATTTCAGAGAACAGAGATGGTCGCTTAGCCTTCTAACAGAGTAAACTGAAAGATAAAAACATTGTTGACTGAGGGAAATGCTTTATGAGACAATCCATCACCCTCAATCAAAAAGGAGGCATTTTCAAAATTCACTTATTTATTCAGTGTTACTCTGTTTTTGTTTTGTTTTTTGGTTTTTTTGGTACCTGTTTTGTACCAGCTACTGTTGTAATCACAGACAAAGAATGAGAGACACAATGAGAGTGCAAGTAAGGTAGGAAAGGAGCACTGACAGAAAGGATATTTTAAGCAGCTTAATGTCAAAGAAACATTGGATTGGAAGAGAATACTGTGGCAATATATATTCTTGCAAGGATAAAGAGGGGACAAATTATGAAACTATCTAAAAGCTAGGGTACAGGGGGTTGGTGGAGACAGTGGGGAGGAAGGTTGATTTATTTATGGAAATTGATAATTTTTAATTAAAATCTAAAATTTTAAAAAATGTTTAAATATCAATACCAAAAATAAAAGTAAACAGCACAAAGAGGAAGAGGGTAATAACATGTAAGTCTTTTTTTAAGGAATTACCAAGTACATATCTGTTGCAGAGAATGGAAAGGTAAATAAAACATGGGCACTTAGAAGTATTACTGGGGTCAGACCGAGATGGGAGATCACAAATTTATTATGACACCAGTTTTCACAGTTTTGTGATTTCTGATAGCATTCAATACCCCAAGTGAAAAAGCAAAGTGAAACTGCTCAATTGAGAAAGGGCAAGGATTTTGCCAGATGTGAAGTGGAAGGAAAAGAGTACAAAGAAAAGATTTGGGCAAAGGAATTCTTTAAGTTGTATACTAGGTCTTGGCTGCATGGTAAGGAGAAGTGAGTAAGAAAACAGTCATGAAGAAAACAAGGTGTGTCAAGGTGCTGGAGATTGCTGGAAGGTGGACAGAACAAGAAGATTACTGCTCTGTGATTGATGATTTTAAAGATGAAAAGTTCCAGATAATATCAAGATTTCAGAATAGAGTCATTGGTCAATGGTTAACGTGGAAGGGAGCAGAATACCAATGAAGGTAATTTGGTTAAAAATTTCTACAGGCTATTAATTGACTTGTCAACCCATATAATTTAATCAATCATAATGCAGGGTGCCTGGGTGGTGCAGTTGGTTAAGCATCTAACTCTTGATCTCAGCTCAGGTCATGATCTTACAGTGTGTGGTTTCAAGTCCCGCACCAGGCTCTGTGTTGATGGCGTAGAGCCTGCTTGGGATTCTGTCTCTACTCTCAGCCCCTCCCCAGCGGGTGCATGCTTGCGCTCTCTCTCTCTCTCTCTCTCTCAAAATAAATAAATAAACTTAAAAAAATTAAAAAAAAATCAATCATAATGCTAACAGGAGGTAAGAAAAAGGAAAATTGTGATCCAAATTTCTAAATCTGAAGTACTAAAGAAGATGATAGATGATACTGAGAGAGTAGGCGATGACAATATAAAAGACAAAATGAAATAAAACAACACATCTTGGATGAGCTCTATATTTCTTAACATCACACTTCCCAGCTGTTGAGAAGAATCACATACTGACATAAAATGCCATCATTGTAAGGTCAGGACCACCTACTCAAATGCCCCTTCCTCCAATATCACCCAGATCCTAGCAAATGTCTCGGTCAGTAACTCCTCCAACCTTGTTCAAAAACTTCAAACTTTCTTCACTTTGTTCAGATTTCTATCAAGAAAGTTTAAATTCCAAAAATATCCTCAATTTAACACTACAAAGCCTATATACCTATTCAGATTGTTCCTTTCTCTCCCTCCTTCCCTCTTTCTCTATAGAAGGTGTTAACTGCTAGTCAAAGTCAACTCATACTCCATGTCTTAAAACCTATTCAATTTCACATTTTTAGGTACCCATCAAACATTGCTTTACTTTTCTAAATTTTGTTTTGTATTTGTTTTTGGAACCCATGTTGTGGCACTTGAACTGGTGGACTGAAACACATAGTACAGAAAGGGTTGGAGCCCTTTTCCTCTGCCTCAATACATTTCAGGGGTGGGGACCACCCACTTGACCCCCACCAAGAACAGGAGAGTACACTTTTATATTTTTGATCACTGGGACTTTTCATAGATATTTAAATATGCTCAAAAACTCCTATCTTAGAAAAGCTTCTTCAAATTTCCATTATTGTGCAAAAACAGTTCTTTTTTTCAAATCTTCACAGACAAACTTTTTGAATGAGTCACTCCATCTCCATTTCCTGGGCTCCTACTCACTCTTTAACACATTTTCACCTGGGTTTCACCCCAATCACCATGGCAACACATCTTTAGCTAAAATCACCGATGATCTCCCAGTGTTCAAATCCAATGGATATTTTTCATTCCTCATCTCAACCTCCCAGCAACATCTACAGGAATAATTATTCCGTCTTTCTTATAGGATATTTTCCCCTAGTCTTTGGAATACCATAGATTCCTGCTATTGGTTTTCTCCTGTGTGACAATTCATTTTCACTCTGTATATCCTGTGTATTCCAATATACTCTAAAAATTGACCAAGAAACCTACAATTATCTTTTTATCACTCTACATTCTTTTCCCAGGGATTCTTATCTACTTCAAAGGAATCAAGTACTATCTGTATTACCAAATTTATATATCTTTTTCCCAGTTTGCTGCTTGTATCTCTTAATTTATGTAGCCACTATTCACTCAGGAGTTATGCTTGGATGAGTGAAAAGAGTACTGGTTTCCACATCAGAGCAAAGGAATAACAATCTCTAGACATAACTTTGTGTTTTGTTTTTTTGTCCTTGTTTTGAAAAAACTACTTTTTCTCAAGATCCAACTCAAATTCTAAGTTATCTACAATGAATTACTTATTATCTTACTCTCATCTACTATATACTCTCATCTACCTATACTATAGCCTACTATGTACTTCCCGCCCATCTATCTTCTATCATTGCCCAGAATCCATGGTGTTATAATTTCTATATTCATGTGTCTTCCTCTAAGCCCCAAATTAGGAGCCACTTAATGACAGGACCAGGTTCTATTCATAAATTTCTTCTCAGAACTTTCTACTCTGATGTATGAGAGATGCTCAAAAAAATTTATATGAACAAATGAGTGCCAATAGACCAATAAATTGTTCTCTGGGGTTTTCAAAGAGATATTAATAGATATTCCCAAAAGAAAGGATTCTGGGATTAAATAAAGTCGGGGAAATTTGTACTAAATCCCACTTCTAGAGATTCCAACACACACTTGCATCTGACAAACTATAAGAAGTCCTTAAAATAGAAAACTATTTAATTTTGTTTAATGTTTGGATAAGGAAAGCTTTCTTGCCCTTTTCTTCTTTTAACACACACACTAGCATTCCCCAAACAATTTTCCCTTTTGTCTTAACATAGTTTGGATTTGGATTTTAACTTATTAGGATCAGCAAAACAGATGTTAAAAAAACAGAAATTATGCACATTCTCTTTATCTAGGATTCTCCCCAAAGGTAAGGGCTAATTCTTTGATACAGCTTTGACAGTTCATAGTGGAGAAGAAATTTTGATCAGTATAGTACTCCCATACTACTGATATATACACCAAATCTAACAGAACCTTGTTGTTTTCTTTTTTATAAAAGAATTTATAAAAGAATTTAATTTTAAGAATTAAAAAACACTGTCCAACCATAAAGAATAGCAATATTATAGCCACAGTGAAATCATTGTTTTCTTTTGCTTTGCTTTGAAAGTGTTCTTACCAAGATAATATAGTTACCTGAATACTAAACATACCAGCAAGCAGTTACGCAAGTAACTTAAATGACAGAAGCATCCATGGCTCCAAAATGTAATTTCCACATGAAGGTGAAAACCCTGTACCACTTCACCTTCACAGTATGTTTTCTGATAGAGTTTACAGTACATTGAAAACCAGGAACCCAAACACAACAATAGTACCACCGTGAATGGTTTTTATGCTATACTGTTTTCAGTGTGTGACAGGGAAGGAAACTCTATTTGCCAAATAGAAAGTTCTGACATATGGGGTGGCAAATAAGATTATGTAACGATAAAGCACCCATCTTGGTAACCAGAACTCTTATTAAGAACAACAGGATAGCAAAGTGACTCATCAGCTTGTGTGCTCTTTCTCGATTCTAGTAATTTGGGACAAGTGTGGGGAAGTTACAAGTTGTTTATGTGCAGCCCAAAATGACAGGCAATACAAGTTACTAAGCAACATTAAGGACTCACGTTTTTCTAATCCTTAAAAGCTGCCACAAGCTGAAAAATCCTGTAATATAAAGGGAAAGGGAAAAGCAATGTGGGAGTCATGTTTCTGACTGAATGAAAATGTTTTGCTCAATAATTCTAAAATTCTGATTCACCATGAGTTCATCAGTCTTAGTTTTAGGATTACTTCACGTGCATAACCCTCCTCTCATCACTGTCAACACCAGAAACTTGTTCTATCATGACAAAAATGATAATGGGGGGAGATTTGTGGAAATGGTTCTTATAAATCTTGAAACCAGTTTGTTCCTCAGTAAAGTGGACCTCTGTTCTTCTCTATTTCAACTCTTTCTTTCATAGCACTTAATAAAACAATAACAATAAATCATGTATTTGCTTCCTTGTTTATTATATTGGCTTGTGTCTTTCTCTTTCACTGTAGTACCTTCAGTACTGTAGGAACTTGTCCCTTATTTTATTCTTCCTTCCCTGAGGCTGGCATATTGCTTGACAGAGTAGCCCATCAATGACTAAAGAATGAAATAAAATAAGGGCACCTGGGTGGTTCAGTTAGTGAAATGTCCAACTGTTGATTTCAGCTCAGGTCATGATCTCACAATTTGTTTGTTCAAACCCCGTGTCAGGCTCTGCACTGATTGTGCAGAGCCTGCTTGGGATTCTCTCTCTCTCTCTCTCTCTCTCTCTCTCTCCTCATTCCCTGCCCTCCCCCTGCTCATGTGCTCTCTCTCTTTCTCAAAATAAATAAAAGAATAAACTTAAAAAAAAGTATGAAATACAATAAAACACAGGATCCTGTTGTTAGTAGTTCTGTTTCTTAAGGTAATAGCTTTAGTAACAGTGTTTATTTATATGAACCTTAAAATTTCCCAGAGGTAGCTGTGTGTTATTTACAATCCCTAAAATACAATGTTATGAAAGGCAGGCAAGCGAGAATTCCCCAGTCTTTCTTTCTTCTCATGAAGGAACCAGTGAAGGGATTCCTTGGTCAAAAGCCCAGGAAAAAACATTTCCTCACATTCTCTGTCTCAGCAAAACAAGTTGCTGAATAAAATACAAACTCATCTTATGTGTTTGAAGTTCTGTTTTCAGGTCAAGGATCCTGTAACGCTCTTCCATAGCACCTCTATTTCTTCCTCCTTTCCAGTTCATATAATTCAAAAGGAGTCCATTTATGTAATAATAGATTTGCTCACACAAGAGGAAATTTTCCCCGTCTGCATAGGCACAAATAGAATAGTTGGTAAGGATGAAAAGAGAGCATCGGTTTGCATATTAAATGGATGATAGCTGTGACTGCCTTTTAAGAATGGTGGAGGAAGAAAAGTGAAAGGCCTCTCATCATGGTTCTAGCTAAAGGGAAGAGAACTACAATTTCTTTGTTTTTAAATTTTTTAAAGTTTCTTCCTTTGAGAGAGAATATGAACTTGAGCTAGGGAGGGGTAGAGAAAGGGGAGAGAAAGAATCCCAAACATGCTCCATAACATCAGCATGAAGATCAATGTGGGATTCAAACCCAGGAACTATGAGATCCTGACCTGAGTCAAAACCCAGAGTCAGCCGCCCAACCAACTGAGCCACCCAAGCACCCTAAGAATTCAAATTTCTAGGGTTTGATTGTGTGCCCGCCACTCTCTTGGCAGTATTTACATGTGCTATCTAATTTATCTTTGTGACCAGTTGCCATTTTTTTTTTCTGTAATTCAATAAAAACCTTTTGGGCAAAATACTAAGTAAAGATGACCCTAATGAGAGGCTGTTTATTATAACGTTTAATAGATTTTATGAGTTTCATAAATATTTTATTAATATAAAACTAAAATGGAAACAGTTTTTAGATTTACATTTTATTTAGAACATTTTCTTTGCTATTAGTACTTTACTTTTTACCTGAGACAACATCCTAAGTAAATAGGAAGTAACAAATAGCTAATATTTTTGAGTACTTATTATGTTCCTTCTGTTCTAAGCCTCTTACACACAGGATTAATTCAATAATTCAATTCAATCAAGTGGATATCATTTTCATTACCCCTATTTTACAAAGAGAAATCTAAACCAGAGATTTTAAGTTACTTGCTCAAGGTCATCCACATAGTAAAGATTTGAGGCCATGCAATTTGAATGCAAAGAGTGTTAACCCCTGTATCACAGTGCCTAAGAAGGAAATAATGAAATTCAAATGGGCATCTTTGCATACCGAGAAATTTTACATGGAGTCGATTTCCCCACACCTTAAACCACAATTCCATCATCATGAATAATCAAAATATGATATAAGTCAAAACTCTGTAAAGAAAAAACAAATATAAAGGAAAGTCTAGCTATTTCACTGAGGTAATCTCATCCTGAGATAACTTTGTTGATGAAACTCCAAAGGGATCTTAAATACCTACCACACATCTCATCACATCTGTTCTTCTGGTTATAACTCTTATTTGACAACTGATTTGTGTGGTTTGGAGAGTAAAATAGAATTATTTGACCTAAGATGATATTTTTAATGAAAATGCCATATTTGGACAGCCCTAGGCAATGTCCATTCAGTTCACATCATTATGTTGTTTTAATACTTAATGATAGAGGGGCGCCTGGGTGGCGCAGTCGGTTAAGCGTCCGACTTCAGCCAGGTCACGATCTCGCGGTTAGTGAGTTCGAGCCCCACGTCAGGCTCTGGGCTGATGGCTCGGAGCCTGGAGCCTGTTTCCGATTCTGTGTCTCCCTCTCTCTCTGCCCCTCCCCCGTTCATGCTCTGTCTCTCTCTGTCCCAAAAATAAATAAAAAATGTTGAAAAAAAATTTTTTTTTTAAAATACTTAATGATAGAAATTTACAAATCATTAATAAGTAAAATCCAACTTATCCCATAAACTGAAAATACTTCTTTGGGGGAGGGAGAGTGGGGACTGATTTTCCCACTACTATCTTTTTTTTTTTTTTTTTCATTTTTCTCTAGTGATAGTCAAGGTTCTAACATCTGCTCACAGATATGACTCAATATTTATCAGCTATGACTAAATCAAAATCTTCTCAGGACTTTTCCTCAAAGAAAATGAGTTCAAGAAACAATTTTTTAAAAGAGCCGTCTCACAACTTCATTCTATCGGCAAAACAATTTGCTGAACCATTTATTCTAATACCCCCCACCCCCAGATACATTAGTACCAGAAATTAGTTATCATTGTAAATTTCAATATTGCAATTTGGAATATGCCATCTGTCACCTTCCAAAATATTGTCTCCTATATTCTAAATATATAATACCACAGAGGGTGGCAAATATCTTTTGAGTAATTTCATACTAATTACGAGTTCAACTAATTAAAATATACTATCTGGCTCAGAGGTGGTAACTTGCATTTGAAACATTATTTTCTAGACTTTGCAGGGATAAAGACTGGAATTGGAACTACCTATCCCTTCAGGGAATTGAATTAGAGCTTTGAATTCAATGGTTTTTGATTTTTACTTTTGTATTAGACATAACACTCAGCACTAATGTTCCAAAGATAAATAAAGCTTAATTTCCTTCCTCAATTTAGAAAATAGATTATTTCAACCCTCAGTGGCATATCCAATAATAAAGGTAAGCACAAGTTTCAGTGGAACAACAGAAAAGGACAGTTAGGCCAGTGGTGGAATCCAAATAGAATCCTGAAAGGTCATGATGCTACAGCAGAAGCTTAAAGATGTATCCTAAGGTAAAACACTAATGGAATAAGGACAGAAGGATCTGCGTGTCAAGAAAGAAATTACAGACAGAGACAGGTGTAAGCAGAGATGAAAGAGGTAAACAAATAGCATGAACTGTAAAGGGTTATAAAAAGCCAGTAAGAGTTAAGAGTAGACTTGTAGCCTTTGGGTTAAAGGCAAAGGCTGTAGAACAAGACTTCCCGTTCATACACCAGCTCTGTAACTATTAATTTCTAACTGTGGGTAAGTCACTTAACCCTATTGTGCCTCACTGTGCTCTTTTATAAAATGGGAATGCAGACGATAATGGGATTATCCTACAAGAGTAACACTGTCAAGATTAAATGTGCAAGATGTTCATAGAAGCAAATGGTATGTAGTAAGCACTCAGTAAGTGTTCCTGTCATTATTTTTAAACCATAAGGGGAGAAGAGCCAAAGCACCACATCCAAAAATCAACTCTTGACAGGAACTCTATTTCTAACCTTGATTTGCAGTGTCACAAGTGACAAGATACAAAACAAAGAATCAGGGCTAATAATGTAAATGTATTTGCAAAGCTCCATCAAAGTTCATCAACTTTCCTTTTGCAGCATATGTATTTTTACTCTCATTTTGAAGGTATTATTTTTGGTGCTCCTTGATCTGTAGTGATTGGCCAATTGCCAATTAGAAGTAACTGACTCAAGGACACTGTTTCAAACTTCCAATGCAATACAGATTCTCTGTTAAAAGGCAAATCCTTCATTTCAAATTGTTGACTCAGATAATACTTAAAAAAGAATTTCAGCTGTTTAAATTTAGCATGCTGAGAAAGACCAATCTTAAAATATTGTTTGGCATTATGCCCACAACATTTTCATTTCTTTCCTTGTTAGTGTTTGTCTTCTGTGTTAAGAAGACAAGCGACAGTAATCACGTTATTCTCCTTAACACTTCAGATTTTACCTAAAAGAACCATTTTCTTTTTATCCTCACCAGTTAAAGATGGCCTTTCATTTCCTGGCAAATTTTCAGAAAGTGCTTATGCAAAAACCAGTGAGATTTCCACACCACTGTTTTACCTCTTCAGTCATCAGCAGGCCTTTCTCCCCCACTTTCCTTTGAATCATCACTTTTACTCTTTAAAAAATGTGTAAAGGACATTATCTGAAGACAAACCTAATCTAATTTTTATAATCAGACCTTATAAATACTTAAAGAATTGTTTTAAATCTGTGCTTTATCTATCTACCCCACATACCATCCAAAGAGTTTGTTTTTTAACATCCCTCAGGACACAGTCTCTGGACATGTTCTCATACCAGTCTCCCACCATGATAAGCCAATCTCCCCTTAGTTTCCTTTTATCCCTCTTGGTTTTGGGGCTTTCCAACTTCTTTCCCTCCTAATTAACTCCATCATTTTCCTTCCTGGAAAAGATATTTCCAGCTTCATTCCCATGGTTCATGAAACCATAGTAGGACACTTCACTTGGAATCATTGATTCTGCTAAGTTTGGATTTGGGGTCAATTCAGATTCTAAATTGAGTGGATCCAATCTTGGTTATCGGTACAGGAGGGAGTTCTCTCCTGATGATTTCTCAAGCACTCTCAACATTCTTCAACGATAGAACAACAAGCTCATTCCACTAGGATATGGTAGAGTACCATTTAAATAAAACAAAGTGGCAAAGTGATTAATCCTAGCCCACCAGTTACTGAATATACTGCTTTAGGCAATTTGCTTATTTACTCTGAGATTAAGTTTCTGATAAATGGGAGAAAATGTAGCTGTTATCCCATAAATGAAAGAACTATTAAGAGCTTGAATCTATTTCACAATCAATACCTAAAGGTGAACAAAGCCATAAGATTCTTACTTGAGGTCTGATTTTTGTGTTGGCTTTTTAAAAGAGAGAGAAAATGTCATGAATGGGAAAGGAGCAACAGGAAGGGCCTTCTTTAAATTCTTGCCTAGATCTTCCTCCAGGCAGATGCTCCTAGGCTAGAAGTATTACCCTTAAGATAATATTACAACAGTATGATGCATGCATAAGTAAAGTTCTGTTCCTGAGGCCAGCCAGGGGGAGAAGCATCCAGGAAAGGATATTCTTAATGTCATTTCAAGCCTATACATCAACATCATAGTCATTATTAGCGGGGACCAGCAGTTATCTTTGGCTTGTCTGGCTACAACTCTTCCTTCTTCCAATAGTGTTCAAGGAAAGCATGAGTCATAGGGTACATGCTTAGTTCAGATGCTTTTCCCAGCAAAACTTACTAATGGTTTAAACCTTAAAATAATTGATTTCAAAAACAGTTTTGAAAATCTTCACCTCGGACATACCATGAGGTGTAACCTGAGGTTTATCATGAGGACAACCAAAATATGAAGCAAATGTATTCCCCAAACTCAACTCCACCCACCTACGTTTCTATCTTTAAATATAGTCTCACAAATCCCTATTCAACTACAACTCCTAGTGATTCCATTCAGGCTCTCAGCCTGATTTTTCTGGTCTTTAGCCAATACTTGAGATACAGGTAACGATCTATTCTAGAGTTGCTTACAAACTGGCTCCAACCATATTCTTTGAGTCTTTGTATAGATGCTTCCTTTTCCTTTTTGTTGCTGTCTAAAATTTGTAACCACCCTCATGCATGCACTATCACAATATGTCCTCTGGATGATATTTTACTCAGTGATTTACAAAATCATATGTAGAGTTTTGCACCAAGAAATATGTGTATATGGAACAGGTTACCTGTAACTAACTGGGTATTTCGATAATGACAAGAACATTATATGGAGATCCTTAGGATGAGTAGGTGAAGTAAATCAAATTACATTCAGGATATGTTTTATTTCTTAAAAAAGATAATGAAGATTAGGTGGATTTGAGGAGTTTAACACAATTAAAAACTGAAATAACTGGATAAGAGTGATCCTTAGTTTCTCCTTTCTAATGATGGAGACTTTTAGAATTATTTTGCATTTCACAATAGTTGTTTCGTAAGTTTTGACACCTCTTTATCCTAAAGAATTTATGACAGCACATGAGACAATCCAGCTTAAAATCCTGGATTCCGTTTTGGGTAACCTCTGTTTTTTCATTAATCTTTCTTGGAGAAAACTATAGTAATAGAATAATTTTTTTCCAGTGATTCTGTAACTAAGTCTAATAGTTTTTTGTGAAACATGTTGTTTCTTCTTTTTTTCTTCATTATAAAATTCTGGTGAGTGTAAAAGAGGGACTGGTTAGAAATACACCAACATTTCCAGATTAATTATTCCTGGCTTCTCTCTAAAAAAGACCTTTAGTATTCTGCCTGAATTCACATTCATTTGGTCATTTGCTTTACAATGGGCTGGCTGTGTCACTGACCTGTTTTTACCTCCTTTTAAGAGTTTGTTATCTGTAATTTGAGCAACCAGTTGAAGTACTTTTGTGAAAGTTTTTTCGCCTTCATTTTATTTTGCCAGGGACCACAATGCTGCTTGGTTCTGAGTATAAAGCCATCTGTGTAAAAACCACCACTTTGAAATCACAAGGAACGGACTGCTTAGCAAGTGGAGGTGCTGATTGCAGGAGTAAGAAACTGGGGGAATCCAGCACTTCCATCCACTCAAGAGTATTTGCATGTTTATCGTATCATCAGAGTCGCCTAGGCTGTTGTTGCCTGGCAGTTATCTAGAGCCCTACTTCACATTTTAACTCAACCAAGTAAATCAAAGACCTTCCCTTCATTTTGTTTGCTGGATTGCTTCTTTATTTTGCAGATTAGGAAGGAGCCTGGAATAAATTTGTAGCAATTAGCTGAGCATTTGTAAGTGCAAGTTGGCCTCTTCACGAATTTTCTTTTGCAAAGGCAAACTGCCATCCATTGGTAACTTTCGGGAGCACGCGCTGGTAACGAAATGTAGGACGCATTTACCAGTTTTGTTGCCTAAAATCCCAAAGGACTGAGCGCTTTATGCATACCTCGCCAAAAAGCCACAGCCTTCAGCAAATAGCCGAGCAAGTACACCAACTATAGCGTAACTAGGACGGGAGTCGGAGAGACCAACGGATTTAACATCTCAAGGAGAATCAGAGCTATGCTTTTCTAACTTTCCTCGCCATTTCTTCTCAGCTTCCCTTCCCCCCGCAGCACAAACCCAGAAGCCACTCAAACTGCCAACCGTGTCGAGTTTAACTTACTGCAGTGTGATGCAGGCGAAGGCTGGGCGCATCTCCCAAGCGAGGGCAACTGCTTTTCCGGAGAGGACCTGCGCCTGGACCGGCCAGCCCTCGGGATCGCTTCCAGCTCGCACGCTCTCCGCTCGGGAAGAAGGCTGCCTCTCGGCTCGGCTTCCCCCAGAGGAGTGGAGCTTCAAGAACTCCGCTCGCAGCCTCTCCTCCCCTCCACTTCCACCCCCTTGCACAACGCGCGGCCCATTCTAACTAGTGTCGGAGAGATGGACATCGACTCCCAGTCCACAACACACAGGCGGCCTGCAGCCCACCAGTCCCTGACAATTTGCAACTCCCAAACAGCGGAGGCTGAACGATGTGGCTTTCCGGAGCCTGAAAGTCATCTTTGGCATCCCGCTTCCCCACCTCGCACTCCCGCTTCCCCTCCCATGCGCGGCCACCTCCAGGCTCCCGGTTAAGCCCGGCATCGCCAACGGTTATTTTGGTAGCCATACCAAGGGGCATGCGAGGGAAACGGGATTTGTCAGAGCTTGAAATACCTGTTGTCCATGACTCATGCTCTTGTTTCATCTCTCTGAGTCCTTCATTTCTATCAAGACGCGGTGATGTTGGGAATCCGTGCAGTGCGTGTGTGTCTGTGTGTGTGTGCGCGCGCGTGTGTGGTAAGGAGGAGGCAATCTGCGCGGCAGCGAGCAACAGCCCTGCCTATCTCTAGCTGCCGCTTCCACAGCTGCTGTTGCTACTATTGCTGTTGGAGCTCAGGGAGAATGAGACAGAAAGAGACAGTGCTTTATAGCTATTTAACTGCTGGACCAGTTATAAGAGGAGGGTGGAGACTGTGCAGGTATGAGTGGCTGCGGCTGAGACATTAGGCTTGATTCACCGCAATTACTACCATTCAGGATACATTTCCCCTTCAACAGGAAACTTGATACCTGTCTCCCCATCACCCTTCTGCTAACTACAGTCCTTGATGGGTCATTGTTCATCAACCACTTGCTAACCCACTTCTAGCGATTCTAACAGCTGCACACACTCTATTTCTGCATTCCAGCCTGGGAGCAGGTGACTGGAGGATGGATGACGACAAACTAGGAAGGCAAGGGGAAAAGCAGGTGAATATTAGAAGGGAAACTGTGTATGTAATCGGTCAGGTCACAGGTAAAAGGATAATTTTGAGTCATGTGTGTAAAATAATGCGTTGGAGTAAAACAAATGTAAGCCTGTGTACAAATCATCTCTATCTTATAAAATGTGGGCAAAATCAATTAAGGAGCGTGTTTACCTTAAGTGCAGGCTACCTTGATATACACACATCCCTTGGTGGCTCTGTCTTCTGTACATAGTATCCACTGTGATTTCAATGCATTACTATTTCTGTCAGCTAGAAATTCTGATGAAAACCTACGGGTGACTGCTGTCTGTGGACTCCCCCTTCCCTCCTTACTGGTTTCTCATTCTCTGTCCTGATTTATCTCCAGCTTATTCTCACATAAGGTGAAGCTGAGCTGAACTAAGAAGTTAAGGAAGTTCTCAAAACCCCCAAAGACAAGAATACTTCTTAATAACTAACTTAATTTGCTCTAGCAAGTTTGTCTTCATGTTCTTGCTCTGTAAGAGTCTGAGTAACAATGAACAACCCCTCCTAAATAGACACACATGCCTACACGCGCGCGCGCGCACACACACACACACACACACACACACACACACACACACACCAGTTAATTGATAGTATTTTATTTATTTATTTATTTATTTATTTATTTATTTATTTATTTATTTATTTTGAGAAAGAGAGAGAGAGAGAATGAGTAGGGGAGGGGGAGAGGGAGACAGAGAAACAGACAGACACAGAATCCAAAGGAGGCTCTGTGCTGTCAGCACAAAGCCCTATGCAGGGCTTGATCTCAGGAACCATGAGATCATCATCTGGGCTGAAATCAAGAGAGTTGGACAGTTAACTAATTGAGCCACTCAGGCACCCCAATTGGTGGTGGTATTAAGCCACTCTCAGCATTTAGTTGTCTAAGCTAAAAATAAACTTAATTCCTTTTTAATTTTATTTGTAATGCACACCATTAATTATTTCTGCTCTGCTCTGAGCAATTTTCATATTTGCCATACAGTTTCTCACTTGCTAGGGCTTATGTAATCAGGGTTAATTTGGAGGATGTTAATACAAAAAGAAGGAAGTGTAACAGAAATACAACAGAAGATCCAAAAGGAGGAAAAGAACCCAAAAGGATTAAGTAATACATCTTTTCCTGATCTGTTTCTATTAGAAAATCACTGCTTTCAGCAAAACAAAGACCAGTTCATGTGCAAAGCATTTATCAATTGTCCAATAATTATCAATTTACCAAAACCAACCTTATGACCATTATTATAGAAAATACATAGATTAATACTTTGTTTTAAAAGTCATACAGTGTACTAAATTCAAAGAGTATATAGAATTATTTAAATGTTAAAATCCTAATAAAACTTAAGGTCAAATAGTCACATAATTTTGCCTCTTCAATTTCTGTTTATATGTCACCATTATTAAAAATCCAGGGGTGCCTGGATGGCTCAGTCGGTTAAGCGTCTGACTTTGGCTCATGTCATGATCTCGCAGCTTGTGGGTTCAAGCACAACTTTGGGCTCTGTGCTGACAGCTGAGAGCCTGGATACCACTTCATATTTTCTGTCTCCCTCTCTCTATGCCCCTCTCCTGCTCTCTCTCTCAAAAATAAACATTAAAAAAAACTTAAAAAATAATCCAGAGTAGCTTCACATTCAAACCTATATTTAATGTAATGTAAGGAGGTAGGCAAAGGTTGTCCACCCTACTTAGAAATATATTTGATATAGAAGATCAAATTTATCCATAGATCTGTCAGTGGATTTTAGAAATTCATAAGAATCATTGTGTAATTAATGAATCTCAGAAACACAGTGGCAGAGAAATAAACTTGTTCTATAAATTTCCATCAATCAACAAACCCAACAACTTATGGGTTTATAGAAATAAATAATATCTTAATTGCCAACTAAACCTCTTTATTATCAAAACATGTATGCCTGGTGCACCTGGGTGTCTCAGTTGGTTGAGTGTCTGACTTAGGCTCAGGTCATGATCTCATGGTTCAGGGGTTCTAGCCCCATGACTGGCTCTGAACTGGTAGCTCAGAGCCTGGAGCCCGCTTTGAATTCTGTGTCTCCCTCTCTCTCTGCCCCTCCCCCACTTGTGCACATGTGCCCAAGCTCTCTCTGTGTCTGTCTCTCAAAAATAGACAATAAAAAAAAAACATGCCTTCCCAAACTAGATTCTGTAATTCCCAAACTAAATATGTGTTTGCTGTAGAAAAGCCCAAAGATGGCAAGCTTTGCAGTGGCAGAAGCCGTGGCTGTTTGGTTCCTTCCTATGCCTCTAGCATCAAGCAATGTGCTTAGAATGTACTATGTGTACAGTAAGTAGTTTTCTAACAAATGAGTGAATGAATAAATAAATTAATTTCTGGATGCAAGATATTGGGAAGATAGGTGAACTCGGAATAAGGATGTTTAAATTCTTCCAGTCTTTACTGCTAAAAAGTATCTCATAGACTGTACAAAACTTCATAATAAATGCCCCTAATACTTTCCCAAAATGTTTTTCTACTATATGAATTCAATCAACATTAATTCCCTAAAATCTCATTTTCTAAGAATTTTGCAAACCCGTAACATCAAGACCTATTCATCCCTAAGAAATGCATGGTTTCTCCCACTTCTACTTCCAAATCTGTAGCTAGTTTAGTGGGTACTTGGCTAGATGTTTGAGAAAATAGGTCGTTCACAGGAAACAATAGGTATTGGCAAGGATGTGTACAAACTGGAAACCTCTTACACTGGTAGTAGGAATGCAAACTGGTGCAGCCACTCGGGTAAACAGTAGGGAAATTCCTTAAAAAGCTAAAAATAGGACTATCCTATCACCCAGCAACTGCACTACAGGTATTTATGGAAACGATACACAACTACTAATTCAAAGGGATACATGTACCCTGATGATTATAGCAGCATTATCAACAATAGCCAAATTATGGAAAGAGCCCAAATGTTCACACATATACGCGTGCGCACACACACCCCCACACGCACACACTCCTTAGTCCATGGCGACAGCCATTCTGGTTCTCCATTATAAGTTCAAATTTTTTTTATTCCACATTTAAGTGAAGCTATACAGTATTTGTTTTTCTCTGTCTGGCTTATTTCATTTAGCAATAATGTACTCCAGATCTATCTATCTATATAAAATACCATAATAATATATATATATATGCTAAGTGAAATAAGTCAGTCAGAGAAAAACAAATACCATATGATTTCACTCATGTGTGGAATTTAAGAAACAAAACAAATGAACATGGGCAGGGGGTGGAAAGAGAGGATAGCTAAGAAACAGGCTCTAAAGTATAAAGAACAAACTGATGGTTAACAAAGGAGAGGTGGGTGGGAAGATGGGTTAAATAGGTGATGGGGATTAAGGAGGGCACTTTTTGTGATGAGCATTAGGTGTGGCATGGAAGTGTTGAATCTCTAAATTCTACACCTGAAACTAATATTACATTGTATGGTCACTAACTGGAATTTAAATAAAAACTTACAAAAAAAATCTATAAGAAGTACAAGCTTATGCAAAAGAAGATGAAGGGAAGGAGGAGGAGGAAGAGGAGAAAGAAAAAAAATAAGTTGTTACACAGCTATGTATATGTGTTCTTAAAATTTTAGTCCTGTAATAAGGATTATAAGCAAGGTAACCTTTACTGATCTTTTATGAATTTTAGCAACATAATTCTTAAAACCAATTTATGAAAGATGGGACTTAATTAGCGATGTAGCATAGATTACTTAAAGTAAATATAAATCCATACTTATCAAGCCTTTTATGTGAACTGGGGCTTAAAAACACCTTCTCATGATACTTTATTCAACAAATACTTAGTGAACATTTATTACATACAAAGCATGGGAAAGAGAAACATAGTGTATCACTCATAGCATCTATCTGCTTCTAAAGGACATACGATCCCACAAAAAAAACATATTCTTACTTTATAATTTGAACATTTTTTATTTAACTGTTATGTTTCAGAAAAATTAAATAGCTTAATTTATATCAAATGTGATTAAAATCTTCACCAACTTTGATTTAAATGATAAGAGCACAGCTACTTCTTAAACTGAGTACATTGTAACATGGAAACTTTTCCACTGGCTTTCAAACCATGAATAAGTAGATGCAGGCTAAGAAATTGTGAAAGGCCCAGAAAAATTTTTTATGAATAAAAATTATGAAAAAATTTTTTCATATGAAATTTTATGAAAAAATTTTTTATGAAAAATTTTATTATGAATAAAAATCTTAAAATATTGGGTTTGAATAGGATGCTAGACCTAATGTAGTCCAGTTCTCACATTTTATAGGATGGACAAAAACACCATGGCTTATTGCTGAGGTCATTTACCAGTCTCCACTAGACCATCTGACTAGGAATAGCAGGGTTAGATATGCAAGCTTTGGCCCACACAAAAAGGTCAATAGCTAGCTATGATTTGGTGTGTCAATAGCTAGCTATGATCTTGGGAAAACTCTTTCCAGACTTTAGTTTCACATTTATAAAATAAGGATAATTTTTTTCAGTGTTATTAGGGTATAATTGACAACTAAAAATAGAATATAATCAAAATGTACAATGCGATGATTTGATGAGCAGATACTATGTGCAAAGATTCCCATATAAAGTTAATTTTATGTATATCCATCACTTCACATATTTGATTTTTTTTTGCTAGAACACTTAAGTTCTGCTCTCTCAGTAAATTTCAATCATAGAAAATGGTATTATCAAGTATATTCACTATGTTAATCACTAGATATTCCTTATTTATCTTATAACTCAAAGTTCATATTATTTCACCCACCTCTTCCTATTTCCCCACACCCTAGCTCATGGCGACAACCATTCTGATCCACTAGTATAAGTTCAAAAATTATTTATTCTACATGTAAATGAAACCATGCAGTATTTTTTCTCTGTCTGGTTTATTTCATTTAGCATAACGTAGTCCAGTTTTATCCATATTGTTGCAAATGGCAAATGGTAGAATTTACTTCTCTTTTAAGGCTATTATTCCACTATATATATGAGTATATATATATATGTGTGTGTGCGTGTGTAGGTGTGTGTAACCTTTCATTTGTTAGTGTGTTTATTATCAAAAATACAAGAGATAAATGTTGGTGAGGATGTGGCGAAAAGAGAACCCTTATATACTACTGGTACAGCCACTATAGAAAACAGTATGGTGGTTCCTCAAGAAACTAAAAATAGAACTATTGTATGGTCCAATAGCCCCACTTCTACATATACATCCAGAGGAAATGGAATAAGAATCTTGAAGTGATATCTGCGTTCTCATGTTCTTTGCAGCATCATTCCCAATAGCTAAGAAAGGGAAACAATCAGGGGCGCCTGGGTGGCGCAGTCGGTTAAGCATCCGACTTCAGCCAGGTCACGATCTCGCGGTCCGTGAGTTCGAGCCCGAGCTCTGGGCGGATGGCTCAGACCCTGGAGCCTGTTTCCGATTCTGTGTCTCCCTCTCTCTCTGCCCCTCCCCCGTTCATGCTCTGTCTCTCTCTGTCCCAAAAATAAATAAAAACGTTGAAAAAATTAAAAAAAAAAAGGGGGAAACAATCTAAGTGTCTGTCAATGGGTGAATGGATAAAGAATATATGATATAAACATATATTAAGTGAAACACGCCAGAGAAAGCCAATTATTGCATAGTATCACTTATATGCGAAACCTAAAACACCAAACAAAACAAAAAACAAAAACCCATAAAACAGCAGAAAAGTGATCACAGGGGCCAAACTGGGGTAAATAAGGAAATGTTGATAAATGTTGATAAATGTTGATAAAAGAGTACAAACTTGGGGCGCCTGAGTGGCTCAGTCGGTTGAGTGTCTGACTTCAGCCAGGTCACGATCTCACGGTCCGTGAGTTCGAGCCCCGCGTCAGGCTCTGGGCTCGGGGCTCAGAGCCTGGAGCCTGCTTCCGATTCTGTGTCTCCCTCTCTCTGTGCCCCTCCCCCGTTCATGCTCTGTCTCTCTCTGTCTCAAAAATAAATAAATGTTAAAAAAAAAATTAAAATAAATAAATAAATAAATAAATAAATAAATAAATAAAAGAGTACAAACTTCCAGCTATAACATGATTAAGGTCTGAAGATCGTATGTAAAACATGATGACTACAGTTGGTAATATTATATTCTATCATTGAAATTTGCTGAGAGTGGAGCTTAAATGTTTTCAAGAAATAAATAAATGGGGTGATGGATGTGTTAATTCACTAGAGGGGGCATCCTTTCACAATGTACAATATGTCCCATCACCATAACGTATACTTAAAATATCTCAACATTTTACATGTCAAGTATACCTCAATAAAGCTGTAATTAATACAATTTTTTGAAAATGTAACTACTTCTTTACTATAGTCCTGTTGGAATCATGAAAGCAAGCCCCGTTGGCTATCAGAGCCAGGTGATCTGGTGTCCCATTGTTTGGCGGCAGCCATCAAAGCTGGGGCACCAGTCATGTGCATAAGCTCCCTCTGGAGAAATGTTGGCAACCTGGTTTTATCCTTAAAGCATGCCAGAGAAAGAAGGCAATGCAATTGTCCATATCTCAAAATGTCTATAATAGCATCCACCCCAGCGAATAGTTGAGAAAATCAAAGAATTTGGCACATGTAAAATACACAACCCACTGCCTGGCAAAGCCCCCATTCACACATGCACACACATGTGCACACATACATACAAAAGGACTATTACGTCTTCCCTTCATTATTGTGATACTTTCTGGGGTAATGTTTAAGTACTTGACTTTCCAGTTATTTAATTTTTTAAACTGAATGATGATGGCAGAATCTGCATGATTTCCCTTAGGGGCAGCAAGCATACTGCTGACAGTAAGAGACAATTTTTACAATCAGAGTATTTTCCCTCTACTTCAAAGAAGGTAACTTATGTTGTAAAGAGGTCTGACTGAACAGTGATTAATCACACGAATTATTGAATTACATTTGTTCAATCTACAACATGTGAAGTCCACAGCTATATACCTACCTAAGGAACTACAGAAAATGCAGCAAAACATGGTTTAAGGCACGAAATACAGAGTCTGTGACAGAGAAATTATAGTTTTGAAGTTGAAGTTTTATGTGGGAAATTAGCAGACTCTGATACAGCACAGCCATTTATTTGCTGTCTCCATGTTGGATGTGGATTACAGCATAATTAATTTAGCAATGATCATCCACATAGTGAATTTCAGGACAAATTCCTAAAAATGGCCATAATTTATATAATATGACCTCACTACTATTTAGACCAATGTTTTTTTGTTTTCTTTTTTAAGATGCAACATATATATTCTGTTGTGACCTTTTCTAATTTTTTTTCAAAGAAACTAGATAGGTAGATTTAATTAATTCTTCTTCTGAGATTCTTCTAACCCTAGAATGACATCCCATCACTCTTCCTAACACTTTGGAGGTCATTTATTTGTTTGTCTCTTCAATGGACTTACAGGTCAATTTAGATTTTGTTTTCTTTTTCTCTTTCTTTCTTTTTTTTTTTTTTTCACAAAGAGAAGGCGTTCAAAGATTTTCGATTGCATTGATATGGAGTTGTAACAAAAATCATTTTAAATGTCTTTTAAAAGAGAAGAATTAATTTTCACTTAATAGCTAAATATTTAGAACAACAGATTATAAATTTCAAGCAAATAGTTATTTTTGCTTTAAGCTATTTAACTGGTTAAATAAGCTTCATCTTGTCTACATATTAGACAAGACTACCTTAAGATGAAGGGTAGGGATTTTCTTTATTTGGCGGGGGGGGGGGGTTGCTGAATAGCTTTCTAGTACATCTTATGTGATTTAACATTAAAGTAAATTTTTATTAAACTGAAACATAGACTTGTATAACTTCTAGGATGGCAAGTACCCTGAAATACAGAGTCTTTATTAAAATTTGTAACAGGAATCATAGCTACCTGCACTATGCGTTAAAAAAGCACATGCACAGAGATTAGTTTGGGGTGGATTTAACAAACCATTTTATTGGAAAGGCAAGTGCTAGAAGATTGTGGAAATTTAATAGGAAGATTAATTATCTTTATATTCACTGCTGTGAAATCAGCAATCTGTGTGGTTTTTGTCCTTAAAGTTAGTTTGAAAAACTCACGATGCATTTCTTCAGTTAACCTTTTCCGTCTGTATGGGCTAAGAGATCAATATAAATATTAAAATAATAAAGCGAGTTTGCGAAGTAGAGAAGCTTTTTCTAAGCCTCAGTAAATACTTCTTAAAAATTTAACTCATATATATTTTTTGTGTGTGGTGGCTTCTTACTGATTATCCTACATCCAGCATGAAGAGTATGAAGGAGGAAAAGTGTGATCCTACATGTAACTTTGTACCGTCCCCAAACAAGTATGTCTATTAAAACCAGTTCATTCACTCTACAGTGAATAATTCCTTGTCTTCTTATTGTAACCATATTTTCAAAGTCAGATTCTCAAGGAACTAAGAATGAAGGTCTCCTGAAAGAGGATGTGTTTTGCTTAATGTTGCCTTTTTCTAAACCTTTTTATATATTTTCATAGTCTCATGATTCTTTTTTATTATTATTATTGTTTTGAGAAGGACACAGAGAGCAAGCTGGGGAGGCACAGAGAGAGAAGGAGACAGAATCCCACGTAGGCTCCGCACTGTCAGCGCAGAGCCCAACATGCGGCTTGAACCCACAAACTGAGGGTTCATGACCTGAGCTGTGTGACCAAGTGAGTCACCCAGGTGCCCTCATCATTCTTATCTATACAAATATCATGTATGTATTACATTATTAAGATTCATCTTTGTAGGTCTTCTTAGAATATTTTGCAGAGGAACTTTAATAATTTGTAGAAATAGAAAGAAAAATAATTTTCATTGGAGATTTTCTAAATAGTTATAACTGTACCCAACCCAACGTTTAAAACTAAGTTTTCTTAGACAGTATGAAAATTTTATTTTGCAAATGGACTTCATTACATGTCAGCTTGCAAATTAAAAATAAGTTGTATAATTAAAACAGACAATGACTAAATATATTTTCAAAAATCAGTCACTTTTTTTCTCAGTTGGCATGACCTGAATTCAGAGACCATATTTGCCCTGGATGATTTATCTAAAAATGACTCTGAGGTTTAATAGCTCCATGAAACCCTGGCACATTAGCACTTTTACGTCAATAGGAACTGACGTCAAAACTGTTAGGCAAAAATTGCCACCCATTGTGATAATCTGGGGAATCTGTGATATCACGAAAATTTAGGCAAACAAAATATATATTCTTTAAAATGAAGAAAACTAAAGCCTGTAGCATACTTTTTTTTTCTTGGAAAGATTTATTCCAAAAATACAACAACCAAAGCTTGGAAGAACATACACCTTCAGAATAACTTTATGTTTCCTTTTTTTGTCCACCAAAAATATGTTCACTCTCAGGAAAAGCAAATATTTTTATGTTAGCCACTAATCTGAGAGCATCTACTAAACAATGATACCTTATTTACTTGTCACAATATCTTATGAGGCAGATACTGTTGTTACTTCCAATCTTCAGATGAAGAAACAGAAGTACAGAGAAGTTAATTAATTTATTCAAGAACCAAAACCTCTGATGAATAGCAAAGGCATTGGATCTTCATAAGCTAACTTCAGACCTCATATTCTCAACAGCTCTGCTATACTGCCTCTCTACTTTCAATAGAGAAGTATCATTTAAGATATGAAATTAGAATGCCTATGGCAATAGGACACATAATTGCTTAATCTATGTTTAATCAGTACTGATGTACCTAACACTTGAAATGTCAATAATTTATATTAACTTTAAATCACACAGAGGTAGAATTCTTGACAATTTAATATCCTCATTAAACTACAAATTCAAGATTCCTTCCATTGTTTCACGTTATAATCTATTTCTGGCATTTGCATAATTATTGCAACTAATAGTTTGTAATAGATATACTTCATGCCAAGGTAAAGAATAATTAATAGAGGCATTAATTTATGCACTTTAATAACTATGTTAACTATACAATGTGTGTGTGTGTGTGTGTGTGTGTGTGTGTATATATATATATATATATATATATATACAGTGAAACACGATATATTATTATGGTTCGTTTTTCTGTGGCTCTCCCTCATTACACCATAAACTCAATGAAGGAAGGACTGTATCTTATTTGCCTTTGTAGCTTTAGTTCTTTGAAAAATATTTGGAATAAGAAACATTGCCAAATTTATCACAACATCAATAAATGTGTTTGTACAGGGATCTGTCCAAATGCTGAAAATACTCTAAACAGTTGATCTTACCTTTTGTAAACTTAATAGTCTGCCGTTGAGTATTTTTGGTTTGCTTTCCTATGGTTTAGGATACTTATTAACTGTACAATATATTTGCTGTTTATTTGCTTAGTATTTTGTCAATCTCACTAACTTGTAAGCTCTATGAGGGGCAGGATTCTGAAATTTTTGTTTGGCCACTACAGCTCCAACCCTTAGCCCGAAGCTTGGTAGATGGGCACTCAAGTTTAATGATCAATTATCCACATCTACATAAAATTAATAAATTCAGGAAGAGTTGGCAAACCTCTTTCTTTTCTTTGTTTTCCTTCAAAACCCAGGTTGGTTTTTCCAAGTCTCAATCATCTGGGAAAGATGTGCATGTTCACCTGAGGCTCTCATGAGAGCCTTAAGCTATAGAGAGAGCATCTGGATACTATTACCCAGGGAAGTCAAACTGCAGCAACACTATGTTTCATTGTACCCAAGATAGGAGACCAAAGATGTAAAAATTAAAAAAAAAAGGAAAGTTATTAATTAAATTAATGGACCATTTTTTGTTACACATTTTCTGACTTGTTTATACAAAATGTTGGAAACATTTTAGGACACCAAAAGAGTATACAGAAACCAGAAAAAAAACAACAAAGAATTTGCCTATTAGGCTAAAATTTTTGGGCTATGTTCAAAGCACATCTGAGATTTTTATTGTTTTGGACTTGTTTAGCTTCTGTTTACTCCTACTCGGTGTCCAGTTCCCCATCTTCTTGTAACAAATTCTGATTTTTCTTTGGATACAGTTTTGCTGCAATGTAAATAAAAACACCTTGTTCCCAAGTCCAAGGGGATCTAAATTTAGCCAACCAGACTTTCTCCCTAGAAAGCTGAGATTCCCAAACTCTGTGAAGCTAATGGATTTGAAAAATTCCAAGAAAAACACCCTCATATATTTCTCTATAGATATTAAAATTGACTTATTTCCTAACCTTTCTAAGCTTGGTCTTTTTGTCTTTTATTTTAGTGTAGGAACCACTTTACATTTTTTGAATGATACTATCTTGCATCAAGCAGCTTGAATCAGTTCAACTTGTCTGCAACAAGAACATCAGCAGCTAGATCAAGCAATGTTGAAACATTCTGAGTTTACATTAGAGGAATGAATTTTTGCGAGGGAGTGGTTAGGGTGATTCATCTGGTGGTCATGATCAGAACATATCAGAATAAAAAGAGAAAAACACCAGGAGGATCCAACAGGAGGCTGTTGAAAAGATTACTTAAGAGGCCAGAATTGTTTCAATGGAGTTAACATGAAAAGTATTTAGTGTTAAGTAGATTCAGCCACAAAATTCATCAGTTTCTTTCCCTAGCTGCCACTGAGTAGGATAAGTGAACGCCAATGCCAAAAGTAAATATTGTAGTGGAAGCCTGTCAGGTTGTCTATTTCATCACTATTCTCTTTATCATGATTCCAGTCAAGGCTCTGTTTCTTCTGTAGGGTGCTGTATGTCCCACACATATAATTGCCACACATATATACGACATCTTCCTACTTATACACCATCTCTCATGTTGCCTTGTGCAAGAAATTCTTCTCTGTTCCTTTCAAGTTGCCTCTCGTTGTTTTAAGCCACTGTCCCCTACTTATTGTGTCAAAGTTTATTATCCTAATTTTGAAAAAAAAATGAGTAGAATGGACACACAGCATTAGTTTCAAGTGATTCAACATCTCTATATATTATGCTATGTTCACCACAAGTATAGCTATCATCTGCCACAACACTATTACAATATCACTGACTATATGCTGTACCTTTTATTCCTGTGACTACTTCATTCCCTAACTAGAAGCCTGCATCTCCACATCCCTTCACCCATTTTGCTAATCACCCCACTCCCTTGCCTCTGGCAGCCATCAGTTTGTTCTCTGCATTTATAGATCTTATTCTTCTTTTTGTTTATTTATTTGTTTTGTTTTTCTGGATTCCACATGTAAGTGAAATCATACAGTATTTGTCTTTCACAATCTTATTTCACTTAGCTTAATACCCTCTAGGTCCATTCATGGTGTCACAAATGGCAAGCTAGTAATAATTGTTTTATGGCCGCATAATATTCCATTGTATATCTATACCACCTCTTCTTTATCCATTCATCTATCACTGGATCCTTAGGTTGCTTCCATATCCTCGCTATTGTAAATAATGTTGCAGTAAACATAGGGATGCATGTATCTTTTCAAATTAGCATTTCTGTTTTCTTTGGGTAGACCGATGCCTAGTAGTGGAATTACTAGATCATATAGTAATGCCATTTTTTAAATGTTTTTATTTATTTTTGAGACAGAGACAGAGCATGAGCCGGGGAGGGGCAGAGAGAGAGGGAGACACAGAATCTAAGCAGGCTCCAGGCTCTGAGCTGTAAGCACAGAGCCCGACGCGGGGCTCAAACTCATGAACTGCAACATCATGACCTGAGCCGAAGTCGGACACTCAACCGACTGAGCCACCCAGGCGCCCCTAGTAATTTTTTTAAGTTTTTGAGACATTTCCATACTATTTTCCACAGTGCCTTTACCAGTTTACATTCCCATCAACAGTGCACAAGCAATCCTTTTTCTCTGTAGCTTCACAAATACTTGTTATTTCTTGCCTTTTTCATTCTAGCCATTCTGACAGGTGCAAGGTATTATCTCGTTGTTCTGATTTGCACTTCCCTGATGGTTAGTGGTGTTGAACATTTTTTCATGTGTCTGTTAACTATCTGTATGTCTTCTTTGGGAAAATGTCTATTCAGGTCCTCTTCCCATGTTTAAATCAGATTTTTTTTTTGTATTGAGCTATGTTACATTCTTTATTTGGGATATTAACCCCTTAGGTGATCTATCATTTGCAAATATCTTGTCCCATTCAGTAGATTGCCTTTTTATTTGTTGGTGGTTTCCTTCACTGTGTAAAAAAGTTTTATTCTTACTCTTTTTTTAAAAATATACTTCAGACTTCATGGTTCTCCCACTTTGTTCAACCTATTCACTCAGAGCAAATGATGTGGTCCTCCACTTCATCAAGAAATGTGATGATGTCAAGAATTCTGCTCAGCTTCAGTCAGCACATGGATCAGCACATCTGTACCCAACCCATGCTATCACTCACTTTCACATTCTTCCTCAAAATGCCCTATCTGATTCACCTATGACCATCTCTTGCTTTGCTTGGCTCCCTACAACTCTTTCTTTTACAAGAGGTCTCCTTTCCTCTGAAAAACATGTAATTTCTCTTCTTGCTGATCCTCATAGCACCCATGCACTCGGCAATTATTGTACTTCGCACATTGCATATAAAATTCCTATGAGTTTTTCTGGTACTCCTACTAAAACATGTGACATCTTAAGGTTAGGCATTATAGTCTTCGTAATATCCATTATCCTTACACAAGAAAATCATGTTTTATATCATGTTTTATGTGCTGGATATGGTGCTGCGCACTGTAAATACAAAGATGAAAGACATCTATTTTCCAAAATCAAGGACTTTAAAATAGGTAAATCCCACAAAGCCATTTAAGGGTTACAGATAAAAGTGACAGGTTAACAAAAGTAGGGCTAAAATACTAAAGAAGAGTTTGAGGTAAGTCATGAAAAAATGGGAAGTAAATTACAGGGAAGTTTTTCAGGGAATAGTTGACATTTGAGGATAATTTTCAAGAATGACTTGCTGGTTGAAAAACAGGTAGTTTCTTGACTTATATTCTAAGCTCTGACATATAAAGATATTAGAAGACATCACTGTCATTCTCACATTAAAAAAATGGCTGAATAAACTGATAATCAGTAACTTTTTTTCAGATTAATCAGAAATTTGAAGTCACTGGGCAACTGTCACCTAAAGGCTGGAGGGATAAGCAAACACAGAGAACCACAGCTGAGTCCAGCTTAATGGTGGCAGAAGCCACTGGACCAAAAGGTAACGGGTGATAAGAGTTAAATGGAGCTACGGACATTTAGGAATCAGTTTTTGTATGAACATGCATTTCATTCTTTGCCTAAGAGTACAATTTCTGAGTCATACAGTAATTGCCATTGGTGCCATGTCTTTCATGTCTTTTGCATATTTTTCTAATCAGTTTTTAATTTTTTATTGTTTACTTTTGTGAGTTCTTTATATATTCTAGATGTAAGACCTTGTTTGGATTTTGGTAGGAATATCATCAAAGTTATATATTAATTTGTGGAGAATTTATAAGTTTCCTATGCTGAACTGTCAAATACATGAACATGGTATGTGTATGCATTTATTCAGGTATTTTTAAATTTATTTCAATGTTTTAAAATAAATTAACATTTATTCATGTTTTGAGAGACAGAGAGATAAAGAACATGAGCAGGGAAAGGTCAGAGACAGAGAGAGAGAGAATCTGAAGCAGGGTTCAGGTTCTGAGTTGTCAGCACAGAGCCAAACTCAGGGCTTGAATTCACGAACTGCCAGATCATGACCTGAACCAAGTTGGCCACTTAATCGACTGAGCCACCCCGGCACCTGTATTTCAACATTTTTATGTTTCAGCATACATAGCCTATGCATGCATTATTAGATTTGTACCTAACTATTTCATTTTTCCTTGGAGAAATTTTAAATGGCATTGTGTTTAAATTTTAGTCTCCATATGTTCATTGTTAATATATAAAAGTGCAATTTATTTTGTGTTTTGATCTTGTATCCTGCAACATTAAAAAACTCACTTATTGTTCTAGGAGGTTATTTGCTTAATTATTTTTAATTAAAAAGTTTGTAGATTCTTTGGCATTTTCTATGTAGACAATCTTGCTAAGGGCAAAAAGGGATCATTTTAGTATTCCTTTCCAATATATATTCTTCTATTTCTTTTTCTTATTACAGTGGCTAGAAATTCAGGTATTTTGTTGAATGAGAGTAGAAACAACAGACATTATTGACTATTCCTCAACATTCAGTCTTTTACCATCAAGTAATGATGTTAGCTGTAGGTTTTTGTCTATGTTCTTTATCAGGTTGAGGAAGCTCCCCTCTATTCCTTGAAGTAAAATTCTTGTAGATGAATATTGTTGGATTCTGCTTTTCCTTTTATTCGCAAGTTTTTAGTTAAATTCCAATTAGTTGACATACAGGGCAGTATTAATTTCAGGTATATAAATTTAGTGATTAAACACTTATATACAACACCCATTGTTCATCACAACAAATGCCCTCCTTAACACCTATCACCTACTTAGTGCATCCCCCTGCCCACCTTTCCTGCCCACTTCCACTGTAATAACCATCACTTTGTTCTCTGTAATTACGAGTCTGTTTGAAGTTTTCCTCTCTTTTTTTTCCCTCCTATATTCATTTGTTTTGTTTCTTAAACTCCACATACTGAGTGATATCATATGTTAGATGTCTTTCTCTGACTGACATATTTCGCTTACCACAATACTCTTTAGCTCCATCTATGTCGTTGCAAATGGCAAGATTTCATCCCATCTTCCTTATCCATTCATCAGCCAATGGACATTTGGGCTCTTTCCATAACTTGGCTACTATTGATAATGCTACTATACACATTGGGTGCATGTATTCCTTTGAGTTAGTGTTTTCTTTATCATTTGGGTAAATATTTTAATGCTGGATCATATGGTAGTTCTGTTTTTAACTTGTTAAATAAAAATATGGAACCTTCACATTGTTTTCCAGAGTAGTTGCACCACTTGTTATTCCCACCAGCAGTCTAAGAGGGGTCCTCCTTCACATCTTCGCCAATACCTGTTGTTTTCTGTGTTGTTAATGTTAGCCATTCTGAATGGTGTGAAGTGATATCTCATTGCAGATCTGTCCAGTTCTCCCAACACCATCTGTTGAAGAGGCTGTCTTTTTCCATTGGATATTCTTTCCTGCTTTGTCAAAGATTAATTGACCATATAGTTGTGGGTCATTCCTGGGTTTCCTATTCTGTTCCGTTGATCTATGTGTCTGTTTTGTGCCAGTACAACACTGTCTTGATTACTACAGCTTTGTAATACATCTTAAGTCCAGAATTGTGATGCCTCCAGCTTTGGTTTCCTTTTTCAAAATTCCTTTGGCTATTTGGGGTCTTTTGTGGTTCAATATAAATTATAGGATTGATTGTTCTAGCTCTGTGAAGAATACTGTGGGTATTTTGATAGGGATTACATTAGATGTGTAGATTTCTTTGGGTAATAGAGATATTTTAACAATATTTTTCTTCCAATCCATGAGCAATGAATGTTTTTCCATATTTTTGTGTCATCTTCAATTTCTTTCATCAGTGTTTCATAGTTTTCACAGTACAAATCTTTCACTTCTTTGGTTAGGTTTATTCCTAGGTATTTTAGGATTATGCTTTTCCTTTTTAAATCCTTTCTGCCAATCTCCATATTTTAATTGCATATTTTAACTATATGTTTTTCAGTATTCATTTGTTAAATATCACAACTTTCTGTATTTAATTTGTTTCCTCATTTTCTCTTTCCTTATTTTCCTGTTAATGACTTGATTTTTTTTTGATAGGGTTGCATCTTGACTTAATTAGCTTTTCCCCCCCAATATACTGCTTGGTGTATGTTTCTTAGTGGTTGCTCTAAGTATTACAATATACACATTTAACTTAGCACAGTCTACTGCATATTTATGTTTTACTGCATCAACTGAAGTTTAGAAATTTTCCCTTTAAAGTTCTTTACCTTCTCTACCAATAAAGAGAGACTTCCTCAAGTGTGGGTTTACTGGCAACAGATTTCCTTAGTCTTCCTTTGTCTGAGAATGTGTTTATTTCCCCTTCATCCATGATATTTCTTTTCACTGGATAAACATTTTATGGTTACATTTTTGTTCCAGTACTTGAAAAGTATCATACACTTCCTTATGGTCCCTATAAATTTCACATAAGAAATCTGCCATAATTCAAATTGGTGTTCCTCTATAATCAATGGGTTATTTTCCTCTGGCCACTTTTGAGAGTGTTTTGTTTGTTTTATTGTCTTTAGTTTTCAAAAGTTCAATTATAATGTGCCCTGGTATGGATTTGGATTTCTTTGAATTTTTCCTTTTTAGAGTTCATTCACCTGCCTTAGTGTTAGGATTTATGTATTTAACCAAGTTAGGAAGTTTTCAACCATTATTTCTTTGAATAGTTTTCTAGTCCCAGCTCTCTCTTCTCTGCTTCAAGGAGTCAAATTCTTACTCTCTCCTGACTATGGCCCAGTGACATCCAAATGCATCAGTGACTTTCCCTCACACTTTTTGCTTGTATACTGCATCCTGATCCCCAATGAAGGCACTTGTCCACAAACCCTACACCTCTGTTTCAGCTTGCAACTGTTTGGTTGAGCTAACTCCCCTAAGGACTGCTCAGGGCATGCAGTGACTGTTTCTCTAAGATCTGTAAGTACAATTAACTTTGTTTCCCTGTGCCTCTCTTGTGTCTCCTTTTGTGGCCACACTTGAGTGGCCATCTCTAGAAAGAATACAAAACACAGCTCTTTTGTTATTGGCCTACAGATTACTGAGGCTATGCTAATTTTGTTGTTTTGTTATTCAAATTATGTTCTCCGCTTTTCAGACTGGGTAAATCCCATTGATCTGTCATTCAGTTCATAGCATCTATCTGCTGTCATGTCTGGTCTACTACTAAAACCATCCCAAGTTGTGTTCTGTTTTTAGTGATTTTATTTTAGTTTTCAATTCTATAATTAACATTGAATTATTTGTATAATTTCTATTTCTTTGCTGGAAATATTTTTTTCAGTTGTTTTAAGAGGATATATAATTGCTTTGTGAATTTCATTTTTACTATGGTTGCTTTAAAATTCTGGTCAGATAACTACACCATATGATTTATTTTCCTGATGGCAGCTGCTGACTTTCTTTTCTCATTCAATTTGTGGTTTCCCTTGTTCTTAGTGTGAATGATTTTCAATTGTATGTTTAAATGTTTTATTTTTCAAGTCCTATGGCTCCTAAACAGTCTGACCTTTGTTCCACCTATCAGAATCTTTCTATTTTTTGTTGTTTTTGTTGCATTATGTTCAGGCATTTTTTTTTAGTTGCAAGTGGGAGGATTTGAGAAGAATAAGGTTACTCTATCTTTATGGAATAAAAAATCCCATATTTCTACATTATTTTATGTTTTTGTTTCATTTGACACATCTGATTGGTCACTTTTCATGTCTTGTACTTCATTCTCATATCTTTAATCCTTAGTTTTATTACTTTAAATATATTTATCCTAAGTGTTTTATATTTAATGTTTGATATAGCCAGTATTTAGTGTCTCTGCATCTGAATGTGAGATCTATTATTTCTTCTGATTCTAGCTAGTAATGCCTGCTTCTGTTGGTGTCTTTTTAAGTTTTAGAAATCAGCTCATTTTCCTTAAAATTTACCACAGGAATTCTTTGATATCTTGCTGAATGTGATTCTCTATAGAATATTTGCACTTGCTTCCATATGTTTGGAAGGGTATTGGAGATCCAACCTAGGACCATTTGAATGTAAATTGTGAGCTTAGGGTTTTGAGCTTTCTATTTAGTAAAAATTTGGGCCATAGACTCATTAAGGAGTGTGTTTATCATTAAAACACACAAGAGTGATTCTTTATTCTCTCTACTTCAAACATAAAGTTTCAGGACAGGCATTTTTTTCTTAGAGTTCCCTGTTACTAGTGTCATTGGGAGGCGAACATTTCTACTTCACTGTGTTGATGATTTAAATTTTGTGGATTCCAATTTTATGCAGGGATGGGATGGGGAGGACAGTCCTCTCCCATTTGAGTGGTCTCTTCTACAATGAGCAGGTCTAGGCATTTTTCTTTTCTCTTCTGTATTCCTGTGAAACTGAAAATCATGTTCATCTGTTTTGCTAAATGTGGTCAAGACAGAGAAAGCTCTTGTTAATGTTCTGCTTACCTATTTGGTCCTTGCCTTCTCTCAGTTTAAATCTCTTAAGTGTTTATTTTATTTTTAGTTCATTGATACCCTTAAACAAACTTTTAAACATTCTTTTTTTTCTTGTTTTCTGAAATGAGTATGACATCTGTTTCACCATACACGATCCTTATAATTTAAACAATATGTATACTAATCTAGGAGGATGCGTGCTAGATTTTTTGTTTTGTTTTCTATCTTCTGTAAATAAGAGTTTTTAAAGGCATAAAAAAATTCCAGGCAAACCTCTACATAATTCCTGCAGTATTATACACAGAAGTCATGGTTAAGAAATATTAAGATAAAGGTTAATGTAACTACAGGATTATATTTACTTGGAAAAAGGATATTGCTTCCTGCTTTCTATGAAGCAAAGCAACATCACTTTCAATAATAATTTCCCCCATTTTCTCCCGAAGCTATATCCTGTGTTCACAGAGAAAAGTCAGAGCACAGATAACAAAACCAAAAAAAGTAAAAAGAAAAATTTTCCAACAATTTTTACCAATTCTAAGTAGCAGTTTATATTTTGCATTTCCCTCTTTCCCAAATATTTATCTGCAAAATCAACCTGTAAAATCCCTGATTTTAAGATCTCAGTACAGATTCAATTTACACAAATTACATGGTTTAATAGTTTGTTTATAAGGCAATTCACAGCGAATTTTGAGCCAGTTTATAAAAAGGCAAGATTGTTACTACAAATACATCCCTCATAGTACTAGAGTCTAGATAATATAACAAGAGTAACTAATGGAGTAGGCTAGGAATTTGAGAAATTAAATAGGTAAAATTTTCTTGCAGAAGACCTTTGAACTTTAGAACAAAAACTGTTTTAAATTAGGTTTGTATAGAAGTTAAATAAAAATAGATATACTGAAATATAGATTAATTCTTTCAATAAATATTTAGTGAGCAGCTATTATTTACCAGGCACTGGTAATTCAAAAGTGAACATACAGCCTTGAACTCATGAAATCTGCATCCATCCTAGTGGGAGAGTTTGTAGAAATTTATTTGGTAGCAATTATAGCAAAATGAAGATTCGTAAATTCATGAAAAATGTTAACCATATCATTACCTAGTTTTCCTAGCAATACTCTAACTGTATCAAAATTTCCTCGGATTTTTACTTCATCCATTGGCATCTCAAAATAATAAATAAGTGAGTATGTAATTTTCTGTCAGAATAAAAAAAATCTAGAGACTGCACATATTTTTTCAGATGTTATGGAATTTATGTGTTCTTTCAAGGCCAAATATTTTTTAATAGTGATATACATGTGCTAGATTAACTTCCTCAGGTTCTCAACCCACTGGTATTTCTATTCTATAGTTAATATGTCACTCAATCTTTTCTTAACAGTTCTTTTCCCTTTACCTGAATTACTAACAGTCTTCCCAAATGATTGCCATACTGCCAGTTAGCACACATCCTATCAATCCTGCAAACTATAAAATTATACTTTTTATTTATTTTTTTTAATTTTTTTTCAACGTTTTTTATTTATTTTTGGGACAGAGAGAGACAGAGCATGAATGGGGGAGGGGCAGAGAGAGAGGGAGACACAGAATCGGAAACAGGCTCCAGGCTCCGAGCCATCAGCCCAGAGCCTGATGCGGGGCTCGAACTCACGGACCGCGAGATCGTGACCCGGCTGAAGTCGGATGCTTAACCGACTGCGCCACCCAGGCGCCCCTAAAATTATACTTTTTAAAAGCACATGAATGTTTATGCCACATACACTGAGCAAAATCTTTCAATGTTTTCTGTATCAGTTAAATAAGGTATATTCAAGAAATGGAAACAAGCTTGGCATTTCAGACACAGATCATTTAATAAAGACAATGGGTTACTCAGATATGAAAAGGCTCAAGTAAAAATGGGATCCATAAGAATCAGTTATGGCCACTAAGTCTTGAGAAATATAGGGTCAGAAGTGTCAGCAGAAACTAGGAGTTCAGCAAAGCTACTGTGTTGGCTACCAAGGCAGACTGTAGATGACATGTTGGGACATGGCTGGGGACTGGGGGGGGGGGGGGAGAAAGAGGAGGTGTTGGAGTATGGTGGGAACTTTATGGTTAATTGTTGGGCCACCTGGGAAAGTGCAAGCAAATGGCACTGGAGCTGCTGCTGTCTGCTGATGCTGAAATGACTGACAGAAGGCTGGAGGCAGAGTCCTTTCTCCTCTCTGACCTTTTAGTCACACACCATTGCGTCCCAGCCAGTGAGGAAAACATAGAAATGACTCTCATCCCCAGTATCACAGAGCACATTATAAAATTGGCTGCCTGGCACTCAAAGACAATAACCACAACAGTTTATTCCACTTACGACAAACCCTGCTTCTATATTAATCTACTACTAAAGTATCAATACGTATTCTTTATTAGATTACTCTATCAGCTGAACACACTTGAACTGGCCATTATACCCTGTACATTGCATCCTAACAATTTTGTATCCCTAGAATACATTTCCTCTTCTTTCTCCATCACTGGAAATTGTATCTATCCATCTTTTAGTTCCCCTCTTAAATCTGGTTTACTTATAAAGATATTCATTCCTTAGCCCCAGACTTAAATTTTTCTTAACATACTATCCGGCACATACTCTATGGGAACTTTGTGTGTCTAAAGAAGGAAGTACATTTTCCATCTATATTTTTATGGGTCTCATCTACATTTGTATATCCCTCAAATACTATACTCTAGCTTTTTATGTTATTTTTTATTTTTTAAATGTTTATTATTTTTGAGAGAGACGACAGAGCGTGCACACAGTTTGGTGGGGGAGAGGGGGAGGGAGAGAGAGAGTCCCAAGCAGGCTCCGCACTGTCAGCACAGAGCCTGATGCAGGGCTCCATCTCACAAACTGCGAGATCATGGCCTGGGCCAAAATCAAGAGCCAGATGCTCAATCAACTGACCCACCAATTGCCCCAGAGCTTTTAAAAACCAAATAGTGTTGTAAAAACTCTATCATTTCACAAGTTCCTTCAGGGTAGAAATGATTTCTTACTCACATGCAGTTCCCAGATGTTAAGTGCTCATCAATTGATGCTATTTCCAAAACTGATGCATACAAAACTAGAAAAGCACTCAAGGCCTTATGAATATATAAATTTTAATTTCAGGAGGGCAAAAAGTTTAGCTTTTTCAGAACACAAACTTCTTTAGTTTTACTATTTTATGCTTTGCTAAGATTTAATTATGATTGATATTTAAGAGATACAATGTACTTAGTTTTCAACACCCAAAGTTTCTCTATTAGGTTGATGTTTGAAAATTACAAGGCATTACTTTGCTATTTTTTCCTGTATCAGTTATGACACCTAAGTCAAGAACTGTGAACGAGTATCCACCTAACTATGCGACATCTCACTATATTCCACTCTGGAATCCACCACTTGACTCTGTGGAAAAAGGATATACTGTCAGTAGCAAAAAATGATAACCTTTGTGAATACCCTTTCATTGTTTTCTATCCACAGATGAACAATATCCTCAGGCAAAAGTAAGCATTTGAATAACCTGTTAGTTCTGTGTTCGATAAACAAGGTTTTAGTGCATGCTTCAACATCAAGAATAATTTCAACTTCCATTTGATCAACAGAAAAATAATTTATATTACTTTTCTCTTTTGACGTCACTAACTTCAAAATTACTATTTCAATAGAATGCTTACAGGAGAGGAAAACCACTTTTTAAAATTTCAGTGACAAACCTTATTTGTATACCAATATTCTAAATAAGCATGTATAATAGGAATAAACATTATTCTATGTGTAAAATAGAGCAATTAGCCAAGAATCTGCTGGACTGTCACTCCTCTGAGTACAGGAGGGCTTGGCATGCTATAAATCATCAATCTATGATCTTACTGAAGTAAAAATTCATTTTCATTTATTAACTTTTGTGAGATTGTTGTGAGATCAAACTATTGCTTTCTGAATGTGCTGATTGAGGACTCCAAAGTAAGGAAGAGGTAAGCAACAAAAATCATTAAATGCTAATTTTAAAAATAATCAAGAGTAAACCTATTTAAATATATTCCACCATAATTTTTTACTGTTTATATCTCTCAAAATATATTATGCTTAATATAGTACATTTTATCATCTAAAAATAATGCAAATTTGGTATATTTCAAAATAAGTGCTCATTTAGCAGAGGAAAAACAGATAAAGCCAAACAATTAAGAAAAGGAATTAGGAGCTACGATAGAGCAGGGAATACTCAGATCAGAGGCTGAAAGCTGTTAACAGAAGAGAAGAAGGGGAAGGGACAAAAGCAGGAAAAGAATAGGTCTGGTTGTTTTTTTAAGTTTATTTATTTACTTAGTGGGGGAGGTGGGAGAGGGACAGAGGGAGAGAGAGGGAGAGAGGGAGAGAGAGGGGGGACAGTCAGACAGATAGATGGAGGGGACACGAGCAGGAGAGGGCAGAAAGAGAGGGGGAAGAGAGAGAGTCCCAAGCAGGCTCCACACTGTCAGCACAGAGCCAGATGCAGGGCTCAATCGCACAAACTGTGAGATCATGACCTGAGCCAAAATCAAGAGCCATATGTTCAGTCAACTGACCCACCAGGTGCCCCAGAGCTTTTTAAACCAAACAGTGTTGTAAACACTGTATCACTTCACAAGTTCCTTCAAGGTAGAAATGATTTCTTACTCACATATGCAGTTTCCAGATGTTAAGTGTTCATCAATTGATGGAACTTGCAAAACTGACGCATACAAAACTAGAAAACCTTGACCTGAGCTAAAACCAAGAGTCAGATGTTTACCTACTGAGCCACCCAGGCCCCCCAATAAAGTGTCTCTTTTGCAGAACAACAGCTCCCACTGAGGAGATGCACAGCCAGGTGTTCCACAAGATCCCCTCAGGAACCAGTTCAACAAGTCTGGAACTAAGGGCCTAGAGATGAGGACTTGCACAGAAGCTCCCTGAAGTGGCCTGAAATTACCTTTAGCTCATTATAATCCTAAAAATCTCCTAGTACGGTGTTGTTTTTTTTTTTTTTTTTTGGCCATTTTTTGAACATACAATATATGTATTAGCATGTTACATGCTAGGCCTGCAGAGCTAACCTAAGAGCCTAAGTTACAAAATGTGTGTCCTCAGTGTATCAAGCTGCCTGCTTTTGCCCCCTAGCACACTGAATAAAAGCATCCTGCACTAAACCCAAAAGGAGACAGGGCTTTGACGACTATTTTTTTTATCTACTTACCTGTTGCCAGTAATAAAACAAACAAACTTTTTGCTCAAAACAAAAGACTTGGGCTGCTCTATTGACTGACACACCCCAAGAAATGGATCCTTTGTGTTTGGTGACAGAATGCCTGCTTCAATCAATCCCTTTAATGTGATTTAAAACCCCATGTGGAATATTGATCTGTACTTGACATCTGCCCAACTTTTTTAATTCAATGATTTTTATCAGTGGCTGAGGCAAACAAAAGTGATCCCACATAACCGAATTTCTTTGCAGTCATAATTTTACCTACAGCCTAATTTGGAGTCTTGCAGTGCTAAAAGCAGGTTATTAATGCTGTGACGAGCTTTAAAGCCAATTTGAGTATTATTGGGCAAAAAACCATTCAAGTGTCTGCTTTTTCCTGAGCCTATCAGCCAACACATCAGTGATGACCAGCAGCTGTCTCTGTGTGGGCTTTAATGAGCCTGCAAATGAGACCCTGATGTAAAGAGGCTTTGGCAGCCTTAGAGATCTGTGAAATTGCCATTTTTTAATAGGGAATTTCCAAATGGAAGACAGTGTATATTATGAAAATGTGCCAGAAAGGTTGGGGGTGTCACAATGAGTTTTTTGTTTGTTTGTTTCTGTTTTTGTTTTTTAATCAAGAAGCAAAGTTAAATTTATCTTATGGCAACAGCAGGATGAACTCCATAGGTTTTGAATGGATACAAAATTCTCACCAAGACCCAGTAACACACTTCAATTATAAGAATGTCTATTAAAGAGATTTTTCTTAAAACATCCCACGAGACAATTCCTAGCCAAAAAAAGTTAGATAAAAATAATACAATGAAACTATTATATGCATTTTGACTAAAAGCATTCAAATCAATCTTTTGATTATGACAAGATTATAGTAATCTATAAGTAACACCACTAATTTCATTTAAAAATTTAAAAAATGAGGAAATCAGTGAGTATAGAACAAGCACTATATATAATGCTCTTTACAAGAACTTTCATATATATTACATGCAGAAGATTCTTTGTTTCACTATAAAGCATTAAATAGGCTACGTGCACTGTGAAAATCCAAGAGGAGAAACATGTCTACATTCTCTTTGCACTCTTCTACCCTCTCCTCCTCTCTTCTTCCTCTCTCCCTCCTTCCTTCTCCATTTCTGTCTGTGTGTCCCTATCTCTGTTTCTCCCACTCCAAAAACATCTCATGGAACTCATGTTCTCAAAGCAAGTCACTTCAAAACAAAGGATCATGTTAAAATGTAAATTCTGATTCAGTAGGATCTGAGGCATCTTCGTTTCTAAAACATTCCCTGGCGATGTCTATATTGCTGGTTTGTCAACCACACTTTCAGTAGGAAGACTCAATAACTCATTTTGGAAAAAAAAAAAGAGGTTTGAGTGGAAGAGAGCCAAAGCATAAGACACTCTTGAAAACTGAGAACAGAAGATTGATGGGGGGTGGGAGGAAGGGGAGGGTAGGTGATGGGCATTGAAGAGGGCATCTTTTGGGATGAGCACTGGGTGTTATATGGAAACCAGTTTTATGAAAAATTTCATATATTAAAAAAATAAATAAATAACTCATTTTGAGAAATGCTAATCTATGCAAAAAATAATGGTCATATGATCAGGGAAGGTTCACTGTAAGAATGAAAGGAATGATTTTTCAGAGCCATGAGTTTGAAGGATGAGGAATGTCTGCAGGTATTTAACACGGTTGATAAGAAAGACAGTATTATTAGCAGAAATTGAGGTGTCATTATTATTCGTGGATTTGACCTGGAAAATGAGTTCCATATTGAGGCATCAGCATGACAATAGGTGACAATACCTAATCAATAGTTAGAAGTAAGAGTGATACCTATCAATGTAGTCAGTGGAATGAAATGGAAATGGTTGAGGAACAGAGTTCAGACAACGTAAGTATTTGGGAGGTGGGTAATGAAAGAAATGTGTCACAGAAGAGTTAGAGAAGGAGCTACCAGAAAGACAACCAGATACTAAGTGGCTGAAAAAAGGAGAGAAAAAAATCTGTGTATTTTTTTAAAGTTTATTTATTTTGACTAGGAGAATGCAGGGGAGGGGCAGAGAGAGAGAAGGAAAGAGAGAATCCCAAGTAGGATCTGCACTGTCAGCATGGAGCCCATTGCGGGGCTCCACCCCATGAACCAAGAGAGCATGACCTGAGCCACAACCAAGAATCAGACATTTAAATGACTGAGCCACCCAGGTGCCCCAAGAAAAATCTTTTTAAAAGCAACTTGTAAAGGGTTCAGGATCAGATGCCAAAGTGTACATAAGAAATAAGGAAGAGTAAATAACATAGTCTGTAGAGCCTAATTTTTAAAATAAAAAACATTAAGAGGCTGAGAGGATAACAAGGTTGAAAAAAAGATCTGCTTTTTCTGCAACTGAGAAGCTTCAGAGTATTGTTAGAGGCCAGTGAGGTCTCTGGAAAGGGAGAGACTATACAAACAAGAATAAAAAAAATTGCATAACAGCTTTCAATGTGCAGTAGTCCTTGTGGAAAAAAAGCCTAAATTGGATCAAAATCTCAAGTGGAGATATTGTACTCGAAAGAAGAGGAACCCTTATATCAGGAGAATAATGAAAAGGAGGAAGAGGATGAAGACAGTCCCTGGAAGCTTCTCAAAGATACAATTAGAGGCACCAGCACCCCGCTCTTGGTTTCTTCTTTCCAATGTGTGAATGCTCACCTTCAATTATTGTTTTTAAGAGAGAGTGAGAGCATCCGAGCAGGGCACAAGGACAGAGGGATAGAAAGAGAAAATTTCAAGCAGGCTCCATGCTCAACACAGAGCCTGATGTGGGGCTCGATCCCACAACCCTGGATCATGACCTGTGCTGAAATCAAGAGTCAGATGCTCCAAAGATTGAGCCACCAAGGTACCCTAATTTTGATTTCGATTCTAATTTACTTCTTCTACTTTTCATCCTCCTTTTCTTCTAAAGTAAGCGGGACAAAATTGCTTACACAACAAAAGGACCTTTACTAAAACAGTATTAAGTAGTGGAGGTGACAATCTGACTTTTTTGGCAGTCTCTTATAATTTATTTATTTTTTTAATTTTTAAGTTATTTACTTATTTTTGAGAAAGAGAGAGAGAGAGAGAGAGTGTATGCACATGTACATGTGAGTCGGGGAGGGTCAGAGAGAGAGAGAGGGAGAAAGAGAATCCTGAGCAGGCTTCACATTGTCAGCACAGAGCCTGACAGGAGGCTTGATCTCACAAAATTGTAAGATCATGACTTGAGCCAATATCAAGAGTCAGGTGCTTAACTGACTGAGCCACCCAGGTGTCCCAAGAGACACATTTAATACAGAGAAATGTACTTTACTCATTCTTTTGAAAAAGGTAATTTCAAGACTCCAACGAAAGTTAAATGTCCTTCTAGCATTGTGTGTATGTACCTTAAATCACATTAAATTAATTTTATATGTACATCTTCCCCACCCAATTTTTTGCTCTTCAAAACTTGACTAGATCTTAACTTTATTTCCATCCTGTGCATTTCATTCTGTGCCAATCACCACGTAGTTGCTCAATAAAGATATATTCTTCCAAAGTGTGACAGAGATAGTAATAGATCAAACTTGTTTTTCTTGATGTTGTATGGAATTGGTCTCCATAGCAAAACTACTTACACTTATTTGTAAGATATATTTAATGGGTTTTGAAATGTTAAAAGATCCCATCCAAAAATAAAAATTTTATTTTGAACTTTGGCATTAAGAAATTTTTTCCTTTATTCAAATTCTTCTGCATGCAATGCTCACATTCTGAAAAAAGGGGCAAGGGCACCTGGGGCACACAGTTGGTTAAGCATCCTACTCTTGATTTTGGCTCAGGTCCTGATCTCTCAGTTTTCTGAATTTGAGTCCTGAATTAGGCTCTGTGCACCGCCTACATGGAGCCTGCTTGAGGTTCTCTCTCCTTCTCTCTTTATCCCTCCCCCACTCATGCTCTGTCTCTCTCAAAATACACAAACATTAAAAAAATTCTGGATAAAGGTAATGGAACAGAGACCCCTCAAAGAGTGACAAAGCTAACACACTCAGAATTTTCAAGAAAATTTTAGCACAATCAATATTCCTGATAGCTCAGAAATCTTTGGCTGGTAATAGGGCGATTAAAAAAAAAAAGGTAACATACACGGTTTAGTTATTTTCTAAAATCAGGGATGATGTTCATTAATGAGCAACACGAGCAAGAATGATGGGTCTCTTGTGTCAGTTTGCAAAAATTCATGACCTGACACTCAACTTTGTATTTCAGGTAGTTTTAGAAGACTATTTAACAGAATCCCACTTACATGTAAATTTACCCTGGAGACTGTTAAATATCCCCTTATATAGACTTTCTGCTTAAGTGTTATAAAAACTGCTTTTGATATGATTCACTGATTTTCATCTCAAATCAGCTTTACTTGACTTTTTCCTTAGACTATTGAGTGTCATGGCAATAACCTGATTACATCTCTAGGATTAGGCTTATAATTCTTCCTCATTTTTCATATTGTTATTATTCCAGATAATATGTCCATCCAGACCTTTCACACAACTTTAGTATATCGCATAACTTCAACTAACGTTATCTTTTTTTAATAGTAATTATAAAAATGTCACATACATTGAAAGTACACACTTGAGATTTGTCCTGCCAAATCACACAAATTGATTTTATGGTTAGAGTATTCCCTATGGATAGGTTTTTAAAAACATTCTTAGGCTTTTCACTGCCAAATAAAACTGAAATATCTGAAATGAAAAAAATATATATTGATGTATTACTAATAGAAATACAAGTCCAGGGGCACTTGGGTGGCTCATTTGGTTTAGCATCCGACTCTTGGTTTTGCCTTAGGCGAAATCTCAGTTTCATGGGTTCAGGCCTCATGTCGGGCTCTGTGCTGGCAGCACAGAGCCTGCTTGTGATTCTCTCTCTGTCCCCCTCCCCCACTCACACTGTCTCTCCCTTAAAAAATTAATAAACTTTAAATAAAAAGATATAAAAAATCCTGTACATGCTTATAAACGTAGCTTAATTTTAATTTTTTTTTTTTTATTTTAGAGAGAGAGAGAGAGAACACAAGTTGGGGAGAGGGGCAGATGGAAAGAGAGAGAATCTTAAGCATGAGCAAGGAGCGTGATATGGGGCTTGATCCCACGACCCTGGGATCATGACCTGAGCCTAAATCAAGAGTCAGATGCTCAACTGAATGAGCCACACAGGCATCCCCACGTAGCTTAATTTTTTAAGTATATCCAAATCTTGATTGAATATAAGCTCATATGGAGGGAAGACCTGCAATGGAAAGATACTCCTTTGAAAAGGAGACAATAATGCATCTCTGTCTTTACAAAAATCCAGCTATATTACATGCCTAGCATGATATAAACAAATCAACTCGAGCCCCTGGATAACCATGGTCATATGTACATATGGATGTAGATTCTGAACTCCAAGTTCATTGCTCTTTTTCTTTTAGAAAATTACTGTATATGTGTGTTTATATGTATATTATATTTATATTATATATATAAAATCTGTTATCTCATTGGTAAAATGAGAAGCTGATTAATACCAGCTTCCTAACACTGTTGCAAAGACTGAATGAAATAATGTATATAAAATGCTTGGACAGTACCTGACACATACTAAGCAATACATAAGACCTTATTCCTTTTCTTTCCTTTTCTCTATTGTTTTTGTGGCCTTTCTCTGCCCAGATTTCATATATATGAACATGAACATACAAGCACACAAGTACTCAAACAGCACATATGTTTGCACACACACACATATGTAGAGTTATTTAGAAAACTATGGAAATATTGCATGTTATTTTGAACTCCACAGAAGACACAAAATTTCAAACTGCTTAAAAAATATACACATGCTGCCCAGCTCCAAAAGGCTTTAAAAGGGCTTATAAATGCAACTTAAAGATGGTATTTAAGAGATAAAATAGAATCTAAAGAAATTAAGAAAACCCCTAGACATTTGTTAGACATTTGAGATGGACTGATTATATTAGGTGAGCACATAATGAGGCTGGAGTTTTTCACATAACAAAAAGAAGTAAACTTTTTACCATATTGTTTTAATCTGTTGTAAAATAAAATGTATAAACAAGTACATAAATATTTTTCTGGAATTACACAAATATTTTCCACAAGACACATTTTTTCTGGAAACACATTTTGCCATGCACACAAAATTGATATTCAAAATCTAACATTTCTTATGTTACTTTTCTATAAAGACTAAGGACATCAATAATTCCTATTTCAGTTTAGGTATATATCTTTGGACAGTAAGATGACATTCCAAGTATTCTGTTTTCTGGTAGCCTGATATTAATTGATTTTTAATAATCCCTTAGGATTTTTTTTAAAGTAACATAGGCCTGAATTAAGACTTTGATGGGTGAGAATATAAACGCATTATTGAATACTCAAAAGTATACAGATCATATTTCTTGATATGGTAGGGACCATGATTTAAATACTAGATGTGAGGAAGATATATTTTTTAATGAAAATTTATGAGATGAATTACTTATTCTTGCTCAAAGCAAAGGTCAAATAGCCTCAGTAGGGCACTGACAGTGGGAAATATTACAAATGGAACTAATACTGTCATAAAAATTACATCTTTTCAAGCTCTTGCAAAAAATAATAAATTATTGAAACAGAAGGGCTCTTTATAATGAAAAAGAGGCTTAGTCTGAGATTGTATGCGGCATGTTTTATGAAAAGACTACCTTACCCATAATATAATTCAGCAAGTGATTTTGGATAAAACTATATCATAATGGGATATAGCTACTTAAAATTAGCTGGAGGAATTAAGAAATGGATGATTTTTAAAAATATTTACTTAAATCTTAACTATGGTCCACAGATTTATGGGTTACTTAAGTCAATTCCATGGAGAGTGTTTACTTTAGAATTTTTACGCCTAATTTGTAAATATACACAACTACCATGAAGATGATTTGTTGTTTACATAAAATTTCTTAAAGTGGTCCTCAAACAATAATAATGATTCAAATACTGGTGAAAAATATAAAATACAAACTTAGGGGTTTTTTTGGTACTTAGTCTGAAAAACCCTCTGTACATGACTAATAAGTGTCAATCCCTGAACACTTATAATAAAAACAACATAGAAATTTAAAAATTACAATAGGTTCCAGATTTCAGTATAATGGAAAGATATTGAAAGATTATGCTAAATAGTTAAGATACAGTTTAAGAAAAGGGATACTTAGAATCAGTATAGGTATAAGAAGACATAATTTCATAGTTTATTAAATTATTTCAAACTCAACTTTAGTAGAAGGCAATTTTAGAATCCGGTTAGTAATAGTTTCTTTGGAGCTGTGCTCATTTATGCTAATTTAGTTTAGAGATTTCCCTTTGCAATTGAGTGAAAAACTTAACAGTTCAAATAAATTGAGGAATATCAAGTGAACAGATATTGTTCACCTGCTCAATCATTAATTTTGTTCAATCTCGGGGCACCTGGGTGGCGCTGTCGGTTAAGCGTCCGACTTCAACCAGGTCACGATCTCACGGTCCGTGAGTTCGAGCCCCGCATCGGGCTCTGGGCTGATGGCTCAGAGCCTGGAGCCTGTTTCGGATTCTGTGTCTCCCTCTCTCTCTGCCCCTCCCCCGTTCATGCTCTATCTCTCTCTGTCCCAAAAATAAATAAACGTTGAAAAAAAAAATTAAAAAAAAAATTTTGTTCAATCTCTACTCCCTCATTAGGAAAACCACAGATTTATTTTTTAAAAAATTTAGACTAGGCAGAGCTGTTTGTGTAGGTATGGTGGGCGCTTTACCCCAGCTCAGATCCTGTATTAACGATGTCCAGAATGGGTAATTCTGTCCTTCTTTGCCAGTGACTAATTTCTACTGGGACTTGAATAGAATACTTTTATCCTGATTCAAAAAACAAAGAGATGAGGAAGTGAGGCATGCACTGAGAACCACTTCTTTTCTAGGCTGGTCAAAGACATTATATATACTGCTGCAGAAGTGATCCTTGGGCCATCAGAAAGAATGGAAAATTGCATGGTATTTAGTGCTGTTCTGAAATGAGCCTTTGAAACCATGCTACAGCTGCCTAACTCCAGGCTTCTGGTACCTAGGTACCAGGTACCAGAAGTCACTCATACCTAGAATAATTGAAGGATCCCATTGGAATCGATCACTCAATACTGAGTAAGTGACCAGCTGGCATACTGATAAATGTGTAGGATTTATTTGCTTTTGTGTTTATTTATTTATAGGCAGTTTTTATTCCCACTGTGGAGCCCAACACAGAGCTTCAACTCACAAACGTGAGATCAAGATCTGAGCCGAGATCAAGAGTTGCATGCTTACCTAACTGAGCCACCTAGGCGCCCTGGCTTTATTTTCTTTATTTTTATATTTAATATAGAAAAGTGTTTTTAAAATACCATGATCACATTCCTTTAATTGAGATAAGATATTCTTAAATGGAAGAAAACTGTGGATATCATTAGAGTTAATGAAGTCTCGGTTTTTATTTTGTTTTTAATTTAATTTAATTTTTTTACTTTTTAAATTTCAGTGTATTTAACACACAATGTTGCATTAGTTTCAGGTGCACAGCATAGTGATTTCACAACTCTATATTTGATGCTATGCTCACCACAAGTATAAATACCACTTGTCACTTGACTTTTATTCTCCTGACTTACTAATTCCATAAATGGAAGCCTCTATCTCCTACTCCCCTCCACCCATTTTACCCATCCTCCACCCACCGTCCCTTGGACAACCATCAATGTGTCTTCTGTATTGACAAATCTGATTCTGTTTTTGCTTATTCATTTTTTTTCTTTAGATTTCACATATAAGTGAAATCACATGGCATTTGTCTTTCTCAGTCTGAGTAATTTCTCTTGGCCTAATACCTTCTAGGTTCATCCATATTGTTGCAAATACCAAGAGTTCATCCATTTTACGGTTGCATAATACTCTATTTCGTGTGTGTGTGTGTATGTATGCATCATCTCTTCTTTAGCCATTCCTCTATCTATAGACACGGTCTATAGACATATATAGACTATAGATATGGTTGCTTCCATATCTTGGCAATATGTTAACAATGCTGCAATAAACATAGGGATGCATACATGTTTTTTGAATTAGTGTTTTGTTTTCTCTGGGTAGTAGAATTACTGGATTATATAGTAATTATATTTTTAAGTTTTTGAAGAACCACCATACTGTTTTCCATAATGGCTCTACCGATTTACATTCCAACCAACAGTATACAGGGTTTCCCTTTTCTTCACATCCTCACTAACATTATTTCCTGTGTTTTTTACATTAGCCATTCTGACAGGTTTAAGATGGTATCTCACTGTGGTTTTGATTTGCATTTCCCTCATGAATAGTGATGTTGACCAGCTTTTCATATATCTGATAACCATTTATATGTCTTGTTTGGAAAAATGTGTATTCAGGTCTTCTGCCCATTTTTTACTCAGATTTTTTTATGTGTTGAATAGTTCTAGTTTAATACTGGAAAAAATATGTTCATGTACACCAATTAGTTTCTTTATTGAATTCTAACACTATACAAAATACAGCATAAAAAAAAATCCAAAATCAAAATCAGACTTACAGTAAGTCAAATGTAGCCTACCATTCATAACAATGAACATCCTAGGTGGTTATTTCATAGACCTATTTTTTGTATTCAAGGAATGCTTGAACTCCCAAGCCAGAAGAAATTATCTACATTATTTTTATGGGATGATGAAATTGAGTCCTAATCATGGGTGTATAGATATTTTGATAATACAGAAATATTTTTGGTCAAACATTTGTTGAAAAGAACTTTGATTTGTAATGCCTGCTTTTGAGATAATGAAACAAATTTGTATGTATTACTCATGAATTTCCAAGTATTTTCAGTGTTCATCAGTGATTTGTTGAAGGCAGTTTGTACCAACTCAGGGGACCCAATTGTTGAATTTTCAAGAATCTTAGGATTTAGTTGTTAAACACAGCTATTATTAAAATAAAATTAACTTGAAATTAAATAAGTTACATTAAATATAAAGATAATAAATACTCAAGATTCATCACTCCTTAATTGATTTACTACATTTACTACATTATTAAGTCAAATTTGCTCTTTCCTGGCCCCCTTCCATGACCCTTTATTTTCTTTCACAGTATTATCTGCTTTCTGTTCAGCAGTGGATGGCTATTCACCCATCACCCTACAAGGCTGTCCTTCATTCTGCTATTAAAGCTTACCATATTGCAACAACGTTTTTTTCTGAGAGCTGATAAAGAATTCAAGCTCATTGTCAATAGCATTTAAATTATATTTCATCGTATTATCTAATACATTTGTTAGTGTTGACAATGTGGAGGCCACTACTGCCATTTCAGGGATACATTTAAATGGAAGTATAGGATACCTTTAAATATCATCAAGTACACAGGAAAGATCCCCACAGTAACTGACTTTACCATTCAAAAATGGCAATAATGCTAAGATTTGAATAACCTAAATTAAATCTGCTTCTTTGTAAAAACAAAAACTTTTATCAGAAGATATAGTTTGAAGTGTAAATTTCAGGAAGTATGAGCATCATCTATTTTTTTTCCAAACGTTGTCACTCTCATCTGGGAAAAGACCTAGTAATAACCTAACAATTTTTGGGGTAGACACATGGAAGAAATGGATTATATATGTTTACTAAAATATATGTACACACATGATTATAATAGCTCATACATAATACCACCACAAGTGGAAATAATTTAACAGTTCAGAACAGAAAAATGGAAAAATAAACTGTATTGTCACATAGTGGATACTATGCAGCCACAAAAAATACTCAGCTATAACTATATGAAACAGGGAAAAACCTCACAAACTTAACACTGAAAAGATATAATAATGTCTAGATCACATAATTTCATTTATGTATAATTAAAAAACAGGCAAAATTAATCTACAGTGTTAGATGTCAAGAGTATGCTTATTCTTGGAGAGGGTAATAACTGAAGGAGAGCATATGAAGAACTTTAGAAATATTGCTAACATCCTGGCTTTCAAATTCTTTTCTGGTAATTTGTGTGTTCAATTTTCAACAAGGTTTTGATTTACACACTTAAGATTTTCCCTTCTTGTTATGTTATCGACTAAACAATTACTTAGAAAACTAAAACAAATCTGGTTACAAATAAGCATAACCATACCAGATCTTTTATATGTACCCATTATTATTAATTATAATGATTGTTCCTTTATAACCTCACTAACACACACACAAACAGACGTATGTACACCCTAAAAGGAACTAAATCTGAAAACATTCCACTACTCTAGATTCAAGTAACAGGCAATACAAATATTCTATTGATACAAATCCAGCCATTTTAGACATAGATGAAGAAAAATGAAAAAGCAAGGTAGTGTTTAAAAAATCAATATTCCAATTACCAGTTATAATATTTATTTCTTATGCCTTGGTATTCTTATTATTTTAATATTTATTTTTCAGACAGAGAGACAGAGGGTGAGCAGGGGAACGGCAGAGAGAGAGGGTGACACACAATTTGAAGCAGGGTCCAGGCTCTGAGCTGTCAGCACAGAGCCCATCACTGGGCTCAAACTCACAAACTATGAGATCATGACCTGAGCTGAAGTCAGTCTCTTAACCAACTGAGCCACCCAGGTACCCTGTACCTTGGTGATTATTAAGAATTAATGAAGTCATAGTCTCTGATGATTTATCAATACTATGTGTGATACATCTGTATCAGGTAGGTAAGCAAATTACAGTAACCTATTTATAACTTTTTCCTTCAGTTTTCCACATCCATAACTGGGTGGCTCAGTTGGTTAAGCATCCAACTCTTGGTTTTGGCTCAGGTCATGATGTTATGGTACATGAGTTTGAGCGCCTCGTTTGGACTCTGTGCTGACAGTGTGGAGCCTGCATGGGATTCTCTCTCTCTCTCGCTCTCTCTCTCTCTCCCTCTCTCTCTACCTCTTCCCCACTCGTGTTCTCTCTCTCTCTCTCTCTCCCTCTAAAAATAAATAAACTTAAAAAATTGAGAGAAAAATCTTGAATTTCAAGAAGAAAATATTTTGGTATTAATATTAATGTGGCACTGTAGAATTAATTTTTTCCCAACAAATGTATCGGCATGAAGGTGTATTAAGCATCTAATATAAGATTATGCCACTAACAAAGTGTTAATACATAGGTATTCTTACTCTTCTAATTTTGATTTCTTGAGAATGTATACTGTGCAGTATCAATAATTTTCTTGTTAAGTTTTCCATATTGTTATCCAGTTGGTTTTATAGTTTACTTCCATAGAGGTTCTACAGCATTGTGTCTTTAGTTTTTCATGATCTATTAAACATCTCCAGGAGAATGTAAGTTTGACACTGACATAGTTTTAAGAAAAAAGAAAAAATGGACCAATTATTGCAGAGAAAAATCAAAGAACCTTCCATTTCCTTAACTACTACCTTTATCTAGGCCAAACTCCCACTTGCTTTTACACTGGCTTCTTAATTTATTTCTCTCCATCCAGATACTGATCATTTTTCCTTCAAACTGATTTCCCTCTCCTTTCAACACACACACATACTGCATATAAAATTAAATCTACATTTCACAGGCTGGTATTTAATACTGTGTCTTTTTATGTGATGTAGCTAATTAGCAACATCCACACCCTGTCTTCAAAACTACACACATATACGCACACAACATCATGCCCTCAAGTTACTCAATGTTTTTCTCCCAAAGGAGTCTATGACATTATATAAAGGGGAAAGATGAGGAGTCTCAAAAGGAGACAGGACTTGCCTACAATCAAACAGCCATAAAATCATCAAAAGGCGTATCATTCAGTCTTCTGAAAGTCCTGTTCCAAGCTCCCTTTTCAATACTGTTTATTATTGTATCCACACTACTTGGCACGATTCTTCCAACATTTGAACCAAGTTCCTTAATCTATTTTTATTATACTTGATTTGTTGTATATTCACAAAAATTTATTATCAGATAATAACTGCAATAACTGAAAATGTTTTAAAATAAAACAGCCTATTTATAACAACCAGGAAATAATAAACTGTAATTTAAAAATATTTTACAGAGTTTTATTTAAAAAAAATATTAATTCACATAGGCAGGTTGTTGTTAAGGTTTAAGGAAAAACAGGGAGAAAACCTAACAAAGAAGTTAGTATCTGTTGTACACAATGTCAAGAACTTCTAGTTGGAAACAGAAATTCTAATTTTTGTAATGAGTCACCTTCTTATTTTACTAAGCATCTTTATAATGCTACAGTTTGTTATGTTTAAACCTAAAAAGTATAAGGTCTGTTTAGGTATCTAAGAGCCTAGCAACAAGAAGATTGTTTTAAGCCATTTGTTACTTTGCTTGTAAAACAAACGCCTTTATATAGAAATGGAAAACAAAACTGTTCTGTAATGAATCTTTTCAGTTCTGTTTCTGGCATTCCACTTGTTTCTGGATGAATTATTGCTCAAATGTAAATTTTTACTGAATAAGATTTATCCTTGCATCATTAACTTTTTGGGACATATACAGAAATGATGTATATATTTAAGTGAAATTCTTAAGATAAAGTAATGAGTTATATTGAGCACAATGGAATCAAATTAATGTAATTATAGGATCATATAACAAACAGTGTGTACTGTATAATATCCATAGAAAAAAAAAAACACTCTTAGGTTTATTATTTACATGAAGAGCTGTAAAAACAACCCTAAAAAACATGCGTGTATGTATCTTAATTTATAGAATATATATTTTATCATGTACGTTCAATGAAAAGTTGGGGAAAATCACATGGTAAAGAATTACACTAGACACAGCCATATATACGGAGTTCCTTTGCATCTTTTTTGTCCAAGTATCTGCTATTTTTTCTCCATTTCAATAGGCTCAGTAATCCTACTTACAGTAATCTTCTGCTTTCTTTGTCCACCTTCTTTTCATATTCATTTTACTCTTTTCCATTTATTGGCTTCCATGTAAAGCCAATAGATTATGAGGATTGAAAGGAAAAAGAAAATATCCACACACATACACCTCAGGTCAAAAGAATCAAAGATATAAAGTTGTTTGTTCAACCAACACACCTGAAGCAATACTCTATTTTTTTAAATTATTATTTTTTAATGTTTATTTATTTTTTGAGATAGATAAAGTACCAACAGGGCAGAGATACAGAGACACAGAATAGGAAACAGGTTCCAGGCTTTGAGCTGTCAGCACAGAGCCCTACGTGGGGCTCAAACTCCCGAGCCATGAGATCATGACCTGAGCTGAAGTCAGACGCTCAACCCACTGAGCCACCCAGGCACCCCAATACTCTTTAAATAGGTAGCTCACAAATCTTAAGTAAAATATATTGACTATTGTATTTTCCTTAACTGAAAAGAAAGTTGTCAAGAAGGAAGAAAATTTCCACGGGGCCTAGAAAATGAGATTCAGGAACAAGAATGTATCAGAGTTTCTGAATCAGAGTAACAAAATTGAGGTTACAAATACTCTAATCCTGCCCCTTTCTGTCTTAATATTCCCTTTTTCTAATATGGACTAAAAAATAATTTACTTTCAATTTATTTATTCTGAAAATTCTTGACAACTTTTCCTCCTTAACTTTCTACTGAAATTTGTCTTTCAAACTTAGCAGTATGGTATGGTTTGGCAGATCCACCCTCCAGACTTCCCTTCCCTTACTGAAATCATTAAGCCTCTGTAATAACTACAACATACAGGGAATTTAATGCACTACTAGATTCAATGGAATTTAAAGGAAATTGAAAATTGTAAAACAACCACACAAATATGAAGTTGAAATTTTAGCAGCGAAAGGAAACAAGGAAAATATAAAACATAAAACACTTTACCTTAAGACATCAGTAAACAGAATCAGTATAGGTCCTTCAAGAAACTGAAGAGGCTGAAGTTAAACCCGCCACACCGATGTAAGGGCCTTAAGAAAGGTCCTAGAAAATTTTATTTAATTAGCTTACGGTGTGGAACAGCATCAAGATTGTAAAAACTCTCCCCAGGTGATTCTACTATGCAGCTAAGGCTGAGGACTACTTAGCAGAGCCTTGGTTCCTAAAGAGTGATGCCGAAGCCTGCAGCATTAGCATCACCTGGGAACTAATAGACAGGTGAATTTCACCCCTTTCTCATCAGTCCTACTAAGTAAGAAATTCCGGTGGTGGGGCCCAGCAATTTGTGATTTACTAAGTTCGCCAGATGACTTTGATGTTGCTCTCTAATTGGAGAATCACTATTTAAGAGGATCAGAGGAGGATTTTTTGCAGCAGTTCTTATCTATTTTTAAGATCTCAAATTTAAGTAGATGTGGAGAGGAAGGAAGATGTAGTCTCTACTTGCTCAAGTCAGAAACCTGGGGGTCATCTCTGACTCCTCCACCAAAGTGAATTGTGCAGTATGTGCTAAGATTCTGCATTTCTAAAAGGCTGGCATTTGATGTCCATGGTGCTGACCATGAGACCCGTCTATTAGTAGTGGGTAGGGAGCACTTCAGATGGGGAAGCATTGCAGATGAAAGAGTTTGGAGAAATATATTAAACGTCAGGTAGAGTGTAATGAAATGAGGCTAAAATATACACAGTAAAATCATGCAGAGCCTTGTAAGGGACATGAAACTCTTGAATTTTATCCTTGGTTAAAGGCAGTCATCAATGACTAAAGCAGTGTAGAGATGTAATCAGATACACATTTTTAAAAAATCACTCAAAGGAAAAAAAAATCAGATCAGCCACTGAATTGAGAATCAACTGCAAGGAAAGCAATACTACAAGTTGGAATATTTTGAGGAGGCTATTAGAATCCTCCAGATAGGTGTGGTGTTTTTTTTGTTTTTTTTTTTTTTTGATTACAGTTATGGTGGCAAGATAAATATTTGATGTATATTCTGGAGGAAGAACAGGAAATTATTTTTATATAGAATATGAGATAAAACCAAAAGGAAAAATGAATACAGATATATGCATAATGAAATCATAAAATTATAGATGGCTACTAGATAGTCAAGTGGAGATAGCAAATAAATATTTGGCTATATAGGTGTGGAGCTCTGAAGAGAAGTTGAGGTTCAAGTTCATATTTGAGTGTCACTGGTATGTAGATATTTTCCAAATTCATGAAAAGCTGTGGAAAGAGTATAAAGAGATAAAACAGTCTACTAATAAGCCTGAAGAAACATTAAGAGACTTGGTAGAAGAGTGGCTTACAAAGGAGACTAAAGTAGGTAAAGAGTTAGGGAGAACTCCCAGACAGCTGTGGGGTTGGGAACAGCCAAAAAAGAAAGTTTCTGAAATAAGGAGAGACCAACATTGAAAAAATTGCTGAGATGTCAAATAAAAATAGGACTTGGAAATGCACATTTGACTTAACAAAAGATCATGTGGGAGAGCGGGTCCAGTGGAAAAGTTTAGGAGAGAAACCAGATGTTTTTCAGTTGCAGAGTGATTAAGAGAAGTCGAGAAAATGTGGGTGAGTCATTCTTGTCAAAAATTAGTGAAGCTTAATCTCTTTTGTAAGCATCTCATTCTCTTTTAAATTCACAAACGCTGGAATTCCTCTTTGTAGCTGTCATTCTACACACTTTTTTTTTTTTTTTTTTACAAATTATCTAAACTATACCCTTTTCTTTAAACAAAACTTTGTCTTCAGAGATGGTTTCGTATATTCATCTAAGTCCATTCTGGAAATGGAATTGTATTTTGAAATACTTCAGCTTCATCTCACTCCAAACACACATGCATATTCGTAATCATAATGGCATGAACATCAACTAAGTCGCTAAAGTCAGAAACACCTAAGTTATCTTTGACCTCCTATTCTTCTCAATAGATAAATACAATTCTGCACATCCTCTGTTGATTTTTGCCTAACTCACCACTCTGCCAAGTATTATATTAGTATGTAAGGCTGTTTTGTACAATTCATATGATTGCAGTTTCTTACCTGAATTGTTTTTCCAATCTCACAGCCTTTTTCCCTCACAATCTCTTCTCCATATGACAAGGCCAGTGCTCTCACCCTTGCATTATGGAGCTTTCTTATTCTCTGCATTAAATGCATTTATTGAATCAAATTTGATCATCTTACTGTCTCTCTTGAAACACTTCAAGGTTCCTCACTGCGACCAGGAGAAAATCCACAATTTCATAGGCAAATGTGCAACTTTTCCAATACCACTGCCCCTTGACAATGTTTGGATGATATCCTGTCACTTCCATTGTCATGCCCAATTCTTAAGCCATAAAACATCCCAGTGTTCCAAACCACAGTGTTATTTATCTCTGCTTTTATATGAATTGTTAGTTTTTTTTTTTTTTCTTAAAAACATCTTTTGGCCACACCATCATGAACTAACTCCTACTGAACTCTCAAAACTCCAATGCAATATAATTCCTCATATTAACTGACATTTGGGGCTGTATCCCCTTGCCAAGCCCTGCAGGTTAGGTGTCCTCCCTAAGCTTGTATAGCTTCTTTTAGCAAGATATAATTGTGTGTTAGCTTGTCTGTCCCCTTGACTAGAACGTGAGTTCCTTGTCTCTGGAACCCTAGTACTTGCTGTATAGGAGTAGTTCCATCAGTGCTTGTTAATTAAATGGGTTAATAGCACACATGACAAAAAAAATGATCACTTTTCTATCAGATTAAGAATCAAAAGGAATACTGGTGGGAAAAGAGAATTGTATAGATACATGCACATTAAATATTGTTTAATAACAACATCATTTTAAAAGCAGGGCGAGGGGCGCCTGGGTGGCGCAGTCGGTTAAGCGTCTGACTTCAGCCAGGTCACGATCTCGCGGTCCGTGAGTTCGAGCCCCGCGTCAGGCTCTGGGCTGATGGCTCAGAGCCTGGAGCCTGTTTCCGATTCTGTGTCTCCCTCTCTCTCTGCCCCTCCCCCGTTCATGCTCTGTCTCTCTCTGTCCCAAAAATAAATAAACGTTGAAAAAAAAATTAAAAAAAAAAAGCAGGGCGAAATTATTGAGCAACATAGAATGGTTTACAAAAGAAAAAAAAAACAATTATAGACAGAGACAGATGATTTTGATTCTAAATCTAACTGCAATTTAATAGTTCATGTCCTTGAATGAGCCATTTAACCTTTCTAAGCTTATCTGTCTTGGTTTCCAGGCACTGTTTGGTTTTGATATAGAACACTCACAGAGTTTGCAGGAAGGCAGCTGCAATCCATGAGCAACTGGACAGAGACAGACCTGCAGTGACCTTGGGAGCCAATGAGGGCCTGCCGATGACTACAAAAATGTCTTTCCAGCTAACCTGTGGCAGTTGTGTGGTAGTCTGATGGTGTCTGAATTATGAATATGAGACTCAATTCTTTTTCAGTTTCCCTTGGTAATTTTGGTATGTGTACAGCTTTGATGTATGTACAGTAAAAAGACACGCTTTGAGAGAAAATAAGCTAGCAAAAAAACCGCTACCTCAATGGAAGAGAATCATAAAGCTAGTGAGAGGAACAGACTCATGAAGGAAGCCTTTGGAGCCCTGAAGTCACCTGTAGTGGGGGATAGTCCTCTGGTATCACAAACTCTGTGTTTGGCAGAACTTAATGATGTGAATGGCTTCACCTTTTTCCTGGGGGATAGAGTTGACCTTCTCAGCCAAGAACAGAAAAACCAATCCCATAAAATTTCATTTCGTGGAGTGATGATGGCTTATCTTAAAGGATAGTCAAGGTCACTCAAAGAGGCATCAAAATCTCTCCAGTCCCAAGTGACTGATTCCAAAAATATCCTAACAACATTTCACAAGAATTTAGGACATTAGAGGAAAATAATTAATGATATTCATGTAAATATTCAGCTTCAATAAGCCCCACAGCTGCTTGTCTGAGAAGAGACAACTGGGAGGAAACAAGGCAGGGGCTGAAGGAACAGAAAAAAAAAAAATGCTTAAGGGGCACCTGAGTGGTTCAGTCCATTAAACGCCAGACTTTGGCTCAGGTCATGGTTTCCCAATCCATGAATTATAGCCCTGTATCAGGTTCTGTGTTGGCAGCTCAGAGCCTGGAGCCTGCTTTGGATTCTGTGTCTCTCTCCCTCCCTGCCCCTTACCCATTCTCAATCTCTCTCTCTCTCTCTCTCTCTCTCTCTCTCTCTCTCTCTCTCTCGTTCTCCAAAAATAAACATTAAAACTTTTTTTTAAAAGAAAAAAAATGCTTAAAAATTTTAATGCGCAATGGGAACAGGAGGGCAATGATAAAGAGAGCCAGTCAAAATGTCTGACTGAAACCATGCTAAGATGATAAATTTACCTACTCTCTTTAGAGTTTACATAATATATCGTAAATAGGATCATAAATATATAGGTGATCACCATGTCAGTGTTTGTTGCTGCGAAGAATACAAGTAGAACAAACCTCTGAAGGGTGGGCAGATCCTAATTTGTTTTTAGGCCACTATTTAGAAAGAACTATGGGAAGTTAAACTGAAGGAGGCAAGTATGAGATGTGTGTATTCTGGAGAAGTAGAACACCTATAATGGAGACAAAATAATCGTCCTAAGAGAAATTTAAAACTAAGTTCGGCAAAACTTAAGTGATAATAAGATGTATCAAAATATGGGGAAAAATGCAAAGTATGCTAAGAACCGTGTATCCAGTTTCTTAAAGGTGACTCTAAGAAAGATGACTCCTTTGACAGAACTATAAAACTGAATAGGGATTGAGAGAGTAACTAAAATAACTGTTTTGCCATTCATGTGTAGGATACTTTACACCTTCCAAAGAATTTCAAACACAGTTCTTGACTTAGCAAGATTTTCCCCAAACCAGAATGAGTTTTGTCCCCCACAGTAACTCTGACATCTACATAGTAAAGGACTTAGTATATTTGTGGGGAGACTGAGGAAGAGTACCCAGTAAAGTTCATTACCAGCATACCTATGTGCAATGATTTAAATAGATACAATTTTCCCCAAAATTTATAAAGATTTTAGGAAGCCTTTGTTAAAATTCAAAATCTGCTGTAATGTAGTAATACAGAAATACAGAAAAAATTTTTCACAGAGAAGGTATAGAAGCAAAACAAGGAAATATGTGATTGGCTATAGCTTAAGCTTCTTAGCTTCTAGCAACATACCAGTGTGCATACAAGAGATATTATCATAATGTCACAAACCAATTCAGTTACATAAAATTATATAGGGTCTTAGAGAAGAAAAAGAGAAGCATATCCATATGTGCAGCAAACACACGTAGAAACTCATGAAATATCAGCATTAAGGATTTTAGGTTGTGTGTGAAGAATGACATTACTCTTAGGTAAAAAAAACAAAAACAAAAAACGTGGAGGGTGGGGAGAAAAAAGCATTTCATGAAAAGAAAAAAAAAAGTATAAAAAAGGCCAATGAAAAGTTAACATGAAGTTAAACATTCTTGTAGCCTTCCTTCCTGTTCTCCTGGTTTCCTTGCTCTAAAACAAGCCTCACAATTCATTTGCAAAGAAATGAAATCTCTAACTGAAACCTATAATCAGATGCTGCTCTTTTTCAGAGGCTATCAAAGGCCCAAATCTGAATTTGTGAAGCTTTTTAGTTTTCTAGTTCCATAGTTGAAATTTTCTGTTTCTAATTTTACTATTTATTAAGTATTTGGCTTTATGTTTTTTTTTTTAACAAAGAGGACACAAAAACAAAACAAAATTCTTAGCTTGGTTCAATGCCTCTAGAAATCAATCCTCAGACAGAATTTGAAAATTCCTGATTCTCCTTTATTTTTCTTACTATACCATTTCTGCAGCTTAGAAATGTTCTAATCAGTAAGGTTTAGAATGTTGCTTTGGTCAGCTTAAAAATTTATTTTTTCCTGTGCTACCATGAGGTGGGATAAAATAATGTTGTCTAGTATTAGAGACAGTTTGTTATACAACCAACTATAACACAAAGTTGAATATGTTGAAAATGATCATTGAAGAACAAAAGAGCATAAGAAAAAAGAAACAGATTAATTCCAACTAAGGAAGATTGAGAAAGACGCTACAGAAAAGTGCCTAAAAGTTGGTGAGGAATTATGAATGTATTTTCTGAGACTAGCTTTTATCCACCTAGCAATGGTGTTGAAACTCTCTCTTTTTACTAAGCACTGACGTATATATACTTGTAAATCTGATTGTGTGTGTGTGTGTGTGTATTTTACATAAGACTGTCACAATTTATTTCCATGTCTATTTCTATATATTACAAATGTTTAACACCTACTCCAAATATATATGAAATGTCTGAAATATATAATTGAACAATAAATGAAGTAATCTTGTTTATAGAATTAGAAATGAATGATAGAAATCAATACTAACACAGCAAAATCTCAAAATTTAGTTCACATCCATGGCACTGTAAAATCAAAAACTGAATCTTGCTTTAAAATATTTATATCAGAAATATATCTTGGGCAGTAAATAATTATTTGATAAACACTTCTACAGCACTTGCTACACTGTAGAATATGTTATATTGTACATGTGTAATTTAAATGCATTAGTTTGAAACCCTTATGCAAATTCTAAGTTGTTCTTTTAGTCTTCCAACAATTTTGGCAATATCAGTTCACAAGAGTTAAGTCAACATCCAGTGAACCGGGGCACTCATATGACTGTATATGTCAGCATCCATACATGTGGTGATAGGCGTTAGTTTCCCTTCCATCTGCAAAGTTCTCTGTGGTGTAACTAAGAAAGCTTCCAGGGGATTCTTGTGGTCTTATGAGGCTGAGGTCTTGTGGTTTTGTGGTCTTGTGGTCAGTTGAGGCAAGTGTACATGTGACATGGTAGTTTTGTTTTAGACAAGACAGTAGATGGTAGATGGTGAACACATAAAACTGAATTAGGTGGTATCCTAAATGGTTAAGTATCCTCCGTTAAATGATCAACTGAGAAGTACCTGGCAGGCTCAGTCAGTGGAGCATGGAACTCTTGATCTCAGGGTTGTGAGTTCAAGCCCCATGTTGGGTGTAAAGCTTATTTGAAAACAAAAATAAAAACAAACAATTCCTAGCTCAATAAAATAGCTTTTTTTTAAAAGATAAATTTAGGTACATTAAAATTTTTGATTTTATTTGAGCATACATTGATTTGAATCACACAGAGCCAAACCAAAGCTGTTTAGGAGTGCTGTGCCTACAGGAGCTAGGGAAAAAATTTTTCACAGAGAAGGTATAGAAGCAAAACAAGGAAATATGTGATTGGCTATAGCTTAAGTAATTGTCTTATTTGGGGAAACCTAGTTGGCTGTTTGTGGTTGGTTGTTGTTACATTTAATTTTCTCAGATACACTTGCACTGACTCTGGCTTAGGTTTTCATTTGCTTAGGTAGGCTACCAAGGCATTAAAGCCACCTCAACCTAATGGCCTTCTTGTTTAATTACATTACCACCCCTCTCCACCAATGCCTCTAAACATGCAAACACACACACACACACACACACACACACACACACACACACACACACCTCTTCTAGATGTGAATAAAATAGAAAAAAATATATAAGCTTTACAAACTTGCTAAGTATTTTAAGTCCAAAACATCTGATTTTTTTCTGTTTTGACCAAATCTCCCAAAAATGTCATTTCCCCTTTTTTTTAAGTGAACTTTATTTCATTATGTCAAAGTTTTTAACTCCAGTCTCTTTGTATAATATCTTCACAAGAATACTATGCATATCCCTGGCCATATATTTGGTTTTATTTTTTACGTGAGAGGTGTTATTTTGAATTTTTTTTTGACGTTTATTTATTTTTGGGACAGAGAGAGACAGAGCATGAATGGGGGGAGGGTCAGAGAGAGGGAGACACAGAATCTGAAACAGGCTCCAGGCTCTGAGCTGTCAGCACAGAGCCCGACGCGGGGCTCGAACTCACAGACTGTGAGATCATGACCTGAGTGCCTAACCGACTGAGCCACCCAGGCGCCCCGAGGGGTGTTATTTTGACACACAAGTGCAATATAAAAAATATGATCTGTAAAGTAAAAAATAAAAAGCAGGTAAAAATAAACATGTTTCCAAATTTTTGTAGAACACAAAAGAGGGTTCAAATTCTCAATGAGAAAAAAACACAAAACGTGCCCAATAGTAAAAACGGTCTTCCCTGCAAGAAGCAGGAAAAAAGCTGAAGAGCCAGTTTGATTTCACTGCTGGAAAATGTAGAAAACAACAGAAAAACTAGTCAAGGTCAAATGTGAACGCACTACTTTTACCTGCCTACTCTTGATGTGAGGAAGGTTGATAACTACAGAGCAAGGAAGAGCTTCCATGATGGTTTCTGCCACCTGGTGGACACACAGCTGGGTGCTGTGCCCACATGTTGTACTGTGGTCCCTCCCTCCTCCACTGGAGCTTCTCTGGGGAAGGATCTTTTTGGTTGTTTGAAAGCCTAGGCATAAGGAAATGTTGCAGTTCATATCTGAATAAATAATCTAGATTCTTACGTCAGAAGCCAAAAAAGAATGTAACGGCATAATTCCTAAGCTTCATTCTGGATACTGTTTCTGGAATTTATCTCTATCATTTGGTTGAAAAATCACTGATGTTAATTTGGTATTTTATTTGGGACTGCATTGAGCTATAGGTCAGTAGGATGCGGGGTTAGATAAAACCTGAATACTTTACAAATATGTCTTCACATTTCAAAATATTGAATATGTCTCCACTTGCTCAGTTCTTTTTTATCTTTTAAAATATTGTAAACTTATTCACAGAATGAGTGTGCATTTGTTGATAGGTTTATTTCTAGGTGTTTATAGATATTTTTCAGTTACATTTTCTAACTGGCTGTATATAGCTGCTTTATATGAAAGCTATTGATTTTGACAAACTGATTTCATAACCAGTTTATGACTGTCTCACTTGCCAGTATAGTAAACAAAATTTTAAACATATTTTTCATACTTTTAGGGTGTTTTAAATGGATGAGGAGTTATATGCCTCTATTCATTTGATCTGCCATCATGATCCGGTTTCTTTAATATTTTTAAATTTGAGGAGAGGAAACTAATTTGTGTATTCAAAGCTCTACAGTTCACTAAAGACAGCATAACTCATTTGTAACCTAGTAACCATTTTTGTCACTAAATTACATGTTTGCCAGGCTAGCTGATTAAGTAACTGCTCCAGTGTGTCAACCTGAAAGAGGTCACTGGAAATCTCAGTAATTTAAACATTTAGGTCTGGAGAGGGGAATGTAATCCCTACACAATCATTGTTGTGAGGTAAAATGTAAAGCTCTATCATATAACATTAGATTTTATCTATCACTGAAAGCAAAAAAGTAAAACACAGTAGTTTCTTCTAGTAGTTCTCCTTTTTTCAATTAATTTACCCAAAATATTTTATCTCACTTCAATGAAAATAGCTGTATATACAGGGATATCTGTGTCTGTTGATCTATCTGTCTATCTATCTATCTATCTATCTATCCATCTATCCACCTATTATACTTACCATATACTTAAGAAATATCTATATCTTTCTTTAAGCAAAATGATTTTGATATTTAACCCTGAGTGAAAGCATAACATTTTCCTCATGACCTCTCAACAAGGAGTCCTGTTTTCCTATATTTTTAAAGTGAAGACAAACTCCATCATCAGTCATTTTGTGACTAGAGACATGAGTTACAAGTTCGAAATTTACCTCAGCCTGTTTTTTGGAGACTAATTTACTTTCTAACTTACAAATATATGATGGGCCCTTGAGTGACTCAGTCAGTTAAGCATCTGAATTTGGTTCAGGTCATGATCTCACACTTTTTTTGAGAGAGAGAGACAGAGCATGAGCAGGGGAGGGGCAGAGATAGAGAGCGAAACACAGAATCCAAAGCAGGCTCCAGGCTCTGAGCTGTCAGCACAGAGCCTGATGTGTGGTTCGAACTCATGAACTGTGAGATCATGACCTGAGCTGAAGTCGGATGCTTAATTGACTGAGCCACCCAGGAGCCCCATGATCTCACAGTTCTTAAGTCCTGCATCCTGTTCTGTGCTGACAGCTCAGAGTCTGGAGTCTGCTTCACATTCTGTGTCTCCCTCTCTCTCTGCCCCTCCACTGCTCATTCTCTCTCTCTCTCTCTCTCTCTCTCTCTCTCTCTCTCTCTCTCTCAAAAATAAACATTAAAAAATCTTGAAATTACAAATATGTAATAATTAAGATCAGCCTCTTAACTTTGATCTGTGACTCTTACAGACTCCAAAGGTCAATTTGTGGAAGAGTAAGATTCAAGTATTGAGATGTGATAGTGCATTTGGTTCACTTAATGAAATATTATGCTACCATTCAAAATAGTGCTTAAAAGAATGTATAACAGAGGCACCTGGGTGGCTCAGTCGGTTAAGTGTCTGACTTCGGCTCAGGTCATGATCTCACGGTTTGTGTGTTCGAGCCCCACGTCGGGCTCTGTGCTGACAGCTCAGAGCCTGGAGCCTCTTCAGATTCTGTGTCTTTCTCTCTCTCTTTGCCCCTCCCCTGCTCACACTCTGTCTCTCTCTGTCTCTCAAAAATAAATAAACATTAAAAAAAATTAAAAAAGAATATGTAACAGTTTGAAACATTATGATGTAGTAAAAGGAAAAAGAAACCCAAATTTGTATGTACTACTTGATTATAGAAAGAATATTTGTCTTATATTTAAAATGAAAGAAAAATATTAGCAATACTTACACTTAGATAGTAAAACTATAAGCAATCCCTGGACTTCATTTTTTTCTTTTGTTTTATAAGATTGACTTAAAAACTGTATTATTTTAATTATTTAATTATGTAAAAATATATTTTAAAAGTATTATCAATAGAAACATATTATGGTAAAGGTAAACAAAAGTAGAAAGAAGGTAAGCTTTATATTATAATTTGAGAAAATGCATTCTCCAAATACCGTTTTATATAATAAAGTCACAGCAAATCCAGTCAAGGAATGAAAATGACAATGACAATGGTGATTTCCCCCAAACTGCATTTGCTACTGACTAGTGGGATGCCATTGCCAGTGTCAAATCACATAATTTTTTGATCCAATTTAAACTTGACGTGAAAAATGTGTGCTGAGTACTGTGAATCCATTTATTTTCTCCTCCCAGATTTTACAAGTTATACCAACAAATATTTCTCTTACTGTCAAATCAAATTAAATATACGCCACTAATAAATTTTTCATTACCCAAGATCTCAAGCTGAAAAGCACAGGACAAGTACCAGAGAACATAACATCCCAATTTAAGGATATATTGTATCTTATAAAACTGCAAATTCTCTTGCACATTCTGGCAATCTCATTCTTAGAGGTAGTAGTTATGGCAGGAATTAGGCTAGGCACAGCTGCTTTCTAAGAGCAAGGCAGAATGGAGGTCTCTAAAGATTGTATAGCTGGGGGCACCTGGGTGCCCCAGTCGGAGCTTGAGTCAGACTCTATTTAGGCTCAGGTCATGATCTCACAGCTTACTGGTTTGAGTCCCACATTGGACTCCCTGCTGGCAGCCCAAACTTGCTTGGGATTCTCTCTCCCTCCTCTCTGCTCTTTCCCCACTTGTACTGTCTCTGTCTCTCTCAAAATAAATAAATAAACTTTAAATAATAATAATAATAATAATAGTAAAACAAATATTATATAGCCTATTTTAATGTGTATTCCACTCTGGAAATTATCTTTTCTAGGTTCTTCCTTTATCCCATTCTTTTTTGACATATGTCCAATTGTACTCCTTTTCTATTCCCTCTATTCTGAATTCTTTTCCATATTTTGAACATGGCCTGGCATCTTGTTCACTTTGTTTCAGAGATCTGTTTTCATGCAAATTACCTTTTTTTGTTTGTTTGTTTTTTTACATTATGAAGTTTTAGTGAACAGAACATTTACTTGATGTCTCCATTTCTCCATTTTCCATTCAAGCACTCCCTTGTGGTAACCCCCAGATTCTTTTTGTAATGTTTTTACTTCATTTCTGAGAGAGAGAGAGGGAGAGAGTAAGTGGTGGGGAGGTGCAGAGAGAGAGTGGGACAGAAGATCCTAAGCAGACTCGGTGCTGACAGCAGAGAGCTCAATGTGGGGCTTGAATTCACTAACTGTGAGATCACGACCTAGGCTGAAGTTGGATGCTTAACCACTGAGTTATCCATGCACCCCAAGACTCTTTAGTAAGCAAAAGCTTTCCAAATTAAAAACACACAATTTGGAATTCTAGACAATGGTCCTAACTCTCAATGAATTATGTTACCTCAGTTGATCAAAGAGCACGCTTTTTAATTAGCTTTATGTATTTTTTTCAACTTTAATCCCAGTGTAATGAACATAGACTGTTATATTAGTTTCAGGTATACAATACAGTGATTCAAGAATTCTATTACTCAGAGCTCATCATGATATTAACTTTGTCTTTCTTAATGTGGCCGTCATGGACATGGGACATGAAGCGGCAGCCTGATTCTCAACCACACTCTTCAGAGCACTTTCTAGTTCATCACAGCTTTTGAGCCAAGGTCACTCTTTGGACACAGCAGATAACTGATCAAACTATGATACTTAATGATCCATTTCTGCTTAACGCAGGACTCTTCTAACAGGCAATCATTCTCCCAAGCCTCCCTGATGGGGTGGTAGATTTGATCAAATACAAAACATGGTCTGAAAGTTCTTGCTGCATAGTCATGTTTCTTCCTTCCTGCCACCCCACTCCCTTCTATTTTTTTTAAAACAGGTTTTACTCCACAATAACCTTTGGTAGCTCTTCTGAACTTCAGTCTCAGCATCTGCTTCTCACAGGATCTAAATTTCATATATTACAAAAATTATAATACACTAAACAAAATTACTGCAGGCTGATTACTTATCATCATATCTACCCACTAAGTAAAAAAACCTCTTATCTTCTCAGCCTCGATATCACGTGGGACGATATACTTATGGGTTCTTTCTAATTATGATTTTACCAACTATATAGCCATTTGTCTAGAACTATGAAAAATTATTTGTCAGTATGAACAGTATATGCCACTAGCCTATAATCCTCAATGATCATCAATTTTATCAATTACTGAGTGTGTGATGGTTCACATATTTTTATAAGGCACTTCCAGACCCTTAAGTTGGAGAAAAAAGACTATACATCCATCCATACATCTAAATTCTCCTATATTTCCAATTTTAAGAAGTAAAAAAGGCACTCTCCAATTTCAGAATAGCTATCTTCATCGACAGTTTTTATTTTGGTTGCAGAATTTTAAAGGACATCACACTTTTATCTAAAAACTACAAGAGCAACAATGCCAGCAAAAGTAGAACAATGCCTTTTTCAAAGATCATAATCGCATTATCATTTTATGTTTTGCAATATAATGGTTTATTCTGGGATAGAGAGTATGTGTTTACATGAAAAAAACATAAACCTTTTATCATGATCCTGGTAAATCAAGAATTTGTCTATTTTTCACTCCTTCAATACAGAATGAAACACCTCCCTGTGCTTCCTCAGAATACCTTAATGTTTATGAAATTCTTTATAAGTAGCTATAGGAGTGAGTATGTTTGTGTGTGTGTGTGTGTGTGTGTGTGTGTGTGTGTGTGTGTGTGCATATGTGCAAAACCAGAAAGTACCATCAAAACTAATATATGTTCCTACAATTATTTCAAGTGATATTTAATTTTTAATTTCAATTTTATTATTTTCATCAAACATACGAACCCTCGTGGCTGCAAATATATAAGCCATTATATTATTTAGGATTCTATTGATTCCAAGTGATATGAACACAAATAAAATGAGTCTGGGCAAGATGTTGACCATAAAGAATATACTGGCACATGAATTAAACTACAGTTCCCAGGGAAATCAGAATCAAGAACTTATAGTCCACTGGACCTCTCTCTCATTCTCTTATGTTTGCAACCCTTGGCCTGCTTGCATGTTTTCTGAATTCACATTTGCATTGGAGCAGCAGTGGTATATCTGCCTTTTGAGACTCAATTACTAGGGAGTGATGGAATAAAACTTCGTTGCCAGAGGGGCTTGTTCTAGAGCTCCTCGGTTTTTTTTTTTTGTTTTTTTTTTTTTGTTTTTTTTTTTCTTTCTACACCCTATTGTTTCACAAGTCGGTCATGCTATTCATTGGGGGGTTGGGGAGTACTACACAGGGCATAGATATGAGTAGGCAGGAGTCCCTGGGAGCCATCTTGATGGTCATCTCCCACAAATGGAAAGCAATCCTATGAAGTATTCTTGTCCCATCTCCCATAAAACCAGTCCAGAATTAAATCAAATATCTAGAACTAACTACCAATAAAACCATCCCAGAATTAAACATCTAGATCTGACTACCAATATATAAGAAGGGAGTGGTGAGGAATGGGTACAGGAACAAATAAACACAACAGAGCAACAGTCAATTCCAGAGTGTGAGACAATATAAAGAGGAAGATCTGATTTCTTCAGCTAGCCAGTGATATGAAGGAATGGTTATAGATGAAAAGAGATATAAGAGATAAAATGGCCAAATGATAATGATTAAAACATCTCAATTGTAAAAAGACTTTTTCCACAGTTGTAAAAATTTCAAGGACTGGGTATTAAATGGTATTTTAAAAATTGCTTTAAGGGGCGCCTGGGTGGCTCAGTCGGTTAAGCGTCCAACTTCAGCTCAGGTCATGACCTCACGGTTCATGGGTTCGAGCCCCGCATCAGGCTCTATGCTGACAGCTCAGAGCATGGAGCCTGCTTCAGATTCTGCATCTCCCTCTCTCTCTCTGTTCCTCCGCTGCTCTCACTCTGTCTCTCTCTCTCTCTCAAAACTAAAGATTTAAAAAAAATTTTTTTAATTGCTTTAAGATAATGGCATCATGGGCGAGTGTACCTAATGCCCTGATTTCTTACTGGGACCTGCTGGAGTATGTGAAATGCAAGGTTGTGTGGGATTTGTTTTAAAGTAATCCAACAAGGGGCACCTGGATGTAGAGCTCCTCGTTTTTAACATGTCCTATATTCCCATTCTACAACTAAAATTTATTGAGATATTCTTTGGTTTTATTTCCAGTGGGTGGGAAATACATTCTATGTTACCCAATATTAATAAAGGCTTACCATGCTGCAGGCGCTATGTTCAACAACAGTGACAGGTGGATAAATCCAGGACAGACCTTACTTTGTAATAGCACATAATTCAATAAGGAAAACAAAAGAGGTAAAAGTAAAATAAATTTATTTAAATATGCCCATATTATGATATTATTATATTTATATGATATTTGCCATAATAAATTTACATAAAAAACTTTTCATTAGTAAAAATTGATGACCTTTGCAGAAAGGGGTGGAAATTCGGGGGTAGAGAGAGATTTTGACACTGGAGGTAATGCCTGACAAATGTTTGGAATAATTAATGTGTTTAACAGTTGAATTATGAATAAGAATATGAAGTGTTAAGGCAGAGATTCATAGAATAACATGGTACTTAGAAAAATTGTAAATATTCCAGATAGAGTAAAGCGTATGATAATTTTTACATACAAAGAGTTGGATAGCTGAAGCCAAAAAGGGAAAGATCTTGTAGATTATGAAAGTATATTGGAATTTATTCTAACATGATTCAAAATTTTTAAACAGGATTTTTTGTGAGCCGGGGGTGGTAAGAAGATCAAACTTTTATTTTATTTTATTTTAATTTTATTTTATTATTTATTAATTAATTTATTTATTTTCACATCTTTTTTTGAAATGGTTAATTTTGAGAGAGAGAGAGAGAGAGAGCACGCGCGAATGAGGGAAAAGCAGAGAGAGAGGGAGACAGAGGATGTGAAGCAGGATCCACACTGTTAGGGCAGAGCCTCATGCGGGGCTTGAATTCACAAGCTGTGAGATCATGACCTGAGCCAAATTCGGATGCTTAACCAACTGAGCCACCCAGCCACTTGGATCAAATTTTCATTTTAAAGAGATCTTGCTGGCAACAGTGTGAAAAGAAGTTTGATGAGGAATTGATGAGCCCACCCAGCCACTTGGATCAAATTTTCATTTTAAAGAGATCTTGCTGGCAACAGTGTAGAAAGAAGTTTGATGAGGAATTGACAGTTGGCCATTAAGTAGATAAGAGGCAAGAGTACAGTTTCTTGAACCAAATCAGTGATGCCCAAGATTGATGACTGAGGCTTACGATTCCTGAGATTGAGTGGACAGAGGATCTGAAGCAGGCTCTGCACTAATAGCAGAGAACCCGATGCAGAGAACCAGTGAAGTCATGACCTGAGCCAAAGGTGAATGCTCAACAGACTGAGCCATCAAAGGGGACCAAGAATGGTAGACTTTTGAAAGGAGCTATTCAATCCTCACTGTTGACTGCCTGAACTTATGCTGCTTCTATTACAACAGAACTGAGCAGGTGAGAGATCTACCTGGAGATTTTCCTTGGTTCCATTCCATGATTAACCTTATGCAGTCTAATGAATTGTTAATTTTATTTTTGTCAGCTTAAGTGCAGAGATGTTGTAAAGACAAATAACTGAGAATTAGAGAAGGGAATACTTCCATTTGATTACAAAAAAAAAAGTTAGAATATAATATATAAAAAGTATGGTTTGGTTAAACTACTGAATTAATATTAGGTTTAGTTTTAGACTTCAACTTCATCTGGTTAGTTGCAGATTTTTTTACATGAAAGACAAAAAATTTTAGATGACAAAATTAATCCAAATATGCCAGGGAAAAATCTAAGAGCATTTTAAAACTCCTACATAATGTAAACAAACTGCATTTCATCCACAGAACACTCTAAGCAACAAATGCTTGCTAACTTTATAGGCACATGGTTGACTCTTTTAAGGAGAATGCCTTTCATAATTAAAAACAAAACTTAAAAATCTTCAGCATAACTTCAGACTTGATTTGGGAGATAAATGTAATTGCAGGGCTTAAAACACTTGAATTATCCTTGCTAGTGAACAATCTTGATTAAAATGCTAGTGAACAATCTTGTTTAAAAATCAGTAAAGTATATAAGACTAATGAATTCTACTGGAGAATTTTAGTCAGAAAAATTATTAGAGCAAAAGGTATTAAAGAAACAGGAAGAGAATGAGAAAAAGAGACAGAGAAATAGAGAGATGCAGAGACAGAGACAGAGAAAGAGAGAAATTTAGTCCAAAGAAATAACCTACTCTAATAGTTTCTGGAGATCAGTGAGTATTCCTATTTCTGACAAAGGCATGGAGAGGAGTGTGATAGCCCACTCAGCCACTTTCCATATATTAGAGAAACTCAGAACTGAAATCCCTTTGGCCACTTTCTGCTTAATGTTTCTGGTAGCAGAGAAGTCATAAATATTTATATTATCTTCCTTATATTTTTCTGTCTTAAATAAGTTTGATCTTTTTTTATCCCTCTTTTTTCTTTACCCACTAAAGTATTAAGGATAATAAAAACAATCTGCTCCTTATATCTTTCTGTCTTTGACAAGTTTGATCTTTTTTTTTTCTCCCTTCTTTTTTCCCCACTCAACACTAAAGTATTAGGGTATTAAAAACAACATTCCATTGACTTTACTGTCATATTAGCCAAGAAACACTAAATATAACAAGCTTGCTCTCAATTAGAGCATGAACAATTTACAAAAGAGTTGAGGCTTTAGAACACTTTATTTGATAGATTTTTGATTTATTGTGTTTGTGTGTGTGGCTAATTGAATCAAGCTAAATGTAGCACTGCTGTTTTTACAGTGAAAAAAAAATCTGTGACAATAAATTACCCATTTTTAGCTCTTTTCAACAGAGCAGGTGAAATTAAAATAATAGGTTCTCAAGAGAGCTCTTTAAAAAAATTAGTATGTTCTACATTTGATGACTGGAAATAAAAGATCCTCTTTTTCTTTTCACTTTTCCGTTTTTGTTTGTTTTTTGGCTTTGAATAATTTACTCAAAAAAAAAAAAAACTCAGACCTGGAAGAAACATATCATCCACCCCTTTGTACCAACCATGCATGGACTCTCTCTCCAACTGAATGAGACCCAGTTATTCATTCTTTACCCAAACACTTCCTGTGGCAAGATGCAGGCCTTATTGCTCTGGAAAATCATGGAATAAATTAATTTGACCCTCTTCACATGGAAGTAAATTTTTAGTCAATCTTAAAATGCAGACCATGGTATCCTTTATTTGAGAATACACGTTTATCAAAGCACATGAGATTTCACATTCTTACCATATTCGCCTTACATTTCCAACATTCGAAGAAGGTGATGTGTTTTGTTTTCACACTAACACCATTACTCTGGGCATTTTCTTATTACGTATTAACTAGTTTTTAAACCTAAATACAACAATTTCCATTAATATTTGTTAAAATTTAGCTCTTTATTTTGACTTGTTTTCCACCTGTCAAAATTAATTTGATCATTTGTTGCTCACCTAATCTTTTCACTATCCTGTACAGTGTTAACACCATTCGTAAAAGAGTTAACAAAAACGACAATACCAGCAACAAGGCCAGAAGCAGAGACAAACCAAAGGTAGAATGTTGGTGTTACTATCAGTTCTCCTTAAGGATTCTTGTATCATAAGCAAATGTAAGAATAATACTTAGAGGCCCAGGCCTCAAGGGAATATCCATTTATTACTTTATCAAGATATCACAAAAAATGCCATTCTAAAATTTTTTTATGTTTTTATTTTATTTTTGAGAGAGAGAGACACACAGTGAGAGAGGGGGAAAGGCAGAGAAAGACAGAGACAGAATCTGAAGCAGGCTCCACGCTCTGATATGTCCGCACAGAGCCTGACATGGGGCTTGAAGTCACAGACTGCGAGATCATGACCTGACTAAAAGTCGGATGCCCAACCAACTGAGCCACCCAGATGCTCCCCAAAATGCCATTCTAATTCCTGTCCAACACAAACGTGCCTCGCGAATAATGATGAGTGACTGCAGATACCCTTTGACTTTAGGAAACCGGGTTATTTGAAAATGAAGATATATGGGGTCAATCGAACATTAAGTCCAGTAACATAATTTGGGCCTCACTCATCTCAAGGAATCCTATGGTATGACTTCAATCTTTCATTCTTTTCATTTATTAAACAAACATGTTAAAATTCTAGCAAAAGTTAGCTCCTATTGATTGTTGTTGTTGGTATTATTATTGCTAGTAATTACCATCAACACTAGATGCCAGGCAAGTCTCTAGATCTGAGAAATTCAGCATTGAACAACACATAGAATTTATTTTTCTCAGGAAGCTTATATTTGGTAGAGGGAAACAGACAATGTAGCAAAACAAGAAACAAATAAGATGGTTTCAAGCAGTGACAAATGTTGTGAAGAAATCAAGTAGGATAATAGGAAAAGGTAAAGTCTGGAGATGGGAAAAAAGTTTGGCAAATAAAATAAAAAGTAAAGTGGCCCACAATGCTACAATGCTCACTAAATGTTAGTTGAATGAATAAAAGAAAAAAAATAATTGAAACAAGTGAAGAAGGAAATGAATGAATTATTCGGAGGAGAAAAAGGCAAATACATAGAGATCATCCTCAAAATGTACACACCTTCAATCACACACACACAAAAGCAGACAAAATTGTCCCTCGAATTTTCCAGGCATTCCCCAAAGTTGCATGATTGTCTTTTTTATAAATTGTCCCTTAAAAGGCTATATTTTTGTTTGATCTTGTTTTAACGGGGGTTCAAATCTTGTTGATAACATACTGTGTAGTATTCCTAGAGTCTATCTTCCAAAAGGTAGCCCTAAACTCCCCCTGCCGTGAAAACCATTTATGGATCTCAGTCTGGAGTGCAGATCAACCATATATACTAGGATGGAAATGGAATACAGGACAGGGAGTAGAGGAATCCTGAACCATTTTTGTGTAAAGTCCTAAAGTGAAGTTTTAAATTAAAAAAAGATTCCTTTTATTTTAGAGAGAGATAGAGAGAGTGGGAGCGGGGGAGGGGGCAGAGGGAGAGAGAGAAAGAATCTTAAGCAGGCTACATGCTCAGCACGGAAGCTGACATGGGGATCGATCCCATGACCCTGGGGTAACCTGAGCTGAAAATAAGATTCGGACAATCAACCTACTGAGCCACCCAGACACCCCTAAAGTGAAGTTTTAAATGCAAATCTGGATGAAAAATAGTCTTTTTCTTTCCTTATCCCAAGGAGACAAATAAGGTAAACTGTTGTATCACAATGAGAAGAAATATAAGTCCGGGCTCCCTCAGTGATGATTTCAATTGTTAGGATTAATTTCTCAGTGGAACAGCATCTGCAGGTGGAGCTATTCTTTTGCTGCTTCTGTTCAACTCAAAATATTTCCAGACAGATAGTGAATAAGTAAATATTTCCTAACAGATAAGTAAATAAGGCCTGTGTATTTCAGAGGCTAGAGAATGACTGGGCTCATGGAAAATGTAATCATAAATAAATATATTCCAAGAGGCTCCTATGCGTACTGAACTCTGAGATAATAGAGAGGGGAAAACCTCACTTACATTGAAGAAAATAAAGTTTCCTGCCTTCTTTCTCACTTAGGCATAAATACTAACAAAAGGTTTATGGTATATTTTTGGCCAAAAACTCTGGCCACAAGCTATATTTTGTGAACACTAAATATAGTACTTTTTTAAACAATTACTTGGGTTAAGATTTGTAGGTGAATAAAAATATCTAGCTTATCTTCCACATCTTAACTGCACCACAGAATCAACTAAATTTAAAACAAACATTTGGGAAACAAATTAGGTTTATTCAGGAAAAAGAAAGGAAAAATAAGTTCACTAACATTATCAAATACAATACTGTCTGTGTAAAAATTCCTGGATTGATGAAAGCCTTCAATTTTTTTTAAAGTCACAGCCTTGCCTAAACTTGCTTATAAAAGAATACTAAATGTAATTTTAAGATAAATCAAGATGATATTGCTTTAGTAAAATAATGACAGCTACCTTGTCTTAGGATCTGGATATGATAGAAATCGGTGGCTTGAGTCCCTGCCATTCTATTCACAAATGTCATTTTTACAGTGAACTGCAAATAAATTAAGGCTTGATATATACTCTTACTTTAATATGCATACTAAAAAAGGGTTTCCATTTTAGATTAAGTATCTTGTGAAATGTCAGGATTCCTTATGCACTCTAAAAGCTGCCTCCTGAATTACACTGACAAACTAGAGTAACTCAGAGTCCATGTGACAAAAAGATATTGCTGTCCTTTTGTCCTACGTTTATAAGCAGTAATTTTTATTTATTTCCAGATTAACAAAAACATTTTCTTTTTAAAGCAAAATGTTAAAACATTTCTTTTTAAATCCAAAAGAAGAAAAAAGGTTACCTTCCTGCCTTCTATTTCTGACTTGCTATAACATCACTGAACTCGAGTAAATTTAAAACACTAGATGAGGGAATAATCATCACATTCAAGTGATTAATTTAACATCTGACTAATATTCTATTAGATCTAAACTATTTCTCAATATTTGAACTCCTTTTGTAAGAATATGATTTTGATGTCCCGGTTCTCTGAAAGATTTAAAAAAAATCTGTTGCTTAAATCTTCAAATAAAGAGTTGTTCTTAGGGAACCAAATTTTAAATTTGTTTACTTCTGCGAGAATTAAAGGAGAGATGTAAAAAATGATATTATGGTAAAACATATAATTTGAAATAGAGAGAAAAATAAACACAAAAGCATGTGAGTGTACATTTGTGTACATGTGGTGGTTGGGGGGGTTGTAGAAAGTAGGTTAACTTTATATAAGATACAGGAAATCTAATGCTTGTCTTATTACATGATAAAAATAGGTTAGATGGATGGTGTTGAGCAAATTTTTTTTTAGTGATATGCAATATGCTCAGCTAAAGGCTTATTTTAAAATAGAAACTACAAATTGCAAGGAAATTATGCCTTATGAAAACAAATCCCTTAAAGCAATCAATTTTAAAGTTTTTTTTCATTAAAATACAGGTTGACATCGTCTCGGCTTGATGCTTCTAAATAACCAATAGAATTTTTATTGTATTCCTTCTCTTTATGTTTACATTTATTTATGTTTATTTTTTGGTCAAAAATGCTATTGAGGCATATTCAAAATGTCTTCTATTGAAATGAAATTTTTTTCTTAGTTTAGATGGTGTATAACACCTACAGTCAGCATAATTTGAAAAACAAGAAACATTTAGTTAGAAATAGTATAATCAGAATAGGTACAACTGAGTTCTAATACAAAGACTGATACACCAAAATACAAATTGCATATTAAGCTAATCATATCATTTTGCAGAGAAACCTCAGGCTGCTTATAATGAATATTATCCATTTTCAATTTTTTAAAGAATTGTTGGTCTTCCTCAGTTGTTCTAAATAGGTAGTTGAGTAATACCAAAAACATAATTGAGTTTTGCATCAGATAATATACTTGGAATAATACACCCTGCACCAAGAATGTTTCTGCTTTTCTTTCAGTGTCTCTGGCACCAAATGATGCATTACAAAAAATGAAGTAGCCTCTCAATCATGTTCATTAAGAATTTTGCAATTAAGAAGTTATAAGAGAACACAGTGTCCATCGCTAAGATTACAGCCCATATATACATATTATGTCCAATATAGACATATTTCCTAATTGCCCCAAATGGAAAGTAGGCTTTTAAAATCAAGACAGATTATACCTTTGTTTTTTCTTTTTATAAACCTATAAAATCTTACAAGGAAGGAATTCCTCTAAAGAGTTTCTGATTTGGCTCAGATCAAATAAAAAGGCAAACATTACTGGGAAAATTGCCATTTGTCAACTGTTTCATGTCATATCGTGTGGTAATATAGTTCTCTAAACAGCAAATGTCAGAATGCTGACACTCTACTGTACAAACTAAAACAAGTACAAAATTGAGCATAAATGATCCAAAAATATTGGCAACAGTGCATTTCTAGATGAATGGTGTTTGTGACAACTAATATTTTCTTCCTAAGGTTCTAGTCCACCTTCATTTATTTTCTATAGGACAACCCTGGGTGGGGCTAGGGGGAGGGAGACAGAGAATACATAAGAGTCAAGTGATTTTTAGAGTTCACAAAGGAGAAATGCGTTTGAATCCTTGCTTAATTAAAAATGGAACAGTACAAAAGGGTGACTCACTTCTTTCATAAGAAGCTGAAAATTAAAAACTATGCAGTATCCTGAAAGATTCTAATATTGCTTCATGTAAAAACCTTCAAATAGATCCCAAAGTTCACCTATTTAGAATATTTGTTGGTATCACTGCATTGTGTTCTTTTAAATGTGAAAATATAAAAAAGCAGGTGAAAAGAAGTAATTTATTGCATCAAATAGGCTCATACCATAATGATAAAACAATTGCTTCCTTTCTAACTGACTGAAAAGTTAAAGTATACATTCTGCAAATATTCAGATCTTACCTTTCGAGACACATTAACATGAATTGTTTCTTCATCCAATTGTAATTCAACACTCCCTAATCATTAAGGTACAAATTTATGTAAGAAAGCAGAGGTCCTAATATGTATTATATTTTATTCAGAAATATAGATGACAGTTCCCTTTACTAGGTAGCTTAGAGTGACTAGTTCTTGTCATAATGTTGTCATAGTGATAGTGACATCAATGTACTTCATGGTAATCACTGCAGCGATTTATCTGAGAAAAATATCAGTGCTGATTCCTGGTGCATTTTACATTTCAAAAATGCTGTAAAATGTACTGTTTAATATATTATAGGTAAATGAGCTTTACATAAATAAAGCATGCAAAAATATAGACTAACGTAAGAATATATGTATCTGTGAAATGTAGATAAAAACACAAGTGTGTGAATGGATGATGGTGAACATAGCCAAGAGATCATGATTAACCGGTTGCTAAGGAAGATTCTGCTCCCAAGTGCCTTTGCCAAATACAAAAGCTCCTCAAGTCATGAGCTCAGTTTAATTATTTTGTTAAATCCTTTTTAATTTTTTTTGGACTCCCAGAGTGATATGGGGGTGACAGTCCTGAATTCTGGATTCAATCCCTCGCGGTCTTGGCAAAACACTTTCAGGCATCACCTTTCATGCCAAAGGGATGTTACTGAAACTTCAGATGTTACATTTAGTGGTTCAATTATCTCTCTGTCCATGTCTTTGTAGACTGACTTCACAATAAGCAGTGAGAACAACACTGTCAGAGCATCTTAGAGATGAACAGAGAACTCCTATTTTTAGGTCACTAGCCCATTAAGAATGAAAAATATATACACAAAAAAAGGTTACTTTTTGTATACGTAAAATGTTTTCTGGGGCCTGGGTGGCTCAGTTGGTTAAGCATCAGACTTTGGCTCAGTTTATAATCTCAGTGTTCGTGAGTTGGAGCCCCACATCGAGCTCTGTGCTGACAGCTCAGAGCCTGGAGCCTGCTTCAGATTCTGGGTCTCCCTCTATCTCTGCCTCTCCCCTGCTCACACTTTGTCTCTCTCTCAAAAATAAATAAACATTTAAAAAAATAAAATGTTTTCTTTTAATAAGTATATTATTTTAACACCAAACTCTGATACAATAATTGAGTTTTTCATACAAAATAACAGGATTTTCAAAATAATAATTCATAATGAACCATAGATGTTGATAAGTATGGGATCTCATGCTGAAGAAAATTACTCCCTCCTCCAATCCAGGACACTGCAACTGATTGAGCAACCTCGTTTTGAGAAGACTTTAATGCCTTTTATGAAGGTGTGAATCTGACCAGTGATAAATTCCTTATCTAAAAGTAATTAATTCTAATTAAAATAAAGCCTCTCTGGGCAAAGCAGAACTCACCTGATTTGTGTAAAATCTACCAGTTTGTGGAAGATAAACTATGAAAATCACAACTGGATTACTTTTCAGTTAGAGATTTGTTTCAGTGATCATTCTCATTAGTTACTCTGAAAAGTAGCATTGCTACTTTGTCACCCTGTAATTTTACTACAACAATGGTGACTTAGATGTGGTCAAATGTAATGATCTGTCTGCATTGAAAGAACTATCTTTCAGTTGATTAAAAATTATGTGCTTATTCAGGGCTCTATTAATTAAGACAGGGTGAGAATAAGTCTCCCAAAACTGCTGCTTTGTCATGTGTGCTAATTGCCCTCCTCCACTTGGAAGCCTCAGGCCCCTTTCCCATCCTTTAGCTCAAGATGGCATATAATCCTCAATTGCTCAGCTCATCTTTGGCTCTTCTATCCTTATGATGCACCTGCACGTACATAATAGAATTTGTTTTTCTGATACTAACCTATTTTATGTTAATTTGATTATTAGACCAGCTAAAGAACCTACAAAGTAGAAGGGGAATTTTTTCCTCCCCAAATATAGCTTTCATAGAGCTAATTTTGATTCATTGTTAATAAAGGATTTTATTTCCATTTAAGAAAATTTCACAAGTCCCTGACTTGACATTTGAAGTTCTGAATATTTACTTTATGCCATACCATCTCAAATTTATTAAGTGTGGGATTGGAGACCAAAAGCAGTATTGGATGAATACAGTCAGTAGCATGTTTATATGTTATATTTACATCTATAGAAACATATATATGGCCATATTTATACTGTTCAATAAAATGTACATTTTGCATTGTATCATTTAGGTTTAGTCATTATCAGTCCCTTTGCAATCCCAATTGAGAAATTATGATAGACCAGGGCTTCCCAAATGCAGGCTAGGAGATTTTGCCAATATCTGGAGACACTGTTGTTTGTCATAACTGCATAATGAGGGGGTACTACTTGTACATAGTTTTCTTATAATTGCCCCAAAGCAAATAAAAATAAGTCATATCGTGTTAAAAAAATAGATAATATATCTTCCTAGATCTGAAATTTTTGGGTCTCTAACAATATCATGGTGGAATTGTAAAGTTTGTTAAAGTATGAATTATAGGGGCGCCTGGGTGGCGCAGTCGGTTAAGCGTCCGACTTCAGCCAGGTCACGATCTCACGGTCCGTGAGTTCGAGCCCCGCGTCAGGCTCTGGGCTGATGGCTCAGAGCCTGGAGCCTGTTTCAGATTCTGTGTCTCCCTCTCTCTCTGCCCTTCCCCCATTCATGCTCTGTCTCTCTCTGTCCCAAAAATAAATAAACGTTGAAAAAAAAATTTAAAAAAAAGTATGAATTATATATTTTTATAATAATAATATCTTGGTGTATTTCTTGAGTCAAGATGGTAGGTACAGCAGTTTTGTTGTTGGAGGTTATAAGCTGATAGTTCAGTAAAGTATGTGTAGAGGTTAATAGTATTTGTTTGTAACTAGGATAAAGGGGTGCTGTGGTGAGTGGGAGGTTGTGGCGACAGACTGGAGGGAGAGGGGAAGTAGGAGAAGGCTCTGGAGGGGAATAGGAGGTCCAATCAAAGGGTGAGGCAGTTACCTACTGGGAGAATCAATAATCTGAATTAATCTTTAGAATGGCACAGATAGTAGGGACCTCTAAAAAATTTACCTTCAGGTGTACAAGTATAGATAGAGCACAAGGGACATAAACATGGACAAAGCAAACAGCAAGCTCTGGAAACAATATAATTTATAATAATAATTTAAAAAGTAATAAGTGTCCCATGTTTAATTTATCATCATCTCAGGGGATAAAAGAGGCAACCCATGGGTTTTGCTGGTATGGTAGTCTCAGTGTCTGGGGAGAAGTTGTCTCTGGCACAGAACGCAAAGTCATTTCCAATGGTGAGGTCTTTGTCCCATGCAAAGTTATGTGAAGTGATGTCTTCTCTAAGAGCAAGCTTCTGGCTAGGGCAATATGGTTTGGATATGGTACTGGAGTATCCTTTTTAAGTGGATGAGCACTTGAGTTGATGGGGGCTTTGTTTTTGTGGATTTATGGTATTATAGCAAGGCTAAGTCTCTGTAAAATCTGAAAATGAAGGCAATGCTGGGCTTGAAAGCTTGAATTATAAGTATCTTTTAATTCAAGGCTTTGTGGGTACACAGCTAGCAAAGATGATGCTTGTATAAAGGATATGGCCATGACTGGACTAATGTACCAGAAACTGACTGGCACAATTAAATCTCTAAGGGTGGTCAAATCTAAAGGCTCCCAAGTGTTCAAGGTTTGGTCTACATGGGTAATGAGGGAGATTCTACTGCAGATAGGTTTTAAATCATATAACCAGATTTGGGCACATGGAGTTAATAGGATGTCATGTTTGTCAATTAAAATATCTATGGCTGTGTTTGGAGCTCCAGCATTGTTCCTGTAGGCAGGTCCCCAGTTTAGCCAATTGCTATGGATGCTTTCACTCAGTTTTTGGTTTGGTTGGTGATGGACAAGCCAGGAAACAGTGGTTTACTTGGAGGGTTTGAGCCTTTGGATTGCAAACCAATGAAAGCCTCCAGACCGATAGCAATGAAACCAACAGTCAACAGAATGGTGTATAGCTGAACTTGACAGACCTTTGTTGTCTGATGTTGATTTTCCTCTGGCTTGATTATTACCAATGAGGTATTGTTTTATCATTATGGGATATGGTGTTGATTTTATTATCTCTGAGTGTTATTTTTATCTTATTTATGAAGTCTAGTTTTCTATCTCCTTTGTGTTAGTGTGCACTATCTGTTGGAAAGGCTCTGAAAGAGTAATTTTAATTTTCTGGAGGGAATAAGAAGTATTGTAGGAATTAAGTATACATCCCTTATAACCTGCATATTGACATAGATTTTTAAAGTGGTAGAAATTTAGGCTCAAATGAATCCTGTATCAGATGGACAGAACCCTGGCCCATGGGACAACCTATGGTTAACAGGTTCCAGGAGAGTATGTACCCCAGATATGGCCTCCAGCAATATGGGATGGCGGCAGAATTAAAAATCTGAATAAAAAATAATAGAAGAAGACACCATTAAGGTGTGTTTATATACACGTAGGCCAGGTATATTCCCCCTTTAAATACGAGAAAGATCTTTAGGAAGGTTTTGTTTGTTTTTGTTTGTTTTGTTTTTATTTTTGTTTTAATTTGTGTGTGGTATGAATTGGCTAAAGGGCCTTGAGTTGAGACAGACTAATGCTGGGGTAAGACAGACACCATTTAGTAGCTTATTGTGTAACTCAAAGGAGAGTTTTTTGAGGAGCCCATTAAGCCTCTGGGATCTATTGGAGAAATGTTTTATTAGATGGGTTTAAGCGCCCAATATAGTCATACCTTGGAGATACTGAAAGTTTGGTTCTAGACCACAGCAATAAAGTACCACAATAAAAGCAAGGTCAAATGAATGTCTGGTTTCCTAGTGCATATAAAAGTTACGTTTATACTCTACCAAATTCTGTTAAGTGCGGAATAGCATTATGTGTAAATACACTGAATATATTTTAATTAAACAATATTTTATCATTTCCACAAATATATGGTCAACTAATCTTTGACAAAGCAGGAAAGACTATCCAATGGAAAAAGGACGGTGTCTTCAACAAATGGTGTTGGCAAAACTAGACAGCAAAATGCAGAAGAATGAAACTGGCCCACTTTCTTACACCATACACAAAAATAAATTTAAAAATGGATGAAAGACCTAAATGTGAGACAAGAAACCATCAGAAGCTTAGAGGAGAACACAGGCAGCAACCTCTTTGACCTCGGCCAGAGCAACTTCTTATGATACACGTTGCCAAAAGCCAAGGAGAAAAAGAAACATGAACTGTTGGGACTTCATCAAGATAAAAAGCTTCTGTGCAGCGAAGGAAACAATCAACAAAACTAAAAGGTAGCCTACCGAATGGGAGAAAATATTTGCAAACAACATATCAGATAAAGGGTTAGTATTCAAAATCTATAAAGAACTTATCAAACTCAAAACAAACAAACAAACAAAAAAACACAAATAATCCAGTTAAGAAATGGGCAGAAGACATGAATAGACATTTTTCCGAAGAAGACATCCAGATGGCTAATGGTGTATAGGGAAAACCATAATGCAGTATCACCTCACACCAATCAGAATGGCTAAAATTAACGACACAAGAAACAACGGATGTTGGCGAGGACATGGAGAGAGGGGAACCCTCTTGCACTGCTGGTAGGAATTCAAAGTGGTGCAGCCACTCTGGAGAACAGTATGGAAGTTCATCAAGAAACTAAAAACAGAACTACTCTATGATCCAGCAATTATACTATTGGATTTTTACACAAAGTATTAAAAAAGATACAGATTTGAAGGGGTACATGCACCACAATATTTAAAGCAACATTATCAACAATAGCCAAACTATAGAGAGAGTCCAAATGTCTACCAACTGATGAATGGATAAAAAAGATGTGGGATATAGACAGTGGGATATTACACAGCCATCAAAAAGAATGAAATCTTGCCATTTGCAACAGCATGGATAGAGCTAGAATGTATTATGCTAAGTGAAACAAGTCAACCAGAGAAAGACAAATACCATAAATTTCACTCATATGTGGAGATTAAGAAACAAAACAGATGAATATATGGGAAAGGGGGAGAAACAGAAGAGAGGGAAACAAACCACAAGAGACTCGTAATGACAGAAAACAAACTGAGGGTTCATGGAGGGAGGTGTAAATTATAAATCACTCAATTGTACTCCTGAAACCAATATTGAACTGTAGGTTAACTAAAATTCAATTTAAAAAATACTTAATTGCTAAAAGAGGATAAATCTCATCTGAACTTTCAGCAAGTTGTAATCTTTGTGCTGGAGGAGAGTCTTGACTGGGTATTGATGGCTTTTGACTGATCAGGGTGGTGGTTGCTAAAGGCTGGGATGGCTGTGGCAATTTCTTAAAGTAAGACAACAATTAAGTTTGCCATATCGATTGACTCTTCCTTTCACTTCAACACTTAGACGTGCTTATAGGTTTATTAATTGGCCTAACTTCAATATCATGTCTCAAGGAATGGGAGGCCACAGAGGGAGAGAGATGGGGGAATGGCAAGGCAGTGGGACATTCAGAAGACACACATTTGGTAACTACATTTGCCACCTTACCTGGGGAGGGGGGTTGTGGTGCCCCCAAACAATTTCAATACTAATATCAAGATCACCATAACAATAATAATAATGCAAAAGTTTCAAATATTGTGAGAATTACCAAAACATGACAGAGACATGAAGTAAGCAAATGCTGCTGGAAAAATAGTGCTGATAGACCTGCTTGACACAGGGTTGCCACGAATCTTAAAATAACAAATAAATGCAATATATGCAAAGTGCAATAAAGCAAAGCACAACAAAAAGAGGTAGGCCTATACTGTTTTCTGAGAAGTGTCTGAAACTCCAAAGGGGATAAGAAGTGTTTTGACGAGGCATTTGGCTTCAGAATATGTAGAAATACATGTGACCTTGATTTATATTTTGGGTATGTGTGAGACTACAGGCTCACAGAATTCTTTACTCTGAACAGAGGGTAAAACTCTTAGGCAAAGACTCAAGAATTTCTTTAAAAAATGTATAGTAGAGATATTTTGCTGACCAGGACATCCAGAGGCAAGATGACTGTCTGAAGTTTGGCAAATTTGCTGACTTTTGAGCAGGGTACTTTATCAGGGACACACCAGTTAGGGGATACAAAGCAACACCATACAACTGAGCTCCATCCCTTTGGTAGTAGCAATTCCATCCATATAGTGTATGAACTCCCACTGTCATTCATTCATTTGATCCCAAGGGAATGCCAAGTGGTTAAGGTGTCTGGGAGAACGATAATCTTATCCGGCATCCTAGATCTGACAAGGTACTGAGGACAGGAGAGATCACATGCTCTTCTAGGTATAATATGCCATAGGGCCCAGGTTTGGCTCTGTTCTGTATCAAGGTGTGGCTTGAGAGATGATGCATTTATGACCCAGGGATAATGGACAACTAGGTGTAGAGGGTCATAGGTTCAGAGATCTGTGAGAGCCAATATTTTTAGGAAGGGCCAGTAAGTGGATGGCAATTTTTGCTCTAATGGTGTAGAGCACAGAGCCAAGGTTAGGTGCTACCATCTAAAGCCCAATAGCAACCTATGGCTGTCATAGATGTTCTGATACTAGGGAGGCCTGAAAAGAGGCTGATAAGCCTCTATAGTGAAGGAGTCTCGGGACACTAAGGAAGAGTCTCAGCAATTTTTTGATTTTTCTAAATCAGGATTTCAATGAAGAGAAATGGGCTTCTGAGAGAAAATAACTGAGCTCCATCAGTTTGTCATTCTCTGAACAATATGATCTAATATTTAGCTGAGAGTAAGTATAGCAACTATTGAGATCAATACCATTCAGTGTCTTCATTTTGTAGGCTAAGATAAGCTTTGTTGGTGTTTTCTTTCAGAAGGGATATATTCACTGGATTCTTCATGAAATGTTCTTATTTTGATCTTCATTTTCTTCTTGTCACGATCATACACAACAGCATGCCTCATGAGACAGTGTTTCATTGCGAATCTTTTGCAATAGCCATCAAATTCACACTTAAACAGGTGTTTTTCCTCACAAAAAAAGAAAACATGGATCTGGAGACTAAGCAAAACTTCTACCGCAGTCTTTTCTTGGGTGTTGACACAATTCTTTCTGGGGCATGAATTTCTGTATGTTGCTTACCTTCATCCTTGGGTTTGAATGTTTTCCACATTACTTCCATGTTGGTTCCTTTTTCATAGATTTGTCTCACATGTTTTGCCACAGTGGAACATCCCTTTTGATGCATGCAGCCTTGTGAACCATCCCATGTCCTTCTAGACTACGGGGTGAAGCAGAGTGCTTTACACATCTTTCATGGTTTCACTTGAATTCTATTGCGTCAGATTCATTTTTCTATCATCACTGATGGATTTTCAGCTGCTGATGTTTGTTAAAGGCCTTCTTTTCAAAGTGGCATTCATGTTGTTTTGCTGATTTTCATGTTTGCATTCAAAATGTTTCTTTGTGTTAAATTGATTTTGTGTTAAATCTTTTTTTTTTTTAATTTTTTTTTCAACGTTTATTTATTATTTTTGGGACAGAGAGAGACAGAGCATGAACGGGGGAGGGGCAGAGAGAGAGGGAGACACAGAATCGGAAACAGGCTCCAGGCTCTGAGCCATCAGCCCAGAGCCCGACGCGGGGCTCGAACTCACGGACCGCGAGATCGTGACCTGGCTGAAGTCGGACGCCTAACCGACTGCGCCACCCAGGCGCCCCCGTTTTTGTGTTAAATCTTAATCACAGCCACTAGATACAAAAATAAATGACCTTTTCCCCATGTAGATCAGGATGAGGCAACAAAGATGGTAGTCCCTGATGAAGGCTTGGCCACTCTTCATTTTCACAAATGAACTTGTCTATGACCTTGCACAGGTGCATATCTAGCTTTTAGGCCTTGTATTCAGCTCTGCAGTCTGGTCAAATGAGAAAAGCCTCCTGGGGGGGGTGGGGCATGGGAGTAAAGGACTGAGTGAAGGTATCTGCGACAGGACTGAGTTGGGCTATTTCCTATCTCAGTGAATGGCATTTGCAGTTGAATGCATCTGTGATAATCAAACAGGTCACCACTTCAGAGACAGTGGCCTGGGTATCCCCATGCAGGGACAGGAAAACAACCATGTGTGTCACCACTTGAGGTGACCAGGTGCAGGCAGTAACAGCTTCTTCCAGCGTGAACGATTCTGGTTCAACCCCATATGTCACCCAGTTGCATTTTATAGAGTTGTCCCCTGTGGGGCCTATTGATTTTAATTTGGGCAGATTTTAGAGCCTTTTGCTGGAGAGGATCCCAGTTAAGGTAGGTTAATTTGTAAGTAGCAGCATCAGAAAGATTAAGTAGAATCTCTAAATGAGGAATACGTTGCTTCCACAATGTAAAAAAGGACTAAACTAAAACACGTTGGACTTTTATGTCCTTAATAAGGGTGTTGAGGTGCCTGGTTGGCTCAGTTGGTGGAGCACGCTACTCTTGATCTCAGAGTTGTAAGTTTGAGCCCCATGTGGGTGTAGCAATTACCTAAAAATTAGAAAAAAAATCTTTTAAAAAAAGTATCTTTAAAAAAATAAGTGTGTTAAATAAAACTCCTCAGAGGAGGATATCATCACTGTAATGTCATACTCGTGCTGATGGAGAACGGTGGATGCAGTTAAGATATAGTCTGTAAACATTTTATATAACGGCAAAGCTGTTGAGTTACTCTGGAAAGTGGCCTGGAAAAGATGTCTTGCTTCCCATAGAGGTGAAAGCAAACTCCTCACTGGGTGAGCACAAGCCCTGCTTCAGGTAAAAACATGAGCACCGCTGTAGGTGAGCCCGCTTCTTCTCTCTCTCTCTCTCTCTCTCTCTCTCTCTCTCTCCTCCTCGCTCATTTTTGCCCTCTTTCTCTCTCTCTCTCCAAAAGGAAAAAAAAAAAAGAGGTGAAGGAAACTGCCACTAAGAAACTGTTGAAATAGACACTAAAGACAGCATATTAGCTAAATCTCTACTATCAAAGTATTTATTGGCTGGTGATTGCGTGAAGTCAGCAATTTTAATAATATTGGATATTGGGTATGGGGACCTTAGCAGATTGAACCACAGCATTAAAGATGCAATAATCCACTGTGAGGTGCTATTCTTTTTTCTTTCTTTAATTTTTGAAAATTTAAGAACAGGCAAAATTTGACTTTTATGGAGAAGGAATGAGCATAATCACTCCTTTATTAATTATGTCTTATATAATTAGTGACTTCTTAAAGGTGCTGTTTTACTTATGTTGGGCCATCTTAACTATTTTAACTGGGAGGTCAATGGGGTTCATTTTTGTCAAGCCAATTTGTAAGTACCAAAGTCTTTACTCAGTTTCAAATAATTGCTCATGGTTTCCTAGTGTTTATGTCCAATATGGAATATTTTAGGACAATGGATATTATGGCCATGAGAAATTTAGGCAAGGCTATAGCTCAAGGGAGGAATACCTATTTTTTCCTCTATTTTATATTTAGTTACTCTTCTAAGGTTATAGGGGGTTCTATGTTTAAATTTAATGGGATTTCTGGTAAAACTGAAATTTGAGACCCACTATGATTAAGTCTTGAAGCTTTGTCAACTGGTACATTTTAGAAGTTATCAAAGTTAATTTAGAGACTGTGTTATTGAGGCAAAAAAGGCAATCGGCATCTTTTAAATCTTGTTGCTACAAACATTGTTTCAGTAAATTTTGGATTTCCAATTGGGTCAAATTCTGGACAAACAGAACAGCTGGAATTTAGTTACACATACATATAGTTTACTTTAATTTTTTTTCTTATATCTGCATTTATTTCTTTCTCTTGTATTCCATTATTTTCTACCTGTTTTGGGGCTTCTGGCCACCTAATGTTGTTATTTTAGTTTCAGTCTCTGTGTGATAACTCAGTGTGAAACTTCTAGGTGGTTATGGGGAAAAGGGAAAAGGGACCAGTGGCCTGCCTCGTAGGCAGGTGGCTCTTGCACCAGCCTTCCCAGGCCACCTCTAAAGGAGTGGAGTTTGCACTTGAGAGCTAGAGCAGCCTCTCCTTGGGACAGGGCAGTAAGCAACACTCAGAAGTACCAGTGCCTTTGTATGTTATGTTGGGGCACTTACAAAGGCCCAGGCATACTGGCTAGGGTTCTTGTAATACTTAGTAGGGTAATTGGCAGGTATTCCAAAGGCGGTTGTTGGGATGAGATATTAGTTTCCTTGCCTGAGAGGCCTCCTTTGGATTATACATTGTGTGGCTGGTCTCCAAGGATGCAGCCTACGAGGCCCCTGAACATCTAGAAAGTATAAAGTTCCCTGGTGACAGCAACAAGGTATGCAGCAGCAAAGAAAACAGTTAGCTGTTACTCCCACCTAAGCAACAGCAATGGGAGACCCAGGTGCTGTTTCTCTACTGTGGGGGAGCCAACCAACATCTTCTGCACAGGAGTTGATCAAACACATAGACAAATGAGAGTTCTGCCCCAAAGAATAATGAAAAAAAACACAATGTCAAAGAAGTGACAGACCCATGGAATAGGCTTCTGCCAAACACAGGGTGACTGGAAGCACACTAGAACAAAGACCCAAGAAAGCAGAGCTCGTGGCCTATCACTTCTATGTATAAGGTGTGTCCACAGAGGTGAGCCCCCAGAGGTGAGCCAATTAGCATGGCTCATTTTGAATATTCTGAGACTTGGCAACTACTAGCAGACAGAGCAGCAGGCCACAAGACAAAAAACACAAGCTTCAATTCCACACCAACTGTCTCTTCCTCTGCGGTCTGGAACCAGTTAGTAAGTCAAGAGCAGTCTCCCAAGAAGTTATACAAAAGTCAGTGTTTATCGCTAAAGTAACAAATGGTTTTTTTTTGTTTGTTTGTTTGTTTTGGTTTTTTTTTTTTTTTTTTACGATTTGAAGAATTCTTTTAATGGTAGGATACAAGATACTGACACTCCTGTAGATACAAGGCTGATTGTTGTTGTTGTTGTTGTTATTGTTGTTGTCACATCTACTAAGTAAAGATAGCTGCCAGATGGGGCCCACCAGAGCACCCAGGGATAGATAAAAGCAAACCAGAGTTGTAGGGGGCAGCTATGTAGGGGTGCTATGGCTATCAGGGTGGGTTAGTTAGATTTTGCAGCCTCCCTGAGGATTGGCTAATTTGAATAATTAGTATAGGGGCTATCCCTCATTGTTTGGTACTTGGAGCAATTAGAGTGGTTCAAAATAGCGCAGAGGGTAAGATACTAATAAAAGATGTTAACTTTTCAGAGCAACAGGGTAGGTTTTAGTAATGTTCACAGTACACTCAGATGCCTCAAAATAGACCACAAGGGTGAGAGCATGGCATTGGATACACACCCGGGTCACTTCAACTTACAGGCACCTAGAGACTTCCTGTAAAAATATATTTAATGATTAAGAAATGCCC